>NC_134575.1:126695309-127311143 GCF_050947875.1 Dermacentor variabilis | reverse complement strand
GGATGGGTAGTTCATGGTTGAATGGGTAAGGTATCGGGCTGCTGTGCTCGGGGAGCGGGGTTTGAAGCCAACTGTCTGGCCAACCTAGTTCCCTGCGTATGTGGCAATGTGCAGTTGAGTGCCGGTCTTCAACGAAGCACTTTCACGCCGACTTGGGCCATTGTAGATGCGGGACTGGGCATGTGCCGCTGTTCAAAGAAAATGTTTGACAACGACTTCGAGCTCACCGTCCTCAACGCGCGGGGACTGCTTCGTCCTACCCCCCCCCCCCCTACCTACGTCTAGATTAAGAGGTGGGCACCCCAGCTCGGTGGAATAATAACGTTTTCAATCAATCAATCAACCATGAATTACGGAGGCCACGCGCAGGATTGACGGCTACGGTGCCAGATGGCGTCGATTGTTCTTAAGGAAGCTGGAAAGAGTAATTCCGCTGCAGTAAACACCTCAGGAATAATTCGTTTAGACGGTTGCAATACTCTCACGTGATGGTGACGTTGAAAAACACATTAGCTATACTGGGAAAGACCAAACTATTATTGGGTGAACCTGTGCCCACAAAACAGGCTACACTTATAGCACAACGATAGCGGCGAACACGGTCGGCGATAGTCGGAAATCTGATCAGCGGGTCAAGCGCGTCGGCTCTTATAGATCAGTCGTCGAATGTTCCAGAATTATCGCTCGGACCCGCGTGTCTTCAGCTGCTCAGAACGCCGGATGAAGAAGCACAAAAGGCCCTCGTTGCCTAGGCCGAAAGGGTCGCTCCTCGTGAGGGGCCATCCTAGGATTCGGCCCTGCCAGATAATAACTGAGCAGAGTCTCAATAAAGTTGTTACCACCACCACCACCACAATGTTCCAAACTATTCGCGTCGCGCATACATGCAATCAGATTACACAAGTTGCGGTGAAAGAAAGTGGAAGGAACCATCGATAACATTCCAGAAACTTCTTTTACATGCAGGCGCGTCCTGCGCTGTGCGATAACATTTGTCAGGCGGCGAAACATGGTAGCCCCTTAAAGATAAGTACACGCGTCATTGCCCTCCTCTTTATAATATTTGCGGTTTTACGTGCCAAAACCACTTTCTGATTATGAGGCACGCCGTAGTGGAGGACTCCGGAAATTTTGACCACCTGGGGTTCTTTAACGTGCACCTAAATGTAAGCACACGGGTGTTTTCCCATTTCGCACCCATCGAAATGCGGCCGCCGTGGCCGGGATTCGATCCCGCGACCTCGTGCTCAGCAGCCCAACACCATAGCCACTGAGCAACTACGGCGGGTTGCCCCCCTCTTAAAGAGCATCGACCCGATGCAGCAAACAAAGGAAAGTAATAAAAAAGCACTGGTAGCAACGAAAACAACAAAATAAGAAGTTCGTCAGCGTCCGTAAAAGGGTTTAAGACGCATCACGTAGACCACTTCAGATCGTGCGCGGCGCCGCTCTGAATGCGAAATGCCGTCTGGCACGACCTCATAGTCCAGTGCGCCAATATGTCGGATGCCCTTGTAGGGCTCAAAATAGCGTCGCAGTAGCTTCTCACTCAGTCCTCGTCGGCGTATCGGGGTTCATACCCAAACACGGTCGCCGGGCTGGTACTTGGCGAAGCGTCGTCGGAGGTTCTAGCGTCGGCTGTCGGTCCTCTGTTGGTTCTTGATCCCCAGGCGGGCGAGCTGTCGGGCTTCTTCAGCGCGCTGGAGATATGTAGCGACGTCAGGATTCTCCTCGTCACTCACGTGCGGCAGCATGGCGTCTAGCGTAGTCGTCGGGTTCCTGCCGTATACTAGCTTGAACGGCGTGGCCTGTGTTGTTTGTTTCTCCGCCGTGTTGTAAGCGAAGGTTACGTACGGCAGGACGGCATCCCAGGTCTTTTGATCGACGTCGACGTACATTGCTAGCATGTCGGCGAGGGTCTTGTTCAGGCGCTCCATGAGACCATTCGTGTGCTGATGGTAGGCAGTTGTCCTCCTGTGGCTTGTCTGGCTGTACTGCAGAATGGCTTGGGTGAGCTCTGCTGTAAAAGCCGTTACTCTGTCGGTAATGGGGACTTCTGGAGCACCATGTCGCAGCAGGATGTTCACGACGAAAAATTTCGCCACTTCGGCTGCGTTGCCTTTCGGCAGGGCTTTAGTTTCAGCGAAGCGAGCAAGCTAGTCCGTCGCCACGATGATCCACTTATTTCCGGATGTTGACGTCGGAAACGGCCGCAACAAATCCATCCAAATCTGTTGGAATGGTCGTCGAGGAGGTTCGATCGGATGTAGTAACCCTGCTGGCCTTGTCGGTGGTGTCTTTCGTCGCTGACACTCTCGGCATGTCTTGACGTGACGGGCAACGTTGGCAGTGAGACGCCGCCAGCAATACCTTTCTTGTGTCCGCGATAGCGTCCGGGAGACTCCGAGGTGCCCGGCGATCGGATCGTCATGCAGGGCGCGCAGTACTTCTGGACGCAGCGCCGACGGAACAACAAGAAGGTAGTTCGCGCGGACTGCTGAGAAGTTCTTCACGAGTAGATTGTTTTGAAGCGTGAAGGAAGATAATCCGCGCTTAAATGCCCTGGGGACAACGTCGGTGTGCCCTTCCAAATATTCGACGAGGCCTTTTAACTCCGGGTATGACGTTGCTGCTATGCGATATCTTCCGCGCTTATCATTCCAAGGAAGGCGTCATCATTCTCGTCATTTTGCGGCGACGGGTCAATGGGGGCGCGTGATACGCCATCGGCATCGGAGTGTTTTCGTCCGGACTTGTAGGTTACAGTGATGTCGTATTCTTGTAGTCTGAGGCTCCACCGCGCCAGTCGTCCAGAAGGATCCTTTATATTCGCTAGCCACCACAACGCGTGATGGTCGCTGACCACTTTGAATGGCCTGCCATAAAGATAAGGCTGAAATTTAGCTGTAGCCCAAATGATGGCGAGGCATTCCTTCTCGGTCGTGGAATAATTGCCTTCCGCTTTTGACAGCGACCGGCTAGCGTAAGCTATCACCTGTTCGACTCCGTTTCTTCTCTGGACTAGAACGGCACCGAGGCCTAGGCTACTGGCGTCAGTATGGATTTCTGTATCGGCGTACTCGTCGAAGTGCGCAAGTACCGGCGGCGACTGCATGCGTCGTTTGAGCTATTCAAATGCGTCGGCCTGCGGCGTTTCCCACTTTAACTCAACATCACATTTAGTTAGACGTGTCAATGGCTCAGCGATGAGTGAAAAGTCCTTCACACAGCGCCTCTAGTAGGCACACATGCCAAGGAATCTACGCACTGCCTTCTTGTCGATGGGTTGCGGGAACTGTGCGATGGCAGCTGTGGACACCAGATTTGCTGATCACGCGGCCTTGGAACAGAAGCTCATCGTAAGCGAAGCGGCATTTTTGCGGCTTCAGAGTAAGCCCTGATGACTCGATGGCCTCTAGTACTGTCGCAAGCCGCCTGAGGTGATCGTCGAAATTTCCGGCGAAGACGACGACGTCATCCAAGTAAACGAGACAGGTCTGCCACTTTAATCCTCCTAAAACCATGTCCATCACGCGCTGGAACGATGCAGGCGCCGAGCACAGTCCGAATGGCATAACCTTGTATTCGTAGAGGCCGTCTGGGGTGATGAAGGCAGTCTTTACGCGATCTCTTTCGTCGACTTCTATTTGCCAATAGCCAGACTTGAGATCCATCGACGAGTAGTATTTAGCGTTGCAGAGCCGATCCAATGCATCGTCTATTCGGGGGAGGGGGTATACGTCCTTCTTCGTGATCTTGTTCAGACAACGATAATCGACGCAGAAAAGTAGGGTTCCGTCCTTTTTTTTTACCAAGACTACAGGAGATGCCCATGGGCTTTTGGACGGCTGGATAATGTCGTCGCGCAACATTTCGTCGACTTGGTGCCTTATCGCCTCATGTTCTCGCGTAGAAACTCGATAGGGGCTCTGGCGGAGTGGTCGAGCACACTCCTCTGTTATTATGCGATGCTTTGCGAGTGGCGTTTGTCGAATCCTTGATGACGTCAAAAAGCACTCTTTGTATCGCCGATGTAAGCTTCTCAGCTGTTGTTGCTTCATCATGGGGAGACTTGGATTTATGTCGAAGTCTGGTTCGGGAACTACGGTCGTCGGGTACATGCGGCATGCGCGTGTACATACGCGTCGTCGGGTCGTCTTTCGTCGTCGTATTCTTTGCTTCTAGAATTCGTCGGAACAGTGTCGTGTCGTTATGTTGTCGAGGTAGTTTATTCGGTGTCTTCGTCGGCGGCGGAGGATCTTCGTCAGTTCGACGAACAGCAACCGCACCCCCATCGGTTGCTGCATTTAGTTTTCCGGATATGGGCTCGCTCACCGGCCCCGGGCTGGGCCAGTGTATGGTCGGCGCTGCGGGGACAGGTAGCGGCCTGGTAATGGCGAACGCGACGGTCGTCGAGAGCTCCACTGAGTAGCGGCGAGGTAGTCGGCGATATCGCGGGGGCGTTCACCTTGCTGCGGGCGCGGAGCGTTCACGGCGAGACCGCGCAGTCCCATCTCCCGGTATGGGCATCGTCGGTAGACTTGACCCGCTTCTCCGCAGTGGCAGCAGAGCGGGCGGTGGTCAGGAGCGCGCCAAACGTCTGTCTTCCTCGGGTAGCTGCGCTGGGCGACGGGTGGGCGTGCTGGCGGCGGCGGTGGTGCTCGACGAAATTGCGGCTTCACGGGGATCTGGCGCGGTCGTGGAGGTGGACCTTGACGGCGGGCGACTGCGGCGTAGCTCATCGCTTGCGGCTGAGGCTGCGCCAGTTCAGGGGCTACTCCGAGTTGTTGTTGGACCTGGTCACGTACGGCGTCGGTAGTCGAAGCCACTTGAGGCTGTGATGATGGGAACAGCTTCTGTAGCTCCTCCCGCACGACCGCTCGTATGGTCTCGGGTAGGTCGTCGGTGGCCAGTGACTGAACTCCGGCGTTGTATGTCGAGTTCGTGCGGCGGTCGAATTGCCGGTTTCGCATCTCGAGTGTCTTCTCGATGCTGGTGGCATCGCAAAGAAACTCGTCGATGGTCTTCCGTGGGCTTCGTAGCATTCCGGCAAAAAGCTCCTCCTTCACACCACGCATCAGTAGGCGGACTTTCTTTTCCTCAGACATTTCCGGGTCGTCGTGGCGGAATAGGCGGCGCATTTCTTCTGTAAAAATCGCGGTGGTCTCATTTCGTAGTTGCACCCGGGTTTCGGGTGCAACTACCAAATGAGCGCTTGGGCTCGTTCTCGGCGTACGACGCTTGCGAATGTCTGCAGGAAGCCGCTTCGGAACAGCTCACAGGTCGTTAAGGTGGCTTCTTGGTTCTCAAACCACGTCCAAGCGGCATCTTCCAATGTGAAGAAGACATGTCTCAGTTTGTCGTCGCTGTTCCAGTTGTTAAAAGCAGCGACCTTCTCGTATGTCTCAAGCCAGCTTTCCGGGTCCTCGAACGTTGAACCGCGGAACGTCGGAGGCTCCCTGGGCTGCTGCAGCACGATGGGGGACGCGAGGGCTGCCATTGGGGTTGCCTTGGTCACAATCTTGGTCTTCTCCGGTAGAAGTTCGTGCTCCGGGGGCTGTTGTTGAAGACGGCGGCTTGCTCGATGGTCCAGGACTACGTTGGTGCTGTCTTTGCGCTCCGGGCTTGGATCACGGCTTGTCGGGGGCGTCCGGTATATGAACGAAAAGTACCTCCCCCAGATGTCACGTGGTGGTGACGTTGAAAAACACAGTAGCAATACTGTGAAAGACAAAACTAACTTTCGTTGGGCGAACTTGTGCCCACAAAACAGGCTTCACTTATAGCACAATGATAGCGGCGAACACGGTCGGCGATCGTCGGAAATCTTATCAGCGGGTCAAGCGCGTCGGCTGTTATAGATCAGTCGTCGAATGGTCCAGATTAACCGCTCGGACCCGCGTGTCTTCCACAATGTTCCAAACTATTCGCGTCGCGCATACATGCAATCAGATTACAGAAGTTGCGGTGAAAGTCAGTGGACGGAACCATCAATAACATTTCAGAAACTTCTTTTACATGCAGGCGCGTCCTGCGCTGTGCGATAACATTTGTCATGCGGCGAAGCATGGTCGCCCGATAAAGATAAGTCCACACGTCAATACTTTGCGTCGTTATATTGATTCGGCGCAAAATGCATTACCGCTGGCAGTCATCGTGAGATAGGTCCTGTCAAATTTACTTGATCATTGTTAAGCGGCGCATTTTAGTGGCACATTGCATTTTACCCAAGTTGGTGTCGAAGGCTATAGTTGAAGTGCAGCACACAGCTACTGGTGCATAGCGAATGACTGAAGGTGGCATCAATGAGATTCACTGAAGACCAGTACAGACCAACTGACACACATCCAGCGCTGCCATTGAGCATCGAGTAATTGAACAACGGTACCTAACCAGTCCCCCACTTAGAATGGGTGATGTCGGCGTGAATAGATTTGTTGAAAAGCGGCACACATAAATGGTGGTCGCATACTGAGGGACGCAAGTTGGCCTGACGCTTGGGTTTGAACACCGTTCCTCCAGCACAGTAGCCCAGGCAGCCCACTCGATCATGGAAATAGATTACTAATCCCCGGAAAATGTGTAAAGTATCGTACGAATGACACCAACTCTAACAGGAAGTCGGTGGCATGTACCTGTCCGGCACCAGTGTAATGGCTATAATTGGGTCAGTCCTATGGCTACGTGCAGAGAAGGCACTAGGCGTGCTGTTTTGCCCACTAAAGACATAGAAGCTAGTGATTTCCGAAAACCTCTCACATATGGGTTGTGAGTGCACGGCATCAAGAAATGCAAAAAGGCTGTATGTTCGCGGGTACTGCTCCGACTTGTCAATCACTAGGCAGTAATTGTTAGAGTTCGAAAAAAGTAGACGACGCGAATCGAACAGTGGCTTCGGTAACAAATATGCGCACTAGGAGATGCTGACTGATACTGCGTTGCCTTGTTCGTAACTCTTGGGTAGGAATTTTTTCCCGGCACTGCAGCTTTTTTTCACGTACTTGAAATACTTCACGGGTTTTGTATATCATGGTCGGTACTTTCGTTTTGAGAGGCGCCTTTATAAGGTACAGTGATGTGTGCTTACGGTTCCTTTGGTTTTCTGAGTATAAACCTTGTACCTTAGCATTAGAGTTAAGAAGCAAGTTTTTGAGCAGCAGGAATATGCTCGGCAATGTACTCTTGTCTGCAAACGGCGTAGTAGGAACGATAACTGGCTCGGAAGGCCTCATCCTTATCTAGACACATGATATGCCGTGACCCCAGATATCGTTTTGAAGCCATGCTTTCAAATAAAAGTGTACGCCGAAGATTCTGTTTTCTCATACAACGCGGTGACTTGTAAGTTTAGTTACTAGCAATAAATTTGGGAACGATTGCAAACAGCGCTCATTCCAGCTTTTTAAAATTCGACCAGCGCAAAGAGTGGCTACTTTCTGACACTGTGCAGACAGCCAAATTCTGTTAAAACTTGTTTCTTTGTTTTCTAGTCATGCACTTATACCAATACAAATGAATTTGATGAAAAATACGTTCGTTAGCATTCGTCGACCTATCGAAAGAACGCAACTTGGTCGTACTGGTTGTTATTGACGTCTCATGTTCTCACGTTTCATTGGGATTCGATATTCACTATGCTGGGCACGTGTGCGCTGTATACCAAAGCCCGCGCTCAACTTTAAACACTGCGTAACATGGGCGCAAATAAGCGCCGGTCATAACGCGCTGAAAATCTTGCCACACGAATCGGCTAACTAAAGAGAACAGTGCCCTCCCCCCCCCCGTCCCACAAACTGAACACTCATTTGAGCGTATCCCACAACACACTTCCTGGGTAACTGCAGTTTTTACGCTCTTTCTATCAGTGAAGTACATGCGTGTCTAACTTCTCAAAGCACGACCTCGTTACTGCATATAAATTGTGCGATTTTTGAAGATGTACTGCAACGTGAGTCGCAACCCCGAGTTGTCTTTGAAGGTAGAAAACAGTCAAGTATCTGCAGTGATTCAACGCCGCGAAGTGCGTGCACCCTTCGGATTGGACCACTACGCGCAAGCTCTTGCCTTCTTTAACATCCGGCTTGATTGAAACGCCCTTTATCTTTTAAAAGATGCGATGCGGCTCGTTGAGCAGACCAGGCATTTGCCTGCACAGCGGAACAATTTTCGCTATTAGGCCCTTATTTTCTTCAGACCACTTAATGTGATCAGCTAGAAGGCCTTTTCGACGTCGACTAAGCACCTCGATTCGATTCTCTAGACGCGAAACCTCAGCACAAAACCTAGCGAAGAAGTCGCAGTGACAATGAATATTGCAGACATCTTTCTCTATTTGAACAATGTTGCCAGCACAAGTAACCGATTCTGGAATTGCAATAGGGCCTGTTTCTTCTAGCAGCACGGGGTGGCCTGTTCAAAATGGCCATCCTAGCGCAAATTTTCACATTAGTAGAGTTCACCTCATAAATATTTTCACAAAGAAAAGAAATAATTTAGGAACCGCGTAAATATACCTGCCGTCTCAATAACGTAACTCGAGCTTTTCGTTTGATGCAACAGCCGATGAAGCGGTGGCTTCAATTTGTTTAGCGTATCAAAAAAATTACTTAAATTTAGCCAGATGGCTGAGATCCGCGCAGGAATGGCGTATTTGTGAGATAATTCCAACATAGTTTCTGACAACTTTTACAAGCACGTTGCGGTGAAGTTAAGGCCAGTGCAACTATGCAGCTTAAATGAGGAAGCCATAGATCATTCGAATTACAACTATTTGCCTTGTAAAAGGGGGTTTATTCGGCTCGTAGAGCAGCAGCGACAAACTCAGCACCAGCGGGTAGGGCGCAGCCAGCGAGCGAACTGGGTACGCGCCACGCGATGGCAACGGGGCTTTTCAGCCTGCCGATCTTCTTCGTCACAATTACCCCCGGAATTGAAGAGTAGCCATCCTGGCTACCTTGGAAGAGGTGGGCGGATCGTAATACTGCTTGAGCCGGTCAATGTGCACACTCTCTCGCCCCCGACGACGCAGATCGGAAGATGGCGATACGGGTTGGACCACGTAGTTCACTGGTGATGTTTGTGCAACCACGCGGTAGCGCCCGTGGTACTTCGGGAGGAGCTGGGACGAAAGGCCAGGAACAGCAACAGGCGGGACCCAAAGCCGCACGAGTGAGTCGACGGGGAAGGAGTGAGGGGCAGGATTGACGTCATGGCGTTCTTTTTGGCGGCACTGTTGCGCAGACGTCGAACAGGCCAGTTGTAGGCATTTCTCGGCGTGCTGAGCAACCTCAGAAACAGGTGAGCATTCAGCAGGGTCCGGTAGGTACAGGAGAACCGAATCAATGGTGCTGGAGGGATGGCGGCCGTAAAGCAGAAAGAATGGTCAGAATGGTGGGGCATGTCTTTGAACAATGCTAAATGCCAACTTGTGTCATTCACCCGTAAACGCTTTCCTGTTAGATCAGTGTATCAATTGGATGGACTACTTCTTGAAAAGGTCCAACACTACAAATACCTCGGAGGAGTGGTCAGATGCAACATACATTGATAGCATGTCACCAAGAGTTCTGTTGAATCCTTCTGTTAAGCCATTTGTCTGTGGATGATAAGCACTACTAGTGCGGTGAATAATTTGGCATTCAGATAGGAGTGACTGCAGGACTTCCGAGAGGAATACGCGGCCCCGATCTCTCAACAGTTCACGAGGTGCGCCATGGCGGAGAACGAAGTTGTTTAGAATGAACGAGGCGATGTCTTTTGCTGATGCGGCAGCCAAGACGGCGGTTTCAGCATACCGTGTCGAATGATCTACGGCGACAACAATCCTTCGGTTGCCAGCGCCAGTAGATGGAAGAGGCCCGTATATATCAATGCCGACACGGTCAAATGGCTGAGTTGGGCAGGGAAGTGGTTGGAGAGGTGCAGTGGAGAGATGCGGGACACATGTGCATCCCTGGCAGGCAATGCAGGAGCGTACGTATTTGTTGGCGAAGGTATACATCCCTCGCCAATAATATTGTAGGCGAAGCCATGTGTAAGTTTCTGACACTCCGCCGTGACCGCACTGCGTGTCAGAATCAAAAGCGGAGCAGAACTCTTGTCGTAGGTGGCGAGGCACTACTAAGAGCCATTTGCGGCCGTCATTGTGGTAGTTGCGGCGGTATAAAAGTCCGTCCCGGATTGTGAAATGCTGCACCTGTCGGCGTAACGCTCGAGGTGCCGAAGTTGCCGGAGGATTTTACAAAAAGTCGAATATAATGACGATCCATGGGTCTTTTCGTTGCTCCGATGCCATATCGAGGATGTCAAGTGGTGAGACGTGATGTCTGTCGGTAGAAGTGCTGCTGTATGAAGTAACTGGGGAGCGCGAGAGGGCATCGGCGTCAGCGTGTTTGCGTCCAGAGCGATAGACGACACGGATATCATATTCCATGATTCGGAGGGCCCACCGAGCGAGGCGGCCCGACGGGTCTTTTAGTTTGGACAACTAGCAAAGAGCGTGATGATCCGTCACCACGTCAAAGCGTCGACCGTAGAGATATGGACGAAATTTTTGAAGAGCCTATACGATAGCCAGGCACTCTTTTTCTCTTACTGAGTAATTGGCCTCAGGTTTCCTGAGGGCACGACTGGCATAGCCGACTACGTATTCGTCATTAGTGCTCTTGCGTTGTGCGAGCACGGCACCAAGGCCGACACCACTGGCGTCAGTGTGAAGTTTTGTAGGTGCGCTTGGATCCTGATGGCGCAAGATTGGCGGAGACGTGAGTAGGTGATGAAGAGTCGTAAAGGCATCATCAGAGGCTTCCGACCAAGCACAATGTTCATTGTCGCTTGGAGAAGTTGGTTTAGTGGTGTGATCACAGTAGCGAAATTGCGAACGAAACGTCGAAAATAAGAGCATAGGCCAATGAAGCTGCGTAGTGCTTTCAAGTTAGTGGGCCTCGGAAATTCGGATACGGCGCGAAGTTTAGCAGGATCAGGCAGAATGCCTTCCTTGGAGACAACGTGGCCTAATATAGTCAGTTTTCGAGCTGCAAATGGGCACTTTTCTAAGTTAAGCTGGAGACCAGCATTCCGGAGACAGGTTAAACTTGATCTAAACGCCGAAGATGGGTCGGAAAATCAGGAGGAAAGACGACAACGTCGTCGAGGTAGCAGAGGCAAGTATGCCACTTCAGGCCGCGTAGGATGCCGTCCATCATGCGTTCGAAGGTGGCGGGCGCATTGCACAGACCGAACGGCATTACAGTGAATTCATACGAGCCGTCGGTGTTACAAACGCGGTTTTCGCAAAGTCAGCGTCAGCTATGGGCACCTGCCAGTAGCCAGAGCGGAGATCTAAGGAGGAAAAAATCTCCGCTCCTCGCAAACAGTCAAGTGCGTCGTCAATACGTGGCAACGGGTATACATCCTTTCGGGTAATTTTGTTAAGCCTTCGATAATCGACGCAAAATCATATGGTGCAGTCTTTCTTTTTAACTAGGACGACTGGTGATGCCCAAGGACTACTAGAAGGCTGAATGACACCGCGGTTGAGCATATCGTTCACCTGGTCATTGATAACGCGTCTTTCAGTCGCTGATACTCGGTAGGGACGCTGTCGATATGGTGCATGGCTCCCAGTGTCGATAGTGTGCGAAACAGTCGTTGTGCGGCCGAGTGATGTTGCTTGACAGTCGAAAGAGGAAGAGAAGCCTTGGAGCAAGCGAAGAAGTTCGTCGCGCTGCGTCGTCGTAAGGTCACTGGCAATAGCTGGCGTAAAAGAACGCGGCAGTGACTGAGGAGGCGATGCCTCGAGAGCAGGAAGATAAGTGGAGTCGTCCATCGTGTCAAATGTTGAAAATGAGGTCAGGGGCTCTGCTCTGTCAAGACTTTCACGGCGGCGTAAAGTAATTGGTTCAGCCGTTGGGTTTGAGACGCACATGAAAGAGGCGCCAGCTTTGAACTCGAGGACGGCGAACGGCAGTGGTAGCGAACGGCGGTGAGCTAATAGTTCGGACTGAGCGAAAAGTACTGTGCCGTCATCTACACGTTCGCAAGAGATACTGGCAAGAGTGGAAGACCAGGCAGGTATAACGGTGTCTTCTGAAACAGGGATTTTGCGACAATGGTCCTTATGGTCAGTGATAATATCGGTCGAAAACTGAAACAGATCGATTTCACCGCGGGCGCAGTCAATGATCGCATGATGTGCGGAGAAAAAGTCCCAACCTAATATGACATCGTGTGAACATGATGGCAACACGATGAATTCTATAATATACAGGACCTCCTGAATTACGACACGAGCAGTGCAGGCGCCGGATGGCTCGACGTGTGGCGCGTTGGCAGTTCGAAGAGACAGTCCAGAAAGGGGCATCGTCACTTTTCCTATCTTGCAGCAAACACGGGCATCAATCGCTGAAAGTGCAGCGCCGGTGTTGACAAGTGCTAGCTTCAATATTCCTTCTATTGCGACATCAATAACGCTCTTCAGGGAAGTGTGAGGCCTTATACATCTCACTGGCACCGCAGTTCTCGCCTTCTGAACTGCGATATTTAGTTTTACTGGCGCAAAGGGCTCCTCCGCCGGTGCATGGGGAAAGCGAGCAGCGGCGAGGAGAAGGTGAACGGCGAGCGGCGGAGAATACGGTGTCCACGGCAGAAGGAGATTCAAAGGCGTCCGAATAGTTGCGGCGTTGTTGGAAACGTGGCGCATACGGGCGCGCATTGTTCGGGACGTTCGGTGTAAGCAGGCGACAGTGACGTGCCACGTGTCCAGCACGGCCACAATAAAAACAAATCGGACGGTTGTCTTCCGTGCGCCAATGGTGTTGAGGTCGTGCATAGTGCACCAGTGGACGGAATGGAGGGGATACGGGTGGGCGCAAAGGTGGGCGAAGGGGGCCGTAGGTCTGTGACGCAGGCCTCATCGCGACTTCGGCGTACGTCAGGGGAGCGGCCGTCGGAGCCTGCTGAACAGAAGGCGAAATGTGGTCGGCTACCTGCTCCTTGATGACAGATTGGAGAGCGGGGGCCAACGAAGCAATCGGCTGGCCGTGTGCAAGTGGAATCAAGGAAAGCTGACGAGCCACCTCTTCACGGACGAACTCCTTGATCTGTAGCAGCAGCGAAGGGTTATCCGCGGCAGCAGCCAAGCTCGACATTGAAGTGGCCTGAGGTGTAGATTGGCGGGTGGCTACGCGTTTGCGCAGTTCGTCGAAGCTTTGACACAGACTGACGAGTTCAGAGACTGTCGAGGGATTTTTCGCCAACAGCATCTGGAAGGCGTCGTCTTCAATGCCTTTTAAGATATGGCGGATCTTCTCGGCATCAGCCATTGCGAAGTCAACGCGGCAGCAGAGGTCGACAACATCTTCTATATAGCTGGTAAATGTCTCCCCGCACTGTTGCGCACGGCCACGCAAACGTTGCTCGGCGCGAAACTTCCGAACCGCGGGGCGCCCCAATACGTCTGTCACGTAAGTCTTGAAGGCCGTCCACGTCGTCAGATCACGTTCGTGTTTGCGGTGCCACACGCTTGCGACACCGCTCAAATAAAACGACACGTAATTAAGTTTTTTGGTGTCGTCCCAGTGGTTGTGGATGCTCACCCGGTCATAGTCAGCGAGCCAGTCTTCTACGTCATGGTCTTCGGTACCACTGAAGATGGGTGGGTCGCGTTGCCGCAATGGGCCGGGGCAGACCACGGTAGTCCCCAGGGCAGCGGTTTTTGGTTGCGGTGGTCCTTCTTCCGGCATTATGAAGATGGGCTGCAGTGTCCGATTACGAAGTTCCAGAATTCTGGTTGTACCCAGCACCTCCACCAATTATAAAGGGTGGTTTATTCGGCTCGTAGAGCAGCAGCGAAAAACTCAGCACCAGCAGGTAGGGTGCAGCCAGCGAACGAACTGGGTACGTGCCACGGGATGGCAACGGGGCTTTCCAGCCTGCCGATCTTCTTCGTCACAGCCTCAAGAATTAATATTGAATCCATAAAGTCTTTTATTAACGTCAGGTGTAAGAAACAGCGGTTACACATACATTTTTTACACTTCATACTGCGGTTCAAGCTGTTCATGTTCTTCAGATTTTTTTTCCATAACAATAAATGTCACACAAATAGGCTGTCGGGTGAAAAATGTCGGGTTACCTGAAGACACCTCCGGTGAACCGCGTAGAACAAGCAAAGGAAAAGCTCGTATGTGATGGCGACTGGAGCGTAACGACAACTCAATATTTGAAGAATCCTTTATTACATAAACAAATTATTGGATGTTATGGCCCACATGTTTGGGGCAATGCGAGTATTCTGGGGCATCTGAGTCTTATACGCTATGTATTTTATAGGCAATGTTATGGCCACGCCAATATTCGTCATTATGGTGAACTACATTCCATTATTGTTTTCTAATTTTACAGCCCTTAATATTGTTTCGAGGTCTGAAAGAGTTTAGAACACGGTGAATGTCCTTTGATTCGGAAAGGAAGTTTTGAGGTACTTTTCATCAGGGAGCAGGTACCAGTACTGTCAAAAATTTGTGTATTGATGATAATGGAACGACCTTTTAGTGCTACCATCAGATGGTTTATGATGAACAGGTATTTCGACCCGTGCAAATGCTTTTACCTCACCACAACAGCAATGGAGGTGCAAACTAAAACCAATTTGGTCACATTGATAGCTTGGAAGCGCACGTAGGTAGCAAATCATAGTACCTATGAGTGATGGTTATTGTCCCACACTTCCTTATGTCTTAATTCCAAAGATGTGTCCTGTTACCGCCAGGTGTCTGTATATGTCGGCCTCGGGTTGCATGGTTTTACAACCAGGCGGACTCAGAAAAGCATTCACCGTTAGCGCGTCACAGCGTGAATAGTCCCAGAAGGCAATTTTCACATTCTTTCGGGAAACCTCATGAAGGCCACAAAATTTGATAATCCAGTTGGTGCGAGATTACATTTTCACATTTTCAAGCGCACGGCTCGTTATGATTCCTAGTGCAGTTTCTTAATTTGAGTAGAATGGGTTTCATGAACGAAGTGGCTGGGATAGTTTCCCCTCGCAGACAACGTGACGAAGAGGCAAGCAGGCAGTTACCAAGTCTCTAGTGATTGTACTTCAGCGATTGTCTACAGAATTTAGTAGGGAAGTATAGTTATCTACCCAAATTTGCCGTTGAACGACAGGAAGCAGATGGCTCCCTTTTCTCACCGTCAGTTTTTTGACTGATATTTTAGTGAATCGCGCATTTCGTACACTTTCGGAGGCTGTAGTAAAAGACCATTAGTGTTTGTACGAGTCCATGAACAGATTTGTCACTGTAGGTGTGTTTCGATGGCTTATGTCTGCACAGCATTGCTATAATCGAGACATAGATGCCGATCACACAGCCCAAAATTTGGAGGACGCTTAAGCTTCGCCTTTAGAAGCCGAACGTGATATCAATCAAAGATTCCTGAATGCTTCTCACGCTTCCCGGTAAATGGAGTCTATGTAACCGTAATGTTTAACGGAAAACGCTGGTCGCAAAAGCTATGGATGGCGGCGCGCTTTCTGGTAGAAACACGGGCTCCTGCGTGCGCCGCTATGCAGTGGAGGCGAGCGCCATCTAAAGGTATTGCAAGGAACCGGGTGCGCCTCTCCGTGGCCCCCGATTCCCTCGCACGCAGGCGCGCGCAAATGCCGTCACCGGTCTATGGTAGGCAGAAGCGCTGGAAAAAGGTTTTCTTTGAGACCTTGTGTAACATAATTATGTTTCATGATACAGTCAAATTACAATCCAACGCTATCATGTCTCTAGTTTGTGTGTAAGTCGTACTTTGCGATTTTTCTACATATTTGCGCTTCAGAAATTAAAATGAGCGACTTTTCTGTGCCACATGGAGGACCGGGATACGGGTGGTTCGGAAATATTTTTCGCCGAAACAAGGTCCAACGCCGACACCGGACGTTCTGTGATACGGGGCCCTTAACGATATTGTATAAAGCGCTAAATTAGGGGTAGGTGCCCAAACATTTGGATTCAGAAGTGTGAAGGTGAAACCTACACAAAGAGGGCATGAGGGTCATATCCTGCTATAGTAAGTTCTTTTTTAGGCGGCAACATTCTTAAGTTGCATCTCGCACTTTCTGGGAGACAGGTATCCGTCTATCTAGCTATATTTGTGTGTTTCTATCGATATAAGGTCAGGCTACTGTATATATGACAAAAACCATGAAGTTTAATCTAATGGAAGCAGACAGTTCCCGTTCCGACACCTCCACTGAGTGTGCGGCTTCGTCGTCGTCGGCCTCAGCTTCTCCAGGAGCGGCAAACTCACTGCACAGCCAACTGTTATGCTCGTGGCATTACCCCCTTCCACAAAGCACCGTCTCCATGCTTCAAATGCGAAACAGAGAGGAAAAAACAAAGCGCATACAGGGCAACACTTATAAAATTTGGGAAGAGGAAATTCTCACGAAAGCGGGATGAAGGCGAGTGGAAATGAGAATGGCGCCGTCAACGTGAGTGGTACGGTTTTATCCAGGAAGCGTGGTCAATGCCCGTAGGCTGCACGCGATGGGATCACCGACTCATGTCTTCCGGGGGAACATCGTAGTTCACCTAGCTGAAGGCACGGACGACTGCGCAGTAACTTTTCTGGCCGGCCGCTTTTACGAATTGGGGTCCATACCCAAACTTGATCACCGGGTTCGTAGACAAGCTGGCGATGGCGAGCGTTATATCTCTGGGAGTCTATGGATTGTTGATTCTGGATTCACTCGCGTGCAAGCTTTGGAGCTGCGTCTGCCAGCCGGGCAAATTCCTCCGCGTCAACGGTAATGTCATATTGTTCTGGGAACATGGCGTCCAGCATGGCGGTTGCCTCACGGCCGTGGAGCAAACGGAAAGCAGTGAACTCTGTAATTTCCCGAACAGCAGTGTTGTATGCGAATGTAACGTAAGGCAAAACAGCGTCCTAGTTCTTACGTTCGCTGTCGACATACATGGAAAGGATGTCAGCAATTGTCTTATTTAACCTCTCTGTAAGACTTGGTTTGAGGGTGGTATACAGTGACGCGGCCATGAGATGTACCACTAAGCATCATGACGTCTTGCATCATCTGAGTTGTGAAAGCTGTACCACGATCTCTAATGACTACTGCTGGTGCACTATGCCGGAGGAAAACGATCTGGATGAAAAAGTGCGCAACATCACTGGTAGTGGCTGACTGAAGGCTCCAGTTTCGCCGTATCGCGCCAGGTAATCAGTGGCCAACCACGATCCAGCGGTCGCCAGCGAAAGACTTGCTGAAAGACATGCCCCAGCAAATCCATGCGAATTTGTTGAAATGGTTGTGTTGGCGGTGAAACAGGGTTCACAAAGGCGTCTGGGTGCAGAAGTGCAGTGTTTCGGTGCTGGCGGTCGCGGCAAGTTTTCACGCAATGGTTGACTTCCTCAGCATGCTTAGGCGTTGTCGAATTCGGGCAGAGGCACGCAAGGGTCCCAAATGGACTGAAGAGAGTTCTTCGTGGCAGGCGGACACAACATCGGCACGCAGCGCGGATGGAACGACAAGAAGATGTCCAGTTGCTGACGGGTAGAAATTCTTTCTTCAAAAGACATTGTTGCGGAGACAGAACGAACATGGTGAACGCGTGAATATCCGCGGAGGATGCGAAGTTCGGCCTTCAAGATAGTCGATAAGTTGCCAGAATTCTAAATCGTTCTGCTGTTGCCGAGGCAAGTCACTTATACTGAAAGCGGAAAGGAAACGACCGTCATTATGAGTATCACTTGACACCGTTGCAAGCGGAGCGCCCGAAAGACAATCAGCGTCAGTGTGCCTCCGGCTAGATTTGTCGAAGATTGCTAGATCAAATTCTCGGAAACGAACTCTCCACCTGGCGAGGCGTCTTGAAGGGTTTTTAAGGTTGGCTAGCCAACAAAGGGCATGATGGTTGGCAACCACTCTGAACGGACGACCATATAAATACGGCTGAAACTTAGTTATCGCGCAGACGACCACTACGCATTCCTTTTCAGTCGTAGAATATCCTGCAGAGGTTAAAGGTGTGGCTAGCGTGAGCAATATAGGGGGCAGGGTGTTTTTTCAAGCTGCACTTGTAGCTTTTCTTCCCTGTCTCCCCCAATCTGTTGCAAATAAAAATATATTCATGTTCATATCCCGTTCAACGTCATATTGTCAATGAACGAGAACTGTAACGAGGCCAATATTGCTTAAATTCACCTTGAATTCTTTTCGCGATCTCGTTCATCAACTTCTATCTACCAGGATCCGTGGGATAAATACATTGAGGAGGAGTATCGGGCATATCAAAGATGGTTTACAGAGTTGTATATGTGGGGAAGAGGGTAGACATCTTTGTAGTCACCCTGTTCAGTTTGCGGTAATCCACACAAAACCGAAGAGTGCCGTCCTTCTTCTTGACAAGTACAATGGGCGACGCCCACCGGCTGGTTAAGGGCTGAATTACGTCGTCGCCTAGCATTTGCTTCACTTGATAACGAATCATCTCTTGCTCCTTTTGGGACACGCGGTAGGCGTGCTGACAAACGGGACGTTCAGTGGAGCCTGTTATATAGGGTGCTTCGTGATGGGGATCTGTGTTACTATTGACATGGATGCGAAACAATCACTGAACATGCAGAAGTACTTCGTATTCCAAGTAAGGGTGGTGTCTGGAGGCGCCGCTGAAACACGAATGGGCTCTGCTTGGAACCCTCCACCCAAAAAAATGTGATATCCTGCTTTGTTAAACGAATGAGGTATTCTGCGATCTTGGAAAAATTCTCCACAAAGCGTCTGTAGTATGAGCAGAGGCTCAAGAAGCGACCCACGTCACGTTTGGTGGCTGGTGGTGGAAATGCGGCAACACCGATACTCTTTTCTGGGTTTGGCAAAACACCTTCATTACTGACAACGTGGCCGAGGAACATCAGTTCCTGATAACCGAAATGGCATTTCGCAGGTATTAATGGCAGGCCTGCCGATGGAATTGCAAGGAACATGAACTCAACTCGCTGCAAGTGTTGTTCAAATGTCCGAAAAGAAGCAATGGCGCCGTCTAAATATACGAGACATGATTCCCACTTTAGACCTGACAGCAGGGTGTGAACCATCCCCTGAAAGTTCGCAGGAGCTGGGCATTGCCCAGAGGGCAGCACCTTAAACTCTTTTCGCGATCTAGTTCATCAACTTCTATCTACCATTATCCGGTGGGTAAATTCTTTGAGAAAAGTATCGGGCATGTCAAAGACGATCTACAGAGTCATATGTGGAAGGAAGAGGGTAGACGTCTTTTTCTTCCCCTTGTTCAGTTTGCGGTAATCGACGAAAAATCGAAGAGTGCCGTCCTCCTTCTTGTCAAGTAAAACGGATGACGCCCAACTGCAGGTTGAGGGTTGAATTACGTCGTCTTTTAGCATTTGCTTCACATGACAACCAATCACCTCTTGCTCCTTCCCCGCAGGGGCGTCTGCATGAGCAGGCGTTTGGTGCGTTGTGACACCGCGTAACCGAGCACACGAGGGTTCGCCCCTCCCGCGTGTAGCTGTGTGCGGCTTGCCCGTGTCTTGGGAAAGGTGGATCCTGGGGGTTGAGCTGATGCTGGGTGTTTAGACTTTAAGGCGCCCCGGTGGAGGCAACACACCCCTTTGGCCTCTGCTTCACATAGACGGCACCCCCGGACTGACCCACCCGGGGGAAACCGGCAGTCGCACTTTCCTGTCCCCCTCTTCAATCGTTTTCTTTCCTATCTTCTTTCTTTTACTATTCTATCTTCTTCTGTCTTCCGTGACTTCCTAATTTTCTCAGGCTGCTAGGGTTAACCTTGTGTATGTGGCCTCCCTTGGGTATAATATATTAGGTTATAGTGGCAATGTACGGTTGGCGCCTGCAGACTTACGCATTAAGTGTTGCAGCGTCCCCAAATTGGGCTCCGTGGTGGGTGGCCACCATTGCGGCCGAAAAGAAACTGAAATACCATGGGAACACCCGCATTTCTCCGTCTACTTGATCTTCACCCTCAGAAGAGGGGACGCACCGAAGACTTGAGCGCATGTTTCACCCGCACTAAAGAGACCTACCCGCAATACCACGTTGTGCACAGCGAGAACTCCGAAAAACAGGCCAGATTCATTTCCCCTTTCATAGTTGCAAAATCTTTAACCGAAGCCATAGGTTCAGGTTATAAAGTAACGAAAATGGCTAGCGGGGACGTACATCCGTACGAGAAGCTTGGCAGTCTTGTGACATTTGGTAACATACCAACTTATGTTACACAACACCGAACAATGAATAGCTCACGGAGAGTCATGTCAGAGGCAGACCTCCAAGATTTGACAGAAGCTGAACTCCTGGAAGGGTGGAAAGACCAAAATGTCACTAATGTAAAACGTATTAAACTTAGACGAGACAACAAGGAAATCCCCACTAAGCATCTTGTCCTAACTTTTGCATCCAGCGTACTGCCAGGAACCATCGAAACATAATACGTTAGGTTAAATGCGTGACCATGTATTCCAAACCCCAGACGTTGTTTCCAATGCCAAAAATTCCGCCATGGCTCGCAGAGCTGCCGTGGTCAAATAACTTGTGCAAGGTGTGGAGTGCAGGGCCACCCCTCCGACAACTGCAGAGGCACGCGTAAACTGCAGAGGTGAACATCCAGCCTACTCTCAGAAAGTGGTTTTGGCGCGTAAAACCCCGAATATTATATTATTATATCCAGCCTACTCCCGCTCCTGTCCGAACTGGAAGAAAGAAAAAGAGATAATCACCCTTAAAGTCAAAGAAAATATTTCGTTTAAGGAAGCCCGTAAACGGTGCTCACCTTTCCACAACACACCTTATGCTGATGTGGCGCGTCGGGGGGCAGCGTCGCAGCGGCTATTGCCAAGTGCCTAGCCCGTGAGCAGCGAGCAGGTAGCTTTGGCTCCTACCCCCAGCGTGGAAGTAGGTAAGCCTACTCCATCCAACCAGCAAACAGGCCAGGCTGCCCTTAGGTTGCCGGCAACACAAGATTTATATGCGGAAACCTGCGCTACACGCTGTGAACCCGCAGGATTGATAGCTGCTCAGAAGGTAGGCGCAGCCGAGGCTGCCTCAACCTACCCGGCCCCTCCCAGCGCTGGCAACAGCCAGCGCAGCTCAATCCCACAGGCAGCCCAGTCGACATCCGGGCTGGTGGCCGCAGGTGCCTTGCCCTCTGAGGCTGGGCTCCCTCAGGAATCTTCTCGCTCGCAAGCGCGCGTGTCCTGCGCCTCACAAGAGGCAATGGACACTACACCTATCGTCACGGTGCTCCAAGCGCCTAAGGGGCGGCGGGGTTCCCTCGAACGCTTCAAAAAGAGCAAAATACCTGTTACAGGGCCTGGAAAGAGCTCTGTAATATAAGGCATCACTTTTGTTTCTGGATACACAGCACGAATTCACTTTAAATATGGATACACAAATCATTCAATGGAATGTCAGAGGTCTTCTTACGAACCTTGATGATGCGCAAGAGCTTATCCACAAACAATGCAAAAGGGCTGTGTTTAGAGGAAACGCACCTAAAACCACAACACACAAACTTTCTGCGACCGTATGCCACGTTTCGTAAAGATGGCGATGATGCTGTTGTATCATCAGGCGGTGTGGCCATTTTTATCCATAAAAGCTTTTCGTGTCAGCGCTTACAGCTACAAACGCCCCTTGAAGCAGTGGCGGTCGAGTTGTTCTCCTAAACAAACTCATTACCATTTGCTCCCTTTACACATCTCCACCTTACAAATTAAACAAAGATGAATTTCGGTCCTTTATAGATGAATTGCCTGAAGCTTACATTGTTCTTGGTGATTTCAATGCGCACAGTTGCCTGTGGGGCGACTCTCGTATAGATGCGCGAGGTCGTCTTGTTGAGCAGTTCCTTTTCTCTTCTGGTGCGTGCCTTCTGAATAAGAAGGAAGCCACATATTACTGTCTTGCAAACAAAACCTTTTCTTCAATTGATCTCAGCATAGTTTCTCCTTCTGTCATTGCTGAACTCGAATGGGAAGTTACAAACAATCCTTGCGGAAGCGAGCACTTCCCCATACTGCTACAAGCACTTAAAGAAATTGAATACCCACCACAGGCTCCTAGGTGGAAGATTGACGCAGCGGATTGGGAGAAATTCCGAACCCTCACTAGTATATCATGGGATGACATGTCCTCGTTAGGAATTGATGCTGCTGTGAAGTATCTTATGGCCTTCATAATAGACGCCACATCCAACTGCATATCACAAGTAAATGGCTTGGCATGCAAACGGCGTGTTCCGTGGTGGAACGACGACTGTACGATCGCTCGTAAGAAACAGAACAAAGCGTAGGGGTTGCTACGCGCACCTCCCACTGCGGCGAATCTCATTAACTTTAAGCAAGTAAAATCCCAAGGCAGGAGAACGCGCCGACAGGCTAGAAGAGATAGTTGGCAGAAGTTTTTATCGAGTATCAACTCATATACAGATGAGGCGAAAGGCTGGAACAGGGTCAATAGGATAAGAGGACGACAAACATATTCACTTCCTTTGGTAAACGCAGGAGGCGATACCCTGCTTGAACTGGCAGACTCACTTGGGGAGCATTTTGAGAGCGTGTCAAGTTCTATGAATTATTCAAAACCCTTTCTCAAATATAAACAAATAGAAGAATGTAAGCCACTCATAAGAAAGTGTCGGCAGAATGAACCGTTTAACCATCCTTTTAGTATTGCAGAGTTGAGAGCTGCCTTGATCGCATGCAGGAGCTCTGCACCGGGATCTGATAGAATCATGTATGGAATGATCAAAAACTTACACAATGATACGCAAGTTACACTACTTAGACTTTTCAACACTATCTGGGATGCAGGGTACCTTCCAACCGCATGGAAAGAATCCATTGTGGTCCCTGTTTTGAAACAAGGCAAGGACCCTTCCTGAGTGGCAAGTTACCGACCGATAGCCCTCACAAGTTGCATCTGTAAGTTATTTGAATAAATGGTAAATAAGCGGCTCATCCATTTCCTTGAAATGAGCACAATGCTTGATCCCTATCAGTGCGGCTTCAGAGAAGGGCGTCCACAACCAATCCTCTGGTACGTGTTGAAGGAAATATTTGCGACGCATTTGTACACAAACAGTTTTTCTTATCCATATTCCTCGACATGGAGAAGGCGTATGACACAACGCGGCGCTGCGGCATATTGAGAAATTTGTCAGAAATGGGCATTCATGGTAATATGCTAAACATAATAAAAAGCTGTTTGTCCAATCTTACATTCCGGGTAAAAATCGGCAATGTACTGTCACGTTCTTTTACACAGGAAACTGGTTTACCCCAGGGAGGCGTGCTCAGTTGCACACTCTTCATTGTCAAGATGACAACACTCCGTGCTTCCTTACCATCGGCTATTGTGTATTCCGTCTACGTGGATGACATTCAAATGGGTTTCAAATCCAGTAACCTCGCAGTGTGCGAGAGACAGGTACAGCATGGCTTGAACAAGGTGTCAGGGTGGGCAGAGAAAAGGGATTTAAATTCATCCTCACAAGAGTTCTTGTGTTCTGTTTACAAGAAAGAGAGGCCTGGATCCGGATCCTTGCTTAGAACTGTGTGGACAACAGATTGCTGTAAACAAAGAACACAAATTTCTAGGTGTTATACTTGGCAATAGACTCAATTTCGTCCCACACATTAAACATCTTAAAGAAAAATGCCTGAAAACAATGAACCTAATGAAACTTCTATCGCGGACTACGTAGGGTATTGACATGACGTGCTTAATGAATCTCTATAAGAGCCTGATTCGGTCACGATTAGATTATGGTGTCGTGATCTATTATTCTGCCGCCCCGAGCGCGCTAAAGATGCTGGATCCGGTCCACCATCTAGGAATCCGTTTAGCCACGGGCGCTTTCAGAACAAGTCCCATTGAAAGTTTATATGTAGAATCAAATGAGTGGTCACTTCATCTGCAGAGAACATACATCAGCCAAACATATTTTCTAAAAGTCCACTTTAATCCTCAACATCCGTGTTTCAATACCGTTAACGATATTACGTATGCTACACTTTTTCGCAATCGTCCCTCCGTAAGACAACCTTTCTCGCTGCGTGTGAGGGAGCTTAGCGCTGAAATGGACGTCCCAATCCTCAAACGTCGCCTAATGCCTCCAGCTAAGCTGCTACCTCCTTGGGAGTGGCAGCTGATACAGTGCAATATATCTTTCATGAAGTTACAAGACACGCTCCAGTGATTGAAATCGAGAGGCATTTCTGCAAAATGCAGTACAAACACTCCTGCACGGAGTTCTACGCAGACGCATGAAAGTCACACGACGGGTCGTCCTATGCAGCCGTCGGTCCATCCTTCTCGGAAACCGACGTACTGCATCCGGAAACCAGCATCTTTACGGCTGAGGCCTACGCACTGTTGTCGGCTGTAAAGTACATAAAGAAATCAAAAATCCTGAAATCAGTTATTTATACCGACTCCCTTAGTGTTGTGAAGGCCTTGATGTCATTCTGTAACCACAAAAATCCAGTAATTAATGAACTCTACTCCGTCCTGTGTAAAGCATATATATCTAACCAACATGTGATTATATGCTGGATGCCTGGACATAGGGGCATTGAAGGTAACGTTCAAGCGGACCAGATGGCCATATCAGTTTCCTACTGCTTCGGTCCCTGTCACAGACCTGAAGCCTTTCTTAAGAAGGAAACTGCGAAACCACTGGCAACATATGTGGCACGCAGAAGTAAATAACAAACTGCACGTGATAAAGCCACAGTTAGGTCCTTTGCCCTCCGTAACAAAATCACGGCGAACAGATGTCCTGTTCTGTCGTCTGAGAATAGGACACACATTTGGCGCGCATAACTTTTTACTTACTGAAAATGATCCTCCAACCTGCGGTGGATGCGGGGAGAGGCTGACCGTCCTCCACGTCCTCTTGGAGTGTCGGGCAGCCGAATCTAAAAGAAAGAAACCTTTTTCTTTAGGATACCGACAGCACATCCCCCTTCATACAGTAATGTTACTCGGCCCAGAACCGCTATTTCACACCAACGCAGTCCTAAGTTTTCTGAAGGATGTTTTCTTGCACGTTGTTAGCCCCACATGTTCGTAGCGGGTCCTCTCTTCAGAGAATGCGGCTGTGATAGATCTTTCGTATAGCACATGCCTCTAGGCCTTTGATTTTCAAGGGCTCTGGCGAGGCAGCAGTGCTCGAACTAATGTTACCACCTCATATATTTTCTTTTTCGCACCACTCTTCTACGATGCATTTTAATGTTCATGGTATTCGTCATTAGTCACCGCCATAATTTTATAGCACTTAGATTTTACGCACTTTACAGCGACTATTTTAGGCCCCTTTACAGCCAAGTCACATCTTCACAGAACTCATCCTTCCACCGCGAAATCACTAACACTGTCTTGGCGCTCTTTGGCCATATCTGGCCTTGCGCCACTAAACCACACACATTCATTCATTCATTGTTGCTCCTTTTGTGACACGCGGTAGGCGTGCTGACACACGGGACATTCAGTCGGGCCCTTTATAATACGGTGCTTAGCTGGGGGTCAGTGCTACTTTTGACGTGTATGAGAAACAATCACTCAATATGCATCAAATACTAATGCTATCTTCGGCTGGTCGTTTCTGAGCACTCTGGAGCACTCTCGCGAGCGGCATTGTCTTCGGTTGGCTGAAAGAGGGTGCGCGCCATGCGTTCGGCTGGTTCTTCTCGATTGCCCTCCTCTATCTTGGCGCGCTCTGAGGCGCTCCGAGCCCTGTCGTCGGGGCAGTCATCGAGATTGAAACGTCATCGCAGCGCCGCGTCGCTAGTGTTGGCGACGGCCCAGCGTAAGCTTGGCAACCTAGGCCACTGCATGCTGGCATCTCAACGAACGTTCGTCCCGCCGGCACGTCCGCCGTTTTTTCCGGCAACGCCGGGAGCTTTGGATAGGCGAAACATCGGACGTTGGCAGTAGTCGCGTGGTTTCGCATCAGCAATTTCCTCCTCCGAGAGCGAGTCGCACGTTCGGCTTGCGCGCTTGTCCCCTACCTTTGAGCTAGGGAAACGACCGATCTACCCGACTCTACTTCGGGGCATACAGGCGACCAGTCGAAGATACCATTAGTGTTCGCTCTTTCTGTGTGGTTGACAGCACAGTATTTACATGGACTGTACTGACAACTACGGTTGAGCTGCCTTTAGAGGGCACGCTCTTAGACAATAGTGCACCCTTTGGGGTGTATATCTGCCACAAAACAATTATCGTCATCTGCCTTGCTTGCGTTTGCTTTCTTGAAAACGCCGCGCCCACTACTTTCCTCTCGGTATGGCTGTGTCATGCTGATAAAGCGCATGCCGTTCGTTACAGTGGTGTACCGGGCTCGCAGCGTTAAAGAAAGTAAATGAGGACAAGACAGATGACGATTATCATTGCGTGGCAAGATACGACCCAAAGGGTGTGATATTGTTTTAGAGTGTGTTTTGTTTTAAAATGTTTGGCGAGTAACACACGACGGTCACTCACGTGCAGTGTTCGGCGAGTGATAGGCAATGGTTGGACCGCGGGGCTGCCGGTGCTGTTTGCGACGCTGAAGAGTGGTAGGCCATCAACGAAGTGTCGAATGCAGTCACAATGCCTCTTAAAGGAATCTCGCTTGAAAGAATTATGGGGTTTTATGTGCAAAAACCCCGATCTGGCTATGAGGCACGTCATAGTGGGAGACTCCGGGAATGTGGACCAGCTGGGGTTCTTTAACGTGTACCTAAATCTAAGTTAACTGGTGCTTTCGCATTTCGCGAATCTCGCTTTGATGTGGCACAGAAATGCACTAGCTACCATTGCACTACAGGCGACGCATCGTTGAGATCAATGTAGGGAGAGGCAGAAAATGTAGTTATGTGTAAGCAAGTGGAAAGGTTGTCAATATTGACACATGTACTTAATTTTACCGGGCGACCAGGTTTTGCCGCCTAACAAATATTATCGCACAGCGCAAGACGCGCGTGCATGTAAAAGAAGTTTCTGGAATGTTATCAATCGTTCCGTCCACTGTCTTTCACCGCAACTTGTGTAATGTGATTGCATCTATGCGCGACGCGAATAGTGTAGAACTTTGTGAAACACACGCGGGTCCCAGCGGTTAATCTGGAACATTCGACAACCGATCTATAAAAGCCGACGCACTTGACCCGCTGATCAGATTTTCGACGATCGCCGACCGTGTTCGCCGCTATCGTTGTGCTATAAGTGTAGCCTGTTTTTGTGGGCACAGGTTCGCCTAATAAAAGTTAGTTTTGTCTTTCACAGTATTTGCTACTGTGTTCTTCAACGTCACCACTACGTGACATCTGGTGGAGGTGCTTTTCGTTCATGTAGCGGACGCCCCCTACAAGCCGTGATTCAAGCCCGGACCGTAAAGACAGCACCAACGTAGTCCCGGAGGATCGAGCAAGCCGCCGTCTTCAACAGCTGCCCCCGGAGAACGAACTTCTACCTGAGAAGACCAAGAAGATTGAGGCCAAGGCAACCCCAATGGTAGCCTCAGCGTACCCCATCGTGCTGCAGCCGCCCAGGGAACCTCCGACGTTCCGCGGATCAACATTCCAATACCCGGAAACCTGGCTCGAGACGTATGAGAGGGTCGCTACGTTTAACAGTTGGGACAGCGACGACAGGCTGCGGCATGTCTATTTCGCACTGGAAGACGCCGTCAGGACCTGGTTAGAGAATCGAGAAGTCATCTTAACGACGTGGGACCTGTTCCGAAGCGGCTTCTTGCAAACGTTTACAAGCGCCGTGCGAAAAGAGCGACCCCAAGCACTACTAGAAACCAGAGTGCAGCTGCCAAACGAGACGATCACGATCTTCACTAAGGAGATGGCCCGTCTTTTCCGGCACGCCGACCCGGAAATGTCAGAGGAGAAAAAAGTCTGCTTCCTTATTTGGGGCGTCAAGCAAGAACTCTTCGCAGGACTTATTCGTAACCCGCCAAAGACCGTAGCTGAATTTTCAGCAGAGGCATCGACGACCGAGAAAACTCTGGAGATGCGCACCTGGCAATATAACCACCAGAGGCTCACGCCGCAGTATGCCATCCAAGGACTGGATTCTGCCGACCTTCAGGAGACCATCAAGGGCCATTGTGCGCGAAGAACTGCGCAAGATCCTGCCTTCGTCGCAGCCCCAAGTGGCTTCGATCGCCGACATCGTGAAAGAAGAGGTGCACCGATCGCTTGGAGTTCCTGAGCTGCAACCACAATTACCGCAGCCCCAGCCAGAAGCGATGACATACGCCGCAGTCGCACGCCGTCAAGGTCCCCCTCCGCGACCACGCCAGGGCCCTGCAACGACTCAATTCCGTCGTCCGCCGCCGCCGCCGCCGCCAGCACGCCCACCCGTCGCCCAGCGCACCGACGCGAGGAAGACGGACATTTGGCGAGCCCCCGACCACCGCCCGCGCTGCTATCACTGCGGAGAAGCCGGCCATGTGTATCGCCGATGCCCATACCGGGAGATGGGACTGCGAGGTTTCGCCGTCAACGCTCCCCGCCCGCAACAAGGTGAACGCCCTCGCGATATCGCCGAATACCTCGCCGCTACTCAGTGGAGTTCTCGACGACCGTCGTGTTCGCCATCACCAGGCCGCTACCTCTCGCCGCAGCGCCGACCATACACTGGCCAAGCCCGGGGCCGGTCAGCGAGCCCATATCCGGAAAACTAAATGCAGCAACCGATGGAGGTGCGGTTGCTGTTCGTCGAACTGACGAAGATTCTCCGCCGCCGGCGAAGACAACAAAGAAACCATCTCGACGACCTAATGACGACACGCCGCCGTCCCGACGAAGTCAGGAAGCCAAGACTACACCGACGAAAGACGGCTTGACGACGCGACGTTCCAGCTTCAGTTCAACACGACGCAGCCGTGATCCGACGCCAAGACCCAACTGAAACTCCAGACAAAGAACCACCGACCTCGACGTACTTCTCGACGGCCACGCAGTCACTGCCTTAGTCGACACAGGGGCCGATTACTCCGTAATGAATGGACACATCGCCGCCCAGTTGAAGAAAGTTAAGACTGCATGGGAGGGCCCCCAAATTCGGACTGCTGGAGGACACCTGATTACGCCGACTGGAATCTAAAGTGCAAGAATAACCGTTCATGACCGGACTTACCCAGCCGCCTTCTTTATCATCCAACAGTGCTCACGAGACGTCATTCTCGGCATGGATTTCCTGAAACAACACGGCGCAATCATAGACCTGAAGTCAAAATCGATAACGCTGTCGGAAGACCAAGCGATACCGCCGGAGAGCTTTCGTAGTCACTACGCCTTGAGTGTTCTCGACGATCAAGTGAGCATCCCGCCCCGCTCGAGCATTGTTATTTCAGTCGGCACCTAAACACCTGCTGACGTAGAAGGCGTCATCGAAGGCGACCAACGTCTATTGCTAGACCGTGAATAATGCGTCCCAAGACGGATCACTCGACTGCATGGAGTGAAAACTGAAGTGTTTCTGACAAACTTCAGCCAAGAGTTCAAGCACATCAACATGGGCACGACGATCGCGTACATCGAGGAAATTCTGGAAACAAGTAATGCGTTTGTCCTCTCGGATTCCGCCGCATCTACCCCGAGGATGATGGTTCCCGAACCAGACTGCGACATTAATCCAAGTCTCCCCGTGATTAAGCAACAGCAGCTCAGAAGTCTGCTTTGACGATACAAAGGCTGGTTTTCGACGTCATCGAGGATTCGACAAACACCAGTCGCCAAGCATCGCATAATCACCCAGGAGTGCGCTCGACCACTCCGCCAGAGCCCTTACCGAGTTTCGCCGCGAGAACGTGCAGCTATAAGAGAACAAGTCGACGAAATGCTGCGCAACGACATCATCCAGCCGTCGAAAAGCCCGTTGGCACCCCCTGTTGTCCTGGTAAAGAAAAAGAACGGAACCCTACGTTTATGCGTCGATTATCGTCGTCTGAACAAGATCACGAAAAAGAACGTACACCCCCTCCCACAAATAGACGACGCATTGGATCGGCTCTGCAACGCTACATACTTCTCGTCGATGGACCTCAAGTCTGGCCATTGGCAAATAGAAGTCGACGGAAGAGATCGCGAAAAGACGGCCTTCATCACCCCAGACGGCTTCTGCGAGTTCAAGGTTATACCATTCGAACGGTGCTCGGCACCTGCAACGTTCCAGCGCGTCATGGACACGGTGTTAGCAGGATTGAAGTTGCAGACTTGTCTAGTTTATTTGCATGACGTCGTCGTCTTCGACGGAAATTTTGACGATCACCTCAGGCGGTTTGCGACAATACTAGCGGCCATCAAGTCGTCAGGGCTTACTCTGAAGCCGGAAAAGTGCCGCTTCGCTTACGATGAGCTTCTGTTCCTCGGCCACGTAATGAGCAAATCTGGTGTCCGTCCAGGCCCGCAAAAGACAGCTGACATCCCATAGTTCCCGCAACCCATCAACAAGAAGGCAGTGCGTAGATTCCTTGGCATGTGTGCCTACTACAGGTGCTTTGTCAAGGACTTCTCACGCATCGCCGAGCCTTTGACACGTCTTACTAAATGTGATGTTGAGTTCAAGTGGGAAACGCCGCAGGCCGACGCATTTGAATAGCTCAAACGACGCATGCAGTCGCCGCCGGTACTTCCGCACTTCGACGAGTACGCCGATACAGAAATCCATACTGACGCCAGTAGCCTAGGCCTCAGTGCCGTTCTAGTCCAGAGAAAAAACGGAGTCGAACAGGTGATAGCTTACGCTAGCCTGTCGCTGTCAAAAGTGGAAGGCGACTATTCTACGACCGAAAAGGAATGCCTCGCCATCGTTTGGGCTACAGCTAAATTTCCCCCTTATCTTTATGGCAGGCAATTCAAAGTCGTCAGTGACCATCACGCGTTGTGTTGGCTATCGAATATAAAGGATCCTTCAGGACGACTGGCGCGGTGGAGCCTCAGACTGCAGGAATACGACATCACTGTAACCTACAAGTACGGACTAAAGCACTCCGATGCCGATTGCCTATCAGGCGCACCCATTGACCCGCCGCCGCAAGATGATGAGAATGACGACGCCTTCTTTGGAATGATAAGCGCAGAAGACTTCGCTGAACAGCAACGGGCAGACCCGGAGCTAAAATGCGTCGTCGAATATTTGGAAGGGCACACCGACGTTGTCTCCAGGGCATTCAAGCGCGGATAACTTCCTTCACGCTTCAAAGCAATCTACTCGTGAAGAAGAACTTCTCGCCAGTCGGCGCCAATTACCTTCTTGTTGTCCCGTCAGGACTTCGTCCAGAAGTATTGCACGCCCTACATGACGATCCGACCGCTGGACACTTCGGATTTTCCCGGACACTATCGAGGATACAAGAAAAGTATTACTGGCCGCGCCTGACCGCCGACGTCGCCCGTTATGTCAGAACATGCCGAGACTGTCAGCGGCGCAAGACACCGCCGACAAGGCCAGCCGGATTACTACTGCCAATCAAGCCTCCTTGTCGACCACTCCAACAGATCGGGATGGACTTGCTGGGACCCTTTCCAAGGTCAATAACCGGAAATAAGTGGATCGTCGTGGCGACGGACTACCTCACCCGCTTCGCTGATACAAAACACCGCCGAAAGGTAGCGCAGCCGAAGTGGCGAAATTCGTTGTCGAAAACATCCTGCTGCGACATGGCGCCCCAGAAGTCCTCATCACCGACAGAGGGACGGCCTTTACAGTGGAGCTCACCCAAGCCATTATGAAATACAGTCAGACAAGGCACAGGAGGACTACGGCCTACCTCCCGCAGACGAATGGTCTTACGGAGCGGCTGAATAAGACCCACGCCGACATGCTAGCGATGTACGTCGACGTCGAACACAAGACCTGGGATGCCGTCCTGCCATACGTAACATTCGCTTACAACACGGCGGTGCAAGAAACAACACAGATCACGCCGTTCAAGCTGATCTACGGCAGGAACCCGACGACGACGCTCAACGCCACGCTGCCGCCCGTCACTGACGAGGAGAACCTTGACGTCGCTACCTACCTGCAGCGCGCCGAAGAAGCCCGACAGCTCGCCCGCCTGCGGATCAAGAACCAGCAGAGAACCGACAGCCGGCACTACAACCTCCGACGACGCTTCGTCGAGTACCAGCCCGGCGACCGTGTTTGGGTATGGACCCCGATATGCCGACGAGGACTCAGTGAGAAAGTATTGCGACGCTATTTCGGACCCTACAAGGTCATCCGAAGTATTGGTGCACTGGGCTATGAGGTCGTGCCAGACGGCATTTCGCATTCACAGCGGCGCCGCGCACGATCTGAAGTGGTCCACGTGGTGCGCCTTAAACCCTTTTACGGACGCTGACGAACTTCCTTATTTTTTTTTGTTTTCTGTGCTACAAGTGCTTTTGTTTATTACTTTCGTTTGTTTTTAGCATCGGGTCGATGCTTTTTAAGAGGGGGGGTATTGACACATGTACTTATCTTTATCGGGCAACCACGTTTCGCAGCCTAACAATTGTTATCGCACAGCGCAAGACGCGCTTGCATGTAAAAGAAATTTCTGGAGTGTTATCGATGGTTCCGTCCACTGTCTTTCACCGCAACTTGTGTAATCTGATTGCATCTATGCGCGACGCGAACAGTTTAGAACTTTGTGGAAGACACGCGGGTCCGAGCGGTTAATCTGGAACATTCGACGACCGATCTATAAAAGCCGACGCACTTGACCCGCTGATTAGATTTACGACGATCGCGGACCGTGTTCGCCGCTATCGTTGTGCTATAAGTGTAGCCTGTTTTTGTGGGCACAGGTTCGCCCAATAAATGTTAGTTTTGTCTTTCACAGTATTTGCTACTGTGTTCTTCAACGTCACCACCACGTGACAATATCGTCTGCAGCCCTGGAGGAAGCAAGGCTGAGCGACCGAATTCGCGGCTTTTGCGTTTGTCCTTCGACGTCATGGTGCTTGCTGTGCATGTTCGCGGTGGCCACACATAAGTATAACTAACTATAACACAGCTATAACTTTTTATTCATGGAAGAGCAGGCCATACCTAATGACCTAAGTTGTCGTCAAAGAAGTTAATTGACGAGCGGCACAGGCACAGTGACACATACCCAGTGATCTAAGTTGGCATTGTAGCGGCGCGACTCTCCCTTTCGAAGACGGCGAGAAAGACGACACCTCGCGAGAAGTTAGCGCGGGAAAAGAGCACGCTGGTGCTCGGCCTGAGCGGCCGCGGTGGCCGCGGTCCCGAGATCATGTGGCACCATGACTGGCTGGCCTCAGTAAACCATGGCTACAGCGCTTACGTCTGCGCGCCGCCTTCCACAAGTAGGTGACACCGGACTACCGAGCTCTCTCAGCGCCAAAGAGGTTTAATAAAGAGCGGTATATTCAGATAGCAAATTACCCAGAGACCCAATTTTGCGCGAAAAAGGTTCATTGCAGAGCATCAACAAACTATTATGAAAAAGACACATGACCCAAGTTGTTCCGACGGTTCGTTTCCAACTCCCTTCCCTTAGCACATCAGTCCGATGCCCTGCCCCTTCGACCATGACCTACCTAGTTACTCAAGTCTCATTTGGCGTATGAGATACAGGATGACAACAGTACTTTTATGAATCCGGCTATTTAATCTCCTGAAGACGTGAAATAACCGCACAAAGAACTAAGAAGTCATTATGCCGTGATGGGACACATGATTCAGATACCAATGCATCATGGTAAGCAATTTTAATGCAAGAGCGTTGGTTGCCCATGTCACAGAAAATCCCATATATATATATAATATAAATATATATTCTATAAATATATATATATATATATATTGTCACGTGCTAAAGCAGGAGTAAGTGACAGTACGAGTAGCCAGAGACGAAAAAATGCCAAGCACTAAGCGACGGTTCTCCAGCTGGCGCGGGATCCTTGACCTCGTCGTCTTCTTCGCCGTTTTGCTGGGCACGCAATGCTGAATGGTCGCTGGCGCATAGCACCAGGTGGCATTATTCCCCCTCCCTATGAAGCATCGACTCGATGCTCAAACACAAGACGTACACGGAAAGTACGCACATTAGGTAAGACATTAAAAAAAAGGGAAAAAGCGCTAGCACACATACGGGCATGCACACGAGGCAAAAAAAATTGGGTTCTGTCGTCGGGAACAAAAAAATAGAAAAAAAAACACTTCGCAGTTCTTTGGAGGACGACGCGACGACAGCAAAAACAAAAGTTTGTTTCACCGGTAGACTTAACATCACCGTGCAAAATACGGCTTGAGGCGGACGACATGTACAGTCTCTGCGCGTGGTAAACGGCGCTTGGGCGATGGTAGGTCTCCGTCTGGAACCACTTCATAATTCACGTCGCTTACACGCCTTAGTACCGTGTATGGTCCGAAGTACTTGCTCAGGAGTTTCTCGCTGAGGCCTCGCCGTCTAATGGGGGTCCAAACCCAAACTTGGTCACCAGGCTCATAGGTAACTTGTCGATGGTGAAGATTGTACCTTATGGCATCGGTACACTGCTGCTGTCGTATGTGGACACGGGCCAGTTGACGGGCTTCCTCGGCACGCAGAATGTACTCCTCGACGTCAGGAGCTAACTGGTCGAGCTGATTGATGTCTTCATATGGAATCATGGCGTCGAGCATAGTTTGAACATCTCGACCATAAACGAGGCGAAACGGCGTAAATCGTGTAGTTTCTTGTGTGGCAGTGTTGTACGCAAACGTTACGTACGGCAGGATTTCGTCCCACGTTTTGTGCTGCACATCGACGTACATAGAGAGCATGTCTGCCAGTGTTTTGTTTAGTCTTTCTGTCAAACCATTAGTCTGAGGGTGGTATGCAGTGGTCTTTCGATGACTCGTGTAACTCAACTTGAAGATGTCGTCCAGAAGCTTCGCCGTAAATGCCGTCCCTCGGTCAGTGATGATGAATGATGGTGCGCCATGCCGAAGCACAATGTGATGCATAAAAAACTGGGCAACTTCAGATGCTGTCCCGTGTGGTAGTGCCTTCGTCTCAGCGTAACGCGTCAAGTAGTCCGTTGCGACAATGATCCACTTATTGCCGGAGGAAGACAAGGGAAATGGTCCAAGAAGGTCCATTCCAACTTGATCAAACGGCGTACGCGGAGGGTCGATGGGTCGTAGAAGGCCTGCAGGCTTGAAGGGTGGTGACTTTCGGCGCTGGCATTCACGGCATCCTTTCACGTAGCGTTTGACGCAAGCGGTCAGTCTAGGCCAGTAGTACAGTTGCCGTACCCTGTCCAGAGTCCTTGAGGAACCCAAGTGACCAGATGTCGGCTCGTCGTGGCAGGCTAATAGAATGTCGTCGCGAAGGGCTTGAGGCACTACTAGAAGATGTGGTTTGTCGCCGGCACCTGTGTTTCTTTTGTATAAGATGCCCTCTCGAAGGCAAAATGATGACAACCGTCGCGAAAGTGGGCGAGGAATGGACGCGATGCTGCCTTCTAAGTGATCAATTATGGGCCTTAACTCAGCGTCTGATCGTTGTGTAGCGAGCAGGTCCGGTCTGCTGAGGGCTCCCAGGAAGGCGCTGTCGTCTTCCTCGTCAGGATTCGGAGATTCAACAGGTGCTCTTGATAGCGTGTCAGCATCTTCATGTTTCCTACCTGACTTGTATACGATGGTGATGTTAAATTCCTGGAGTCGCAGACTCCAACGTGCCAATCGTCCAGAAGGGTCTCGGAGGTTGGTCAACCAGCACAAAGCGTGATGATCGGTCACAACTTTAAATGGCCGCCCGTAGAGATACGGCCTAAACTTTGTAGTAGCCCAAATAACCGCGAGGCACTCCTTCTCTGTGGTGGAATAATTGGACTCTGCCCGTGACAGAGTGCGGCTCGCGTAGGCGATAACTCGTTCAGTTCCGTCTTGCCGTTGCACCAGGATAGCTCCAAGACCGATATTGCTGGCGTCAGTGCGTACTTCTGTGTCAGCATCCTCATCAAAATGACCGAGCACAGGAGGAGAAGACAATCGATGTTGTAGCTCCGCAAAGGCAGTCTGTTGTTCATCAGTCCAGAGGAATGGCACGCCGTCACGTGTAAGGCGAAATAGCGGCTCTGCAATCTTCGAAAAATTTTCAATGAAACGTCGATAATAGGCACACAACCCCAAAAACCGTCGGACACTTTTCTTGTCGGTTGGAGTGGGAAAAGCAGCTACGGCATCAGTCTTCTCGGGATCGGGCCGAACACCTGCCGCGCTCACGACGTGACCAAGGAACTTCAGTTCCTCGTAACCGAAATGGCATTTCTCTGGCTTGAGTGTAAGGTCAGCCAATCGAATGGCTTCGAGTACATTCCGAAGGCGTCGAAGGTGCTCGTCAAAAGTCTCCGAAAAGATAACGACATCATCGAGATAGACGAGGCAGCTTTTCCATTTGAGGTCAGCGAGAACGGTATCCATCATTCGCTGGAATGTGGCTGGCGCGGAACAGAGGCCGAAAGGGAGTACTCTAAATTCGTAAAGGCCGTCCGGAGTCACAAACGCAGTTTTCTCGCGGTCCCGCTCATCTACTTCAATTTGCCAGTAGCCACTTTTCAGATCGATAGAGGAGAAATACTTCGCGCGCCTCAATCTATCCAGAGAATCGTCGACACGAGGCAACGGGTACACGTCTTTCTTTGTGACGTTGTTTAGCTTCCGGTAGTCCACACAAAACCGAAGCGTGCCATCTTTCTTTTTAACGAGAACAACTGGCGATGACCAGGGACTGCATGAAGGCTGTATTACGCCGTCTTGAAGCATTTGCTTCACCTGCGTTTGAATCGCATGTCGTTCTGTCGGGGAAACACGATAAGGCTGTTGCCGTATGGGGGGCACGTCGTCATAGGTGATGATACGGTGTTTCGTAATCGACGTTTGACGTATCTTCGACGACCGTGCAAAGCAAGAGCGGAACTCGAGCAACAGCTCGCGTAGGGGTTGTTTGTTCTCTTCAGGAAGCGTTGGACTAATGTCGACGTTGCGTATAGGTGGTTCAGCATTGTCGATTGCCTCGGAAACAAAACACTCAGTGACATCGGCGATCGGGTCGGCGTAGGCGATGACAGTACCGGGGAAAAGGTGCCGGTGTTCGTAGCTGAAGTTCGTGACAAGAACCTCACAGTGGCCATCACGGAGATCAATAAGGCTTCTTGCTACGCAAACACCTTGAGAAAGCAGGAGAGAGCGATTGCTTTCTGCGACCGCTTCACCGTATAAGAGTCTGTCACATGCCACCTGAACCACGACACTTGCACGTGGTGGTAACGTGACAGCGTCGTCGATGACACGAAGAGGTGCTCGAGGGTGGATGGTGTTGGTCGTCGCTGCGGCGCTCTTTGTCGAGAAAGTGACGAGGCGTTCTCGAATGTCGATGATAGCTCCGTGCTCCCTGAGAAAGTCCATACCGATGATTAGGTCTCGAGAACACTGAGGGAGAATGCTTAAGCTGGCAACAAACGTGGAGCCACGAATCTGTATTCTTGCCGTGCACATGCCGAGTGGGGTGATGATGTGCCCGCCAGCTGTACGAACTGGCGTTTGATTCCAAGGCGTCGTCACTTTCTTCAGAAGGGTGGCCAGTCTTTCGCTGATTATAGAATAATCCGCTCCAGTGTCCACTAAAGCAGTCAATTCACGACCGTCGAGCAGTACAGGAATGTCCAAGGAAATTCTTTTTCTGTAATCAGCGGGTACTGTCGTCGTCGGTGTATCGTCGGTCCGTGTACGCGTCAGTAGGGGTCCTTGAGTACGTCCAGACTGAGCGGCCTCGCCCCCGAAGGCCGCTGTGGTTAGTTTTCCCGGCGCGGGCTGGGCGACCGACCCCGCACCACGCTCGAATACGTACGGCGAGTCGGAGAAAACCGCCGCGGCGAAGGGGAGCGTGACTGGTGTCGAGTTGATGGGGATCCGCACTGCTGGGCAACGTATTGTTCAATTTCCGGAGGACGCTGGCCGAACCTAGGTCGCGGCGAGTTTGCTGAAAATCCGCGTAGTCCGAGCTCTCGATAGGAGCACTGTCGGTAGACGTGCCCAGCTTCGCCACAGTGAAAGCAAAGGGGACGGCGATCAGGTGCCCGCCACACGTCTGATTTCCTTGGGGCCTGTCGGTGGTCCTGGTAATACGAGGCCGCTTGGACGGGCTGTAGCATGGCCGGGCACGCGGTGCGAAGCGGGGAGGGAGGTGGGGCAGGTTGCCTCAAAGCTTGCGCATACGACATACGGGAGCTGTCAGTTCTTAGCGGTCGAGCTTCTGTGTTGAAGGGTGGTTCTCTTAGCGCTTGCTGGACTTCGTCACGGAGAACGCTGGACAAGGAGTTGAGCGTCGGCTGTGAGGGTTCCGACAGCTTCTGGAGTTCTTCGCGGATTACGGAGCGAATGAGCTCTCGAAAGAAATCGACGTGGCCCCCGAGAGCTCCGAAGAAGTCCGTAGGTGAGGCAGCGTTCACTTGGCGTTCGTATGATGGTGCCCGCTGCCGAAGCGTCTGCTCCATGGTGACGGCCTCGGAAAGAAATTCTGACACAGTCTTGGGAGGACTGCGCACGAGACCGCCGAACAGCTGCTCTTTCACTCCGCGCATCAGGTACCGCACCTTCTTTTCTTCCGACATGATGGGGTCGGCTCGTCGAAAGAGACGCGTCATGTCCTCGACATACATTGCGACACCTTCGTTCGGCATTTGTATACGGGACTGGAGATCACGCTCAGCTCGCTCCCGGCGATCAGGGCTCGCATACGTCTCAAGAATCCGGCGTTTGAATTCTGCCCATGAATTTAGGGCATCTGCGCGGTTCTCGTACCAAACACGTGCACCATCGTTCAGGCTGAAATATACGTTTTTCAGTTTCTCTGCGTCATCCCACTTGTTGAACGCGGCAACACGTTCATAGTGGACCAGCCAGTCTTCAACATCCTCATGTATGGCGCCGTGGAAGGGATTTGGCGTTCGCGGATTCAGTAGCGTACACTGAATCGGCGTTGGGCCTTCCATACCTGTTGGCGTGGTCGGAGCTGCCATTTTCTCTGCGAGGAGTCCAAACTCAGGGGCTTGTCCACGGATCCTTCTGCTGGCGCGGTGTACAGGCGTAACCACCGGTACGGGGCTGGAGCTCCTGCTGCTCGGAGGGGTGTTGTGCATAGATTAGATTACCCAGCACCTCCACCAGTTTGTCACGTGCTAAAGCAGGAGTAAGTGACAGTACGAGTAGCCAGAGACGAAAAAATGCCAAGCACTAAGCGACGGTTCTCCAGCTGGCGCGGGATCCTTGACCTCGTCGTCTTCTTCGCCGTTTTGCTGGGCACGCAATGCTGAATGGTCGCTGGCGCATAACACCAGGTGGCAATATATATATATATATATATATATATATATATATATATATATATATATATATATATATATATATATATATATATATATATAGATTGGTATATGTATATGTAACTTGGTCATACCTTGTCTTGCATTCTTGACACATTCATTCTTCGAAATTTTGAGAATGAAAGCCCAAAAACAAGTGTAATGAAAGAAACTACCTACAGGTCTTTCCTTTTGTGTTAAATATTCTCATACTGAAATAATATAAGTGCCATACATAAAGTAACATAAAAGTAACCTAAAAACGCTGTAATGTTTAGCGTGGCTGTGGGCTACCTCCGGAATCGGCCCACACACGAGGGCGCGTTTCTACCACAGAGCTCGCCTTCGTGCGCAGCATTTGCCGCCAGCGTTTTCCGGTAAACATTACGGTTACATAAGCTGCAGTTGCCAGGAAGCCGGAGAAGCAGTCAGGAATCTTTGAATGGTATCGCATTCCAGGCTAAAAGGCGAAGCTTAAGCTTCCTCCAGATTTTTTGCTCTACAATAACGGAACTGCGTATCAGAGTGTTCTATTTCAGGCAAAAGCATGTTGTTATTTTGTGGGCGAATACCACTTCGAGCGGGTGATTTGAGACACCCCGTTTCTTCTATCGAGCATAATTTTACACATGCTCCATTAAGTGCACATTCTCAATGAATTGAGAAGACGTTCGTGAAAGGCACACGCAATGAACGCACAAAGCATTTTATTTAACGACCCGTCAATACAGCCCGATTCTGCGATAACAGCCTCTCAATATGGAAAATCGGTGATTCAAGAATAGGAATGTTCATCGTACAAAGTTTATGGCAGTGGAGGATATTAGGAAGTTGGCAAGTATGATCAATACACTTATCATTTAACGATTTGCGATTCGAGTCTTTAAGTATAAACTTGAGGGAGAACTATCACGTTTGGGAGATGCATTCTTGGTCTAGGTTTGAAGTTTACGCAACAATAGTGTAAATTTGTCCAGACTATACTGCGCAGTCCCGATTGTACTTTTCATTTTAGTGCGAAGCTCTTAGGCGACAGTTCCTGCGTTGAGCGTCGGCGTCCTCAGCGTAACCGTGCGAACACAGCGAAGGATGAAATTGGGCATGAAAGATGAAGGGGCATGAAAGACGGCGACAGCGCAAAAAACGCGAGGAGTAAAGTGGATGGGCAAGGTGCAGCGGAACCATTACACGGAAAGTGGAGGAGGAGTGTATGACGAAACCGTGTGAAAAAAAAAGCGCAGTGCCTCCCAAGATGTGTTCTGCAGCTACGATCGCCATGACATGATGCGGAAGCAGCACGCGTCTACTGATACTATATACGGAAACGAAGCTCTGCATGATCGGTGGTTTGTCTGTGTCGGTTACTGTGAATCGGGTCCACGCGGTTGCCCTCGCACTGCGTGTCACAAAGCTTCGATTAGAGAGGCAGTTGCGCCACACTTCGCTGCGCTTGCAACGTACCTCACGAGAGAGATTGTCCGCGACAGAAAATGTATCGCGAAGTGAAAACACGTATAGGGGCGCTATAACGTAAAACTATTCCAAACTTTTCTATTTCAATTCTGCAATCAGCCCACCGCGAATGGTCAAAAATGTTTTTGGACCAACCCACTTCACCTGTCTGTTACACGACGTCACGAAAACCGCGATAGCTCCCCATCTGATATGATGTGTACACTCTGACTATGCATAATTTGACGAAACAAAACAAAAATAGTTATTTCTGATTCGACGTCTTTTTGCCATTAGCCCTCGGCTATTGGTCAAAAGTTTTCGGGCTGCACCCACTTCACCTGCCTCTCACGGTACGTCACAAAGCCGCAAAAACTTACCGCGTCAAAGTGACGCGTACGCATTAAAGATGCATTAATATGCCGAACAAGACTGAATTTTCTTCTGAATAGCCGCAGGCTGCCCCGTTCCGGAAGGAATAAAAGATGGCTGCCGCCGATCGCTCCGGCACTGGCGACTCGCCCCCGCCGGAGAGCATGGGTTTATTTGCATGTAATAAAACTTCTTGCACGGCCGTGTAGCATTTTCGAGAACTTTCGGCACCTTTAGGACCTCGTTCTGCCGACTCTTCTTTGCCGAGGATCAGTTTTAGCGTCATTCTAAAGTTTCCGTTGCATGCCGTGGCGATTGTCGACGAGCCACCGCAAGTTAAGTAAGAAAAAGCGAACCAATCGCAAACGCCGGCACCACCCTCTTCCGCCGGTTATCGATATTCAGGGCACTGGCTCGGCCCCATCGAATCCCTCTCCACTTGAGCATGCTCCTCGCCTCTTGGGAGCCAATTAGATAAGACAGGCCGCTCAGTGCCGGCAATGTTATTTGTTTTTCAAGCAACCAAAATTGACCTCCTATGAACGAGAGGAGCATTTGGTTAGTCTTTTCAGACAGCCCTGCGGGTGACCGCCCGATGCTTGCGTCGGCGGTTACGCAAATGTGACGTCAGGAGATTAGAATAAAAGCATATTGGAATAGTTTGAGGTTATACAGCCCAAGACCTGCGCTCAAAGTTCGCGTGGGGGAGCATCGTAATCGTCGGTGACCTTTTTTTTGTTTCTCTTTCCTCTTTTTGCAGGTTGTGATAACAATGAACAAGATGATATGGGTGTCAAGGCAATCTATGTGAAGAAAGTATGTGCTAATGTTGTGTTTCTTTTTGTGGCTACGCTACAACGGAGCAGTCGAGCAAGGGCAAATATTCAACAGGCATTTAAGTATTATTACGTGATTTTAAGGCGAATGCGGGAAGATTTGTCTAATTGTTACCTTAAATTATTAGTCTACCTTAGCACACCTCGCTTTTATTTGTACAAAACTTAATCTATTTTACTCAACCTTAATCCGCTTTATTTCACACTAACGTACTTTAATCCACCTCAGTTCACTGCAATCCACAAAATGCAAATAATTGATCCTGAATCCACCTTAATTATCTATATTCCACCTTTTTATACTTTAATCGACTTTATTCCACCCTAATTGCCTTTAATCCGCCTTAATCCAATTTTGGCATTACGCCAGGTTGGCATTTTTGATGTGGGCTATTGCGTGTGGCGGACGCCGTGAGTGTTCACCGTGGCATTTCGCAGTGTGACCAACAGCAGGTCCAGGTTGGCGAACGTGACGTCATCACTTAGTCACGTGGGTTTTGCTACCATCGGATGATAAATCACGTTTTTCGCTTCATGGGGCATTTAAGGTGTTTGCGTTAAGGATAGCAAATAGTCCATAATTTGCGCACTGCTTTCATTTTTAGAGGATGCTACGAGTGCCTCTCCAGCTTGCCGCATCACAATACGTGCCGCCGCGAAATGATACCAAACCGTTGGCGCTTTTCATGTTGGTGGAGGTAACATCCACTGTGGAAGTTGAGAACCAAGACAGAGCGCAGCGGAATAAATTTAAGCTAGCAATTTTGGCTGAGGAAGTGCTCATATCACCGCAAATTTTAGTGACTTCGACTGCTGTGCAAAGCTGCGCTCAACGCGGACTTTCAAGAACTTTTAGCCCGGGACGGTGACCTGAATTTGAAGGAATAGAAAGCGGTTACTTCGAAGAAATTCCGAAAGTCAGTTTACATTATTCTCAAACTTACCGTTACGAGTTGTTTGAATCCCTCTCTTTCTACAAGACGAAAGGGTTCCATGTTAGTGCAAATCATGTTGATTACGGCGTCCTCAAGGCCAGCCATTCGACGAACAGGCAAAGAGATGCACCCATCGGTGAAGACGGACGTTATCTTCGGCTGTCTTGCCGGCCCTTTCTCCCGTTGCGTGTACTCACGTTCGCGCTGTCTTTAAGGTTAACTCTGGTTAAACAAGATACCTTTGTCTCACTTGTATATCTCTCACTCTCTTTTTAGGTGCCGCGTCAAAGTAGATAAAACTTTAACTACAGCATGTATAGTTTCGGAGTAATGCTTGGAGCGTGCAGCTTGTATGATTTCTTCGCGTGTAGCTTTAAAATTGTTTCCAATATACCATGTTGGCGGACTTAATGCGTGCGGGAACCGCTGGGCGCAGAAGCTAGCGTGGCACTGCGTTTTCGAAGCACCTTTTTATTTTTTTGCAGTATAAGGCTGGGCTGGAGGGTTCCAGGCAAACGCGTCCGTGTGTCTAGACAGCGGGGACAGTATTACAAAGGGTTAGGAGCGGGGAGGAATATGAGATGACAGGACGCGCAAGATGGTATGCGAAAGCTTGAATAGAACACAAACATCGCGCCAGCGTCAATGCGCATCACAACTTGAAGAAACACTTTTCGAATATGCGCCCCAGTCACCCACGGCGACAGAAGCAAAAACAAAGTGAAGGGTGGGGAGACAGCAAACGGCCGGGGCGAAGGCGCCGCCGGGGTAAAAAAAAAATCACGAGACGTAAGGGCGGGGGAAGGGGGAGAGTATGCCGCCACCGCAGTTCGGCATGACAGATTGCAACGGCATACGACCGCGGTTACGCGAAGAATTGAGACAAACTTTGTAGCAACTAAGTCTATAAGGACAAAATTGTAGTAGGCGCCATGCTTATGAATGTACCGTTATTGTCATCAGCCAAGCCGTTTTTTTTTAAATTACTGCTTTATTGTTAAATTCGAGGATCTGGCTTACTAACATTTCAGCGCGATCTGGCTGGTTCTTCGACATTATTTCACAATAAACAACGCGTAGACGAAAAAGCGCTATATTTTCGGAAAAATACATAATTCCATTACTATCCCATTCGGAGCAAAAGGCGCTTAATCGCATTGCAATTCCATTCCTCCAAGCGTTGTCGTCATTTCATTGCCATTCCATTCCTGGGTCGCAAAAATGTGGAATCATTCCCGAATCATTCGAAATCTGGAGTGATAACTTCACTGCACTAGTCGCTACAGTGCAGCTGCAACCGAAGTCGCACACAAAATTTAGGAGGAAATTTTCACACAGCTTATGGTAAAGCACACAAGTGGAAATCGGTTCCAAAATAGCAGCAACAAGGAAACTAGGTCCAATCCATCGGACGAAGTGTTCTTTCATAGGACAGCTTTGAAGGCGTCAACACTTTTAGGGCACCTAGCGCACCTCCAGGGGGCCATGTATTTTTTCTACTATGTATCTTTATATCTAACCGTTTTCTGCTTACCTAGGTCACTGGGTTATTCTTGGCCGAATGAGCAACTCATCTGGCGATTGTGATGAGGCAACAGGGCTTCAAACCAACCGACCGAACAAATAGGGTCACAAGAGTGTAGCAATGTGTATTTATGTGCCGCTCTTCAAACGAAGCTCTTTCACGCCGACATGGGTTACAGTAGAAGTGGGGTTGGGTATGTACCGTTCTTCAAACAAAATCTTTGACGCCGACTTGGAGCAATGTGTACTTGCCAAGAGGTGGGTGTTGGTCTATAATTAACATCTTTGATGTCAACTTGGTTTGTTGGGTGTGTGTCATGAGATGGGTGCGGATCTTTAACAGGCGCGTTTGACGTGAACTTGGGTAGGTAGGTGTGTGCCACTGGGATTGTGCTGCCCTACAATAAAACAAAAGGTCGCTTAAGTTCTCCCATGCTGAGCGTAATCGAGAACCTGTCAGAAAGGTTCCTCAAGGACAGCTACCTACGCTTTAACAGGATGCGCGACAATTACAATGAGTATGGTCCGCTTTTCAACGAAGGTCTTTCTCGCCAACGCTTTAGCAAGATGCGCCATGAAAGCAATGCGTATGTGCCGCTCTTCAATTAACGTCTCGCCAACTTGGGTCACTGAGTATGTACCACTTGGTGCGCGGCCATCGCGGGAACAACCCTCAGCGTTTGCCGACACTCGCGCGGCACACTTGTCGTCCCAGAGGCCACGTAAGAACTTTTGATCAGTACCAATAGACGGCGCAGTGTGTCCACAAAGAAGTGCGAGAGAGGAGACTGGTTGCGGGCATGGCGCGTTTCTCAGCATTTGCAAGCACCAACGTGGCATGCATTTGGGAGACTGTGTGCAAGCTTCGTGACGGTGGCGCTCGATGGCAGCCAATGTTCTTAGGGAAGCGCGAAAGATGAGTCCTGCTGCACTACACGCTTCGTACGTAACTAGTTTCGACAGTGGCAACACTTTGCTTACCTGGGGCCCTATAACGTAAAACTATTCCAATATGTTTCTATTCCAATCTCCTAACGTGAAATTTGCGTAACCACCGACGCAAGCACCGGGCGGTCACCCGCAGCGTTGTCTGAACAGACCAATCAAACGCTCTCCTCGTTCATAGGAGGTCACTTTTGTTTGCTTGAAAAACGAATAACATTGCCGACACTGAGCGGCTTGTCGTATCTAATTGGCTGACAAGAGGCGAGGAGAACGCTCAAGTGGAGAGGGATTCGATGGGGCCGAGCCACTGCACTGAAAGTCGATTACCGGATGAAGAGGGTGGTGCCGGCGTCTACGATTGGTCGGCTTTCCCTTAACTAATTTGCGGTGGCTAGTCGAAAATCGCGGCGGCATGCAACGGAAGCTCAAGAATGAGCTAAAACGGACCCTCAGCAAAGAAGAGTTGGCAGAATGAGGAGGTAAACGTGCCGAAAGTGCTCGAAAACGTTACACGGCCACGCAAGAAGGTTTATTATACGCAAATACACCCATGCTCTCCGGCAGGTGCGAGTAGCCAGCGTCTCAGCGGTCGGCGGCAGCCATCTTTTATTCCTTTCAGAACGGGGCAGCCTGCGGCTATTCCGCAGAAAATTCAGTTTTCTTCGGCATATTAATGCATGTTTATCGCGTACACGTCACTTTGACGCGGTGAGATTGTGCGGTTTTGTGACGTCGCGAGACAGGCAGATGAAGTGGGTGCAGCCCGGAAACTTTTTACCAATAGCCGGGGGCTAATGGCGAAATGGGGTCGAATCAGAAATAACTGTTTTTCTTTTTTCTGTCAAATCATGCATAATCAGTGAGTACACATCATATCACATGGAGAGGTATCGCGGTTTTCGTGACGTCGCGAAACACACGTGAAGTGGGCGTGGTCTAAAAAAGTTTTTGACCAGTCGTGGAGGGCTGATGGCAGAAATGGAATAGAAATGTTTGGAATAGTTTTACGTTATAGCCTATATAACGTAAAACTATTCCACTATGTTTCTATTCCAATCTCCTGACGTCAAATTTGCGTAACAACCAACGCAAGCACCGGGCGGTCACCTGCAGGGTTGTCTGAACAGACCAATCAAACGCTCTCCTCGTTCATAGGAAGTCACTTTTGTTTGCTTCGAAAACGAATAACATTGCCTACACTGAGCAGCTTGTCGTATCTAATTGGCTGACAAGAGGCGAGGAGAACGCTCAAGTGGAGAGGGATTCACTGGGGCAGAGCCAGTGCACTGAAAATCGATAACCGGATGAAGAGGGTGGTGCCGGCGTCTGCGATTGGTCGACTTTCCCTTACTTAGCTTGTGGTGGCTCGCCGAAAATCACGGCGGCATGCAACGGAAGCTTAAGAATGACGCTGAAACTGACCCTCAGCGAAGAAGAGTTGGCAGAATGAGGTGGTAAACGTGCCGAAAAGGCTCGAAAACGTTACACGGCTACGCAAGAAGGTTTATTATACGCAAATACACCCATGCTCTCCGGCAGGTGCGAGGAGCCAGCGTCTGAGCGATCGGCGGCAGCCAACTTCTATTCCTTTCGGAACGGGCAGCCTGCGGCTATTCCGAAGAAAATTCAGTTTCGTTCGGCATATTATTGTATCTTTATCGCGTACACGTCACTTTGACGTGGTGAGTTCTTGCGGTTCTATGATGTCGCGTGACAGGTAGGTGAAGTGGGTGCAGCCCGAAAACTTTTTACCAATAGCCGTGGGCTAATGGCGAAAAGGGGTCGAATCAGAAATAACTGTTTTTCTTTTTCTGTCAAATCATGCATAATCAGTGTGTACACTTCATGTCTGATGGGGAGGTATCGCGGTTTTCGTGACGTCGCGTGACAGACAGGTGAAGTAGCGGTGGTAGAAAAAAGTTTTTGACCAATCGTGGATAGCTGATAGCAGAATTGGAATAGAAGAGTTTGGAATAGTTTTACGTTATAGCGCATCAGCATTTGCAAGGCACTTGAGAATTTCGTCTAATCTATGAAGATGTCGGCCGAAGTCAGACGAAAAGATTACAATATCGTCCAGATAACAAAGGCAGGTCTTCCATTTTAGACCTCGAAGTACGTTGTCTATCATGCGCTCAAATGTGGCAGGAGCGTTACAAAGGCCCCAAAAGGCATCACATTAAATTCATAAAGTCCGTGTGGTGTAGCGAAGGCGGTCTTTTCTTTGTCAGTCTCGTTCATCAGAATTTGCCAATATTTTGATCGAAGATCAATGCTGGAGAAATATTCCGCCCTTTGTAGTGTGTCCAAAGCGTCGTCAATTCGAGGTATTGGATATACATCCTTGCGTGTGACATTCTTGAGCGCTCGATAATCGACGCAAAAGCGAACGGAGCTATCTTTTTTCTTTACCAGAACCACGGGAGAAGCCCATGGGCTAGATGAAGGTCGTATTATCTTCCGCGCAAGCATGTCAGCAACCTGTTGTTCAACTGCGTTCGGATGGCGATACACGATGGGGGCGTCGTCGTATTATAACGGAACCATCTGTTTCGATGCGGAGTCTAGCCGCAGAAGTTTGGCTCAACACAGGGGAACAGCTAGCGAAATAGGCTTTGTGCTTTGCCAAGATCACCAGTAAGGCTTCGGTCTGTGCGGCTGTTAGGTTAGAACCAAGAACGTTGTCCAGAAGAAGTTGTCGAGCGCTGTTTATGCTAAGCAAGGCAACGCCCCAGCTCATGCGCGAAGAAGTCAAAGAACAGGGAAGATGATGATGGCTATGTACAAATGAAAACGACGAAGTACGTTATATATATATATATATATATATATATATATATATATATATATATATATATATATATATATATATATATATATACTGTGCAAGAAGAATGGAAACTGCAGTGTTATTAGTCACATCATTGGAAGACTAAAAAACCATGACACGAAGCACAGAACAGGGCAATTACTGATGCGAAAGCAAGAAATGGTTAATTAAGCGAAAAAGCCGGCGTCTATAGCACCAGAACTGTACCTAAAGTCTGAATCACTGCGGCACACTTAATACGCGCGCCTCGACGGAGCAGAGCGTGGGAAAGGGTCCACGTAATTCTGCGCAGGCGCGGCAGGTGTTACGTGAGGGGAGCGGCCTTCGCCGCGACGCGACCTCACCCTCGCTCTTGGAAGCCAGTGTTAACCACGCGTTCCTTCAGCGCGCAAGATCTCACCTGTGTTCTATATGCGCCTCGGTAATCGCTAAAAGAAATAAATGTGTAAACAAGAAGAATAACTTTGAAAGTAAAAACGGTGTCGTTACTTAGCTTAACCTACGATCGCACTATATGAAGGCCCGCGTGTCTTACGCACTGGGCTGAACCAGGGCCTGCTGTATGGCAAGGCCGTGCACTTTGTTTTATAACCTCATGCTGCCTGGGCCAAAGTTTTGATTGCCAGGGCCAGCGTGATGAAAACGGTGCCGTCAGAATCACCGCAGTTTACCAATGCCGCAAAGAGAGCAGGCCTGTACGCTCTGCTTTACGACGTCATGCTAATTTTCTTTTCTTTTTCGCTGCGGTTGCAATGCTATGGTTGCAATGTTATACCGTCATAACGGAGTTACATGTAAGCATTCAAGCCCGTTTTATAAAGGTATTGCAACAGTGACTTATAAAATGGGTTGTCCACACTCTATCGTAGTATTCTACTACTAAAACCAAGATTTCCCCTGTCAAGCCCGGCGAAATCAAAGCGATGACGTCAAAACTACCGCGGCTCACTCGGCAGCAACCATACGTTTCTGTGGCACTTGTTCAAGGTAGCATGACGTCATGGATCTTCGTGCACAGACCTTGTGCTATCTAGTAGATGCTGGAATTACTCCGCAGCGTCCCCATTATGGAATTCTATGGCAGTCGGGCAAGGTAGCATGACGTCCCGAACCGAAGTGCCCCAGCCTTCTGCTATCTAGGAGGCGTCAGCTAAGCATATCATTGCGTTTGCTTCCCAGGAGGCGTTCATGACTCTAAAGACCATACAGCGGCGTTCAATTGTATATAAACGTTCTCGCATTCACGACTCATAAGAGGGGCTTAGGTTTCCCCGGATCTTCTTTTCTTCTTTCTATTTCTTGCGGGGGGGGGGGGGTGGTTCCTACTTGAATTGAAAAATAGTATATATAGATAAAAAAGAAATTGGATGAAGAAACATTTGGCCACCGGCGTAATGCCAAACTTTCATTATAATGTATTATCATTTCTTTATTTCAATTAGGAAGTAGAAATAATTGTCCCTATGCTGTCCTTCATGTCATTGCTCATTGGCATATGAGAATATGACTCATAAACATAGGGTGCCTTGGTTTAATTTCTTGTAGTTCCTAACATAGCAAGGGGCTCGAATCCGGCCACATTGGCGCCTACAGGTAGCATGTGTGTGTTTGTTGACCAGTCGTGTTCGCCCAAATAGATGAAGTAGTCGTGGCGCCGGCGGCAAATAGGATGTTTCACATCCGCCGCCAAGGTTTGTGAGTGATGGCGCTGGTCTAGTAGCCAGACAGAGTTGGGTTAGTTCTAGTAGCCCGACATAAATACCGCAGAAAGTGTATGGTACAATGGCGCCGCGGTAGCTCAATTGGTAAGAGCGGAACACGGGTAATGGTAAGGCGTGGGTTCGTATTCCACCTAAGACTTGTTATTTTTTCATTCACATCATCACGTCAAATAAACCGAAGATAACCGCGAAGATGTGCTTCTCATCTTTGTCACACACACCCACATATATATATATTGTACTGTAAAATATGGAGCAGTGGGGCTGTGGCTAGGAGAGAGACAACGACGACGAGAAAGAACAGCCTTGTTTCGGGGCTCGGTCGGCTACACTACCTCTCGCTGCTCCAACGTTCTAGTCGCGAACGCTTACTGCTCCAAGGGCTTCGCGACATTTGGTGGAAGGTGCTGGACTTATTGCAAACCTGGAACTCCGAAGCCGCACGATCCCTGTCACATCTCCCATGCCTGAGTAGACTAGTCCTCCCGCGCCACCCATGGCACCACCTCCAGTCGTCTATCCTGGTGCGCCCACGCCAACGGGATCCTCCCATATTCAATGGCACTGACGATCATGACGTAGATCACTTCTCCATTCGCGACGGGCTCCTGTACCGTCGCAACTACCTCCCGGACGGCCGCAAATGGTTGCTTGTCATCCCGCGACACCTGCGTTCGGATATTTGCGCAGCGTTCCACGACGCTCCCCAGTGCGCGCATGCAGGGGTACTGAAGACATACGCGCGTCTACGCCTACGTTACTGCTGGCGGGGGATGTATCGATTCATCCATCATTTTGTCCGCTCCTGTCTGGTTTTCCAACGCCGTAAAGATCCCCCTCGTCGTTCAACCGCCCCATTGCAGCCTTTGCCTTGCCCAGCACGTGCTTTTGATCGAGTAGGCATCGACATTTATGGACCTCTGCCAACCACATCAGATGGATCGCTGGGTAATCGTGGCCATCGACCATCTTACGCGCAATGCGGAAACTTGCCCTTTGTCCAGCGCTTCGGCACGTGACGTCGCCTGGTTTCTCCTGCGCCACATCATCCTTCGCCACGGAGCTCCCAGGGAATTACTCAGTGACAGAGGCCGCGTCTTCCTCTCCGACGTCATCGAGGCTCTCCTCAAAGAATGCCGCATCATTCATCGCACCACTACTGCGTATCATCCGCAGACTAATGGCATGACCGAGCGCTTTAATAGCACTCTTGGTGACATGCTGGCCATGTACGTTGCATCCGACAAAACCAAATGGGACCATGTTCTACCTTGTCTGACCTACGCTTACAACACCGCCACGCAGACTACCACGGGATTTTCGCCCTTCTTTCTCCTGTACGGACGCGAACCTTTTTCCACAATGGATACTATCCTTCCGTACCGCCCTGACTCCACGGAAACAACTACCCTATCCGAAGCTGCTGCGCACGCAGAAGAGTGTCGCAAGCTTTCCCGTATATTTACGTCAGAAGACCAGCAACGCCAGAAGCACCATCGAGAAAGTTCCGATGCTCCTGTATCCTATGCTCCTGGCTCACTAGTGTGGCCTTAGGTTCCAGCCTCTACCACTGGACTGTCACCGAAACTCGCGTCGAAGTACCAAGGCCCATACGGCGTGATCAACCAAACGTCTCCAGTCAACTATATTGTGGAACCCCTCGAGCTACCTTTGAATCATCGCCGTCGTGGACGCGAAATTGTGCATGCCCAGCGTCTCAAGCCCTACTATAATCCGCCTGTGCTGTCCTACCCGTAGGTCGCCGGGACGGCTTCCTTTTCCGCGGGGGAGATACCTGTACTGTAAAATATGGAGCACTGGGGCTGTGGCTAGGATAGAGACAACGACGACGAGAAAGAACAACCTTGTTTCGGTGCTCGGTCGGCTACACTACCTCTCGCTCCTCCAACGTTCTAGGCGCGAACGCTTACTGCTCCAAGTGCTTCGCGACAATATATATATATACATATATATATAGGGACGCAACCGTTATCCCAACGTTTCTTACGCGTCGGAGATGCGGCGAACAGACCATGCCACAAGCACACATCACACTAAAGAGAAAACCCCACAAGCGAAGATGAAGAAGGACCCCATGTGAACCCCACGTGATGATCATCATGTACAGATGACAAAGAATACTGTAATAAAGGTCACAATATATATATATATATATATGTATATATATATATATATATATATATATATATATATATATATATATATATATATATATATATATATATATATATATATATATATATATATATATATATATATATATATATGTCGAACATTAGGGCAATAAGTGTTCCCTAAGGCACATATCGGTCCACGATAACATGCTACAACACAACCACTAAGGAAAAATGGTGGTGACTCGCTAAGAGAGGCTTTGTCTTTAGAAATGATGACAAATAAACAGATGCCACAGACGAGAGCCCAACAAATCAGTGAAGAGCGCATGGATCAAGAAGCCTACGGAGGGTTGCGAAGAGGCCATGTTGATTGAGCCAGACCGAGATGAGGAGTGGAGCAACGCAAACGTGTTGGCTTAGGTCGGACGTTAATGTTCAGGAGGGCACAGCCTGTTGATGAGACCTGATCGAGCACCCATGTGAGAGGGAACTTCTCAGTGACCAATATTCCGCTCCCGTCACTCAGTCGACTAACACGAGTCTGCGGGAGCTCGCCTGCAGCATCTTTCGTGCGAATAATCGAGCGACGGTACCGCGCCAGTTTCGTCGTATAAGCCAGCTAAACTTCGAGCGCGCTGTGTTACTTGATCGGAACACTTTGTAGTGGCGCTTTGATATTCAATATACGTATTTCTGGCTTGCCCGCTTTCCCTGTGTCATAGTAAATGCAATTTCACGCTTCAAAATCTATTTTTGGGAGGTGATCGTAGCAACTGTTTTTCGTTGCCCTCAAGACGTCTTCAACTTTTGCAATCAAGCCTGCACTACCCGAAGTAATTCATAACCAGGGTGTAACGTGCTATTTCTTTCTACCCTGAGTAACACAACTTCACACCTCATATTTCTGCGGTACATTTACGTACAACCTACGTGTTTATCTTATACCTATCCAAATTTTATTAATTGTATGCATTCTTTTTTCTCACCTTTCACATATGTAGTCAGTGGACAAGAACAACTTCATGATATGAAATACGTGGCCGTTATGCATCAATATGATTGTTACATTGCCTAACTAAACGAAAATTATTTTAAGCAATAGTACAAAAGATTACACATTTCCAAACAACAATGAGTAAATGATGCTACTCTCGGGAAAAATGTATTTGGCACCAAAAGATGTTCAATTCTATCATTGGGCCTTATATTTGGAGCTCACGGATTCATGCATACACTGTAAAAATGTCCAATCTCCTGATAGAAAAGCTGTATCTCCTGCTATACATAAGCCCAAGCGACTTTTCCGTATTTGTCCAGGCTCAAACACTTGTCCCTGCACCTTTGCTATCCAGCGCTGGCGGTACAGTTCATGCTCGTCTTGCGGAAAGGTGTTAACACGGTGTGTATCTGAAACCGATGCTGCTCGCACATTCTCTTCTCACACCTTCCAGTTTACGTCGCAGTTCTTGCAGTTCAATACAGACCACAGCATCCCTCTGTTTCTCCACATTTCTAATAAACACAAACCAGCGATCCCCGACCTCACGCCGGAAAGTTGCTGCAGCAGCCGGCGGCTGCTGATGCCTGCTTGCTACCAATTTACACGGCGTTGTATGGAGAAAAGACCGCTCATACTGTAGATGCCAGAGATATTGCACGAGGGTTGGCCAAGAAGGATGGGGATTCACGCGCGCCTTTCTCTCACCTGTCCGGTGCTGGATGTGGCCCGCTATCAATCCCGCGCTAGGGCGGGCGGTGGATGCAGACGTGTGTGAACGGTAGAGGGATAAGGGCAGGTGAGCAAGCGTCTCATTATCTGCATCGTTCATGTCTGCGCACGCGCAGATTGCGGTATAAAAGGGGCTCAGCGTCATGTCTTGCACGTAGTCTACAGTGGGTGGAAAGATTGGGCACGCCGACATGGCTGGTAACTTGCCAGGTGCTGTGTTCTCGCGCGCTAATTTTGGAGGCTGTGCAATCTCAAATGTCGGAAATTGAGTCGTAGGGACAGGCAGTCCATAAGTATCGCTCCTCGAAGAGCGTTCTTCTTCACTCCAGCTTTGACAGCGAGTGTGTGCAGTAATCTAGTGAGATCGGTTCATCTTTGCCTTTGTGCGCATGGCACCGCAATTGTCAATTTAATTGGCATGCGAATTCTTACTGCAACCTGAAGGGGCAATGAAACTACAGCCTTAATTCGTATTGTGGTCGAATACATCGCGTTCGAGCTACGCATTCAAGGCAAAACTGCGTGTTATTGCGCGCCTTAGCAGGCCCCTAAAGGCGTGAGCAGTAACTACGCAGGTAGAAGCTTCAACAAAATATAGAAAACAAAAACAAAATTCTTATCTCTTTGCGGTAGTTCATTGCTGCAACAGCGTTTGCGAAATAGCTCATCGGGGGAAACAAGGTGCTATTTTTGTACATGCATGTTTAACTTTATACACACACAGATATTTATTACAATTATCAAGATTTTTTATCTATGTACCACTGTTTCAATAAGTATGTTGGTCCGGCTGTTTTCTATGGCCGGAAGCCGCGACCCAGGAATAGGATCAGTGCAACGTTAAACTGCATAAACTTTGTAAAATACAAAATAAAACATAATTAAATTATGTGACGCGCGTTCCGAGGACGCGGTTATATGTAGTCGCCATTTACATTTTTATATTCTTTCTTGTGCGCGTAATTTTAGGGCAGATATATAAGACATCAAATAACTTGTAATACCATGAACAGAATATGAGGGTACTCAAATGGAGTATTTTTCTGTGTATGTGTTATTTATATGAGAACATACCCACTTCCCATAATAGAGTACAGATGCACTGACTTAGGGGGGGGGGGCACTTTTTCAATGGAAATACATTTTGTCACAACAAATTTGCTCATATTCAAGTTTCCTTTAAACGCGCATCTGCATAAGTGCCAAATTTTTCACCGGACGCAGTTACTGAATGGGACTCAACCGCTAATTGTACGCTTGAGTAATGAGGGAAAAATCAACCATCCTATATGCTGGTGGTCTCTGAAGAATACAAAGCCGAAGGTGGGATTTCAACATAATTTAACATATTTCCGAAAGGATGAGCAGGTATGTCCTCCTTACTCTTTGTCGTAGTTACTATAGTTTTCATGTGACCGCAACATCACCAATCCTCTTCATAGTGCAATACAATTAGCTGCATCTACCCGCGTTGAATACTAGCCTAATATTGTGGGCGCAAGAGTAAATAGCGCGTCAGTGAAGTCGGCGAAGGCATGCTAGAAGCACAGAGGGAAGCGAGCGCTGTAGGAGGAAGACGCCTGGGAGGAAGGCGGCTGGAGGTGGATAAGTGAAACGCGCACCGGGGAAAGTAAGAAGGAGCCCACCGAGCACTCGGTAAACCAACGTCACCTAGAGGAAAGTCTAGGCGGTGTTCAGCGAAGCGTCGCGGAGTCGGTGGGTTGGCAGAGGCGCGCTGGGTTGACCACCTCTGGCAGTGACAATTGCTACTCGATTAGTCTGCGAAATGGATATACCGGGCTCGTTTCGTGATAACGTCGGCCCTGGGCGCCATACGCTATATGTTCGAGTGGAAGCGTGCGACGGTGAGCCGACGATGGCGGCTTAATCTTGCGCGAGCAAGCGAGCAAAGCGGGGAGGAAGCCCACCGTTTTGCATGGCGCTCAAAGCACGGGGGTAGGGGGTAGGTGGGGGGGGGGGGCCTCTGCTCCAGTGGCTTCTGCTCACATGGTAGGGTGAGGGCGCACGAGCCCTATATTGAAAACGATCTGCGATGCGGACCGAGTGTAGGCGTCTAGGCGCTCCGAGGGCCGATAGCTTCATGTGCCATATAGCACCCATACGCTTGCGTGATACGCGCGTTCACTAAGTGAAACGTCACTGTAACTTTTTTGTATCATGAATATGTTTCACTTCACCCAATCGGAGGAACGCGCTGCAATAAAAACACAAAGCGTTTATAATTTCTAAATAATTACATAGGACACAGGGAACGAAAGTTGCTCAAGAAACACCTTAAATTATGTTTAAGGCATTACTAATAATTTTTCGGTCGATCATTGCATGAACTGTAAAAGTTGGTTTGTGTTTTTTGCCTAACGTAATGGTTAATACAATACCTTGCTAGTGATATGTCTCTTGAGTTTTTACCTTCCGCGCCTTTGCCCTGCTTATTGCAGGCTTAGACTATCAGCATTCGCAAAATTCTACAGAAGTAAGCAGAACCTTGCATGTGGTTATTTATCGCACTTACTTATCCAGATTATGAAGAACTGGAGTTAGGTGCTAATAGTAAGTGTCAGAAAAATAATGCACGTTTGAGTGGGAATAAAATATTATGGAAGTTCTGCTTTTCGTATCTGATATAAACAAATTTCGCACTTAGAACCAAGCGTACTTTTGCATACTGCTTGTGATGTGTTTGTCACTAATATACATATCAACTCTATGATTTTCAAACCTTCACTGCTGCGCATTTTTCAGGGCCGAAGAAAGCACGGATCTTGGAAAGTACGGTGTGTAGCAAACAATTTCGCCTCTACATTATGCAATGTAATTTTGTATGTTATAAAAAAGGTAATTGAAAATACTCCTCTGCGTGAATAGATCCCACAATAAGAAATTCTACCCCAATAGCTTTTTACCAGCAATTCTTGCTTCCAAATCTTAATGGTGTGGAAAGGCTTTACTAAAGATAAAACCTACAGGTTTCTTGAACATGCATACATGTATTGATGTACATCTTACGACCTATAATATTTATGTCTTGAATTGTTTAAGGAACGGCATTAACTAATTAAAATTGGTATAACGCCTGTATATTAGGAATGCTAGATAGTACAACACGCTGTACAACGGAAATATATGCATGTTGTGTCCGTCGCCTTTGTCATTGCATTAACCGCGCAGTTATCGTTGACCATGAGCGGAAAACAGCCGTTCATATTATAATTCCAGCTTGTACAAATTGGTGTGTTCGGCAGCACAGCAAATGGTACAAGCGTTAGAAATTAAAGTGGGCGTATAGTGAAGGACTTACCGTAACGCAGTCAGAAACCTGTGCAGCCAGTAAGCAAGAAAACCTTATATATAGGAGACGTCCTTGTAGAATATATTGCAATTAGAAAGCAACACCCGTGACAGCAAGTTCTGACAATGAACACAAAGTGATTACAATCTATATCTGGGAAACAAGTGAATAGTTATTCCGTAGTGACGATTGATTTTGAAGTGCAAACCCATTCCATTGTGTGATTGCCATTCCTAACATGGAGAAGGGGTATTTGTTTAGCATACGCGTGCTCCTTTAACCTTAAGGCAGTGAAAGTAATGCACTTTTGTAATCAGTGTTTGATTGTTTTTTGTATAATTGGTGGAATAATTTGATTAGTGCCAGCGTTGTAATTATAACAAGCGCCAGTAGTACAGCTGTTCTCAGCAATTCAGTTGGTGAGGCGGATGAATTATGATGGATGAAGGGAAATATAAGTGCTCCCAGTTGCCGCCTTTCTGCTATACTTATCAGTTTGCTAGAGGAAGAGATTAACGCGGTAGCAGCTAAATATAATACTGATTTTCTTAAAATGATATTGCTTGGTAGCCGTGTCTCGCGTGCAACATGGCAACACCGCTATTCAATAATAGTGTCTTTAATGCGATTGAATTAGGACCTGGACGGCAGGACCACCGAGTTACATCTAGCGGTGGACTCTGTGCAACAAACCTGTCGGCCAGAAACACCAAACCCACACATGCTAAAATACCTTTATAGTAGTGCCAATATTTCCTAGAGCTGAAATGCTGTAATCCTTATACATGAACAGCGACTTCACGAAGACGCAGGCATTCGCTATGTTGCTTGTGCTTTCTTTCGCCGCTTGTCCTTCTGCAACATTAATTAGGGCCTAATGTGTTGCACAACGCTCTAAGTACGTTTCCATACAAAATACGGCACAGAACTGAAGAGATGACATGAACTCTGCAGATGCTATCCCAATAGATGCATCAGGTAACGTGGAACTTCGTGCTTCTAAAGTGGAAATCAAATTCTACGAAAATAGTGCAATAAATATGATTAGGTATCAACGAGCACCTTACCTAATGACAGAAATATAGCCATCCGTGTCATGAATCGGTAACCTAAACAAATGAATGTAAAGATAAAGGTAGCCGCAAGCAGAATAATGAATTATACATTCAAATCAGAACGCTATATTTTGCTGGTGTACACGCATATGATTTACTACATACTTTAGTATAATGTGCGTGTAAAATAACTTCATTAACAATGGCACCTGCTTGCCACTTCTTACAATATGCAATGTACACAGGAAATCTTCCACAAGATATAAATCTTATTCTTGTTCATTAGCTTTGACGTTGTCCAGCTGAACATGACGTCACGGACTCGACCCCGATCGAAGTGGCTACGTTGCGTCAGGGACGGAATGCAAAACACTCGTGTACTGTACGCTCCTGTAACCCTGGGTGGTCAAAATCCTTCAGCAGTCCCGCACTTCGGCGTACCTCGTCATGCACTATGTTGTTTCGAGACAGTAAACTCCACAAATAATATTTTAACTACTTCTTTTGTATGCGCTGTACGAAGTATTGCTTCTTTTTTCATGTTTTATTTTTTCTCTTTGTTGAGTACACTGGGTGCTCATACTTAAATAGGCATTTGACGCTCTTTATCTTCGTTTATCGCCTGAACTATGGGTGAAATGTGCAGAAATGTTGCACCTTTTAATTGCGTTACAAAAAGACCACTCTGCGAGCAATTTCTTTATTGGTATCTATAGATATTTATTTCAGTATTTCTTCTACAAATGTCACTTTTGACGTGGCCACGGTACCACCTTGTCTTGAGATTCCCAGTCACCGGCAGCAACAATGTTGTCATGCGCAAATGTGCCATTCATATACACCTGCCATGTCCTTTAGGGATAGAACTCGAACATATGATGGAAAAGGGAACTCTCACCAAAAATTAAAGTAAGAAACGTTTAGTGAAAATATTAAAGACGTTTCTGCTCCCATAGGGGAGCCTTGCTTGCAATCGATTGTTAACAAGGCTCGCGTGTGAGAGCCTGGAGATTTTGATACGTTTACTTAATGTTTATATTGTGAATAAAACCGCTACAGACAGAGGATGGAGAAAGAAGACAACACAGGGCTGTATTTGCAACTGAACTTTTATTGGAAAATAGCGTGGCTCTATAGAAGATGACACGTGTAACCCCACAATCAACACTAACCAAGATGAAGTAAAAGACAAGAAAATTTTCGAAGATAGCAGAATCTTCGGGGAAGATTAAAAACGACTGCATATACATGGAAGTGAAAAAGCTGAAAGTGAGCAATACAAAATCAAGTGAATAACACAAAAACGCGAGCAACACAAAATAAATAAATAAGAATAACCCAAGATCAGAAGCCAGAAACACGACAAAACCGCTGATTTATGGAAATGATGGCACTAAAACACGATGCATAGAAGAATGCAAGAAAGAAATCACTAGTGGTTTTATTCACAATGTCTCACAAACTGGCCTACAACTTTACCTTGCTAAAATGTTTATAGTTCTTAGTCGTCGTACTCTTTTTCGTCATGCTGCTTCCTGACCAGAAGGGATTCCGTAAAGCGATGGATTTCAACTCAAACCTATCTACAGACAACATACATGTCTTGAAGGGAAACGCTAAGACCTGGTGCTCCGATTCGAAGCGCACATGTGGGCAGCGTAGCACGATAAATAATGCTTCGTTTACTAAAAAGAAATGCTAAAGATGTACGTGACGAAACGAAAATCTAGTTATAAGGCACGCCGTAGGCAGGAACACCAGAAAAAGACTGGAACTTCCCGAAGTTTTTAAGCAGGCAAGAAAATTGGGCAGGCTTTAACGCGGACGCAGCCGGAGTAGGGTGCGTGAAACGTGTTGTAGGCTGTAAATGAGCACTAGGGTAAAAAAAATACAAGTCTATTCCACCATGCGAAGGTGGATGACCAATGGAGCTGCAATCATCGTGGTATGAAAGCCTCAGGCAAAGACCGTATCGCATCACTCCTCGTTACTTAGTAACGACGATCCCGATGGCTTTGTGGCTGTTGTTATATATACTGATCGGCATACTCGCAACGCAAACACATCCTCTGATAATATCCAATTGATGCACGTCCGTCGCTGGGTGTTAGGTTTGGCGGAATCGGTGTGTAATTGCAAGTGATATGTCTGCAACACGAAACACGTAAACCATTTCCTTTTTTTGGTCGGGCACAAACACATTGAAATCCCGGAGAACGACCATAGGGGTAGTGCCATCGGAACTAACCCGCACAAAGAGAGTGGCCATCAACCTTATAGGGCCATGAGCCATTGCATTTTTAGCGGCTGAAGGGGGCACCAGCCGTTGCTTACAGAGGTATGAGGTATTGATTTACAGTTTTCGGTATGCTATTCTGTGTTACCATGCGTGGTTAGATAAAACGTAAGCACAGTTCGCTTCACTTTGCTCAGTGCTTGTAGCCTCTGCCTAACGAGGCAATGAGTCATCACAGTTTTCGCTTGGTTACGGGGAGCTTGAGCTATCAATGATGATCACAGTTTTTGTGGGCGGATACAAAAATTACATGATACCCTGGCCATATACAGCTCCACAGAATAATACCACGTAACCAAATACAGAAGTTATGCTTATTCAAGAATTAGAAAGCTTGGACGCTCAATTGTGCTGGTAAGGATCTGCCTCCTTAGCGGCCGAGGGAACGCGTTGCTGACTGTGATTTGTCATTGTAAGGTGCAAGTGACAAAACTGTTTTCAATAATCATAGACACTTCTGAAAAAGGAAGTAGAGGAAAAACAACAAAACCAATGAAGAAAAGTACGCCGCAAAAGGGAATCGAAACCTGGACCGCAGTGCGGTGGGCAGACAAGCTACCGCGTCGCTACCGTTGAAACTTGCCAAGTGGTATTTCTATTTGTCTGATTAAGTTCTGCTTCAAAATCGTTAGAGAGTGACGTATTATTTCAGTTTATTTCGGTGTTTCGACGGTGGAGTTCTGTGCGCTTTACGTGTATTGTATCCTGACATTTTATCCTATACCGTACATAAATCCTAGAGCTGCTTCTAAACAGCTATTTCGTTGCTATAGCGAGACCTCCGCTGCGCTAGCACTGATTGTGGTCGAAATACGCCATTGCAAGTACTCATCCCTTATGTTTGTTCTAGCTAGCTAAGTTCCTAGCTAGCAACAATGATGGCTAGATGGTATGTGTGCATGATAAGCCACTCTGTACGTATTTTACCTCCAGTATTCTGATTATATTGCGAAGCTGCGCAGAACGCAGCAGCGGAAAAGCGTTCTCCTGACGGAACTGCATTTCACGGAATTCTTAATGCGATAAACTAGATTTTTTTCTCTACAATATCACCAACTTTCCAAGCGTTATCACCAACTCTATTGTTTGCCAAATTTTGACCATTGACAACCTTTGGTAACAGGCTAGCTAGTTGATAACAAAATTCCGCGGAGTGAGGTCTATTCTATTAGGTTGTCAAAGAAATGTGTGACCAGTTCGCATCTGCACCCACGTCTTGTCATTGCATTGTCAAGGAACAATCTGAGCCAAACGCGAACAAATTACGGCCTTGGCTGGATTAGTTCTGCGATGAGCGTGTGTGAATGTATTCAGGGGGCCCCAATGAACTTTTTTTTCTGCTCTAATGTGACAATCTGTGATATTCAATGATACTGGGAAGACTTTCTGAAAAAAAACAAAATAAAATAAACTTCCAAAACCACTAGATCAAATCACCATGAGTGCGATCACCGTGGCATCGCTATGTAAGATTATAGAAATTTTTACGCGAGCATGATTGCAGTGCTAGCACTTCAAGTGGTGTTCCTTGAGTCCTACGCGCCCGGAGGAGAGCTTTACCCGGAATGAGCAAGCAATGCACTTGCGGCGGGGTATACAATGGCGTCTTGTGTTGGTGCCCTGGTTGCTTTAAATAAGTTCTTTCGCAAGGCAGCTTCTACCGTGTCGCGATCGCTTCGTAATTCTAGTCGTCCGAGAAGGTTTCTAAAAATCCTTTGGTGGACATGACCTAAACACGAAGCTGACCGCCGCGATCCTATTAAAGCAACCGATTAGACTGAGCACTTTCGGGATAACCGGAAGCGTTGCCTACTCTTTTCCATGGGATTTGACAGATGCAAGTTTGCCCTGTAGATCTTTTTTTAATGTGTTTGTTTTGAGTCACTCATTTTAAGATGAAAGTTCAAGTCTTCCCACCTTGTACGGGTGCATACGAAATCCCTACTCAGCCAAGGACAAACTTTTGATTTTTAAATTAATCCAGAATTGACAACATTGAAGCCATCGCACTTGAACTCTGACTGCTCGATAGGTAGTTCCGCATGCTTTAAAAGGTGAGGTAGAGGTAAGCGCTGGCTTCATCACTGCTGTTAGGAAGCTACAGGACCTGCCACTCCAGATATTATTTCAAGTCCTCCTGGTGGTCGCCGCACACGCAGCGGCCCAGTTACGTGTTGCAGGTACGTTACACGCCTTAGCAGCGTGATGGTAAAATTGGTTTACGAGGGAACTCCTTTTTCCAGTAGAGCTCTTCCCATAGTATAAGTATAAATATAAGAGCGGTGGTGATGTCATCATCAGAAAGCGAAGAAGCCTGTTGGATAGAGTAGAAGCCGCCAAAATGCCCCTACAACTGGGACCTCCTTTCCAAATTTCTTCGCCCGTGTGGGCGAGGGAGATGTGTGGGGTAGTTTCCACGGCTGATTTCTACTTTTATATTCCAGAAATACAACCTATTACGTCAGTCGTAAGAATGGACCACCGACGGTTCGTGTTGAAGCGTACGATGGTAAGTACACAAGAATACTGGCACTCAGTGTCGCAGAACACTTAATTTATGATTCAAATATTATGTGGCGTTTTTACTGTCTAGCTGTTGAAAACGCCACCTTCCATACGATCATTTATGTTTACCAAATACAATAGATAGTTTCCATATTCATCTCGAATAATAGCAGTTATCTTTTAACCTACCAAACAAGGCGAGTTACACTGGGTTGACGGCATCACTAAGCCTGAACTCACCGACAGTAAGACCAGCATATCAACACTGAGGGCGCATATGAGCCGCTTCTGCACCGAAGGAACTCCTGTTTCTTCGTGATCCAACGGGACGCTGTGTCATTGTACTTCCTCTAGGCTGAACTTGGTCTTGAGGAAATGTACAAACGACTCTATTTTCCTGATGTAATTCACCATAACATTTTGTTAGCTTTTGCTCAGCTGTGCCGATGTTAACTTTATCACGTCTGTCGATCGACCAAAAGTACCCAAATAAGTCGCTATGATGCGCATAGTGCATGCACTTGTCGGTGGCTACGCATTTAAAGAAAATCATGGTGCCCTATTTACTCGAAACGTATCTTTTTAGGCACCACTTGCCGCATTATGGACAGCGTTGCTTTCATTCGTAATCTCTGATTTGCAATGCCAACTACTCCATTTCCGCATGACTCCGGATGGTCCGCGAGCCGTATTTGGAATACACCGCCTCAACCTAGAACCACGCGCCCCCGAGATTGCGTGTTTGTTAATGAAGAACCACCAGACGGTCAAACCACTGGCTGTCCGTAACACACCGGATGAAGACTTCGAACATCTGCCAAGTAGTATCGGAAATGGCGATATATACCAAACCTCGTGCGACGGTGCACATATTGCGCGCCGGCCACAGTGATCCGATAAGAAGAAAGATAGCAGAGGCAAGCAGGAAGCTGTGCACGCTGCACGGAGTCAAACTATGGGGTTGTAGGTTCCCGGCCACGACGGCGTGCCCCAGGTAACGAGGCTGCTCAAGTCTCTGTGGGCACGGTAATAGCATTTCGCCGCCACCGTGACCTATCAGTTTGTGCGCCACATCAAAATTACACAACCTAATATACAACCTTCTTGAACAATGACGGAGACAAAAGCTGCGTGAACGCTTACAACCGAACACGCCTACAGAATATCTACTGCCTGTAGGCGGATCGCGCGCATGGCCAAATACTCGTGCACAAGATAACGCACCTAATCCGGTTGTAATTGCATGCAGGCGAGCAATGCAGGCGAGTATGAAGTCTATTTCATTTCTAGTCTCGTCGTTCGGGCTCCTCCACGTCCACTTTCGGCTATCCCGCTTGCGGAAGAAGGTATTCATTATCCTCATATTATTCTGTTCCGCAAAATCTACTAATAACTCTCCCCTGCTATTCCTAGTGCCTATGCCCTATGCCACTGCCTTGTCTCCAGCCTGCTTCTTGCCTACCTTGGCATTAAAATCGCCCATTAGTATAGTGTATTTAGTTTTCACTCTACCCACCGCCGATTCCACGTCTTCATAGAAGCTTTCGACTTCCTGGTCATCATGACTGGATGTAGGGGCGTAGACCTGTACAATCTTCATTTTGTACCTCTTCTTAGGTTTCACAACAAGACCTGCCACCCTCTCGTTAATGCTATAGAATTCCTGTATGTTACCAGCTATATACTTATTAACCAGGAATCCGACTCCTAGTTCTCTTCTATCCGCTAAGCCCCGGTAGCACAGGACGTGCCCGCTATTTAGCACTGTACATGCTTCTTTTGGCCTCCTAACTTCACTGAGCCCTATTATATCCCATTTACTGCCCTCTAATTCCTCCAATAGCACTGCTAGACTCGCCTCACTAGATAACGTTCTAGCGTTAAACGTTGCCACGTTCATATTCCAATGGCGGCCTGTCCGGAGCCAGTGATTCTTAGCACCCTCTGCTGCGTCGCAGGTCTGACCGCTGCCGTGGGCAGTTGCTTCGCAGCTGCTGGGGACTGAGGGCCGGGTTTTGATTGCTGTGTTCATAGGAGGTTGTGGCCAAGTACTGCACCACGGTGGCCAATCCTGCTCTGGTGAGGGAGTGCGTTACCTGTTCTGGTTACCGGGATCAGGCCACACTCCAGGCCTGTTTGTGCAATTTTATCAACACGCGGATTTTTTTTTTGATCCGGTGGAAAATTGCCGGCACCAGGATTCAAACCACGGACCTCTTGCACGCGAGGCGGGTTTTCTACCTCTACGCCACCGCCACCCTCTCGAACGATTATTTCATCACAAAGAGCAGAACACAAGAGGAATTATGGAAGCATTATTTATTGATCACGAAGAAATATTCATAAGCAAGATTTCTGTGACCCTTAGTGGGAAAGAGTTGCTACAGTACTTCTCGTTAAGATCACTGACAGGACAAACCTTTGAGTTTTCATGTTTTTGTTAGTTTTTGAGGCACATGTTTATTCTACAGGACGTATTTCGGTCCTTTTTTGTTGTGCCGGGCTGTTTCTGCTGCGCATCATGGCTTTTTCTTTGTGAAGTTGGCCAGTGCGTTTAAAATATGTCTTCACGAATAAACTTCTAGTTGAGTCAGCGTTCATGTTTGTTCCTACCTTAATTCATCCTTCTCGTCTCTGTTTGGGTGGTTGTCAAATATAAATGTACACTGAATTGGCAAAGTGTCCATAGAATTGATACATGAAGTTATTCGCGCTGTTTATTTCAGGAAGAACGCTATAGGGTCTTATCTTCTTTGTTTTTAACACTGAGTACATTTTCTTAGTTCAACTTCAAGGAGTGCCCTGAGGAAGCCAATAAGAGTGATGGTAACTTCCTTTGTGTGTAAGATTTATAAATTTCATCCATTCAAGGCATGACATGGCACATGCCTGATTGTAGGTTGCAAGCATTCGTAGTAAGATCTACTTTTCGGTTCTCATGACGCTTCTTTGTACTGTGCTGCATTCTCCAGGCACATGAACCTTTTTTATGCTCTAAGTGCATGCGTTCTTTTTCTATATGTTGGAGCGAAAATTGTGAGCTTAAATAGGCATATATATCACTTTCCTTGTAATTTTTTTTTCAACACTGGTGCTGTAGCTCCCTCCATGTTTCAGTTACTGCTTTGTCTCAATTTTATGCAACCTTTATGAAGTTTATGGAGCAAAATTCTGGTGCTATTATAATAACATTTTACCTGCGAAATTAAGGTAATTGGTGTTTCGCGTGGGCATTTATTTGAGTTTTTCACTGTCTCACTAATCTGGCTGTCGAGTCATTGGAACCTTTTCTCATCCTTTATGACTATTTCTGGGGTACTTGATAATGAAAGTGCAGGTGACCATTTATTTGGCTGTTTGGAATTGTGTTAGCCGTGTGTTAGTACCAATTTTCTGTGCTAAATAATTATTTTTTCTCTTATCGTTCAAGATATTAGCCTTGGCTTATCTCTTTATTGACTGAGGTACTACTTAGCTGCTGGGTGTAGGGAAAAAGGCCCCAAAAAGTGCTCTAATTAGCTTTGTGCAAGTCCAGAAAAATTACATAAAAATGAGCTCACTAAATTGAGGAAATGCTAGCAACAAACTCTTCTGTACCCCAAATTAACATAATCAAATGGTGTATTGTTTTTTCTTGACTTGTGCCAGGGAGACAAGCTGCATTCATTACACAAAAGTTTTACAAGTTCATTTCTGAAGAATGCAATCCTGGCTTGTCAGAAACATGATTTAGGTGTTCACCATGCCCGACAACTTTCTAAATGATGTCTCGGCAAATAATAGCTCAGTTGAGTGATGTTATTTTATAAAATAATTGGGCAACATGAAAATATATCTCAAGACAAAGCTCAGGCAAGTCTACTTTGGTACTTCATTAAATTTTAATCGCGGTGAAAGACGTGCGCTAAAGCTTGTATATATTTACGTGGTCATTTGTTTCAAGTCTGTTGTTTTGCCTTCTCACAGTCAGCCGTAGCTCTTCCTGTTATGTGTTAGTGTGCGAAACACTTTAATGTAACATATTCAGATGTCTTTTGTGTATTCAAACGCAAGCCGCTTCAAGTGTTCATGTATTCAAAGTTGGTTGTTACAAGAGTACGCTAAGCCCAGCCTTTTGAGTCGCTTTGCCTTCTAGTCATAAACTTAAGTCGAAAGTGGAGACCACAATGATTGTTTCGATTGAATTCATATGTATGGGTTTTTTCAGATGTATTTACAACGCTAGAGTGCTGTAGGTACTAGCCTACGTCTCTAGGTTCGATGTAGTAGGGCCTTATGTACTCTAATAATGTTTCACGTGCACACATCTTTAGTGTAAATAAAGGTACTTCAAGTTGATCAGTCTCTCCTTTGATTTTGTTTGTGTTTGGGAAAGTTATAAGCAGGCACCGGGGCATGCAAGTGTGAACAGCAAAGCAATTTCAATATATGAATAAAAATTCACTAGCCCAACGAAACGTCAATCATATTTCAATGGCAACTTCTGAAATCTCAATGCCATCTCAACTGTGCCACAATGTGCTTTTCAGTGATGTGGTAATAATAACTCAACAACAGGTCAACAGAACTACCACAACGTCAGTTCAACACAGAATCAATGGTAACTTAACAACCATTTAACAACACGAACACACCGGGGCCGTCCAAGCACAATTGACTCTCAATGGTAATGTAACGATTATTCAACATTGAGGTACCCAATGGTGTTTCAATTAAATTTCAGTGGTCAATATTCAAGAGTCCTCAACACTCAACCCAACAATTCTTCAACAAACTCTCAATAATTCCTCAATGAGAAACTCAACATTGACCAACTATATTTCAATGCCTTCTCAATAATTTTTTGTACGGGTTAGTGGCACAAAAATCTGGAATATTTTACCCCTAGAAGTTAGAACCGCACGTAATTTTAAGCAGTGTAGCAAATTCTTTTTTCTTGACAACGAGAACCTCTAACTTACTTGAATTCATTATGTACTAGTATTTTCAGAATCTTTCTTCTCTGTATAACTCATGACGTGTTTCGCAATACTGTGCTGATAAACTCTTCGCCTGAGCTGTCTTTTGTAATTTTTCACTGGACCGCAAACTAGCCTTCCTTGGCTATCGGTCAAGGTATCTCTATAACCATGATTATGTGAAGAAAAATAAAGGACTAAAAATCTATGTCATTCCACATCTAATTTTATTACTTTTCTAGGTGTTACTTTAGACCCCAACTTAAGTATAACATTCACTTAAACTCTGTCACTAAGAAGACTGGTTTTGAAATGCGCGTGCTCATTGGAAGAATGCACTGTTTTCAGCAACATATCCTAAAATTACATTACTACGCTTCCATTACTGTCACCTTACTTCCTGCATTTCATCGCGGGGCATCCCATACCCCGCACATTTTACATCCCTCATTTACCTTCAGAACCAGGCGGTCCGAATAATTACCCACAGTTCATACACTGCATCAGCAGCGCGCATTTTTCGCAGTTTTGAAATTCTGCCCTTAACCTGCACATTTCAACTCAAGCTAGGTCTTATATTGTATAGAATTAGAAACAGTGACATTCAAACTGTGTTGCTTCCGCCAACGCAACTTTCCAAACGAATAACACTCGGTTTTCTGAAAATAATCTCTTGCTTCCTAAAGTCAACACTAACTAGGGTAACATGACAGCCTTCTTTTCTGCAATTTCGTTCGGAATTCACTGCCACTAAATAATAAATCGCGCTCTTCACTGCACTGTGTCCAGCAGCTTCTAAAACAGTTCTTACAACATATCTTGCCTGATTAATAAACAAGTATATAGTATATACATACATATATATATATATGTATATATATATATATGTGTGTGTATATATATTGTCACAGCCTGGTAGGAGACGGGCAAGCCGGTGTCGAGGACGTGTAAAAGCACTTTATCAGCGCAGTCAACGCGACGTCGTTGTCGTCCCTATTTTTCCACTCTCGTGCTCGTGCTACTTCAGCGTCGTTTTCATCGCCTGGCACATACCCGCGGCGACCATATAGGATGTGGCATTTGCCCCTCCTTTGAAAAAAAAAGGCATCGTCCCGATGCACCAACGTCCGCAGCCTGTGCAACGTTGAGGTCATGGGGTGATGGCTTCATACGAAGCACGTGCACAACCTCGGGCAGATGCCGCCGGCGTTTGGAGCAGTTATGGCTGTCGGGGACCACTTCATAATTCACATCGCTGATGTGGCGCAGAACTGTATACGGGCCGAAGTATGTTCGCAGCAGCTCCTCACACAGCCCCCGCCGACGAATCGAAGTCAAGACCCACACCTTGTCACCGTCGTTGTATATGACGGGTCTGTGCCGAATATTGTAGTGTTGGGAATCGTATTCCTGTTGTTCTTGGATTCGCAAACGCGCTAGCTGCCTGGCTTCCTGTGCTCGTTGCGTAAACTCCTCGGCGTCGTCACCGCACTCGTGTGGCAGCATTGTTGTCACTTCCCTGCTGTAAACGAGGTTGAAAGGCGCCATGCGTGCGGTCTCTTGGCGCGCCGTGTTATACAGAAATGTTACGTATGGTAAAATCTCGTCCCACTTCTTGAGGTCCACTTCGATGTACATACTCATCATGTCTGCCAGAGTCTTATTCAAACGTTCTGTCAGCCCATTGGTTTGGGGATGATAAGCCGTGGCCTTTCGGTGAGTGGTACCACATAGTCGAAAACGGTGTCCAGAAGCGCAGCCGTGAACGCAGACCCTCTGTTATGACCACTGCGGGAGCACCATGCCTTTGTACGGCGGCTTCGACGAAAAATCGCGCTGCTTTGGCTGCTGTTTCACGTAGGATAGCACATGTTTCGGCGTACCGAGTAAGGTAATCTGTGACGACGATTATTCACCCATTTCCGGCAGTAGACAGTGGAAAGCGACCTAAAAGGTCCATGCCAATTTGTTCGAACGGCACTTACGGTATCTGGACAGGAGGTAGCAGTCCAGCTGGCTTGCCGGGTAGGGCTTCGCGGCGCCAGCAATCGAGGCATGTCTGTGTGTAACGTTTCACGATCCACGCAAGTCTTGGCCAATAGTACTTTAGACTAATTCTTGCCAATGTGCGGGTGTATCCAAGTGACCAGCGGTCGGCTCGTTGTGACAGGCATGTAGGACTTCGTCGCGAAGAGATGCGGGAATGACGAGTAGGTAGCTGCTGCCATTAGGTGAAAAGTTCTTTTTATAGAGAACGTCGTGGCGCAAGCAAAACGAAGGCAGCCCTCTCGCGAATAACCTCGGCACGCTGCTTGTTTTTCCCTCCAAGTAATCGAAAAGAGGAACCCGTTCTGCGTCCTCGCGTTGGTGGGGTGAAACGGCGACCGTATCTACCACGCCTAGAAAAGCTGAGTCACCATCGTCGTGCACTGCAGTCTCAACAGGAGACCGGAAAGGCAGTCGGCGTTGGTGTGTCGTTTCCCTGATTTGTAGACAACCGTGAAATCGAACTCTTGGAGCCGAAGACTCCAGCGCGCAAGCCGACCAGCTGAATCTTTTAAGTTAGCCAGCCAGCAAAGTGCATGATGATCCGTGACAACGGTGAAACATCGACCATACAAATATGGCCGACATTTCAGGACGGCCCACACCAGGGCGAGGCATTCCTTTTCTGTAGTGGAATAGTTAGCCTCCGTCCTTGATAGTCCTGCTGGCATAAGTAATCACTCTTTCGGTGCCGTCCTGCCACTGCACAAGCACTGCGCCAAGGCCAACATTACTAGCGTCGGTATGAAGAACCGTAGGAGCGTCAGCATCAAAGTGCGCGAGCACGGGAGGCGTCTGCAGCAGTGAAACGCCCGTTGATCGTCTTCACCCCACAGGAAGGGGACATCTTCTCTGTTGAGACGTGTTAATGGCCATGCGATGCATGAAAATTCCGCAATAAAGCGTCGGTAGTAGGCGCAAAGGCCCAGAAAACGTCGCATGGCCTTTTTATCTGATGGCGATGGGAACTTAGCAACGGCAGAGATTTTATCAGGGTAAGGTCGGACACCTTCACTACTAACAACGTCACCTAGAAATTGGAGTTCTTGAAAGCCAAAATGGCACTTTTCAGGTTTCAAGGTTAGACCAGCTGAGCGTATTGCTTCAAAGACCGTCTTTAGTCTCCGTAAGTGTTCCTCGAACCTGACAGAAAAAAATCACGTCGTCGAGGTACACCAGACAGGTTTGCCATTTGAGGCCGGAGAGTACCGTGTCCATCAGACGTTCAAACGTTGCTGGCGCCGAACACAAACCGAAAGGGAGCACCTGAAATTCATAAAGTCCGTCGGGCGTCTCAAAAGCGGTCTTCTCAGGGTCTCTGTCAACATCTTCTATTTGCCAGTAGCCGCTTTTCAAGTCCATCGACGAAAAGTAACCTGCGTTTCGTAGCCTGTCCATTGAATTGTCGATACGCGTTGGCGGATAAACGTCTTTCTTTGTGATGTGGTTGAGTTTTCGATACTCGACGCAGAAGCGCAGGCTACCGTTCTTCTTTTTCACCAATACGACAGACGATGCCCAAGGGCTCTTAGATGGCCGAATAACCCCGTCCTCAAGCTTCATCTTCACTTGGGTTTGTATTGCCTCGCGCTCTTTAGGTGCTACCGTTAAGGATTCGGCCGAATTGTTCTGGCGTCGGCTTCGGTGACAATACGGTGCTTAGTGAGCGGCGTCTGGCTAACTCGTGACGTGGAAAAGAAGCAGTTCTTATACTCATCGATGAGCTCAAGAAGGCTGTTCCGTTCGACGGGCGACAAGGTGTAACTGATGTCAACCACAGGGGCAGGCATGGCCATGGTGGACGTCGCGTGCTCCACTGAGAGGCCGTCTTGCACAGAGGTAACTTTGTCAAAGTAAGCAACAGCCGTGCCTTTAACAATGTGTCGATGTTCCCTGGTAAAATTCGTCAGTAGGAGTTCAGCACGTCCGTCGTGTACGTTAATTACGGCCCTGGCGATGGAAACGCCTTGACTCAGTACCAGTGCGTTGATGTGCTCGGCGACGCCAGTCCCGGTGTTCAAGTTGCCGCAGATAACAGGTACGGGGGGACAGCTTCGCGGCGGAAGCGTGACGTCGTCGTCGGCGATACGTAAGCGAGGTCGCTGGTGTTCCGCGGGGTCGACGTCGTCTGAGCTCGTAGCAAATGTGACGACGAGGTAACGGACATTAATCACTGCACCGTACTCTCTCGAGAAATTCATCCCGAATATAAGTTCCTTGCAGCGCTCAAAGAGAATGACGAGGGTGGCGACGAAGGTTGCACCGGCGTTTACAATTCTGGCTGTGCATTTTCCAATAGGCGTCATCAACTGGCCACCGGCAGTTCTGATGTCGGACTTCACGCAGAGTGGTGCCGCCGCTCTCAGGTAGAATTGAAGCGTTCACCGGCGAGCTCTTGCGATCATATTGGCGGTATTGTTGCTGTAGTGCTCGTTCTATAGCGGTAGCCTCCTTGCGGTACTGTCGTCGGTAGGTTCCTCACGAGTCCGGCAAACAGTTCCTCCTTCACTCCGCGCAAGAGATTCTTTCCTTCGGCCATCTCAGGGTCTGCTCTGTGTAAAAGGTGGGTCATATCTTCTGCAAACATGGCTACGCTCTCGTTTGGTTTTTCAATACGGGATTCAAAAAGGCGATGCGCGTTGTCTCTTCTGGCGCTACTGTGTCTGGCAGCTGGGTGCGGAAGGCATCCCATGTGGTCAAACTTCTTTCCCGGATCACAAACCACGTCTGCGCACTGTCTTGAAGCGCAAAATAGACATTAGCCAGCTTTTGCGTGGAGCCCCAGTCATTATAACTGGCGACACGCTCAAATTGCTCCTGCCAATTTTGGGCATCTTCAAAAGCATCACCATGAAAACTTTCTGGGATCTTAGGATTCTGTAGCGTCACCTGCGATGGAGTTGCAGTAGCCATGGCTGAAGTAGGTAGACGCGTTCCTGCAGGGTCCTGTAAAGGGCTGAACTCGTCCATCAGGCCTAGCAGGTGGCGACTGTACCGGTGAACAGGAGTTTCGACGTACGCAGGTGATTCCGTGTTCGATGCATGGCTCCGCGAAGGGATGCCGAGCATGAGGCAATCCTTCGTAATACTTCTTGTACTCCTATTCAATAAGTGTAATGTTCATATTTTCATGTGTATTTCAATATAGAATTATTCTTGCTCATTTCTGTGTAATTTTCAGCTACCAGATGTTTCATTCATGACATGTAATATGTTCATTGTATTTTCACGCTGTTCTTACCTTCGTTGCTAATCTTATATTCTATAGTTTTATGCATGTTATAACAGGAAGTTCCCCTGACAGTCTTTACTTTGGGACCTCCTTCTGTATTACACTTCCTTTGTAATTGTATTAATGTCTAATAATAATAAAATTATTTGATTGATTGATTGATTGGAAAATCCCGGGCTTAACAGCTGCATTTACATGGAGGCGCTTTCGAACACGTAATTTTAAAAGATTTGAATGTTGGGCTAATTGGTATGCTGACAAGAAAACCATATTGAAATACAGCCCAACGGGACTATATTTCAACATGGTTCTCATCACAGGTAATTTATTTGTGTTTACGTTAATGAAAGCGCCTGTAGTGGCAGGTTTCCAGACGTCCCCATATGGCGTTACTCTTCGCCAGAACATTGCTTTTGAGATGTCAATCCCGTAATATATTTTAAGTTTAAGCACTACCTCTTGAATCTGTACCTGTTGGAAACTACAAGAAAAATTGTATCGCACAGGATAAGTACCGCTCAGTGCTTTCAGAATTGGTCCAGCCGATCCTTTACACCGATTCTGGGATAAGTTCGCCTCATAACACACCAATTTAATGAATAGTTTACTTGCCAATTTTCTTTACAGTGCTGTGAAATTAAAGAAGGGAGAAGCTCGAAACGTGTAGAAGGAAGTGCAGCAAATGTAAATTGTCAGCCACTTGAAGAATTATCCTCGTCTCCGCATGTTTCCGTAGAGACATCAGTAAAGATAGTGAATGTATCGCCCAGACAAGTCATTCTGGTGTTTATTTACATGGCTATAGTTTATTGTAGCTGATTTTTTTGACCCCGCCACAGCTGTCGGGGGGCGTGTCCGGATTTTCACCTTTACATTGCTCTTCCTTTTCGGCATCTTTTTCACACGGTGCAAGAGACGCTGGAATTTCCTTCAAAGGTGTCCCGCTGTGCGCCGAATTGATGACATGTGTTTAGCGTCAGATAGTGCCCCCATATTTCGCAGTCACTGTTAAAAAAAGACCGATCGCGAAGAGATTGCACTAATTAGGTCAGGCAAATTTTTCATCGTGATTGTTATGCATGCCGTTTAGCATATGCAGTGTTCCGTATACTCTCGAGTGCGCCAATAACCAGATGCTTCATGCTAACGTTCTGGAAGGTGTGATTGCCGCATTGAACCACTGTGAAACCCACCATTACATTATATCGGCCTTTTCGTGCCATATTCTGACGCACTTATCATCCGTACAGCCTAAGGAATCCTTTCCAGAGTTCATCAATTTAGTATACTTGGTTCAGGCCTTCTGAACTTGAGCTAGAGAAAAGGGCTGTGGTGCAAAATTTCTTTTTTGTTTGTATACGGATACACGTACATTGTAGAATGCTATGACCTTACACTGATTCATTAATAATTTCTTGACGGTCGCTAAATGAGTGTCTTTAACGCCAATGCTTCAGCGAGCAGATCCGTGAAAGCAGTGTATATGTGCCGCTCTTAAGTGAACCTCTCGCCAACGTGGGTCACTGAGTGTGTTCCACTGGGTGTGCAGCAAGCGAGGGAACAATTCTCACCGTTCGCCGAAATCCGCGTGCCTCGCTGCTCATCTGTGAAGCCACGCATGGACTTCTGGGCAGCGCCCCTAGATAGTGCAGCGTGTAGATAAAGGTGAGCGAGCAAGGGGCTCGGTTGCTGCATGACGCGTTTCTAAACGTTCACAATGAATTTCGGAGGTCAAGCACAGGTTTCTCGGAAGTAGTGGTAGATGGCGCCGAGTATTCTTAAGGCAGCGCGAAAGAGAAATTCTGATGCATTATACGCCTCATACGTAACTCTTTTCGAAGGTGGCAATACGTTTTGCCGCTACGTTGATTCAATGCTAAACGCATTACCGCCTACAGTCATCGTGATTTGTTGTCGTGAACGACCCGCCGGGGTTGTTCAGTGGCTATGGTGTTAGGCTTCTGAGCACGAGGTCGCGGGATCGAATCCCGGCCACGGCGGCCGCATTTTGGTGGGGGCGAAATGCGAAAACACCCGTGTACTTAGATTTAGGTGCAGGTTAAAGAACCCCAGGTGGTCGAAATTTCCGGAGTCCTCCACTTCGGCGTGCCTCATAATCAGAAAGTCGTTTTGGCACGTTAAACCCCATAATTTAATTTTTGTCGTGAACTGTATTATGTGCATTTAAGGTGAGTTTCGTGCTTAGTTAAGACTTTGTAGGTTTTGTTTTTGCTGAATATTGAATAATATTGCCTACTATTCACATATAAATGCTTATTCAGCGAAACAGGTGTGACACTTACCTATCTATAGTATACCAGAAATGGTTACATCAAGTCAATGGCTGTAAACTATTTTATAAACTTATTTTCGCGAGTTATAGCTTCAGTAGCAGTGACCTACATTGGCCTCAGCCGAAGTTTCACAGCCTTTTCAGGAATCATCCAGCACGAAGAACCTATTGCCGATTCACGGAGGATTTATAAGTAAAATGCGCGGTCATTTAGTAGGCTTGGTAAAGAGCTTGCTTGCTGAAAATTTCTTATATGAAATGTTCTTCTAATCCTGAGATCTCACTAATGCAGGCAGAGGCTGGCTGGATGAAGATGTGTCGGAATTGTATGTTGTACTCTTCTCAAGCCCATATTGTTTTGTAATGCGTACGCCACTGAATTACACAGGTGAGAATAACTTATTGATCCGCCGTACGTACGTCACCCTAGCTGCCAATCTATTAACATTGTTTTAAGAACACATATGCGATGTGCAATTATTTTCGTGAAATCAAGGGATACCAAAATTATGGCTCAGCATTGTTAGGGTACATCACGCACTCTGGGTAGTCCGTCGTAGAATGAGTAGCACATCAGGCTGGTGGGCTGGGGGAATAAGAGAAAGAGAGCAATAGAAGACAAGAAATGCAGGGAGGTTAACCAGACGCACGTCCAGTTTGCTACCCTACACTGGAAAAAGGAGGCATGGAGATGAAGAGAGAGAGGAGAAAGAGATAGCGCAGTGTCGCGCACAGTTGAGCTTTCGCCCCGAGTCTACACACTGTTCCCAAGACCTTTCGACTTGAGGTATTTCAAGCGCACTTTCGTGGCTTTCTGTGCCATCCACGTGCATGGCAACTAGGGGAACAAGGTTCCAAACAAACCATTGGACTTACTTTGGTTACTTAATATGTGCGAATGCGTACATTCCGGCCATTCTTCAACGAACGTCTTTCATGCCGACATGGGTCGCTTTAGATGCAGGACTGCATAGGTACAACTGTTAGAAGAATTACTTTGACGCTGACTTCGAGCACTGAGCATGAGCCACTTGGTCTGTGTTGCTCTTCAGTTAACATCTTTTATTAGCACTTGCATAACTGGGTACGTGCCGCCAAGTGTATGGGACCCTACACTCTGCAATATACCTAGACAAATGCACGAGCATCTTAGCGGGCGTCTCGCATATTGCCGACAACCCTGTGCGGATATTACGATTCTGCCACTATTTTAAAGACTAGACATGGACAAACGCAAACCCACGTAGGGAGACTGTGGACAGCGCGGAGTCGGCTATAGGCCCTGCCGCCCGATTGCTAGTATTTCACGCAATTTGTAAAAGAAAATTATTGCAGCTAAAAAGAATTTGTGTAGCGCACACGTGTCTAGTTATCCGCTTTTCAAACTTGTTATCTACAGTGCTGTCGTGAGCTCCGCGTCCTTCGCCAAAAGCCCTGTATGAAGTGCTTGAAGAGGATCCTCCGTGAATATAAGGAGGACGACTACCGAGACTTGGGGTGCGGCGAGAGAAGAGAAAGATCATCAAAATGGCGGACTGAACAGACAGCCTCATTCTTATTTCCTTGCAATTTTGGCGCAGCTGTTACAACCTGAAGCTGACGCGGGTCCAGATTGTAACCGGCCGACACCATCATGGACGTGGATATGTCCAAAGTTACCATATCGAAGGCGAAGAGCTTGTCAGCTTCGAACCTGGAGCCAGTTCAAAGGCGTTCCTTACTTTGGTCGCGACCAAGATGATGTAACTGTGGCCGGGCTTTTGAGCAAGACACCCTGAAGATTTCTGTCAATATGGAAGAGCACTTTCAGTTCTCCCAACCACTTCAACTAAGAGGTGCTATTGATCATGAACCAGACTTCACCGCAGTAATTCTGCTGCTCATCCAGGCTCAACGCTTACAGTTAGAAAACCAACAACAGCTTATATCTGCTACGGTACAAGTGATGCAGCGTGAGAACTATCATCGAGGCAACACCGTAAAACCACACATTTTAGATCAGACATCAGCTGCGGCAACTTCGTGGCTGGATTTTTACGATCACGCTTGTTTGCAGAACCAGTGGATGACTGACGAAGACAAGATACTTAATTTACGCATCTTTTTGTATGGCAGTGCAAGGAAGTGGTATGACATTCGGCTTGTGGAACAACTTAGGGACGAGTTAATTATTGGGAGAAAAGCCCCTTGTCCTGTTTTTTTCCTTAAAAGTATTAGATCAGTGGGCTAGGGCAATTGCATGTAACCTCACTAGTGGCAGTCTCCGTGACTAGTATTTTGAAAAAAGGAGACTACTTCAACTCGCCGATCCTAATTTACCAGAAACTTCAGTCGCGCCTCACCTGTTGCTTAGTATGTGTAAAGAGTGTCGAACCCAACTGCAAGCTCGGCAGGTCAAAACTGCAGAGGGCATCCTTTATTTTCTGAAAGACATTGTTGCAGAAACCACATCACGCGGTAGTCATCGTGGAAGCATCGCCATCAGACAGTCAAAAAGCTATCGTGCAACTACACCAAATGCACTACATAGGCCAACAGTCCGAATGTGCAGACGCCGACTACACCCACCCATGCTACTTGTCAGCGGCCCGAACTACCTGAAAAATAAGACACTGTATATCTGATAAAGAACAACATTCTCCATGCGAGAATGGTAGTAAATACAAAGGAGGTCGATATTCTTCTAGATGAAGGTGCATCTGTCACCTTGATATGCTGAAGTTTGGCAGAGAGTAGTCATATCTGCAAAGACAAGATTATTGAGGTGTGTAGTTGTGATGGAAAAGGAAGCCGAAATCTCCGAGTTGTGAAAATGTCATGGGATGTTCCCAGAGCTTTCCCAGAACTGGGATGCATGGGGCCTTGCCCTCCTGCAACGTCGGTTATTGAAGCGCCATTTAAATTAAGAGACCCAGCTCTGAGAGGGAGGGAGAGAGATTTACAGAAAGACAGAGAGGTGGGAGACCTAGCTGTTGTCCGTAAGAAACCTTACAGTCAATACCACGAGAGAAAGATGTGGATGAAAAAGGAGCAAGTGCAGCTGCTTTCAGCGGCAATTATAAGACCGTCCACGTCGGCGAATGCTGTTCCGATTACAATAGTGCCAAAGGCAGATGGAACATTCAGGCTTTGTACTGATTATCATATGAATAATAAACAAACAAACCTGCTTTCGTTTCCTACGCTCCGAATTGATGATATCAATAATGAAATAGTGACCTTTGTAAAGGGTATTTGCAGGTACCACTCCAGGAAGAGCACAAAAATTATACCACTTTGTGACCACATGTGACATATATGAAAATGACAGGCGCCCATTTGGTTGGAAAAATTCAAACGCATGGTTCCAGAAAATCATGAACACCGTGTTGGCACCTGTGACTGCTAAACGCTGCAATGTGTACGTCGACGTCATTGTTGTCTACTGTCGAACTATAGACGAACATGAGCTGCAGTTATGAAACGTTTTGATTGCTTTGGAAAAAGCAAAGTTGAAGATCAATTTAAAAAAGTGTGAATTGTTCAGAAGATCCGTGGTTTTTCTAGGAACGATATTTCACGGTCATACAAAAAGTATGAAGAAAGAGTCAGTGCCGAACTTTGACGGAACCTCGTGACTTGAAATCTTTGAAGGTTTTCCTTGGTCTAGCTGGATGTTTCAGGGCCTTCATCTAGGATTTTGCCACGGAAACAAGCTATTTGACTGCACTGACCCAAAAAGACACCCAGTTCACTTGGAGTAAGCAATGCGAAGACGTTTATCAAGAACTAGTTAACACAATACCGTCGCATCTTGTCTTAGTACTCCCACGCTTCAATGAAACTTTTGAGTTGTGTACTGGCGCATCCCTCGATGAAACCGGCGCAGTCCTCTGTCAACGAAATGCTAGTAAACTAAATATATTCCAGCTGAATGTAACTGAGTATTACTTATGCACCTTCAGCAAATCGGAAACAAACTACAATACCATGGAAAAGAGGCATTTGCCGTGATTATGGCATTGCGATAATTTCCCTCTTGCCTAAAAGGTCAACACTAACTGAACTACGGACAACAAAACTTATTTGGTGAACATTACTCAACCGTAGGGAAAGATTGGTCGTTGGGTCAGTGAAATCCAGCAGTTCGCCTTCGACGTCGTTCACGGTCTAGGAAAGAAGCTCCCCCACGCAGACGCTTTATCACGATTGCAAATTTCTGAGACTGAAATGACTGAAAATCAGCATATCATGCAAGTATTTAGGAAGGCACAGAAGAGATTGTATTTAGGAATGAAAAGAGTGAGGTACCAGAAACAAGTCGCGAGTAGATTTTGACGTTTAATCACGACACCCCGACTCGGGAGAGCACGACGGCTTTTGTGGACATATATGAAAGTGCAGCAGCGGTTCACGTGGACGAATATGAAAAATTACATACAGGATTATGTAAACACTTGCCATAGTTTCCAAGTGAGGAAGACAAACTATAGGCCTAAAAAAAAAATATGACCATACCTGTGTACTTCATTGTGCCATTTGAACGCCTAGCATGAAAAGAAACGGGAAGTAATGCGTAAGACGCAAGTTTTTCTGGTTGCTATTGCCCAATGTACACAAATGGCAGCTGCGAAACCAAGAAATGAAAAATCCAACGCTGTCATTTCGCTTATGCAACGGGAGATGTTTATTACCAAAGTCATTGTCACCGACAACGGTTAAGCATTCAGAATAGAAAGGCTAGGAGCTTGACCAGACGAAAAGGGCATCCCCTTGCGATTCACTGCACCATACCATACCATACCATACCCACCATACCAGTCTGAGGGTAACGCTCTCGCGGAGCGGTTGATCCGCGATTTGAAGACATACGTAACGTTATATCGAAGCTTCCCTGCGGATGGAAATGCGCTTTGGCAGCGGCTGTCTAGCATCACAACCGATCCTATACGGCTCGCCTTGGGTGCTCACCTCATTTTGCCGTCTGTGGAAACCACCCCATGGCTAACGGCACATGGTCTGCTGGGAGTAGCGGGCAAGGCAATTCTACAAGAACGTGCCATGGCAAAATAACAACAGCATAAGTACAAGCTATCAATGAAGAAATGTTACCGCTCCAAACATGGGTACAACGTTCCAGACATTGAACCAGGGCACTTAGGTCTTGTACGCAGAGGAGTGGATGGCTCGAAGTCTCAATTCACCAACCCCTACATTGTGATCAAAACAGTGAAGCAAGTAGGCGTTCTGAAGGTCATTTATTACGAAGCACCAGAGGAGAAGATTCAATCCAGTGCCGTCGGCAAAGTTATTCTATATTACCCCAGGAGGGGAGACGATCAAAGCCGCGGAGAGAGTGAAGTGCCTGAAGCGGAACCTCCGTCAATATCCTAAAGACGACGACCGAGACTTAAGTACGGAAAGCGAAGAAGGGAAAGTTCATTAAAATGGCAGACTAAACACTAGTATCACTCTTATTTACTTACATCTGTTTTTCACACTTGTTATCTACAGTGCTGTCGTGAGCTGCGCGGCCCTCGCCAAAATGCGTGTAGGCGACAGCAGGCAGATTTATTGAGCCAAGGATAAGACAGGCTGCGGTGGTTGCGACGAGCTGACCCGACTGTATGGCCGAATGCTTTTTAGCACTTTCGAGGCAACTTCGGTCACTCTAGAAAATGGCACTGGGTAGCTGCACCAGTGCATAAGCTACCGCAGCGTGTCGCACGCCTTTCTTTCCTTGTAATTCGCTTTCATGGAACCAGGAGCGACAGAACACCATATAAAATTCTACCGGCAAGACCTCTTTCCGTCACCATTCTTGCATTTTACTACTCAAAAACTCGTTCCTTGTGCATCGCGGGACCATGCGAATATATATTAGGCCAATCACATTCCGCGGAACCAAGCTTGCCCTTGCAGACCAATATTACGAAGCGAAGGCACCCGGTGTATATCAAAATGCCAAGAATGACAAGCATGATCGTGTAAAAGCAGTCGAAAAATGCAAAAAAAAACAGAAACAAAAGAATCTGCGGTGAGTCTCATGGCGTGAGCGTGGAAGGCGGAAGCGGCGCCAAGGTTAAGGTGGAGGAAAGCAGCAGCGACGGAAGAAGCACACTTTTTGACCGTGGGCTCTGGATCCCGCCTTAACTGCTGCTCCTGGCCCTACGGTTAAAACATTTCAGCTGGTGGACGTCTGCGGGCGTCCAGTGGAGCGCTGACCACAGGTTTTATGATGGTGTACTTCCCAACTGGCTTACGCTCATGCCCCATCGTGCCACGTCGTCTCGACTCCAAACTCCAGCTGGATTACCTCAGCAGCAGCTCACTTGTTGTCTACACCATTCCGGCCACGACGTAGTCTGGCTCCCCACAAGGAATCCCGAATCACTTAATTGTTCAGTTTGCACAGTAGTTAGAAACTCCACACTTCGCACTGGTTCATATTAGTGTTTCCTACCAGATAGCTGCCGGTGTATTGATATAAAGGATTGTTTGTATGTGCACGACAGTGTATGCGCATCGTATTTTCATTCCGAAATCTTTCACTTTTAAACACTTTAAGAACTAATTACGGTAAAAAGACCTACACCGTGACAGATACAGCTCCATGAAGTTCTAAATTAATGGACGTGGAAAAAATATCATGCTTAGTCCTAATCTCTTTCCGCACAGTGCTGAAATATAATATAAAACCGCTGCACCTAAAAAAGAAATGAAACATTTGTTTTTCGTGAGATCCGCTTGGCGGTAACTCGTGGGCCCAGCGCGCAAAAAATTCTCACATGCAAATGCTATTAATGTTATTGTTTTCCTCATATTCCCGGAACATTTCTGCGCATTCCTTTGGTAATATGAGTGCACTATGATATCATGCTCCGAAAAGGCACGTTTTTGACCTTCCTGTGAATTTGTCGCAAGGCCTTATGCTATTTACAAATCGTTTGGAACAATGCATGCTTTATTGCATGATCTATCGTATAATTATAAACAAAATTAAAACATAATTTAAAAATTAGTTAATTATTAGCCTTTATTTAGTGAAATTTTAAATTATCGCTTGAATCGCAAACATCACTTACAAAGTTGTAGGGCACCTCAAATAACCTCCGAATCAAGCGTTTGTTCTGTGCTAAGCTGTTCCTCGTTGGCTTTCCCGAGAAAAAACAAAAGCGTCGGAAACGACATACACGACATACACGCGCGCTCGCGGATCGCTACTCAAGCGCTCTCAAGCCAATAGCAACGAATACACAGCTTTACTATAGCGGTAGCAGCTTGATACAGGGCTTCACGCCATGTGATGGCCGTGGCATCCTGAGAACACGCCGCTGACGCCGTGATAAGCGCAGCGGAGCCATAGGGGCGCAGGGGGGATTTCGAAGGTGGGAAGCCGTGACGGCGAACTTGGTACTGTCATTTCCCGCACTCATCTTATTCTGTACATAGGCGCACCCGGAACTTGTGTTCATATGTTCATTTTGTTCCCTTTAGGAATAGAATGAAACCTTGCGCAGGCTGTTCCCATCTAATGCGTTTAGGCGGATCTCTACGGGCAGCATATGCTGTTGTCGATTACGTAAACCATTTTGCTTGACGTCTCAGTACGTACATAACAACTGGAGATCTCCGCGGTAGCACGCCAGTGACCTGCTCTTCAAGAAGACAGTCATGCTCCTCACGAATGATGATAAGGCTAAAGTGATGCTGGCTCGGGCAGCGGCGCATAGCGACAAGAGGAAAGCAGCCGAGCTGTTCCGGATGTGGCATCGTGGACGGCCTAGTCCGTCAACATTGCTTAGAACGTGCGAAGGCCTTTGCGAAACGGGAGGCTTCACAAGAAAGCGACACAGGACTGCGACGGTAGTTCAGCAACCGGAAACGGATGCTTCGGCTTGCGTTGTTGTTAAACCTCACGGTAGTGCTCGCGACGCCAGTTCGGAGGCCGGAACTTCAAAGTCATCAGTGTGGATGATTTAAATAAAAATGTGTATACGCACCAGTACCATTTCTGTCCTCATCAAAAACTTGAAGCCCAAGATTTTCAAAACAGACCAGACTTTGCCAATTGCATTTTCACGAAGTGTGAAGAACAACCGGACTTTCTCATAGGCGTGCTTTGGACAGAAAAGGCTAATTTCTCGAGAAACGCACAAGTTAATCTTTACAACGCGCACTACAGGAGTGAGAGGAATCCTCACTGGGTGGCAGGAACACGGCACCAACACCAGTAGTCGTTTAATGTGTGGTGCGATATTTTTGATGGCAACATCATGGGACCCATCTTTTTTGACAACATATTAACGACAAAACATTACGTAAAAGAGATCCCCAGGGGCCCCGTGAACAAAGTCTCCTGCATCGCTACACTTGCCCACCATAAGAACACGTGGTTTTCACACCATGGTGCTCCTGCGCATAGTAGTAATCAGTCTCGAGGCACCAACCAGTACTCTGGCGTTTAAAATCGCCGGAAGGACACCGCTGGTCTCCTTGTGGGGCTACGTGAAAGATCGCGTGTATAGCAGCGAAACTAGCACACAAGACGCCTGAAAGGCAAAAATAAGCCGAGTGTGCCGCGAGATTCCAATTTCATTGGTCAAAGCTACAACAGCACAATTGCTAGAAAGAAGCAAGTACTGTATTGCTTCATACGGTGACGTTTTCGAGCACGTGCTCTAAAAGGCAGTGGGAAAAAACCTCTAAAAACTGGTGTAAAATGTCACGGTTTTACGCACCTTCATGATGTTACGCTATCCTTACATAAAGAAGAAGCCTTTCGAGAAAGATAGAAATAAGCAAAGATTTCAGCAGACAGAAAGCTTAAATAGCTAAACCAGTTGCACCTTTCTATGTTTCCTTGCGGGTGGCTGAGGCGCCTTACGTGATATTGGTCTATTTTTTTACTGAAATAAACTCCTGGGTAACTCTGTTCTGTTCTTCCGAGAGCTGCCGTTTTTATTTTTTTTTTCGTACTCTTTTGTGCGCTGTTTCTTAACATTGGTTGAATTACATTTGTAGCTTTGTTTCATGATACGCGAAAGTTAAAGCTATTCCGAGTGCCTGATGATCGGGCACAACATTGTTGCGTCCTCAGATGCTGACGCGTATCGAACCACAGTGCTTAGGTCGCAAAATCTCTCGAGCTATCCTACACAATGAACCTTGTACGATGCGGCGATAAACTGATGTATCCGTATATCATTCAAAAATTGCTTGGAGGCTCTCGAATAGCGGTGCGCGAGCGCGCTTCTTTTAATATTTCGCGTATTTCGCGGGCTTTTGTTTTTTCCAAGAAAAAAGAACCAGGCGCACTTCAGCACGAAATAAATGCTTCCATTTGGAGGTTATTCAAGGTTCCCTACAACACTGTGATTGATATGTTTGCGATTCAAGCAATAAATAAAATTTTCCCTAATTAAAAGCAACGAGGTAATACTTCGTGATGAAAAGAATACTGGCTGTAAGTACACACGGATGCCGCTACTATGTAGCCGGTACGATTCCTCTAGAGCTCTCTTTTTTCTTAATATCTTGGTCCAAGTACACTGGCAACGATTTGGGATTTTTAATGGCGCAGGAACCGTACAGGCTAATTATGCGTCAAGGACACGCTAGCTTAAGCAAACTGGGCCACCTGTTATGACCTGAAGCACGTTAATGCCATAAAATACCAGTATCGGCGTTTTTTTAAAGAAGTTGGTTTGCGCATGAGTGGCCTAATAGCACGCTTTTTTGTGATTATTCGTTTACGTAAAAAACAATCATGCAGGAAGGCTCATTTTTAGCTTCAGAGTGTATGTTGAAACACGAAAATGGTTTGACCTCCAGAAAGCTGCCTGCCACGTTGTACGCAATTCTGAGAATATGGTTGTGCTAGAAGGTGAAGCTAACGTTGTTCGCATGTTGATGATCGATGTCTTTTATCTTGTTTGCAGCTCCCCTCCCGTTGGTGGACAACGCCACGCATAAGTTACCAGGTGATTTGGCACCTATATATGTTTATAGCAGCGTATTTTCCAATACGTATTGTAGAACTATTGGCAATTTGCTATTTCGCGCTTTTTTGATGCGCATGGCGTTCTATACCCCTTTAATTTGGCACTGTGCATGCCATTATTTCACGTGATTAGATTATATTTAGTCAATTTATGTTCACAGTAGAAATGTACAAATATTCGTGCTAGTAAATTTTTTTGCGCGTATATCTTGTAATTGAGAAACCGCCACGTGCACCAACGAGTGATACAAATTAGGAACAGTTCTACAGAAGTCAACAAATAATAAAAATTCAAGCTGAATGCCGGGGAACATGGATGTCATGAAACGGCTTTTAGACAATTAATGCTTACGTGCTAAAACATAGTCTAAGAAGTTTTTCATGAGAAAGTTTCGATTTATTAATAAAATACAAGGGTTACATTTACCTATCATAAGTTACCTCTATAGTAATTTTCAATTTTCTTACGATCAAGTCTACTATGTGCGTAAAAGAATTGTACTCATATTGTTGCGCCGTACAAAGAGCAGGATTTGCAATAAAGGGAGAGGTAACTTCTATTAAAGACGTACTTTAACAATAAACCCTGGATCTCGTCAACGGGAGAACGTCATTTCTGGTCTAAGTTTCCTCGTTAACCTGCATACTAAGCACGTCCTAAATTACTCTATTTCAGCCATTGAGCTAGGCCGTTCACTTGTAGGATTTCGTCATTCTTGCAGCTGTGCCTCTTGGACAAATAGCTGTGTTTATATACTAAACGCTCAAGGTTGTCCCTCTGTACGTTTTGATGTCTTCTAGAGCGGTGTATCCTAATATCAATCTTGGGGATAGAAGAAGGGGGCTGCTCGTACTTAAAGAATACTTACTATTCAGAACATCACTGCGATGCCAGTATGACGGCAAGATTCTAGCAAATTTTTGGGCACACCTGAAATCCAGCCCTGTAAAAAAATGAAGCAGAAAACATGGTTGATGATTATCTACGTAATGCGCAGCACTTCCGAGATACGGACGGCGCAAATATGGGGACAGTCACGACGATTATGAAACAACAATGGCGGGACGGTGACTACACGACGACCATGAAATTAAGACGCTAGAGCCATAACGTCATGGCGGCACTGGTGTGACAATGGCGGCGTGACAGACATGGTACGATGACATTGAAGTGACGGCAATGGTGGGACGCCGATGGGGTGGCGAATATGAGATAACAGCGGCTATATAAGGACGAGGGTGTGCCATCAACGGCACGACGACAAAAGCTTTACAAAAGGCGGAATCATCACGATGGCGTCAGCACAAATGTATAACTAAATATGCGTCCACGTAAAGGGCCACCGAGTAAGTGCGCATGCAGGGCGTACCTAAATTTTTAGGCCCCCTTGCAAGTTCGCGTTTCGTTTTTCAGACAGGTCACTCATTTCGACGATCTTCAGCACCTGCTAGCCGTGTTATCCAAAAATGGCCTCCTCCTCTGTTGGAGCCTTGCCTTGTATAAGTGAGTCAGTTAGTGAGTGAAAACGTTTATTGAGTCTTTCAAGAGTTTCGCGGTTACGAGGTCTCCGTCGTCTTCATCTTCTTGGCGCTGGCGACTTATGACTTCTCTTCAGCAAGGGTGGGCCCCTATTCCAAGGCTCCACTGGGTCGTGCTGCATCGCTCGCGTGCTGCACTAGGGCCCTTTGGGCCGTGAGCTCGCGGCTGGTGAGCCGACACTCCCATCGTGTTTGTGGAATGCTTTGTTGCGTTTGCACTCCCAGGTGATGTGATAGAGTGTAGGGGTGGCACCGCACCAAGGGCAGGTGGCCCTGTATTGTGTCGCAAACATGTATTGAGCACGTGTAAGTTCTGGAAGGAGTTTGTTTGTAGTCTGCGCCAGCTGGTCGCTTCTTCCTTTGTGAGGCCTTTGTGTGGTGCGGATATCTAATTCTAGTTCCTCTGTGCAAGTTCAAGGTCTCTGCGTATCGCCCCTCGCAAGCCTCTAGGTGGGTCTCCGGGGCATTCGACCGCCCTGCTCGGAACGCTTCGCCTCGACCTAGGCTGTCTGCCCTTTCGTTCCCTCCTATGCCTACGTGACCCGGGATCCAGATTAGGTTGTGCCTGGGCTTTTCCTTCTCGGCGGAGGTGGCTCCGCTGAGTATTCTGAGGGCAGTTTTGCTGATTGTGCACCTCGTGTAGTTCCTGCACGCCTCTTTTGAGTCCTTCAGTATGTTGAGAGATCGGCCTGTTCTATAACCTTCCGCTGCCGCCAGCGCTACGGCAATCTCGTCGGCCTCCGCTGTGACAGCGACCTTTGCCGTGGCATACGTGATCGGGTTTCCTTCCTTGTTCGCGTTCTCTTCCGTGCGGAAAACGGCGGCGTCCGTGTATACTGTATTCCTAAGTTGAGCTAGCGTTCTCTCAACGTATTCGGCCCCAGCTTTTCGCCTGTTTTCGTGTAGGTTGGGATCCATATTTTTTGGCGGTGGTCCCACATTAATGGTTTTCCTGAGGTGGTCCGGCAAGTTCGCTTATCTGTCTGTCAGTCCGCTCGTATCCCGATCCAACCACCTCAGGAGCGCTCGTCCCGTAGGGGCGCCTCTGAGTTTCGCGGTTTGCATACCCAGCAGAGCCTCGGCGTGCTCCCTGAAGGTGTTGCTGATGCCCAGCTGGAGCAACTTCTCGTTCGACGTGTTTCTGGGTAGATGCAGAGCCGTCTGGTACCCCTTCCTAAGGATGGTGTCTGCTTGCTCTCTTTCTGCCTTGGTCATCACGTGGTACGGCAGGGAGTACGTGACTCGGCTGACAATTAGGCTGTTGACTAGCTTGAGAGTGTCTTCTTCTTTCATTCCGTATCTCTTTTGGGAGACCCTATTGCTCATGCGGCCCACCTGTTCCGCCGCCTTGCTCAGCAGGCTAATGGTGTGGCTGCACTTCCGGCTGCCTTGTAGCCACATGCCCGGGATCCTAATCATGTTCTTCTCCGGGATGTTGTGTCCATCGAGGGTCACTTACAGTGTCGCTTGCGTTGGGTGCTTGCCGACCCTGAGGAGCTCCGACTTCTCCGTGGACCATCGCAGTCCCCTTTCTTTGGTTTAGTTTCCCACGCAGGTCGGCGCTTCCTGCAGTTTTTCTTGCTTCTCTCCGAGCGATCCTTGGGTGACCCAGATCGTGACGTCGTCGGCGTACATCGCGTGCTGGATGCCTCGGATCTCCTTAAGTTTTCTTGCCAGGCCAATCATTGCCGCGTTGAAGAGGACGGGCGATATGACGGATCCTTGGGGTGTGCCCTTGCACGGCGTGCGGAAGACGTTGCTTCCCAGCTCGCCCAGCCCCACCGTCGCCGTTCTGTTGCTCAGGAAGTCCCTGACGTGGGTGAAGTGGGTGGATGCTCTACCTGTCACCACTCCATCAGCAGCCGCGACCATTTCTGCGCTACAACAGGTCTTTTTCGCCCAGGGGTTGCCGGACGTGATCGTGTCTGACAACGGTCCAGTTTTCGCCAGCACAGAGTACCTGAGCTGGCTGACGAAGAACGGAGTCCGCCGGATGATGGTTCTGCCGTACCACCCTGATTCAAAGGGTGGAGCCAAGCAGGTGGTGCAAACCATCAAGGACAAGCTCAAGAAGAGGCAGACTGGGGATTTCCGGACGCAGATTGCCCCGATACGGTTCCAGTACCGGACCACGCCCCACGATGTTACTGGCCATGCCCCCTGTGAGCTCCTGCTGGGTCGGATGGTCATGACACCCTTGGACGTCTAGCATCAGGACGTCAGATCCAGTGCTCCTGCATCTGTTGAAGCAGAAGCTGGCTGCTGACCGAGGGTGTCGTCACGGGCCTATGCCGGTGTCGGGAGCACCAGTTTTCGCCAGGAACTTCCGTCCTGGCCCAACCTGGTCCGCCGGAGAGGTGGTGTCTTCTGCCAGCGCCTCATTGCTGCTCGTCCGCATGCCAGACTAGGCCACGTAGCACAGACACGCCGACTATGTTAGGCCTCGCCGCAGGATCTGGCCAGCACCCTCAACTGCCACATCAGAGTTCCAGCCCGCTGGAGGACTAGCGGCAGCACCAGTCGCTTCCAGGGGAGCACCGCCCATCTCGGAGGCGGCAAGCTTTTCCAGTGGTGCGGTGCCCATTGGACCGATGTCAAGTCCGGCACCACTCACAAGGCCGACCACTGAAGACCCTCCGGATGGAGTGCGGCTGTCTCTGGCAGCACGTGGCCCGTCAACACTGGTGCCCAGGGGAAGTACTCGACGGCGGAAGTCAGCGGACCGTTACTCGCCTGAGTAGCAGGCACCCTCGACCCGACTAGAACGGAGGCAGAACCTCGTACATTGAACGTGAAATATTTTTTGTAGTCAACAAAGAAACTGGGTGTAAGGGGGTGTAACAAGCACGTGACGCCCACTCGGGCACGATCTTCGTTGGCTCGCCAGGCTCGGTGGCCTGCAAGGCTCAGTAGGCAACATTGGTCACCATACCGCAATAAACACCGACTAGCACACTTGCTCGGCAGTCAGTCATCGTTCATCACCACCGTGCTGCGGAGCGTCCGTCTAACGGAGGGTGCCTCGAGCCCTCGTTCGCGAACCTGGGCGGATCGTGACAGTATGTGCGTAAGTATGCCATCCATCTCCCTTAGTGCAAATGAAATCGATTTCCTCGGGCATTAATCTGAAATTTTGTATCCTCGTTGCTTTTTTTGCGATGTCGAGTTTAGCAAAAATTATCACGATACAAAGCCGGCTTGCCATTGGTGGATGGCCCTGTTTGTAATGTATTTTTTTTGCTCTCCCCCCTTTCCGTATCTTACTGCATATATTCCACTGACAAGGGAATATATACAGTAGAATATATACAGTCACAACGTAGAAGCAGTTAGGGATTTTCGAATGTTCTCGCTTTCCGCTCTTAAAGGCGAAGCTTTGGCGTCTTCCCAAATTTTTACAGTGGAGCTATCAGCACGTCGCTGGGTTTCGCCTGGCGTGCGCACCTTTGCGGAGCTGCCACACCGAGAGCTGAGAGACTGAAAGCAGACTATAAAAATAGGATCGCGCAGAAAAACGACGCGGCGAGAGTGGCTGGAGCCTAGCGGGGGAGAAGGACCGGCGCGCACGTGAGCGATGAACGAGGCATGGATGGGTGCCCTCTCATGTGGCCTGCGAGGTCGGCGGCGTCACCCGAGGCAGCAGGGGCATTCTTCTGCGGCTGCTAGAGTGCCTCTGTGTCCTCCTCGCCCGCCGCTCCGTGTAGAGTGGAGATAGCCGCTGCGTCTGCTACGGCGTTGGCCATGCAAACCTCATGCATAACCCCCGGCGGCACGCTACGCTTCCCGTAGTCGATTCAGAAGCGCCTCCTTCCTGACGAGCATGGCAGGTGATGCCCATGGGCTTGAAGAAGGTTCGATGATATCACGAGCGAACATTTTGTCAACTACCTCTTGCATAGTTTGGCGCCCAGTGGAGTAGACACGACGGTGTAGGGGCTTCGCATCGCCGCTGTGAATCCGATGCTTGATAACAGCTGTTTGGCCCAGTGGTCGGTCATTGAGACCAAAATGTTCTGGTAAGACATGAGCAGGTCCCGAATCGCGAGTGCGTCTTTGGCCGTAAGGTCAGAGGCGATCGTCTTCGTTATGTTATCTAACATTGTGGAGTTCGAATCAATAGTGACACGTGTACTTGTTTGTCTTAATCGGGCGACACGTTTCACCACCTAACAAATGGTATTGCACAGCGCAGGACGCGCCTGCATGTATGGGATGTATCTGGAATGTTATCGATGCTTGCATTCGCTGTCTGTACCGAACCTTATTTAATCTGATCGCATGTGTGCGCGACGCGAATAATGTAGAACTGTGTGGTAGGCACGCGGGTCCCAGCGATTAGTCTGGAACATTCGACGACTGATGTATAAAAGCTGACACGCTTGAACCGCTGATCAGATTTTCGGCGAACGCCGACTGTATTCGCCGCTGTCGCTGCTCTTTGAGTGTAGCCTGTTTTTGAGGGCACAAGTTCGCCTAATAAAACACTAGTTTCGTTTTTCAGTTTGGCTGCTTTCTTCACAGTCACTACCACGTGAAATCTCGTGCAGGTGCTTGTGCGTTAATTTACCGAACGCCCCCGCAAAGCCGCGATCCAAGTCCGACGCCTGAGGACAAAGCCGACATCGCCCAAGACCAGCGTGCAAGCCGCCGACTGCAAGGACTGCCCGAAGAGCACGGACTTTTACCTGATACGACAAACAGGATCGTGGCTAAGACAACCCCTATGGCTGCCCCAGCGTCCCCTGTTATCCTTCAACAACCTCGGGACCTACCGGCCTTCCACGGGGCAGCTACTGAAGACCCGGAATCCTGGCTGGAGACCTACGAAGGAATCGCGACTTTCAACAACTGGGACTCCGTCGACAAGCTGCGGCATGTATACTTCGCCTGAGAAGACGCCGCCAGAACGTGGTTTGAGAACCGGGAGTCGACCATGACAACATGGGACCTGTTCTGTAGCGGCTACCTGCGCACCTTTGCGAGCGTTGTGCACAAGGGAAGGGCCGAAGCTATGCTGGACGCCCGAGTGCAGCTGCCGAACGAGAACGTTGCCATATGCACGGAAGAAATGAGCTGTCTGTTCCGGCACGCCGACCCGCATATGCCCGAGGAGAAAAAGTCCGCCTACTCATGCGTGGTGTGAAGGAACAACTTTTCGGCGCAATGATACGAAGCCCACCAAAGACCGTAGAACAGTTCCTTCGCAGGCCACCAGCATGGAGAAGACACTCGAAATGCGGAACCGGCAGTTCAGCCGCCGTACAAACTCTGCCAACTGCGCAGGGATTCAATCACTGGCCACGGACCAGGGCCATTGTGCGCGATAAACTGCGCAACGTCTTGCCTTCGTCGCAGCCTCAAGTAGCCTCGATCGCCGACATCGTGGAAGAAGAGGTGCACCGATCGCTTGAGTTCCTTAGGTGCAACGATAATCACCGCAGCCCCATCCTGAAGCGATGACCTACGCCGCTGTCGCCCGCCGTCAAGGCCCCCCTGCACGACCGCGCCAGGGCCCTTTACCGCCATAATTACGTCGTCCACCGCCACCGCCGTCAGCACGCCTGCCGTCGCCCAGCGCCGCTACGCGAGGAAGACGGACATTTGGCGCGCTCCTGACCACCGCCCGCTCTGCTACCACTGCGGAGAAGCCGCTGACATGTACCGCCGATGCCCATACCAGGAGATGGGACTCCGAGGGTTCGCCGTTAACGCGCCGCGACCACAGATTGGCGAACGACCTCGCGATATCACCGACTACCTCGCCACCACTCAGTGGAGCCCCCGACGACCGTCCCGTTCGCCGTCACCCAGCCGCTACTTGTCGCCGCAGCGCCGACCATACACTGGCCCAGAGGGGGCCGGTCTGCGAGCCGATATCCGGAAAACTAAAAGCAGCAACCGATGGAGGTGCAGTCGCTGTTCGTCGAACTAACTACTAACACAACGTTGTGTTAACTAACTAATACAGCGATGTGTGTGTCAGATGTACCTTCTGTCGTCCGTGTCAAGCTTGAGCTATAACAAAAGAAAAAACGAAGATCCTCCGCCGCCGACGAAGACTCCGAAGAAGCCACCTCGACAACATAACGACCCGCCGCCGTCCGACAAAGTGTGGAAGCAAAGAATACGCCGACGAAAGACGACCTGACTACGCCACGTACCAGCCACAGGCCAATGCAACGCAGCCATGATCCGACGTTGAGACCTAACTGTAAGGCAAGATACAGAACCACCGGCTTCGATGTGCTTCTCTACGGCCACGCAGTCACCGCCTTAGTAGACACAGGAGCCGATTACTCCGTCATGAGTGGACCCACCGCCGCCCAGTTGAAGAAAGTTAAGACTGCATGGGAAGGCCCTCAAATTCGGACCGCTGGAGGGCACCTCATCACGCCGACTGGAATCTGCACGGAAAGAATTACCGTTCATGACCGGATTTACCCTGCCACCTTCGTTATCCTCCAACAGTGTTCCCGAGACGGCATTCTCGGCATGGACTTCCTGAACCATCACGGCGCAATCGTCGACCTGAAGTCGAAGTCGATAGCGCTGTCAGAAGATCGTGCGATACCGCCGGAGAGCTTTCGTAGTCACCACGACTTAAGCGTGCTTGAAAGTCAAGACAGAATCCCGCCCCTCTCCAGCATTGTCATTTCCGTCGACACCAAAACACCTGCCGACGTAGAAGGCGTCATCGAAGGTGACCAACGTCTATTGCTAGACCGTGAAATTTGCGTCGCAAGAGGGATCGCCCGCCTGCGCGGAGGAAAAACTAAAGTGTTGCTGACAAACTTCAGCCAGGAGTTCATACACATCGACAAGGGTGCTACGATCGCGTATATCGAGAAAATTCTGGACACCAGTAATGCGCTTGTCCTCTCGGATTCTGCCGCATCTATGCCGACGACCATAGTTCCGAAACCAGACTTCGACATAAAACCAAGTATCCCCGTTATTAGGCAGCAACTGCTCAGAAGTCTGCTCCGACGATACAAAGGCTGCTTTTCGACGTCATCGAAGATTCGACTAACACCAGCCGCAAAGTATCGCATAATCACCGAAGAGTGCGCTCGACCACTGCGCCAGAGCCCTTACCGAGTTTTGACGCGAGGACGTGAAGCTATAAGAGAACACGTACACGAAATGCTGTGCGACGACATCATCCAGCCGTCCAAAAGCCCGTGGGCAACTCCTGTAGTCTTGGTCAAGAAAAAGGACGGCAACCTACGTTTCTGCGTCGATTAACGTCGACTTAAGAAAATCACGAAGAAGGACTTCCAGGGATAGACGACGCATTGGATCAGCTCTGCAACGCAAATTACTTCTCGTCGATAGATCTCAAGTCTGGCTATTGGCAAATAGAAGTCGACGAGAGAGATCGCGAAAAGACTGCCTCCATCACGCCAGACGGCCTCTACGAGTTCAAGGTCATGCCATTCGGACTGTGATCGGCACCTGCAACGTTCCAGCGCGTCATGGACACGGTGTTAGCAGGATTGAAGTGGCAGACCTGTCTTGTTTACTTGGATGACGTCGTCGTCTTCGCTGGAAATTTCGACGATGACCTTAGATGGCTTGCGACAGTACTGAAGGCTTTCAAGTCATCAGGGCTCACTCTGAAGCCAGAGAAGTGCCAGTTCGCCTACGATGAGCTTCTGTTCCTAGGCCGCGCCATCAACAAGTCTGGAGTCCGCTCCGACCCGCAGAAGACTGCCGCCATCGCAAAGTTCCTACAGCCCACCGACAAGAAGGCAGTGCGTAGATTTCCTGGCATGTGTGCCTACTACAGGCGATTTGTCAAGGACTTTGCGCGCATCGCTGAGCCGCTGACACAGCTAACTAAATGTGACGTCGAGTTCAAGTGGGAAGCGCCGCAGGCCAACGCATTTCAAGAACTAAAACGACGTATGCAGTCTCCGCTCGTACTTGCGCACTTCGACGAGCACGCCGATACCGAAATCCACACTGACGCCAGTGGCCTAGGCCTCGGTGCCGTCCTAGTCCAGAGAAAAGATGGACATGAACACGTGATAGCTTACGCTAGCCGGTCGTTGTCAAAAGCGGAAGGCAATTATTCTACTACGGAAAAGGAATGCCTCGCCATCGTTTGGGCTACAGCGAAATTTAGCCCTTACCTATATGGCAGGCCATTCAAAGTCGTCAGCGATCGTCACGCCTTGTGTTGGCTACCGAATTTAAAGGACCCTTCGGCCGAGCTGGCGCGGTGGAGCCTAAGATTGCAGGAATATGATATCACTGTAACCTACAAGTCCGGACGAAGGCACTCTGATGCCGATTGCCTATCATGCGCCCCCATTGAATCGCCGCCGCAAGATGGCGAGGATGACGACGACTTCCTTCGCATATTAAGCGCGAAAGACTTCGCTGAACAGCAACCAGCAGACCCGGAGCTGAAAAACATTGTCGAATATTTCGAAGGGCCCACCGACGTTGTCCCTAGGGCATTTAGGCGAGGATTGTCTTCGTTCTCGCTTCAAAACAACCTACTCGTAAAGAAGAACTTCTCACCAGTCCGCGCGAACTACTTTCTTGTTGTTCCCTAAGGGCTACATCTAGAAGTATTGCACGCCCTACATGACGATCCGACCGCTGGACACCACGGATTCTCCCGGACACTGTCGAGGATACAGGAAAGGTATTATTGGCCGCGCCTTACCGCCGACGTCGCCCGTTATGTAAGAACGTGCCGAGACTGTCAGCGACGCAAGACACCACCGACAAGGCCAATGGGATTATTACAGCTAATCGAGCCTCCTTGATGACCGTTTCAGCAGTTCGCGATGGACTTGTTGGGACCCTTCCCGACGTCCACAACCGGAAATAAGTGGATCCTCGTGGCGATGGACTACCTCGCCCGCTTCGCTGAAACAAACGCACTGCCGAAAGGTTGCGCAGTCGAAGTGGCGAAATTCTTTGTCGAGAACATCCTGCGGGAACATGGCGCCCCAGAAGTCCTCATCACCGACAGAGGAACGGCCTATACAGCGGAGCTCACCCAAACCATTCAGCAGTACAGTCAGACAAGGCACAGGAGGACAACTGCCTACCACCCACGGACGAACGGTCTTACGGAGCGCCTGAACAATACCCTCACCGACATGCTAGCAATGTACGTCGACGTCGAACACAGGACCTGGGATGGCGTCCTGCCGTACGTAACATTCGCTTCCAACACGGCGGTGCAAGAAACAACACAAATCACGTGGTTTAGGCTGGTTCACAGCAGAAGCCCGACGACGACGCTCGATGCCATGCGGCCGCACGTCACTGACGAAGAGAATCTTGACGTTACTACCCATCTTCAGCGCGCCGAAGAAGCCCGACAGCTGACCCGCCTACGGAATCAAGAACCAGCAGCGTACCGACAGTCGACACTACTACCTCCGACGACGCTTCGTTGAGTACCAGCCCGATGACTGTGTTTGGATTTGGACCCCGATACGCCGATGAGGACTGTGTGAGAAACTATTCCGACGCTATTTCAGACCCTACAAGGTCATTCGACGTATTGGCGCACTGGACTATGAGGTCGTGCCAGACGGCATTTCGTATTCACATCGGCGCCGCGCACGATCTGAAATGGTCCACGAGGTGTGTCTTAAACCATTTTACGGACGCTGACGAACTTCTTTATTTTGTTGTTCTCTTTGCTACGGGTGTTTTCATTTATTACTTTCGTTTGCAGCATCGGGTCGATGCTTTTTAAGAGGGAGGTATTGACACGTGTACTTGTTTGTATTTATCGGGCGACACGTTTCCCCGCAGAACCAATGTTATCTCACAGCGCACGACACGCCTGCATGTATCGGAAGTTTATGGAATGTTATCGATGCTTCCATCCGCTGTCTGTGACCTCTCATCGCAAGCGTGCGCGACGCGAATAATGTAGAACCTTGTGGAAGGAACGCGGGTCCCAGCGATTATTCTGAAACATTCGACGAGTGACGTATAAAAGCCGACGCGCTTGACCCGCTGATCAGATTTTCGACGATCGCCGACTGTGTGCGCCGCTGTCGCCGCTTTTTGAGTGTAGCCTGTTTTTGAGGGCACAAGTTCGCCCAATAAAACGCTAGTTACGTTTTTCAGTTTGGGTGATTTCTTCACAGTCACTACCATGTGATAATAGCAGCAGGCTCAATTAAGACGGGAACATCATATTGGGCGGCTGGAGCTAGGGTTGCAAGAGAGATACCCTCAGGCATCGTTCGAGGGCATAGTGCGAAATTCACAATAGGGATATATGCGGTATTTCCCTTTATACTGATGACTGAATGCGGGAACGTGACAGAGTGCGAACAGAGGACGGTAGCGGAGGGCAACAGGATGTATCACCGTCGTCTACAAAGGGATCAGGAAAGACGTCGATTTGCGTCACGGCTAGATGTGGTAGCCGAATGTAATCGGCGTAATACAGCCGACTCGGCCAGGATCAGAAGGCTCAGCGGCCTGCGGTAAGGCAAGCTGGAGAACCCCTGCATAGCAGTCATTAAAAGCCGAATGTGCCGATAAAGTCAAGTCCTAAGACGATTGCATTTGGACACTGATCCAAGACGTAAAACAAAACTGAAGTGTGGCGTCCGTCAACAGTGACACGGGCAGTACACAACCCAGCTACAGTCCGAGTCGCACCATCGGCTAGACGAACCACAGTGATTAGAGCAGGGCTAAGCACATTCTTCAGACGAATACGGAGGCTTGAGTTCGTGACCGATATTTCAGTTGTGCTGTCCACGTCTAGGTCGATGATGTTGTGACGTCCAGGTAGTGTGAGCAGAGGAATTTCGGGACGGGTCGTCGTGGCAGGTCACCTCTCGGCGCAGCGCCCTTCAGTTTTCCGATGAGCGGCGGAAGTGTGAGGGAGATGAAGAGCGACGACAGAGAGGTGAGCGGTGGAGGTGTCGGGATGGTGAAGGGGAACGCTTTGGTCGTGCTGGCCATGATGGCGGGGCGCTGCCATCGTCATTGTGTACCGACACTCGGGAACTACGACCTTGACGACGGTTGTTTTGATAGCTCGGCCAAGGCTGCGAGTTGCAAGCACTGCGATAATGCCGGAAAATGTGTACAACGCGAAGACAATCGAAGCAGATGGGCCTGTCATCGGAAGTTCGCCATTCTGCGGAATTCTGATAACGAGGGCGAACAGTTTGGCTTCCGTATAACATAGGTGCAGTGGGAGGGTGGTATTCAGGTCTGTTAACTGGGCAAAACGTCTGGAATCCTTGGTTTTCTAGTACTTGGCGCACAACGGTTTGGATAAGGGAAAAGGTTGCATGGGACTCTACGGGGTTACGCACCTGAAGGGGAACTGGGGAAGCAGCTTCAATTTCGCGGCGGATGATGCGCACAATACTGCCGATGCAGAAGAAACGGGTGGAGCGGGTGGGAGAAAGAGGTCCTCGCATGTAGACGTCGCAGCCGTGTTCGGAAGACGTATGAAGTTCGCAGTAACGCGGTGACTTTTTGCTTCTACAAAGCGTCGGCATTCATTGATGACGTCTTGCACTATGGATGAGTTCTTAAAAACCAGAATGTGAACGCCTCATTCGTGATACCTTCGAGGATATGCACAACCTTGTTCGTTTCCAGCGTCGTGTCATCGGCTTTGCAACAAAGCGCGAGCACATCCTGGATGTACGTCACATAGGACTGGGTGCAAATCTGAGCTCCGCTAGCAAATTCTTTTTGTGCAGCACGACGGCGTCGGATGAGCTTCCGGGACAGATCGCTGAGCTTTTGCTTACCTACCTCCCAGCTCGTAAGATCCTGTTCATGGTTGAGAAGCCACACTTCTGCCTTGCCCGCCAGGTAAAATATGATGTTCGCTAGCGTCAGAGTCGGGTCGCAGTTGTTGCTAGTGCTTACCCATTCGTACAGTTGAAGCCAATGTCAGTGTTGTCAGAGCCGGAAAATGTACCTGGTTCACCTGGTTATGTGAAGACGACGGGGTGTAGTTAGCAGCGGCTGGTTTAGGCACAGTTTGTGACCTGCTCAAAGCATTCTCGCTCCCGCCTTGCAATGGCATTGTAAATGCCGCCAAGAGGCGCCAGCTGCGTTAATCCGGCTTGGAACTTGAAAATCCTACACTCTCGACCAAATTGCTATAGATGGAAAGGACGCTTGACAATATATTTACAACATATAATGAACCGGCAGAAGATAGGCGTACAAGATGGGGCCCGTGCGTTCGGCTATCGGCGATCGTCGTCTTCGTTAGTCCTCTTATCATCGTTCGCTAATGCAGCACTCCGAAGCAATATGTTTGAATCGAGACGTATTGTGTAGTCACAGATCTTCGCCACGTGTGCGAGAGCTGAAATATAGAGTGATATATCCTGATTATACTTGTTGGTTCATTAGTCCAGGCGGGCCGATAGCGTGTAGACGGACACGGCGGGTACGCCAGGCCTGACCTTCAGCAGAAGCAAAAGACCTCGGCGCGGGTACCTGCATAATGTTAAAATGCTAGTATTTGAGCTCCAAAACCTCTTAACTACTGTTTTTGCCACACTAGGGGAAGTCGAAGCGCACCAATAGCTTCAGCTCTGTTATCGATGCGATAATATTAATCAGTGGTAGGTTTTCTGGCGCCAGGTCGAACGCGCCTATGAAAGACGGCTGAGATTCATGGCAACTACACCACCCTGTGACAACTCCCAGTCATCGGTTGCATATAAAAAAATAAAAAAGAGACGTTGCTTCCACTTTCGTCATTTGCTTCAGGAGGGTCACTTTCTGCACAGTCAAAAGGGAAATTCCCAACGCGAAACTGATCTCCAGTGTCACATATACACGCATAAACAGAGCCGCTCAGGCACATTAATTCCAAGCTGCGCAACGAAAGAGAGATATATGCCCCAAAATATAGGAATATTTAGAATAAGGCACTAGAATATGCCGATAAAATTGTAAGAAGCATTTAATATTCAACTGCGCCTACACTCCTTGCGTACTGGAATCAGTGCGGTACAAACGCAACCAGCGCAGCTTCCAGTACGAGCCACTGAGCTCCAGCGAGAACCAGTGACTATAGAGCACACCAGTGCGTCCGGACGTCGTAACAGTGAAACCAGTGAAACTAAAGTCTCCTCCAAGGTGACCCAGCTTTTATCCGACGACCTCCCCGGTGTGCCAGTGACTCCAAACAAATGCCAGGGTCCCCACTCCAATCCACTGTCAAAAACGCACTGGTTTCACCCTGGAAAGCAGTGGAAGGCGGCGGTTTTCGCAATAGCATATTCATGAAATGATTATTGTGAAAATAATAAAATTCATTATTTATTCATCTCTCTACCAGCTATCAGTTTTAGCCAAGTGTGTTTCTTTTGTAGTTGACCTTACTGTGTTTTGTACTCTGGTCGAGTCTCGCTGTTTGCTTCTTCTGTTGCAATGTACGTTTCATGTGTCTATTTTTTCTGTACCCGACTCCTACATAACGCCTGTAATACCGACCAGCAGTATTTCTTAAATAAATAAATAAATTTACACGTACTGATTTTTATATTACCTGTCATAGCCTCTCGTTAATACAGTCACGATAATATATGCCATTTAAACAGTTTGGCTTTTCTTTCTCCATTAATTTTGGTTTCTCTCCTTTCCATCTTCATTACATTGACTTTAAGCCCGTTACAGTTCATAGTATGATTGGCTGCCCCTAGGCAATATTTTTTTATTTATTTTCCACTAGAAGGAGAACCAACCAAGCGATGGATGCATTGACATGTTGTAAGACACGTACGATTAGATTGGCAAAGCTTTTTTTCATATATTTTAAAACATATATTCTATAACATCGTCGGCAAATAATACACAATAGTTGGCTCCCAAACAAATTCGGAACCGGCGCCGTTGCTCAAAACCTCTTTCTTTCCAAAATGGTTGAGTGATGGCAGCGTTCACATTTGCGTAGAAAAGAAGTACTGCAGAATGGATACTATAGTCAATTGCTTGGGTACACACCTAAATATCTTGACAGTTGGCTGTGTATCGATGCGATTGCGTGGGTAAGACGTGACTATCTTGTTTCCTTACCCGTGGCTGCAAGTCTTGCAACCGTTTTCTTTACGCTGATGCCCCAGCTGCTGTAGCACCCCCGACAACGGTACAGATTGCGTTCTTGTCGTGTGTTATCAAAGTGATGACTCCTTATTTCGCCCTTATGGTTGCTGGCTTTGGATCTATTCAGGGTTCATACATAGTGCAGTGCACATCGTCTCCCAGATCCAACGTCACACGATGGAATGCGGGTAGCTGTCTACGAACGAACAAAAACACAACACCGGGGAGATTAGGCAAGTGAATCCACGGGTGCACGTCAGGCAAGTCGGCAGCGAATTGAATCTCCTTTTTGTTTCAGGTCCTCCGCAGCGTGGTTGCCACTTTCGGCAACCAAATGCACCCGACAAGAATGTCTCGGAAAACCATACCGACGGCCGACGTACACTGTTTCGAAGCCAGCGAATTTTGCTGCACTTACGAAGCCAGCATTTCGCCGCGCGCGGCACTCAGAGAGGCTTAGCTTTGCAGGAGGTTTTCTATCCAAGAAGGGGTTGCCGCGTTTGAGAAAGCTAATGCTATAGACGTGCTATGTGTTGCAGCGATTCCGCGCTTATTCGACAGCCTTCGACAGCTGGGTACAGAAATCGGGTGTATAGAGTTGGGCAGAAAGGCACACTAGGATAGGATACACTACTCCTTTGAGCACGGCGGAATATGTCCACTCCCATAGGTAGCGCGAACACGGGAGCCTAAACTGTCTCCGAGTGGGGCGGGCTTAAGTGGTGCTGCGAAATCTCGAGCACCATAGTGAGGGCGTTATATCTGAGCCCTAGTCTTCAAAGACCCCCTCTAAAACCAAGGGGCTCACTACGGACATCAAGCCAGCAAGATTCCCAAATTATACCGTAAGAAGCCGACGAAGTTCTAACAGAAGTTGTGTATGTCAGCTTGCTAATGCGTTATTAATTTTAAATTCTTTATATGTTTAGGACAATTTTGCAGCCCATATTCTTTATATACAGTTTGCAACACGTATAACACGTTTCACGTGCTCCGCTACGGCAGAGTCTCTCATACAAATTATGCAATCTTTCTTTTGCGGGGGAGGGGGGGTTACATGTTAACCCTCCATTATAGGGATGTGTGCCGCGTAGGCGGCCCCTTAAACGTGACCGCTCAAATAGAGCCTTGGTTGCAACTTACATAGCCATTCCTTGCCGAACAAACAAATCTTAATATTGTAACCAACAGTTATGACAGCCGTTTCTATGAAAACTAGATTACTCTGGTCGAACCTGTGCCGGTCGACAAAAACCGACTGTACAATCAAGAAAAACGTCCCTCGAGCTTCGCTTCTTCGCACGTTTTTCTCCTCTTTGTCGCCTCCTGTCGCGTGCCAGTCGTCTGATTCTCGCGCGTGAGCCACCGGTTTGTTAGCACCGGCCCAGCTTTGTCTTGCGGTTCGTTGCTTGACGCTTGCGGTGTGGCGGCTCTTTGAAACGCAGTTAGGATATGGCGGTCGTCTTTTTGTTCTCGCAATGCTGGCGGCAATATATTTCTATTTACACCTTGCATTCGTCGCTGGTGCTTAGCAGGGCCCTTGATACTGTCACCGCTACAACAGTCATCACAATGTAGAAGGTCGAGCGCGGGGAAAACCTCACGTTTGACGCCCGAATGGAAGGATGTCATCTTATCCCATTCACCAGGTGTCACGACCATGCCGGTGCACTTGCCGAGTTGGGCAACCACAATAAACGTGGCGGCTAGGCGCCAATCTGTCATCAAAAACGCAATAAGCGCGGGTCTTCTTGGCTGCAGTGTCTTGTAAATTTCGTCCATGGCTACAATCGTTGAAATTTTCCCTTTCTGTTTTGGTCATTGATTTCAACATGTAGTATAGTGCTATATTCATAAATAATACCGAGTTAATTGTAATAGCTGCTATTAAGTAATATAACGTTGATTCCTTCATTGCTTCGGTTCGAATAATTGCATTCTATTTCAGATTATTCAAGATGCCTTCTCTGGGCACCAGTAGATACTTCAGGGGCAACACTTCAATCCTGTGAAGAAGGATTCTTTGCACAATGTAATAACGTTGGGCTTTATCCTTATCGCTACAGGAAAAGGGTCTGTGAAGATCAAGACAAGGAATAAATCTCTACAGTGTAAGAGCGGCGCGCTCTAAAGAGTGCAAGACTTCGTTCACTTGGTGCGGCTTCATTTTTGAAGCAAATAAAACGACACACAGAACGGTTGAATAAACGTTGATTGCATTTGCAAACTTTTTTGTAGTTTTCTTTAGTGTTAAAGTTTGTCGGAACATTTGCGGCAGTTTCGTTTTGTTCTTCTTGTACACAAGAGAGAGAGAGAATGAAACTTTTATTTGAAGCAGTGACTTGTCGGCCGAGGTGGGAGGGTCCCTTATTCCAGGAAACCTCTGGCTTGGGTCGCCCTCCGGGCTCGGGCGACGAGTTCGAGCTGGTCGACCAGGTCAGGCTTGGAGATCGCAGCCTCCCACGTTTCAGCGAGGAGGTTTGGGTCTGCGTCTGCTGGGGCTACTAGTTGTGCCGCTGTGATGGTTTCTCGGGTTTCTTGCATTGCAGTAGGAGGCGCGCCAGGCTATCTGGCACGTTGCAGTGTGGAAAGGTGTAGCTGTATAGCGTCGGGTGGAAATGATGCAGTAAGCTTCCATGGGTAAAGGTATTGCTCTGGAGTCGCCTGTAGTCAGTGCCTTCGTTTCTCGTTAGTTTTGGATGAGGTGGAGATATTGGCCTCGAGCTCCACCAATGGAAAAGCTGGCGCCACCGTCGGCGCGACGTGCTAGGAGGGATCACGTGGACATAGCGGCCGCGTCGGCTGTTTCGGCAGCGCCGAAGCGAGCTGAAAACGAGTTTGAATTCCCTCGTACGCTGCGGTCCTCATTTAGTGGCGAAATTTTCCCGCTTCGAGTGTCTCCTTTACAACGCTTGAAAGCACTGCAATAGCTAGTGGCTGCCTTTGAAGGCGCGCAACATGGTAGGCTACTGCTCGGTGCCGCAGCGCCGGACGCAGGTAACGGAGGCCGGTGTCAGCCTTACGCGTAGCCGCAGGACAAGAAGATGCGTTAAGCTTGGCTCGCGAAACATAAAACCGGCAAACAGTCATCGGCTACAACTCGGGTATACAGCAAGCACAGACGCGAGGAAGGTTTCTGCTACGGCGCCCGGTCTGCGTTCTGAAAACGCGCACTGAGACGATCGCCCGAGTCTGCTGTACGACTAATGTTATGACGGTTTGGTCTATCAACTTGTCGATGCTATAGATACTGGCAAGTTCAGTGGAGTAGAAAGGCAACGGTAACAAGCACATTTAAAAAAAGCATGGCATATGGTCATGTTTGTGTTATGAATTAATGCACTGGATTACAAAAAGGGAGCAGCGGGAAATTGTACGCTGAGAACACCGATAAACATACAGTGCGACGCAACTCGAAAAATAATATTGAAAAGTCAAAGAATTTAGAAGAAAAAAAGAAGATTGAATCGTCGTGACGGCACATCATAGTCCCTGTAGGCGTCGAAGTCTCTACAATGAAGTTATTTTTGAACAGCTCCGATAGCTCCCACGCAACAATGGTTGCTTGTATACTGTCAAATGCTCATATTCTGCGGCCTAAAGCTCACGGAACGTTGCGAGAAGGCGTGCGCGGCGAAAGCGAAACAGTGCGCGGACAAGCATGCAGACGCGCAGTCGGTCGCTGCGAATCTGCGCGATCGCTGTATTGAGGCTTCTTTCTATTGCGCTCTATTTAGTTATGCAAACGCTATAGGAACATATTTCACATAGTTTGCTTTCAGCGTTTACCTACCTTTCACGCAAGACGCCGGTTCGGGAGACTCCATCGCGGCGACCGCGCGCAGTGGCGTTCACTGTACGTATTCGGTAAAGAGATCGCGTCTGTAAACGATTGTGTGCTTTCAGTTTGCCCAAGATTATTATTTAGGCAGTAAACAACTTCTCTCGTTTCGAAATTACTTACAGAAATGCCCGGGAAAGCTCGCGCGTGGTGTTTTCAGTGAGCGCTGACAGCAAAACCTATGAGGAGTGCGCCGCGTGATCCCTCATACTACGACAGCGAGGCGCTTCCGATAGATGGCGACTCCGTAATTCCTCGCCGCCAATAACTTTCGCCAATTTGGGTGGGTGGGACATGCCTAGAATCTCGTGCGGGGAGGCCCGCTTTACGCTTGCGCTAACCGCAGCGTCTGCCGCTTCATTCCCCTCGAGTCCCTCTTGTCCGGGAACCCACATGATGCAGGTGTAGGGGGGAGGCGTGTCGCCACGTTTCAGTATGTTGATCGCTTTTCTAGAGATCCTGCCGTTCATGTAGTTACGTGCCGCTGTTTGAGAGTCGGTGAAGACCATTATGGCATGCTCTCTTGTATGGGTGGCGAGTGCTATAGCGGCCTCTTCAGCTGTGCCGGCGCGTTTGGCGAGAATGGCCGCCGACGCCATTGTCGTACCCTTGTGGTCTGTGACACTGATGGCGAAGGCATTTCGGCCCGGATACTTGGCTGCGTCCACGTAGTGCGCCTACGGGTCGTTACGGTGCTTGCGTCTGATGGCGTTTACCCTGGCGAGCCATCTGCCTCGATTGTGCTCTGGATGCATGTTTCGAGGTATCTGAAGAACTTCTAGACTTTCTCAGAGCTTCGACGTGATCTTTTCCTTACATTCGCCATCGTCTTTTGGGTTGGTTACGTATCCTGTGGTTGTTTGCTTCAGCCTCTCGATCTGGTTGATGAGTTGCGCTTCCGCGAGTTCTTCCCAGGAGTTGTGAACTCCCATGTGAAGCAATCCGTCAGTGGAGGCGGTTGTCGGCAGTCCTAGGGCGAGCTTCGTGGCCTTTCGTATTAGAAGGTTTAGCTCTTGTTTCTCGGCTGTCTTCAGGTTGAGGTAAGGAGTTCCGTATGTAATGCGGCTGTAAAGGAGGGATTGTACCATTTGCAAGGTGTCGTGCTCTTTGAGGCCATTGCGGCGATTGGCCACCCGTCGTATCAGATGAGTAAGCTGTGCCACGGTGTTGTGTAGCCTAGGGAGTGTGGCGCAGCTGGACCCGTCCTTGTGTATATGGACTCCGAGAATCCGAAGTGAGTCGACCTTCGGTATCGGGACTCGCTAAAGAAGGACTTGTGGGTCTGGTACGTCGTGGCTTCGGGGCCAGGCCCGGGTGCGTGCCCCGAGTACTAACAGCTCGGATTTATCCGGCTTACAGTGGAGGCCGCAGGTGTTGAAGTACCGTTCGATGATGTTGACCGCCTCCTGAAGATGGGTGTCCTGTTCGCCCGTGCTCGTGCCTCTCGTCCACAGTGTGATATCTGCATATAGAGCATGGAATATCCCTGGAACGGTGTCTAGGTGGCGGGGAAGTTTGAGGAGGGCCACGTTGAAGAGGAGTGGCGAAACTACCGAACCTTGTGGCGTACACCTGTTAGGTAGGTGAAATGTCTTGCTCCGGAGGTTGGCAATCCCCACCGTGGCCGTGCGGTTGGTGAGGAAAGCGCTCATGTAGGCGTATGTATTGGCTCCACAGCCGATATCTTCTAGGTTACGGAGAATGGCTTCATGGCTCACGTTATCAAAGGCGCCCTTTACGTCGAGAGCTATAATGAAAGACTTGCTGTGTTTGCCCAAATGGTCAAGAATATCTTCCTTTAGCTGGAAAAGGACGTCCTGCGTGGAGAGCATCGGGCGGAAGCCGAACATGGTGTGCGGATAGCGATCGTTTTCCTCGAGATGTGTGGTGAGTCGCTCGTTGACCATGTGTTCAGGCATTTTCCCGGCGCAGGACGTAAGTGAGATGGGGCAGAGATTTGCGATGGAGATGGGTTGGTTTGGCTTGGGTATCATGGTTACCTCCGAGTGTTTCCAGGCTGCTGGTAGCTCGCCCTTTATCCAGCAGTCGTTATAGTACCGAAGGAGAGCCGTTAGTGCCCGAGGGGGTAGCTGTCGAGAGTGCTTGTTGGTGACTCTGTCTTTACCCGGGCTCGTACTGCGTGTTAGCCTAGAGATGGCCGCCTGTAACTCTGCCTGTGTGAAAGGCCGATCTAGCTCTTCGTTCGGCGCTCCTTGGTACTCCCTGGTGGTGGAAAGGTTGGTGGCAGTGGTTTGTGGCTTAGCTGAGCCGTGTAGCTTCGTCTGAATTTCTTGGAGTAGCTGATCCTCTGTGCTGCCATAGTTGTGGATTAGTCGGTGAATTGTATGTCTTAGTTGGGTTTTGGTGCTGGTGTCGTTGACCAGGGCTCGAAGTATATGCCAATTTGTGCTGAGGGTCCCTTGAAGTTGGTCGCAGAAGGATCGCCAGTTCTGACTCCCTAGCTGTTCAGCGTACTCCTGTGCCTGCATGCTTAATAAGGCAATTCGGCGCTGGAGCTTGCGGTTGAGCTTTTGGCGTCGCCATCGTTTGAGGAGCGATCGCCGAGCCTCCCATAAGTGTAGAAAGTGATTATCGGCCACCGGATTTTCCTCGTCTAGTTGAATCGTACTGGTGTGGCCGTCAGCCGCCCCTACGATACCGTTCAGCCAAGCTTCAATGTCTTTGATGTCCGAATCGTTGTCAAGCTCATTCCTATACGCGTTCCAGTCAGTGAGTCGTGCCTTTCCTGTCTTGGGCGCGCGGTGGGATTGTTCAACCTCGATTTGAATTATGTCGTGATCGCTCCCTAGCGTGTCCTGGATTCGGGTCCACGTGGCCTTTCGCACGTCTCGAGTGAACGTGAGATCAGGATTGGTGTTCCTCGACACGCTGTTACCCACTCGGGTGGGTTGGAGCAGGTCATTCCATAACGTAAGGCCGTGCTGCTGTGTGGCGTCGTGAACGAAAGATCTATAGGATCTGCAATTCCAGTGCCAAATGCGGGGAGTGGGAAGCGGCTCGGTCTGTCTACGTTTGGGAGCCGCCATGTTGGTGGTTGTCCTCCACCTGGAGTAGGTCGTTTGGTGTTGTCGAGCTAGAATCTTCCGCGGATTCAAATCGCGCTGTCTTTCGTCCATTGCATTTGGTTCCTAACTGCTCCGCCAGACGTTCATGAGTCACAAAATTCTTGTAAGCATATGTCACGAAGTTGTGTTGTTGTGCCATGAAGCCATCCAGTTTGGTGTCGAGTGTGGTGACCGTACGGGTTAGTGGCTATACCTTTTCCATGATTTTAGTTACCACTGTCTGTATGGTTCTGTCTGCTGATGCGAGAAGTTTTGTAGTGAGGGTTTCCTCGAAGACTTGAAGGCGTCGTTCTACAAGGTCAAGAATCTTCGCTTCATGTGCTTGCAGCCGTTCGTCTACCTGCTTCATTATTCTAGCTTCTACCTGTTTTAGTATGCTTTCTTCTACTCTCTTCGCTAAATTTTCCTCGAGTTCTGGTGTGTTGCACTCGGCTACCGGTTGTTGTCGTATCGTCCTCTGTAGATCCTGTACTTTATGTTCGAAAGTCCGTATCGTCGCTGTTTCGCCCGAACTGCTCGGGTTGCGTGAGGAATTCGAGGCGCTGCTTCCATTTTCCGCGGCGACGTAAGTGATTCGTCTAACGGAGCGAGACCGTGACCGAGAGCGGGATGTAGTGCCCGATCTTAGGGTAGAGCGAGAGCGTCTCCGGTCAGGTCTTTGTCGAGGCGAGGGCACCCGTGGAGCTGTCCGAGGTGGTAACCAGCGCGGGGAAGTTTTCGGTGCTCGAGCTCCAGTGATTCTCTCGGGCGCGGGCGTTGTCAAGCTGCTGTCTTCTTACTTGGTAGGGAGGCCGGTTGTTACGGAGCTTCTTCTTACATTCCTTGCCTGCCGTTTCGTGGTATCCGCCGCAAATCTTCCACTTCGGATTACAATCGTTTTCTTGCGTTACTCCTTCGCGCCCGCATGTGCAGCAGAAGTTGGCTCTCGGCTGAGGAAAGATATCCTGTCTGTTTCCGATGGCGCCGCAGGTTCTGTAGTATTGGACGGATTATCGGTAGGGTTTGCATCTGTAGTCACCGCTCTGGTACGTAACGTAATAAGGGAGGTGCTGTCCGTCGAAGGTGATAACTGCGGCTCTTGAAGATCCTAGCATTCGCGCGCCGAGAACCGTGTATCTTGAGTCCACTCGAAGGCCGGCAGCAATCTCCGCGGGACTTGTACCCGGTTCGAGGCCAGCGCTCTCACGCTGGCTCCGTGGGATCTACTGTGAATACAGATGAGCTACACGAAGGCACCAAAAGAGGTCACTCCGCGGCACACATCGTCTGGGTGTCGAATGTGGGGATTTACCTGATAGACGGTTCCGCCGAGTTGTATGGTGTTGATGTGGTGCAATTTGGAAGCTCGTTCCGTAGTTGCCGTGCTCGCGATGATCACATTCTCTAGTTTCTGCACATGTACACGGGCGTTATCGTGAAAGTCTTGCTGGACCAAACCGCTGGATCTTCCGATGGCATGTGTCACTGCGATGAGTGTGTGCTTCGAGACGTCCAGTCCTGCTTGAGGGCGGAAGACGATTTTGAAGTCATCAGTAGGGAAGGGTCGCATCCTCGGCATGCATTGACGCGGCGGCAGAGCTTGTACTTGAGGTTTGGGGCATGGTTTCAGGACTTCTATGGCTCTTTCCTCGGCAGATTTATTGTCTTGTTTTGCTGATCTGCCTTTACGACAAGCTTGTAGCCACTCGATGTGGGCTTTACCCGTCGTTTTGCCGCTGTTCGCGTCGTATGTCCACTGTGGTATGGTCTCGGAGTTAGCCCCGGTCACCTCCATTCGTGCCGGTGTCGGCTCTTTAAAGCGTTCGCCATCTGTTTCCAAAAAAGCGGGCGCGCTTCGCCTCAGATACTGGTTCCGCGTGATTCACTCCAACTGCGACAGCGCCGTGCTCGTGCACCGCGGGCTTGCAGGCGCGAGCCGCTGGTCTCCGCTCGTGCCACGGGTGCCCCGGCGTTAGGGTTATCTTGGAGCGCACGGTCACAGAATGTTCAGGGTTAGATTATTCGAGTAAAGGCCTACTCACTGCGTCGTGGCTGGTGTCAAACGATGCCTTGCAACTTCAGGAATGCGAGGATACCAAATTCGCTGTGTTTCCAAGCAATGTTGCACACACAATAGCGAGAAAAGCAGGAGCCCATGTGAGGTACGACTGTGCTCCTCGGCCCGCTGGCGGCTCTTTCCTTGTGCACAAGTAAAATAATTTTTTTGTCGCAGTCTATACGCACCAGCTCCAGCATTGGTTATCTTTGTGCTTTGAAGCCTGTTCACTCGCATAGTAGGTATCTTGCGAAAAGGGGTGGTGGTAGGCGTCGTAAACATCTGGTGCAGGAAGTTCTCGATCTATCGCGTTACCCATGCAATTTATTTACCGTGTTAATAGAGGCAATCGCCAGTCATCGCCATCTTGTCTAAATTTATATACATAAAATAGAGACGAAGTATATGGACAACCGAAGAGCCAGGCGTCGCACTGTGACGTTTACTAGCTGCACCTAAGTAGCCGCTGCAGGCAGATAGGGAGAACTAATAGTAGCTCGTTTGTGATGACTTATTTATTGCATGTTGGTCTTCGTGAAACAAATGTAAGTGAGAAGGTAGCTACACTTAAGAGGAATCGCTCTTAAGCTGGCTCCGTGGGATCTAATGTGACGACAAATGAGCTACACGAAGGCGCCTAAAAGAGATTGCTAAAACGATGGTCATGAGGTCATGAATGAAAGTGCAGCTGAAGCAAAGGCCCCACTCTTCCATTTCAGAAGCTTATCTTCCGACACACTTCCGAAATGCACAAGCGTTCATGTTGATGCTTAGCAGACAGGACTGGCATTTCGAACACATGACAATGCTGCAGCGTGCTTAACTTACCTACTCTTGACTTATGATTTTTGTAAACTATTTTGAGAATAGCATTCGCGTGATGACAATTACTGTGAGAAACATGTGTTACCCATCGTGGTTGTTCAGTGGCTATGGTGTTAGGCTGCTTAGCACGAGGTCGCGGGATTGAATCGCGGCCACGGCAGCCCCATTTCGATGGGGGCGAAATGCGAAAACACCCGTGTCCTTAGGTATAGGTGCACCGAACCCCAGGGAGAGAAAATTTCCGGAGTCGTCCACTACGGCGTGCCTCATGATCAGGAAGTGGTTTTGGCTCGTAAAAACCCATTATTCAATTCAGAAACAACGGTTCCCTATTTATGTCAGCTGACTCGCGGAAGCCACGCACGCAAAAATGTAACGGTACACATTTCGATGGGGGTGAAATGCCAAACGCCCGTGCACTTAGCTTTAAGTACATGTTAAGGAACCTCAGGTGGTCCTAATTTCGTCAGTTCCCCGCTATGGCATGCCTCATAGTCAGAAAGTGGTTTGGAAACTAAAACCACAAATTAATTTTTTTCTAGAATTACTGCATCTCATGGGTATTCAAGTTATGGAGCTGGTGCACTTTAGACTTCTGTGTAGTTTAATTAGCTTTTACATGGCTTCAAGCTTTGTTTCCGTCTTTCCGAAAAGAAGATGCCCCACCTCTGGTTACGCATAACTTGTCAACGGCATTTTTGAATATACATTTCGGCATGAAATTTCGCACACTCATTTCTCACATTGACATGTGTGCAACGAACTGGAACAAAAAAAAATATTTATGCAATATGTTTGCATTTACAGCTAATTTTTCATAGAAATTTAGTCAAAATTTGAAATTTTTTGACATTTTGCTGAGTTTGTCGAACATTATTTTGTTAATATTTATAACATTACATATATCCTAGTTCATTGCGCAGGCCTCCCAAGTACCTACATAAATGTGAAACATAAATGTACATATATGTCAGCAATTCATTAGTTACTTATCACTGCTAGTGCGACAAGCAATTTTACCACATTTTATGAAAATATTTACCTGCTAAAAATAAGATGAAGCATTTTCTGCACTTTAAATTGTTGAGTGGGCACAATAACCCATGTCATTCACAGAAAATGTCATTTGAAGGCTGGTTACTGGTGTAAAGAAAAAAAATTTGTAGCCTACCACCTTAATGATAGCACATTTTTATTGCCATGCATGCCAGTTCAATTTAACATGAAATGATTCTATTGTATTGCATTGCTTTCATATTATTTCCAAAATGTATGCTGCCGTGTCGATCGGTTCTGTTAATACCTGCTCAAGTTGTATCGCTACGTTGTATGATTGTGTTGCTAATAAAGAAAGTTACGTTCTGTTACTCTAGAGTACAACGCTTTGGAACGCCTTCTTGCGAGATTTTGAAGATCTAAGATTGCGAGACACTGAGATATGAGAAGCGGACATCACGCGAAGACATTGTGGATGTTTTGCAAGACCATATATTTTATTGAATGACAAGGAGATCCTACGTTCCTATAGATAGCATCGTTTAGATTTTTTTATGGCACCATGGGCCCCCAACCATGTTCTTTTTCTTGTTGTTTTGATTTTGTCGTTATTCATTCTCACCAGTAACGAACGCCCAGGGTGCTTGTTACTGTACCTTAAACTGTATAATACCGAGAGGCCTTCAGCACCAAAGAGGTGCTGAAGGCTTCTCGATGTTTGCGGTCTTAAGGTACTAAGCAAGAGCAAGAAAACACTTACTCGACTAGCTGAACTAGGTCAGCCGTCTACACCATTAATCAGCTTATGACTATGTGCCTTTGGAAGCTCGGGGCTGATGTATTGCTGTGAGAGCAAAAGTCATGAACTATGACAATAAATGCACCAAAGCACCTGACCTCCGTTTGAAGAAGTTGCGGCGGATGTCACGTTAGCCGACTTCCCCTAATCAGAGTGAGAAGCAATCTTTTATGCTTTCTTACTGACAGCTTTCGGTGTCACACACATGAACTCCCTAATCAGGCAATATTTTACAAACTATTGCGAAAGTATGGTACTTGGGAAAATAAATTAAATACAGATCAACGCTTGAAATGACTTCCTGAAAGTGCACGCAAGAAAATCAGCTATGCAGGAGAGTTAAAAATCTATTCGCTTATTAGGCGTTTTCCCCGTCCGTTCTTCCATTACTTACGGGAACGAATCAACGATTGGTGTAATTTCATAGCCACCTTGAAATGAAGTGGGCATAACTCAAGGGTCGGCCGAGGTCCTCGGTTCGTGTTCTTCAGTCTTAACTTTTAGAAACTGGCCTTGCAACAATGTTGTATTCGATTTTTCGACTCGACAGGCATCTGCCAAAGTGGAGCACGGGTTACAGAGTGTCCGAACACTCGTTTCGAGGCCTCTTCAGTGTCCGAAATGTCTCGTCATATGCCTTTAAGGTGATTTGCGCAGAAATAAAGTCACCTGCCTGCGTTGCGGTGGTAAACCGCTGACTGTGATGTATTTTCCCTCGTTTGTCTAAACTTTCACAGCTCTGACACGGTGACGCACAATTATTTGCCGAAGATGTGCAGGAAGGTTCGAGTTCTCAGAAAATCTCAGAGGAAAATATTCCCATATTATTAATGCGAAATCTGTTTATCGAGAAAAACAACGCTCGCAAAAAAAGCTGCTCCTAGCCACATCATAATTCCCTAGCGGGGCGCAGGCGTCACGAATACAACCGCCTGTATCGGCATCGACGGTGGCAACCACGCATGCTGGGAATTCAAGATCACTGAATGCAAAGAACGAATATATTTGCCCAATCGCTGGCACAGACACGGAATACCCCTTCTATTCTTCACATCGTGCCGTAGTGTTCCTCCACGTCCCGAATTGAAAGCAGCGGACACCACAGGACATCCAGAAGCGGAAAATAATCAAACGAAAGCGTTGACATAGCATCTGCTACAGTCAATGCACTTGATTTTCTGCGGTCTCTAGACTTCGGATTCAAAGAGCACCCTGCAGTCCACCAACGTACTGAATCTGTTTATCGCAGATCCTCAGATAGTCTAAAGACTTTTCTTCGCACTAGGGCTGCACACGCTGGTGAAGTCCACACACTAGCTACTTCTTTTCGATTTTTGTGAAATTTCAATGGAATTAGTGACCCCAACCATGCTTTGGAAGCCTGATGAGATTCCTGGGGGACGTTCTTGAAATTTCGTAGAAATCATCAGATTGCAGAACTTTACTTCATATCTGTGCATCCCTTTTATGTGTCATCACCCGCCAACACATCTCTTCGTTATGATTCTCGTTCGCTCTGTGAAGATTAACACGCCATTGCAGACTCCCTCATGACGACCTCTCTGCCTTCCTTCAAATAAATTACCTCTCTTGTGACCATTACTTTTGTTTTTGTTGTTTTCTGGCAATTTGCTGCTCACAGATGCCCTGTGTTATATTTACCGGTTTATGGTCTTGCTTTTGCTTTGTCCACAAGTGACTTTTTAGTAAGACCTCACCATTTTGTTCTTCTCCTGCTGTTTTTCCCGCACTAAATAAAACCAAGTTGCCAAAAATATAAAACCAACTTGCCTAACCACAACATTACTTTTATATTAACCCTTGTGATGCAGTTTGTCATAATTACCAGCCGGTCGTAGCTTCTGCCTCAATAGTTGCCTGATAACTCGCGGTTTTAGTTTTTTTTTTTTTGCCACCTGGAATTTACTCATTCCTTCCCGCATTCTTTCTGTACATATTTACTTTTCCTGCAAGGAACGACAACTGACAGTCAACGCGCGTATGCGTCTTCCCAGGCTTCTTTTCTGAGTGCAAATCAAACCTCTCCAAAGCGTTCAGTTATTGATAAACTATTTCAGCATTGGGTTAAGACAGACGATCAGGCAGTAGCAAAGACTAAGTCACGCAACTATTTTCTGAGTGAGCTATCCACAGAAGAATAAGTGGCACTCAAAGCACTCCGATAGCGGCGGCCAGCGTCGGCGATTGTCAAAAATCTTTTTTAATGTTTATAAGTGAGCCGTCGTTTAATCCCAGCGTAACCGCTTCTGCGTGCGTGTCTTCCTGAGTGAACAAGGCTCTTCGCGTAACACATGAATACTGATACAAGGTAAGCTGGCAACACAGACAACAGATAAAATCGGCGACAGCAGTCGGCAATATTGTGCGACACACGGGCGCACTTTCCGCCGAGCGGTAACTTTAACAGTTGTTAGAAAGTGAAAGAGCGGTCGCTGAAAAAAAAAACGCCAAACAAAGTGCGCATGGAAATATCATTAATTTTATCTGTCACTCAACAGTAAATACCACATCAAAACATTGTTTAAATTGTTTATTTACTTCATACATCAGGTCATTGCCAACGGAGATTTCGGCGTGAAGTACGCACACATATGAATATACTTAAATAAGCGCGAGTGTAGGTACAAAAGGGTTAATAGGAATTCGCCAGCGTAACTCGAAGCTAATACAAAGGAATTACATAAATAACAAAGTACAAGGAATTAAGACTATAAACAAAATGAATAAGTTCCCAAGTATATTACATGAAAATATTGCTAAAACGCACGTGAGGACGGCAATAAAGAATAACTGTAATACAGGATTTGAACATGTTATATAAAGGTGCACGTGGTAATTACAGGATTAAACTTCATCTATGGGTGGCATATAAGTGGTTTTCGAGTACGGACGCGTATTGCCTAAAATATCACACCTCGTTTTCATTGTTGGGAGACTATTCTATTCTCTAAGAGACTGAGGAATACATCTGTACTTTGAATCGTTGTTCCTGTACAGTTTGGGTTGTCTGTGGCATGCGTGTCTAGTTTCAAGGTTAGATAGGTACCTGCAACTATCGATGTTAAGACAGTTATAGATGATTTTAGGCATGGTTTTCTGACCAGTGAATCTAACGCAATTATGCAAGTTGTAGATTCCAGCTTCGCCGAATAATTCTGAAAGGGAATGAGATAAACGGTATTTGTCAAATGTCAAGAACTCTGCTTTTGTTTGAAGGCGTTGTAGTTTCTTAAAGAATTTCTTTGTAGATGGGACCTAAACTACGCAAGCACATTAATGCATTGGTCTTAGAAAAGTGTTATATTGGCTAGGTGTTTCGTTTTATGTCGTGCTGAATGGAGATACTGAACTCATCTTTCGATGACATGGGACGGTAATGGGAAGAGACATTGAGAAATGTAGCGGCAGGCCATATTTCGGAAGTCACGTTTATTTACCATGTGTAGTGGTGATTATGAGACTGTAGTTTGTTTCGATATATGCCCTTTCCCCGATATCGTCCTACTTTGCTATGGCACCCACTTGCTATGGTCGCCCATTAGCATAGAGGTTTAACCGTAAATGTATGACGCCGAAGCACCCTGCTATAGAATTGTGAAGTAATGTTACCGATCGAGCGACATATGCGTATAACGACGACGGTATGATGACAATTAGAAGTTGATTATTAAATGACGACGAAGGTATAACGACAACGTGGCTATGAGGACACAAGGACAATAAGGCGACGTCGATTTTATGACGACGGGGGCGTGACGACGAATATATGAGGACAACAAGACGAAGAAACGGGAATGACGATGGTGGCACAATGAAGACACCATGATGACGGTATTGTGAATACGCATGCATAGTAGTGTGCAGTACGATAAAGCAATGACGACCGTAGCAATGATGACAACGTAGGCACAATCACGATTGTATGACGACAACGTAATTACGACAGAATGACGAGCAAGGGCTAGCGTCAATGGACCGACGTATATTGTGTGACAACATTGGCATTAAGATACTGGATTGATAACGAGGGAAAAGAACCGCGTGAAGACGATGGAGTGATAAGCACACTATGACACGACAGTAAGAAGAGAATCCGATGTTGAAGCCGGAAGGACGATGATGATCACGATGGCATCCCGACGACGTTTAGACAACAAATGCATGACGACCACTACATGACGAGCATGCAGTGGCGACTATGTCATGCGCACAACTGGATGACGACGAGCGTAGGATTATGGCGGCGTGACGACGACTGTGTCACGAAACTTGCATAATGAAGATGGCATGATGACGACGGCTTCGCAAAAGTAAGATTACGAAGCTGAGTGATGATTATACTATGACTACATCGAGATGACGACGACAGTTTTACAATGGAAGCTTGAGGGCGACTGCCTTACAACGACGGCATAAGAAGGATAGCATTGTCGCGATTGAGCGACCACAGAATGATTACAATAGACTCTAGGATGTAGATAGACGTCGGTGGAACGCCGAAGGTATGACGGTATGAGGACAATGAATGAGTACAATGATATGGTAGCGTGATGTCGACGGCATGACGACGACTGTGTGACAGTGATGGCTTTAAGACGACAGCATTACGAGTCGGATGGCGAAACTACAGTGACGAGGATGTAACGACAACAACGGCATCGCATCCCCTAAGACAACCGAGTGGCCAACAGTATTAGAAATACAGGGCCACATTGGTCGCAGTAGAAGGTATGACGTTGAGATCATGATATTACAAAAGTGAAATGACGATGACTGTACCACCACCACGATATCAGTATGGCGGTGTGACAATGAATACATGACGGCTGTATGATTGCGATGGCGTGACGACGACGGCTTGATGAGTGTCGGGTGACAGGGCTGGAGTGACGATGAGGCAACGACCACGACAGCATCACGCCCAACAAGCTCGAAGCTAGTGACCCAAGCTATTAGACAACTTGGGTGTGTGGGTCCGGGTAGAGGGAATCACGACGCTGGCATGACAAGAGTAAGATATTCCGAAGCTGTAATGAGGGCAGTGGAATAAACAGAATGGCACCCAGACTTGGAGCACATACCTAGTGGTCCAATCCGGTAGAAACTTGGGCCAGTATGTCGGCGCAAAGGCATGTTCAGCCTGCAGTCGTAACGTCAGCAAAACGCGCATCTGTCGTAAAGCCCATATCACGCGTTACTAGCGTTAAGATACTTAAAAATGCTGCTTCTGCACATTGTAAGTTGGACACGTTACGCTTCTTAAGACCTGCCAGTGAAAACGTGAACTGGCCAGTTGCGTCTCAGTACATTTCAGCAGGGCGAAACCACCAAAAAGCTCTTAGTGAACACACCAAAGGAAAACGGGAGCCATTTCACTTCGGTACAACGCACATACAATTACGCAGAAATGGCTGCTGCTCTAACCGCGGATGCCGGAAGTGGCGTCACGGGAACTTCAAAACCCACACTGCGGCGCTTGTTGCCCATGCCATAACTGTCGTATCGGTATGAAGCGTAAAAGTAGCGGTCCTTCGAACAAATACCCTTGTCTGACAACTCTTGCGCTCTTAACGCTGCATGCGATTGTAGTCTGAACAATTTAGTTGCGCTTTTAGCGTTTGCGCTTGCGTTTCTAGCGATATATGTGCAGATATATATATATTGGTGGAAGTGCGTGCGTGAGTCACCCTTCGATTACTTTATGTAAGGAAGACATTAGGTGCCTTAAGAGGAAGCTTTAGCTCGGGCCCAACTCCGACGCGGCCTATTCAAATACATGTAAAACGCAAAAACGTTTTTATGAGATAACCCCTGGACCGATTTTGATGAAATTTGTGGCATTTGAAAGAGAAAGTTAAATTCTAGTGACTGTTGGAAGCGGAATTTCGATTTAGGGCTTGAATTTTCTTAAAACGATTTTCAAATATTTGACCGTTTGAAAAAAATAGAAGCACGTAGTTTATAAATTCATAGCTCTGCATCAAGAACCGATATCGCGGTTCTGTAAGCGGCATCCATTAGATCATTCAAAGCGGACAAATTCAATGTGTCATTTTATATCTTACGTGAATTTCTTACGTTGGTTACAACGGTTTTGCAAAAGTTGTATTTCTCTATGATTAAGTTTTTTTATATTCATGTGTAACATATCAATTTTGTCCGCTTTAGATATACTATTAGATGCAATTCACATAATTGTATTATCATTTTTAGTGGTTAAGTTACAGAGTTGTAAAATTGATAGTTTCGTTTTTTGAAAATTTTCGATTTTTGCCAATTTTTTATAAAAAATTGACGATCTAACTCAAAAATTCAAAACCAACAGTCACTATATTTTAAGTTTGTCTTTTAAATGCAACAAACCTCGTCAAATTTGGTGCAGTGGTTGCCGAGAAAAACGAATTCTCCTTTTACATGTATTTAGATAGGAGCACTCGAGCTAAAGCTTCCTCTTAAAGGGATACGGACACGAAATCTGAACATTTTACGATAATACAGAAAATGAGTCCGCAGTGTGCGAGTACACCGAAAACAAGTAGTCACTTCGCTCATTTTTCAGCGGATGGCTCTATTTTTGGCGTTTTTGTGAGCGCGCGCAACGCCCCCCGGCCCAAGCGAGTTGGAAGGCGTGACGTCACGACACCCCCGTCGGATAGCCAGCCGGCCGGCCGCGGTCATTCGAGGCGCGCCGACGCCGCAATCGCGAGCATGGATTCCGGTTCTGGTGCCTCTCCCAGCGAGGAGTACACGTCTGTAGACGAGGACCGTTCCAACTTAGCAAGAAATATAACCGCTTACGGTTACGAGTCTTCCGCGTCAAGCGGCGAAGAAGAGCAGGCGGCCTTGAACTGCTTGACCGGCACGGTGAAGCAGTCCGGGCTAGCAACGTGGTAATTTCTTTTTCTAGCAAAGTTGAAGTGCAGTGACAGCAGTTCGGAACGTAGGATGCAAAATGCCTAGTTTCGTGACCCGCGTTGAGGCAGAAAGGCAGCTATTACGGCTGAATCGTAGGAAGCGTAGCTCGTCGCTTTGTGCTTACCTACGCTGTCGGCTTTCGATCGCTGCGCACTTCGTTTTTACGCGACGAGGCACGGCATGTGTAGAATTTTCCAGCTCTTTCATTGCCCTCTGTTTACGGCTACTTTCACATTCACGCCATTACAAGCCATTTAGTGGTTGAACTCGTTGAGATGGGCGGCTGCGCTAGGGACCCGTCGACCAGATCACTTAGCTACATCGATTCTGTGCCCATAGAGAAAGGAAAGTCTTTGGCTGTGACATTTACTAGGGAAATGCTGCGCGAACAACCAAGTCATGAAACCCGACGCATGATTATGCAGAGACCTATGAAAATCCGTAATTTTTTGCTTGAGGTTGAAAAGCAACGTGTGAAAAGGCAATGTAGATAAATTCGCTGCGCATTTTAGATTACTACACATGTATGCTGTTGTCTGGCGTTCATTCACTGGCTGTGTTTTGCATATTTTATCAATTGAAAGAGCGCTCGTATGCTGTCGTTCAATATTAGACGCAGCGAGAGTGTACACAACATGACTATTTTGTTTTGTGATAGAAACATGCATCCGCAGGGTAAACAATTTCTGTCACAAGCCGAGAATATGTGTTCTTGCACAGCCAATGAAAGGGTAATTTCCCTTCTTTCAACAGGCGCTCCTGCGGTCACCGCAGCGGCTACATGCATACAGAAAGAGAGAGGGTCTGTTGCCAGAACAACACAAGGTGGCGAACACAGCTAACAGTTACGAATGCGTCACTAAGCACCCGCTCTTTGAATTGTATTGCCTCAACAGGAGCCTTTTGAGGGGCATGCCAAGGCTTTTGAGCAGAGCCGGGCTGGTCGGATAATCATCGTCGACGAAGTGGTCCGCGCAAATGAAGCCATTCTTTAGAAGTCTCCATGCTGGCTGTGCACATGGTGGCTGACAGGCACGCATGCAATATTTACGCACCTTCTTGTCTCTGGGAAACGTGCACGACGGCCTGTCACGACCGATAATGCTGTTATAACAGCCGTGGGCGCAGTAATATCAGGGCATTTTCTTCCGCCACGACGAATGCATCAATACCGATCGACGACCGTGAGAACACGCGTGTAAGATGCACCACCTGCATGGAGCGCTGACGGGGATAATGTTTCCGACGGACCACGTGCGAACATAGCCGACGGCGATAAACAAACGCTGCAAGGGACCGACACTCCAGAAAGACTGCGCCGGCTGTGGCTGACCTTGGCAGCGCGCGCGCGGGCACGCGGGGGTGTCATAACGTCAAGTTTCAGCTTCTCCCGGCGGCCGCTTGGAGGCAAGTTGCAACAGAAGACGGCAAAAGAAAGGTGTTTCTTGTTCTTTTTTTCTATGCAGATTGTTGTATTCGTCATTTTTAACAGTTCAACTTTTGTTCTGACGCAGAAAACCACCCACCAATTTTTGTGTCCGTATCCCTTTAACAGTTATCTCTAACGTAGACCGGCACATGTGCCCGACTGACTAGTGGTGATACCATTCCTGCGCTTGCGCAGATTAGTCTGGTGTCTTCTTTGATTTTTTGCCTCAGTGATTCGTTCAGTTGATGGCATTCGTGTTGTCCAATTCTCTCCACTTGTGTGCTGTCTGCACGCCTCATCTCTTTTTCGCATAATTAATCCTTACCAACAGCTCAGCTTTCTGCCGTTCTATCTGCAGATAACGTACGTAGTGTAAACGTTTCTTAAGAAGCTAGGTGGATAGATGTATTGATTCGCTCAAAACGGCTGAAATATGCAGAAAATGCTATTTGATGACGACGTTGCAAGATTGACCTGTGCATGCCATTTTGAGTCATATGCTATGATTATTCCAAACTCTTTGTACTCTTTAAAAGGAGTTACTTGACTACCATCGTTAGGGCCGGAAAACTTAGATACATTTTATGGTAATATTATTCCTAGTATTCCTTTCCTTGGTACAGTCTTATCTCTCAATGAGAGCACAATTCTGACTCTGATTTCAGAGCAATATTAATAATGGTGGGCTCTTTGGTACAATTCATTTCATTATATGCGATAGCATCGTCGGCAGAGGGCCTTACATTAGTCTTTATAGACAAGGGTAAATTATTCTTAAAAATGACGAATAATATCTGGAACAACATGCTACCTTCAGGTGCACGTGATGTAACTAAAGCTATTTTATTATTTTGGTGGTTAATTTCAAAGAAATGGCTCCGGTCGTTTCAGTATGCATAAACGCTATTAGCACTTGTCATTTATCCGATATTGCTACGAGTTTTATAATTAGTTGTTGATCCGATACCTGATAAAGTTACATCGAAGCGGTTAAGTAAAATGAGGTCAATATGCGTTTCTTTCTGAATGGATAGTTTTATGTCATGTATCAACTCAGTTTGTTTCATGGCACTTGACAGGCGTTTGCGGGAATCGGGCTGAAGTGGCGACAGGTGTGTACTTTTTTAAGGTAACGCGTTATGTCTTAAAGCGTAACGTCGTCAAATAATTTACACAAGGTGCTTGTTAGCGGAATGGTACGATAGTTTGGAACGTGAGTTTTTTTTACCTCCTTTGTGAATTCAGGTTACCTTAGCCATTTTCCATGCGCGGAAGGGAACACGTTCTTAGTGATTAGTTAAAAATCAGGACGAATAGCTTGGCTAGCCATTCGGCATACCAAGACAGGAAGTAGTTTGCTATGTTGACATGTCCAGGTTTCTTTTTACTCTCTAATTTTAACAATAGAGGAATGTTCCAGCCTCGTTACTGGAGAGGTAATCTATACAGTTGATATTAGGGGCGTCAACATGCCGCATAGAGCGTATCTTTACATGATAACGATTGTACCAAGCCTCCTGATGCTCCTGATGCGCCTGATCCTCCTGATCAGCAAATCGCAGGCCGCAATCCGCGGCTTCGCGCTCGGTCGTGTCTCGCGGGAACCGGCTTGCCTGCTCCAAATTTGTTACGTCGGCGACCCGTCATCTCGCTCGCAACACCAAAATTCTGAGTTCTCCTTCCTCTGGACCATGGCACACACCAATGTCCCGCTCGCGCGCAACGGGGCTGCCCACGCCACGGCTCGAGGTCTCACACGCCGAGCCGCCGCAGATTATGTGGTCGTCGCCTCCGCCCCCGAGAGCGGGCCATCGGATCTGCGGGATCGGGACACTACGACAGAAATGCAGCAGCAATACTCACAGTGGGCGTGCGGCGATCGCCTAACCACGTTCACAGACCTCACTCGACACTACAGACTCCAAAGACGTACATTCCAGCCACTGCACGATAACTTAAACAAGAACGAGGCCATAACCTTACGCTTGCTCCAGACACACGCGTACCATAACCCCGCCGTCTTACATCACTGCTAACCGGGTTTATTTGCAACAGATGCGTGGAAAGCTTGCAGAACGGCGGCACCAACGGCGACAGAACGGCGGCACCAAGGTGGATGGCGATAAAAAGAGTGTACATAATAAAATTCTTTGGGAATCCGTAAAATAACTATTTCAATCACACAAAAGTGCTCGATAGCGATTCCTTTCATATAATTTATGCGGCATATTTACCAAAATAAAATAACAGAGAGGACGCGCGTTGACTATTAAATTAATGAATAAAACTGAAACTATAAAAAGTGAGAGCACATTCTGTAGTCACAATCCTCATTGCAATAGCACATGCTTACCGTGTTACTTTACCAGTGTTCATTTTATGCAGCACGCGTCAGAAGGAGCCCTCACAGAGTTTGAACGCAGTAAACTTGGCAATATTTGGTAGGAAGGAAGGTTTGTAAGTTTGAAAAGGAGTTCGGGTGCTCCCTTGTTCAATGATGGGATCGAATTTTTTTTCCTCAGCAAAAAAGTCTTGGTCCCTAACGATAAGGCCACGGACTTCTTTCTAATGCTGGTCATCCACGAGGAAGTATCAACAAAAAAGTTTAAGCCCTGAGGTGAAAAAAGCCCGCTTCCTTCCACAAACGTTCTTACTGAAAAATTGTGTGTGCGATTTCATGGCAGAAGCCTTCCTAGAAACTCCGTGGAAGTTACATACGTGTGTATTTGAACAATGCAGCGGTACACGATATCGCTGACTACAATTTTATTAAAAGACTCTGGTATTATTCAGACATGTCCATTTTTAGGGTTCGTTACCTAGTGGTGCATCCCATGAGTGTGTGAGAATTGCTCTTTTGTGAAGATTTCTTTGACATTGGCACAAATTATAAATCTAAACGTCATGCACATCTAAACACCGATCGTGGAAATAAAAACATCTAGCCAGGCCCAGAAATGGGATTGAGTTAAGCCTATGCGCGCTGTTCAATGAACAAAAAATATGTAAGCAACACGGGGTTTAAAACCTACGGTGTCTGAAACCTAAATCTGTAGAAAGACCACCACAGGTCTCTTAATTGTATCTTACGCCATGTGCTTATCTGTATTTTTCATTTGAGCAGCTTGGCAGACGTTACCTCGAACACACTTACAATAAATGCATTCCATAATGTGCCCCTAACATCACCCATGTATTGAAAACATATATTCGGGATTGATCTATTGTTTCTTGAAAAACCCAAATACTGGCCTATAACGTTTCGAACGCTTTCGTTTGCATTAACTGCTTCGCTGTAAGGAATTATCGAGAGTTTCTACCAAAAACCACAGCAATCAAAGTGATGCCCGGGTTACAGAGCAACTCGCACTCTATACGATACGTGCTCCGGAGAACGGTGGTCACCCCCTTCTCCACATCGCACCTACAATACTCAGTGACTGTGGCGCCACAACTGCTGTCGACAAAAAATGCGTCAGCCGGAGAGGCGTAGGTGGCGCCACTCCGGAAATGTAGTGATCCGGCTAGTGGCTTCGTTGCTTTTGCAATTAAAGCACAGCAGGTCTCTAACTCAGTTTCATACATCAGTTAGAGCGCTTCGGAGGCTACACATACGTTTAAGTGCGTAAGGACTAGCCCAAACTCAAATTTCAAGCTGCCCACCCCCAAATTTCCGTTGGGCACAGTTGAAATTTCAAGTTGGCCCATACCAAATTTTGTGTTGACCCACTCCCAGATCTCAAGTTGGCGCACTGAAATTTCAGTCTGCCCGCCACATTTCCAGGTAGCCCACCACTACTATAGGCTTACCTATGCATATTCTAAGGAGCCCTGTGTAACGCTATGGGTATCCAAAAATCTAATCATGTGGGTATTGTCTATCAACAATATTTTTTAGACTGCAGTTCTTGGGCGCCCTGTCCGGCGGCGAGCGTCGGCGTTGTCACTCGTGACCGAGCGAACGCGCACAGCAAACCATAAAAGCGATCCTGGAGCGCAGCAGTGGATGAAAGCCATGGTGCAACTGAGCGACGAGGCGGTAAGCGGAGCGGGAAGGTATGGCGAAAGAGTGAGAAGTAAAGTGCAGAGCGGCGACGGCTTCAACAAGATGGCGCCAGAGTAGCGCGCGTCGTCTGGTACGTCTGTCAGCGGCGGCTGCTGTGTATTACACGCCCATTCGTCACACACGCACTGGCACTCGTGATCCCCTAATTAGGGAGCCTGTGGCGCTAGACATCGTTCCGTTTGCAACGTTCCGCACGACACAGATTGCCCGCGCCAGCTTATATATCGCGAAATGAAAACACATATAAAGCTGCACTCTAATTTCCACTTTGGGAATATCGTAATCGTCGGCGAATATTTCTTTGATTCCAATTGTTCCTTATAACCTACAAAACTATCAATAATCTACATATACACTACTATATACTGAACAAATGTGTTGGTTTACAAATAACGCAATTTTGTGCGAATACAAGTTATTACACTTTTCGCGCGACGGACAGAATTTGGTAGGCTACTCTCGAAAGAATGCGTACGCTTTGAAACGCTGGCAGTCGTGAGTTTGTAACGTACGGCGCCACGCTCAGAATTCAGTCTGTTAACCACTGAGGTAAACACCAACGCTTACAGAAGCATCGGATTGAGTACGATAAAATTAATAACTGATAAGGGCGTATAGAGCTCGAATCTACTCCTATGAGGTTCATAATGACCGATATGGGTTGATAAAAGTTTAAGGTGGACTGATCATGTTTGATAGCACTGATAATGACACCGGGCTGCATGGAGTGGCACAATGCCTACGCATACTGAGACAACTCCAATGAAGTTCCTGCCGCACATTTTGGAGTTCGCACTTGGAAGTGGTTCGGTCGTTTCTGCTCGAGTTTTGTGAAAATCTTCATATAAGCTCAGTCCTGAATGAAAAACAGTAGATTTTACCCACAGGAAGGAACTAACTATTTACTCATAAGCTGCCAAACGTTCTTTTAGATCAATTTGCTTCTTAATGTTTTTATTTGCAGCCTGTGGTGCGGAACGTGCAGTGTGGCAAATTTTCGCGGCCTTACTTCATGCGTAGTTTGCACAGCGTTGCATTTTATGCATGAAACGGAGTGTACAGACATATTGCCCTACACGTACGGGGGGATCGTGTGCCTCTATATTGCGACAGCACGACAGAACTATACTCCCACTGACTGGCGACAGTAATACATTAACATCAAATCAATAGAGTGACACGATGTATTGCCCCAGTCCGAACGAGGTATGTATGAGGCGTGTACAGAAGCGGTGTAGCGGTGGCGCAGAGGAAGAACACCCGCCTCGCGTTCAAGAGGTCCGTGGTTCGAATCCCGGTGCCGGCAATTTTCCACCGGATCAAAAAAAAATCCGCGTGTTGATAAAATTGCATAAACAGGAGTGTGGCCTGATTCCAGCGACCAGAACCGGTAACGCACTCCCTCACCAGAGCAGGATTGGCCACCCTGGCGCAGTACTTGACCACAACCTCCTATAAGAACACAACAATCAAACCCCCCCCCCCCCCGCCTCTGTCCCCAGAAGCTACGAAGCAACTGACCGCGGAGGCGGTCAGACCTGCGACGCAGCAGAGGTTGCTAAGAATCCCTGGCTTCGGACAGGCCGCCATTGGAATATGAACCGAGCAACGTTTAACGCTAGAACGTTACCTAATGAGGCGAGTCTAGCAGTGCTATTGGAAGAATTCGAGGGCAGTAAATGGGATATAATAGGGCTCAGTGAAGTTAGAAGGACAAAAGAAGCATATACAGTGCTAAAAAGCGGGCACGTCCTGTGCTACCGGGGCTCAGCGGACAGACGAGAACTAGGATTCGCATTCCTGATTAATAAGAACATAGCTGGTACCATAGAGGAATTCTATAGCATAAGCGAGAGGGTGGCAGGTCTTCTTGTGAAACTTATTAAGAGATACAAAATGAAGTTTCTGCAGGTATACGCCCCTACATCCAGCCATGATGACCAGGAAGTCGAAAGCTTCGATGAAGACGTGGAGTCGGCGATGGGTAGAGTAAAAACAAAATACACTATACTAATTGGCGACTTTATTGCCAAGGTAGGGAAGAAACAGGCTGGAGACAAGGCAGTGGGGGAATATGGCATAGGCACTAGGAATAGCAGGGGAGAGTTATTAGTAGAGTTGGCAGAACAGAATAATATGCGGATAACGAATACCGTCTTCCGCAAGCGGGATAGCCGAAAGCGGACGTGGAGGAGCCAGAACGGCGAGACTAGAAATGAAATAGGCCTCATACTCTGCGCTAACCCTGGCATCATACAAGATGTGGACGTGCTCGGCATGGTGCGCTGCACTGACCACAGGGTGGTAAGAACTCGAATTAGCCTAGACCTGAGGAAGCAACGGGAGAAACTAGTACATAAGAAGCCGATCAATGAGTTAGCGGTAAGAGGGAAAATAGTGGAATTCCAGATCAAGCTACAGAACAGGTATTCGGCTTTAACTCCAGAACCGGAGAGGACCTTAGTGTTCGAGCAATGAACGACAATCTTGTGGGCATCATTAAGGAGTGTGCAATAGAAAGCGGCGGTAACTCCGTTAGACAGGATACCAGTAAACTATCGCAGGAGAGGAAAGATCTGATCAAGAAACGCCAATGTATGAAAGCCTCTAACCCTACAGCTAGAATAGAACTGGCAGAACTTTCGAAGTTAATCAACAAGCGTAAGACAGCTGACATAAGGAAGTATATTATGGATAGAATTGAACATGCTCTCAGGAAAGGAAGAAGCCTAAAAACAGTGAAGAAGAAACTAGGAATTGGCAAGAATCAGATGTATGCGTTAAGAGACAAAGCCGGAAATATGATTACTAATATGGATGAGATAGTTCAAGTGGCTGAGGATTTCTATAGAGATTTATACAGTACCAGTGGCACCCACGACAATAATGGAAGAGAAAATAGTCTACAGGAATTCGAAATTCCACAGGTGACGCCGCAAGAAGTAAAGAAAGCCTTGGGAGATATGCAAAGGGGGAAGGCAGCTGGGGAGGATCAGGTAACAGCACATTTGTTGGAGGATGGTGGACAGATTGTTCTAGAGAAACTGGCCACCCTGTATACGCAATGCCTCATGACCTCGAGCCTACCGAAATCTTGGAAGAACGCTAATATAATCCTAATCAATAAGAAAGGGGACGCCAAAGACTTGAAAAATTATAGATCGGTCAGCTGACTGTCGGTTGCCTACAAATTATTTACTAAGGTAATTGCAAATAGAATCAGGAACATCTTAGATTTCTGTCAAAGGACCAGGCAGTATTTCGTAAAGACTATAGAACAAGAGACCATATTCACACTATCAATAAGGTGATAGAGAAATGTGCAGAATATAACCAACTCTTATATATAGCTTTCATTTATTGCGAGAAAGCGTTTGATTCTGTCGAAACCTCAGCAGTCATAGAGGCACTACGGAATCAGGGTCTAGACGAGCCGTATGTAAATATGCTGAAAGATATATAGAGGGGCTCCACAGCCACCGTAGTCCTCCATAAAGAAAGCAACACTATCCCAATAAAGAATGGCGTCAGACAGGGAGATGCGACCTCTCCAATGCTATTCACAGCGTGTTTACAGGAGGTATTCAGAGACCTGCGTTGGGAAGACTTGGGGATAAAAGTTAATGGAGAATACCATAGCAACTTGCGATTTGCTGATGATATTGCCTTGCTTAGTAACTCAGGGGTCCAACTGCAATGCATGCTCACTGACCTGGAGAGGCAAAGCAGAAGAGTGGCTCTAAAAAGTAATCCGCAGAAAACTCAAGTAATGTTTAACACTCTCGGAAGGGAACGGCAATTTACAATAAGTAGCGAGGCACTGGAATTGGTAAGGGAATACATATACTTAGGTCAGTTGGTGACGGCGGATCCGGATCATGAGACGAAAATAATCAGAAGAATAAGAATGGGCAGGGGTGCGTTTGGCAGGCATCCTCAGATCATGAACAGTAGGTTGCCATTATCCCTCAACAGAAAAGTGTATAATAGCTGTGTCTTACCAGTACTCACCTACAGGGCAGAAACCTGGAGGCTTACGAAAAGGGTTCTACTCAAATCGAGGACGACGCAACGAGCTATGGAAAGTAGAATGATTGCTGTAACGTTAAGGAATAAGAAAAGAGCAGATTGGGTGAGGGAACAAACGCGAGCTAATGACATCTTAGTTGAAATCAAGAAAAAGAATATGGGACATAGGCAGGACATGTGAGGAGGGAAGATAACCGATGGTCATTAAGGGTTACGGACTGGATTCCAAGGGAAGGGAAGCGTAGCAGGGGGCGGCAGAAAGTTAGGTGGGCGGATGAGATTAAGAGGTTTGCAGGGACGACATAGCCAGAATTAGTACATGACCGGGGTTGTTGGAGAAGTATGGGAGAGGCCTTTGCGCTGCAGTGGGCATAACCAGGCTGCTGCTGCTGATGATGATGACTGAAGCGGGGCTCCTGTGTCGCGCTTTCCCTTGAACAGTCCAACACTCCACGCCATCTAATGCCGTCGCTGCGAAGCCCGCGGCTCGCCTCCAGACCATATGGAGCGCTTGTGCGTGGGGAGGCTGGGAATTGCGCCAGGCAGAAACGGGGCATCCCTCATGCTTCTCACTGGACATGCTGCGCCGTCTAGTGGCACCGCCGAGAAGTCTGTGCGTCGGCTCTGGGACGAGAAGCGTGGTGCGCTGGTGCCTGCGAACACTGAGAAGGTGTTCCTCGCTTGCCGTACACCCAGGGCAATATACTGAGTAGCCCATGTTGCTGAAAGGCTCATTGAGGAGCGGCATATACCTAATACATAAGTGTCGCAGCCTGCTAATGAATCGGATTGCTCATTTTGAGGATGCCTTTTGAGGTGCCTGCGACTCGCTCAGTATCGGATTAATTTAAGCAACTTTTTCATGATTGCACAACGACATATTCCCAGTGTGGCATAAGTAGGTAACTAAGTTGATGTCAAAAGCGTTCATTGAAGAAGGGCACACATCCACTGGTACATACCCAGTAACCCATCTTGGCATCAAAGATGTTAATTTGAGACTAGTGCAGACTGAGGTGGGGTGGGGGCACAAAGGCAGTGCTCTAAGGCTGTGTCGGAAAGTTTCTTCGAGCAGCGCACCTACCCAGTGATGCGTATACAGTGACCCATGTTGACGTGAAGTAGTTCATTCAAATGGATATTTACTTGCAAAGGAATCGAAGCAACAAGAAAGAAATAACACGAGAGTTTACTGAAGAAAGACTGAACGTTATTTCTTTCTTACATATACCACATAAAAAGGAAAACTCAGTAAGTTAAGATACACTTGTACCGACTCACCTTGTTAGCTACCGTACTTCGTTGAACAGCGGCATGTATGTACACATTGCCACATATTCAGTTATTTGAACTGATGCGGCCGTTGGTTTCGCAGCTGGTCACCTCAACACAGCAGCCCGACACACCACCGATTCAACCATTAATTACCGAGATAGGCGAGAAAATCATTACCTACAAAAAAACTTAGACAGACAGCCCCCGGGAATTATGTGAAGCACCCTAAGAATATTAGGAAAAAAAATTCGGCGCTTCCGTGTTGTTTATGCGCTACTCCAGCGAGATTTATGCGTTACATGGCTGGCTTCGGCTGCTCTTTGCCTTCATGGTGCAATAGACAAGTTATTTCTACGTTTAGAGAACTTCTTGCGCACGCTAGCACAGCGCGAATTCATTCACAGCTGCGGGCGATCCACTGAAAAAATTGAAGAACACTTTGTAATTTCCGAACTGTGTTCGGCGAAAGCCTCTGCGCTTTCGATTGACTATGCCATGTCCTTTCCTGTTTTTGTTTTTTGTGCATGACACTCCAGTGGAATGGGCACAAGCTCTCACGGCACACACTCCGAAATTATGAAGTGTCCTTCAATTTTTTTTTTGACGAAAATTGGCAAAGTGTGGTTTGAAGTAAACGGTGGACTGTTTAATCCCGAATTCTCTATGTCTGCTTTAATGCCTCATGAATCCCTTATGCTTTGCTGGGTCGACTTCTACAATAGGTGCCTTGTGATCACCGAAATGCACCTATATGAACTCGACATCTTTAGTGGTTGGATATGTCTGGAACTCGACAGCTGCCATGCTGCGTGATGACTGTTGTCGTCGGTGTGAACAACTGTAACGCTAGTGAACTTTTGTAGATCATTGACAAATGCATCACTGTTCCTAGCGTCTAGGTTGAAATCATCAACAACGTTCCTGCGCACGGACGGACGGAAGGATGGACGGTAGGATGCCACGAGTATGAGCCAGTAAAGGCTTTCGCTTTCATCGCTTCCGTTCCGCTTCCCTGGCCATGGTGCCCGGTGATATGTTAACCCGCCGCATGCGCAGTCGCTCATTCTTCTTCTGGCGTTTGGATCGGGGGAATCCACAATCTTGGCACTTCTCCGAAGCGTTTGCCGTGGAATCATCACCGGTATGCTTGGGAGCCACCCGACTAACTCGACTGCTGTAACGAGATGTCGGATGAAGGAGCGTTGCCGTGCGCGCCGCTGTGCCATCACGTGATTGCTGAAAGAGCGTAAGGGGGAGAGGCCACAGCTGCGGCGGCGCAATTGTTGCTATGCGCCACTGCGTCATCACGTGATTGCTGAGAGAGTGTGAGGCGGAGAAGCCACAGCTGTGGCGGCGCAATTGTTGCTATGCGCCACTGTGTCATCACGTGATTGCTGAGATAGTGTAAGGGGGAGAGGCCACAGCTGTGGCGGCGCAATTGTTGCTGTGCGCCGCTGCGTCATCACGTGATTGCTGAGAGAGTGTGAGGTGGAGAGGCCACAGCTGTGGCGGCGCAATTGTTGCTATGCGCCACTGTGTCATCACGTGATTGCTGAGAGAGTGTGAGGGGGAGAGACCACAGCTGGCAACGTTCCAGGGCAGGACGGACGGATGGATGGATGCCACGAGTATGAACCATTAAAGGCTTTCGCCTTAATAAGATGCCTGGGGATGGTAAATCGCTGCTTTCTTCGAGTTTTGTATAGCTATATGGTGCTGGCCATTATTTAGGGAATACTCAATGCAGACATCTTCCATGGCTCGATAAGTATCTAACAGGTAGTGCATCACACGTGTTGGTTGGAACGGAATGACTTTTCGCGCAATTTTATCCTGCTGGCGGGAACCAGCTTTTTGTTTCAGACTTGCAACGAGCTTGTATTTCGTGCTCAGGACCTTTTTGTTCTTTCAATTCAGTGGTACTGGAACGGTGGGACGATGTTTTTCCGAATACCTTGGAATTTTCATTTGCGCTGCAGGGTTCGCTCTCCCAATACTTGTCTGGAGATTTGTTAATATAGCTTAAATAACGATATTGTCATGTCCGCTGATATTGACGTGAAAGTTCATCAGCTTGGTTTAGGGGGCAAATATCTAGAACCGTGTGTAGCTAATGCGTTGTTTGCCATTATCGCTTCTATATCTGCAACCACGCTGCCCAGGTGCCTTATTTAGCTATCGCTGTGCAGAGAAAAGAAGTCATTGCGCAGCCATTTGTTTATCGCGTGCACAGATTTCGCCATAGCTGCGCAATGCATGACGCAATCGCAGCTAAATTTTGCCTTTTGCTTAACCCCCATAGATATAACGCGATAACGCATGTATCATGCCTACAGATGCATCTGCCTCGCCCAGGCAATGGGCAATGAAGATTAGGTGTTGGGTGTAGCGACACATTAGCAAGAAGCAAGGTTAACCCCCAAAGATTTATGAAAGATTGCACGAAGAATAAATATGGAGACATTAAAATCTCTTATATAAACATACAGTGTGGCGGGAAGCACTAAAATGGGTGGCAAATAAAACTTAGCTGAATGACAACGCCATTAGCGTGTAGGCCTCGACCAAAACGAGCCTACCAGATTTGCCGCAGCCGCCTGTTTTCGACAAATGTGTATGGGAGAGGCGCAAAAAATGACTGGGTCAAGGAAACGCGGAGGCTTAGGCATGCTAATTAGGCAAGTTATGAAGTGGAAAGTGTATAAGACACGTGTAAGGAACATTAGTGGATTAGTGACACACGAGAAAGGAAAAAGACGCGGCTTGGAGTAGCTTACCTGTGCACAGGTAGTGAGGGAAAAATATAAAAATACAGAATTGCATGATTGCGATGCAAGCGATAAAAACGAGTACAAGAAATAGGGCCAGGTGGTATTAGTAGGAGATATGAGTGCGGACGTAATGGATTCAGACACATATAGTGATAACATTTTTATTGCTAGGTCTGACTGATGAACAGAACCTGGTTGTAATTACCAATGAAAATAGGTGTAATGAACAGGTGACGTGGCAATGCGGGAAGAGGCAGCGATGTATCTACTACGCATTAGTCTCAGAAATGGTCTACGAACCACTAAGCCAAATGATAGTAGACGGAGACAAAAAGCAATAGCTTTGGTAACGATCGTAAACGTCTAACCTTAAAATTAGGGATAGATAATATTTCAAAAAATAATGCAATATCATCACAATTTAATATATATTACCAAAAAACAAACATCACAAGGACATCAAGAAGAAAAGGGGTGCGTTTATTACAAGAGCCTGTGTATATAAGGAAATGGTTGAGACGAAGCCCCCTACAGCTCCATGTGCTGCACGCGAAGACGGGCTCCTTCATTATACGGATACCTAGAAAAGAAAAGGGTGGCGAGTGAGCATGTCCAAGAGGAAAATAAATGCACACGTGAACGCTGGGTGCATAACAATTATCAAAAGAGACCAGGACGCACGCAGAAAATTCTGTAACAATGTAAGAGCACTCGCAGCTCCTTCTAAAAATTCGCAAACGGCTTTATGGGCTAAAGACTACAAAACTTCTTTTTACAAAGTGTGAAATTCTTCCAGTGTTCTGTTTATATAATTATAGGCCGATGTTTTGTTTAAAGCGTTTTTTAAGTTTGTATCGATACCATAATTAATCTTGCTAATTTAAAAGCAAACACAAGTGTTCCTCCAACCAGGAACAAAGAAATGTGGACTGTACCCACCCCTTGAACTTCTTATGATGAACAATCTTTGTCCTACAAGCTACGTTCCCTTCTTAACCTAATAAACCATGTAGATTTTGACTATTCGTGTAATGAAAATTGTCTCATTAAGTGTTTGGCCTAGCCCATTTATTTTCAGGAATAGTACATACTTTCGATTTTTTTTCTCCCTCTAATTGTCGATCGCTGCTTTTCATGTTCATGCTATTTCAAGCCTATGCAAATGGATTGTATTGATTTGCGCTTTTTCGCAAAATTTTGTGTTGCTCGATGTTATGTAATATTCGTTGACTTATTTGAACTCTGTGCATGACTGACCCTCATCCTGCTGTTTTGCCAACTGTAAAGGTGTCGGGACATCGTCAAGCTGCTCAAGGTTTTAGTCCCGCACTCCTCCTATTCCAAGGGAAATAAAGTTGATTGACTGAGTGATTGAAGACGGCAACATAACCAGTGTAGAGTAATTCTCGATCAAACAGATGCGGCAACAATAGAAAAGCCCGGAACAACAAAATTTTTGCCTAGAAATCTTTTACTACATAAAAGCAGCAGAAGATTTCCCAGATATCATGACCACAATACCCGATGAAATTGTAATGTATCTAATCAAAACGCTCGGTCCAAAAAGCAAGGCCCTGCTGACTAATGCCAAACAGCAAGTGAGTAAAGCGAATAAATTTGGGGTTGGAGGACGCAACAGCATTAACCTCATCTACAAGGGCAAATGTCATAAGGAGAAGGCGAGCTCGTACAGTACAGTTACAGTAACGCCGTTTATGCAAGGAATGTTAATGCAAGCCACAAAAGTAGAACTGACGAAGCGGACGGAGAAAAGTTATTTACTGGTGGACCTACAGAATGGGTTCACACCAGGCAGATGCTATAAATGTATTACGTTTGAACAAACTCAGCGCATAGAGATTTAGGTAGCTCAGAATAGGCCTTTGTGGACAGCATTTGTAGATATCAAATGCGCCTACGACAACGTAGACAGGGAAACGTTATGGGATATCCTCAAGCGCAAAGGCGTGTAAGACAAGTTTGTGTAATTTCTGAGAAAGATATATAGGGTTCTCTCGCTATATGTTTTTTCTTTTCTTATCAAATTGTATATAACGGCCGAAAATTTCATGACAGGGCGAAATTTCACCGAGGATTGAAGCAAGGATGTCCTATGTTCTCTGTTTTTCAAGCTTCATATCAAGAGCATACAAAAACGACTGGAAAACGGAGAATGACCGTTTAATTTATAATATATGCGTAATGGGCAAATGGTGAAATAGAAGTCCCCTAGAATGATGTATGCAAACGACAGAATGCTGCTAGCCGGAAATGCGAGATATTTAGAGTTACTTGCGAAAATGTGTGGCAACGCAGGGACAAATCAAGGCCTGAAGTTCAACACAAGGAAGCCAAAAATTATGATCTTCAATGAAGAGAAGAGTAATTACGTGATCTCAATTCAACAGCGAGTCATACTCAAAGTCAAGCATATGCATAAACGAAGGAAATTATTAGTCAAGCACCCACCAAGTTAATCGTAAGATAAGGTGGAAGCGGAGCGCAGATATATTGGAACAGATTGCACGTTACGGCCACAATAAATATCAGGTTGTGCGTGAAATCTGGAAATGAGTAAATGTGCCAACGCTAACGTTTGCAATTGTCGCTCTGCCCCAAAAATGGGATTTCTTATCGGAGTTAAAGTTAACCAATGATCGGTAGGCCGGTAGGCTTCAGGAGCCCAGGGTAAAACTCCAAATGAGACAGAGCAGGGTGACATTGGTTCGGTCTCTTTTGGTTTCACAGATGGCAACCAAGTACACGATAATTGAATGGGTACATAGGTGACGAGAAGTCATCAAAAAGAAAGTTAGAGAAATAGAGAGTGAATTGGATGCAAATGGAATAGAAGAAAAGAACATGACAATTTTAAAGGATGCGAAGAAGGAAAATAGAAGGGAAAATCTTTACCGTAAAACAAAAGGCAGTTCATCCAATAAATAATCAGCAGCAGTAGCATGAAGCTATCGAGGTAAATTTAGCCACGGGTGGGCTGCTGAGAGAACAGTAGCTTAGCAGCACGCTTGTCGATCCCGGTGAAAGTGGATGCATTGGAGAGATCTCATTATGATCATAGAAGAAATAAATTAGCGAAGTCGAACCGGTGCTCACCAGGACTTATGGGTGTGCAAGTGTGCAATTTGTTGTAAGACTTTTACACATGCTCAAATTTGTCGCTTCAGTGTTATATACTTATGTACAGAAAATTTCCTGCAAAACTTCCGGCAGCATGACAGAGGCATAGCCAACTACTTCGACCATGGGAAATTGTCTGTCTGTATGGGAATAGCAAGTTCATGAGATTGGGGCAACCAGAGAAGTTCAACCCACATACGAACACGGGGGACTTGAGTGGCGTAGGGTAATTTGAGGCGCTACCAGCAAAAGGGCCATTTGCCTAAGCATGTGCGCAGGGTAGCCTCTGCAAAGGAACAACGCCCAATACCTAGAGGAAGGATGATCATCATCATCATGATCATCATCATTATCATCAGCCTGGTTACGCCCACTGCAGGGCAAAGGCCTCTCCCATACTTCTCCACTACCCCGGTCATGTACTAATTGGGGTCATGTTGACCCTGCAAGCTTCTTAATCTCATCCACCCACCTAACTTTCTACCGCCCCCTGCTACGCTTCCCTTCTCTTGGAATCCAATCCGTAACCCTTAATGTCCATCGGTTATCTTGCCTCCTCATAAAATGTCCTGCCCAGAGAATTTGTTGAAGAAATAAAACGAAGGACACCGACCAACGGAAGTGCTAAAAAATGAATGAATCTAAAAGATCTTTCGGCTTCGCTACGGAAGCCTTGTTCACAATGGGATGACGGAAGGATCATGGAAGCTTATGTATGCTACAGAACGTGACGTAAGCAGCGCGTGTATGACGGGCGGAGTGTTCCCTCATTTCGATTGAGCGTGTGACGTGTTTTTTTTTTATCTCCAGTGATTCCAGATACAGCCGTGATTTTAGGTTTCTTTCGTGGCCGATAATTTTCGAGCGATCCAAGTCGATCTTGTGGCCCGTTGTAACCGTGTGCTCGGCAAGGGCATTCGACACTGTACGCTTCTTCTCGACATCTTTCTGATGCTGCCTCAGTCTCTGTTTGAAGTTTCCCGACTCACCGATGTATGCGTAGTCGCAATCTGCGCAGGGTATCTTATAGACCACGCCGGGAAACGATTCTCTCGGAAGCCTGTCCTTGCCGCCGACGAGCGCATGCCTCAGCTACACACGGGCACGTGCGCCACCTCAACGTCATAACTGCGTAGAATGCGAGACAAGGTTTCGCTTATCCCTTGAACGTAAGGTATGGCGGCACGCTTTCTTGGTCGGGCATTGGCCGGACGAGCTGGATTGGACCGACGGCGTTGCACAGCACACAAAAAGGATGTGGGATAGCCGCTTGCCGAGAGATCACCTAGCACGTGGTCCAAGTCAGTGGAACGACTTTGTGCTGTGGTGCAAATGCGGTTCGTACGGTTGAGCAGTGAGGCAGCAAGCGACCTTTTGTGAGCGTCTGGATGAACGGATTGAAAGTTCAGGTAGCGGCCAGTGTGTGTGTCCTTACGGTATACGCTGAACGAGAGCCGTCCATCGCGTGTGATGACAAGCACATCTAAAAAAGGTAGTCTGCTGTCGACCTCTGTCTCAACTGTGAACTGGATGGCCTTTTGTTGACTGTTTAGGTGCGCAGTGAATGAATCCAAAGCGCTGCGCCGAATCAGAATGCGTGCACAAGTGCAGAATTTAATAGTAAGAAACCACTGACAATAAGACAAATTAAGCAGGTAAGTGTTGTAATCCGTGATTAATGTAACATATTTTACAGCGAAGCTGTATACCTCTACTGTCTAAGGAAATGTTCGTGTCGTTGGAGTCGTATGCAGCAACCTCCTCATACGTGGGCCGATCACCGAGATGATGCAATGTCGGGGCGACCAGCGGCGGAGGTGAAGCAGGCGTTAAGTACTCCCCATACTTGGGCCGATCCCGAAGATAGTGCAATACCGGTTTGACCTGCAGCGGTGTGAAACAGGCGTTAAGCACACCTCATACGTGGGCTGAAAAAGGAAATAGTGCAATGCCGGGCCGACCCACGGAGGAAGTGAACCAGGCGTTAAGCACTCGCCATACGTGGGCCGATACCGAAGATAGTGCAACGTCGGGCCGACCCGGGAAGAGGTACAGTTCGCCATTAATGAGTCCTCATGCACAGCTTCGCTGGTCATCTTTCTACATAGAGTGAACGGGCACTGATCTTTTTTTGTTACGTAATTTCTATACCCTAATGTCCATGCCTCCTCTGCAGCACGCAGAAGAGGTTCCACGTACAACATTGCGGCTGCGCCCCCAATAAAGCCGGCCAGATTTTTTTTCATTCTCCTGGTTCAAGCGGCTACGAATAAACTCAGAACGTTATGAAGCCAACGTAAGTTAAAAATTTCATGCTCACTAGCCGTATCTGAACCGAAACCGTGAAGCTTCAACACTAACCTATGGTGAAAACAAAGAACATGGAGTTGGGCAGCATGCCATCCAGTTATTTAGTGCTTTTGTCTCCTTCCATGATGTCGTATATAAAGGCTGTTAATTTTGCCCTGTTCCTCTTGGAGAGCTGAAGCACATCACTGGTCAATTGGAGCACATTCTGATTGAGGCACTTCGCTACGCCATCGCCGCCGGTTTACGATACGTGGAGGACCCTCTCACTGGATGAGATGTGAGAGGATGAGATGCTCTCACATCAGCTTGCACGTAACAGTGCGACAATGGTGAAATTCAACAGGTAGAAATGTTTGAAGACATACAAAGCGGCCATGAAAGATAATAAACACTATATGCTAGGGATATAACCTGTTTTCACAACTACGGCAACTAGCAAAGTAAACGGAACAGACAACCGTTCTTGTGACACTTGTAAAGATGTGATCAGCAATGCTAGGACGATGAAAACAGTAATCGTTTTGAGAACGGTACTTGATCACCCCTCTCCCAGATACAGATGTTTATTTATTAGGAATTATCTTTATCTCTCTTTTTCTCTGAGTAAATGAGTGAATTCAAATTGTGGACTGCGGACTGAGGCTCGTGCTTCCCATGACCCCCACATTTAATCACTATGCTGTTTTGCATTTCAGCGATGCGTGTGCTTTCTTTTGGTTAGTGCATTCCCATGTCTCGGGACAACTTTTTGTCAGAAATTAAGACTGACCTACACAAACAACAGTTACGAATGAAGTAACTTCGTAATCTTTCACGCATTCTCAGTCATACGGATCAAGTGTTATATATGTCAAGAGGAGTTATAGTTCGATTGCTAAAACGCTCAGATAGCAGAGCACCGCAGCGAGAGGACACGGAGCTTCGGAAACACAGGAACAAGGCTTCCAAACACTCAGTGTCGTCGTCTGTCCCTAAGCAATGCCTACTGCTCGTTCTTCTTCAGTACAATTGCCTCCCCGGGGAAGAGGAGCCGTCTCGGCGACCTACGGGCAAGATAGCACAGGAGGGTCCAAGTACGGCTTGAGCCGCTGAACATGAACGATTTCGCGCCCTCGGTGGCACTTATCGGAAGGCGGCTCAAGGGGTTCTACCAAATAGTTCACAGGAGACGTTCCACTGACCACACGGTAGAGACCCTGGTACTTGGACACAAGCTTGGGTGAAAGTCCAGGGCTGGTAGCTGGAACCAAAAGCCAGACTAGTGAGTCAGGGGCATAGGGTGCCGGAGAAGAGGGAATATCCCGCAGGTGCTTCTGTCGCTGCTGATCTTCCGAAGTAAATGTGCGGGCAAGCTTGGGGCACTCTTCCGCGTGTGCAGCAGCCTCGGACAGGTTAGTAGCCTCCGTTGTGTGAGGGCGATACGAAAGGATGGTGTCCATTGTGCAGGAAGGCTCGCGTCCGTGAAGAAAAGAGAACGGGAAAATCCTGTAGTGGTCTGTGTGGCGGTATTATAAGCGTACGTTACGAAGGGTAGAATTCAGTCCCAATTAGTTTGGTCAGATGCGACGTACATGGCTAACATATCGCCAAGAGTGCGGTTAAAGCACTCAGTCATGCCATTGGTTTGCGGGTGGTATGAAGTAGAGGTACGGTGAATTACGTTGCATTCCTTGAGCAGGGCTTCTATAACATCAGACAGAAAGACGCGGCCTCTGTCACTCAGCAACTCTCTGGGGGCTCCATGGCGAATTATGGTGTTATGCAGAAGGAACCAGGCAACATCCCGCGCAGATGCGTTGGGCAGAGGCGAAGCTTCGGCGTAGCGTGGGAGATGGTCAATCGCCACTATCACCCAGCGGTTTCCATCTGAAGTGCATGGAAGGGGCCCATAAAGATCAACTCCGAGCCTGTCAATGGCCCGTCCTGGACAAGGCAACGGTTGCACTGGAGCAGCTAAGGCATAACGGGTATTCTTGCGGCGTTGGCAAGTGAGGCAGCAGCAGACATGTTGGCGGACGAATCGGTACATCCCGCGCCAGTAATAACGAATTCGCAGGCGTGCGTATGTTTTAAGTACTGCTCTATGTGCGCATTGCGGGTCATCGTGAAACGCTGCACATATATCCGAACGTAGACGCCGAGGAACCACGAGTAACCATTTACACCCATCCGAGAGGTAGCCACGGCGGTATAGGAGCCCGTCACGAACAGCAAAGTGGTGTGCTTGGAGATGCAATGCACGGCCAATAGAAGGCCCTGATGGGTCTGACAGAAAAGCCAGCATAGCAACAATCCATGGATCCTTCTGCTGCTCCGAAAGAATATTCGTGGCGGTGAGGGAGGACTCGCATATTTGTACTTTCTGATAATTGGGCTGGCCTGACACTGGGGAGCGAGACAAGGCATCCGCGTCCGAATGTTTAGGGCCAGAGCGGTACAGCACTGGATTATCATACTCTTGGAGGCGAAGGGCCCATCGAGCGAGGCGGCCTGAGGGATCTTTCAAGGACGACAGCCAGCAGAGTGCACGGTGGTCCGTGATGACGTAGAACGGGCGATCGTGGAGGTAAGTAAGAAACCTAGTTATGGCCCAAATGATAGCCAGGCATTCTGTTTCTGTAACGGCATAGTTTGCTTCCGCTTTCGTGAGTGCCCGGCTAGCGAAGGCAACAACGTATTCATCGAAGCCAGTCTTTCGTTGTGAGAACCATTGCCGACGCCACTGGCATCCGTGTGTATTTCTCTCGGTGCGCTTGGGTCAAAATGTCGAGATAGAGATAAAATGGAGATAAAATAGAGATAAAGTGAACCGACAATAGTCTGCACTCCTATATTGCTATTTGTGCTAATTATGATCGATATTTATATCCAAAAAATGTGCTATATTCTTTCCTTAACATATAGAACTATTGATACCGGTAGTGGTTTCATGTTTGCATAATTCTTAAAATATGTAATTTGCTCGTTTAATATGCAGTTGTGACGGTGTATAATTGCATTGATTAGGCATACCAATGTCTGAATTGAAACCAGTTTAGAAAAGTTATGTCTCCTCTTGCATATGAAGACTGAAGAAAGCAACCAGCGCTTTCTAACGATAACCTCTGGATGCCACAGGTCTGAATCTTAGAGAGTGTCAAAGATATTGCCTATGAAAAGCTTAACATATTTAAAAAAGACCAGCAAAGGGTGGCGGGAGTCTGAACAGAGGATCTGTTGTTTTCGCGTCCCCACTGTATCTCCCACAGTTTGTCTACTTGTATTTAAATGCAGCAGTTAGGTTTAACTTTACTATTGTTCGATACAAGTGAGGTGCAACTGTTATGGCAAGATATGTTCCTAACTCAGTGAAGAATCATTCGCCAAAATATTAGCTATAGTTGTAGACCTGATCTATTGGTCAATGTCGAGATATTTTGTTTGAGAACATATGCAATAACCTATTATCATATTTAGGAAAATGTTCTCGTTGATCTCATTGCAGGTGTTGCTTAACATGATCGAGCATGGTCTAGACACAAAACAGTCTCTATCCAGACCATGTCTTCTAGTTGGGGGTGCCCTCAGAGTGCATCCAGAGTAAGAATTTAGTTTAGACATTTTGCTTGCCGGATATATACCGCGAATTTTTTCCGAAAAGAACATAGCTTTCATCTTACGGGCTGAAACTGCCACGGAAACTCGGTCTTCCTACTTACAAATACAAGCGTTAAACGAAAACCCTTCTTTCGAGGGAAGAACGTGATAAAATTGAAACCAACACCCGCCAAGGCGGACATGAAAGCAAAGACAATGACTCTTGTTTAATTTTGGGTGAAATCGAACAGTGAGCATGCATATATTTCAGGCAGATTAAGACTTCTGCAGTTCAACGCCAGGCACGTCGTCTGTATATGCAGTGGCACAAACAGTAATCGCGGAGGTAACAGCTTGTCCGTGAGGACAATGTACGCCAAGTCCCAGCATATGGAATTGCCTGTGTTATCATGGTGTTCAGATAATGCATCTGCGGACACATTTTTTAGTCACATACCTCAATTTCATTGCATTTATTACACCTTAAAGACCTGAAGCCTTTAAATAAGGTGTGCGTACATTGAGTTTTCAGATAGAATACAATTAAAAGCAACTAGTGACAAAATTAACAAAATGAGGAAAGCAAATCAAAGTAGCGTACGATAGTGCGAAAGCAAGTTAAGAGCAGGCTATGCTAGGTGTGTTTTGTTCAAAAGCAGGCGGCGGATTAATTGTCCGCGAAGCTTAGCTCGATCTCAGCATGAAGCTACGGTGTTCGGAATCGTTTTACACGGGGGTATCGTGTGCGAGAAGAATGAATTATTGATTGCGGATGTGTGGCCGCTTATGCGTGCGTCAGGACCTGTGTGGACTAATCTAGATGATGTTCAGATTTGTGAGTTTAGTACTGGGCGCTTTGTACGCGACTGAATAAACGAGGAATGAAACGGGCGAAGTCGAACGATTATGCGACGTGATTCTATTGCTGGAAGGTGGAGGGTCTGTCTTGCACTGAATATACTGGTGTACGGAGAATATAAATATGTTCTGAAACGTGTCGCTCGGTTTTATTTATTTATGGTACCCTCAAGGCCCGAAGGCATTACAAAGGGGAGTGGGAAAACGGGAAGCATAACAATGAAGTACGGAAATAAACAATGTAGCATGTTAGTAATTCCTAATTATACAGCACTATGCAATATCTTGCCTAATGTTTGTAAAACCTTAGGTTAGTTCTCACGCTCAACTATTTCGAATTCGATTCTATTTACTACCTGCAAATTTTCGGCCCAAGCATCGGTAGGCCATTCGCTCCCACGTAAGCGCACATTTTCATGGGACAGCTTGAAGCAGACCTGCTGAAATCATTCCTTTTAATACCCCACACCTATCTTCGTTACGTTGACGACATATTTATAATGTGGGAGCACAGCACAAGCGCCTTAACCGACTTAATTAGCCATTTCAATCGCTTTCACCCGAGTATTAAATTTACTGCTCACCACTCTCCTAGTCAGATCAACTACCTGGACACGAGGGTCCACATAGAAAACGGGAAACTGAGAACGACACTTTACCGGTCGCCTACAGATAGCCAACAATATGTAGAATACAACAGTCATCACCCGCGACATTGCAAGCAAGGAATTTTTGTCGGACAAGCGAAACGTTTATGAAGAATCTCCAGCGACGATCACGATTATATGCACCACCTAAATGACGTTAAAACAACGCTAGCAGAAAGGAACTGTCTCCAAGTTGCTCTCGATAGAGCTTGTGATGCCGCGCCAAGATTGGAGAGACAGCCGGAATTGTCGAAGAGAAAGGCCACACTGGAATCAGACAGACCGCCGGCCTTTATAACTAAATATTCTAATGCACCCCCAAACATAAACAACATCGTAAGAAAATACCACCCAATAATATCAAGTAACGAGCGTCTGCGTAAAGCGTTCCCGGATGCACCTAGGGTTGCCTATCGCCGAAACAGGAACTTTAAAGACATGTTTGTGCACGCAAAAGCTAGCCAACAGCATTCCCCCGTAATAAAAGCATGTGGTCGCTCTAGGTGCAAAACCTACAGGCACCCTCAAAGTGATATTAAAATTAAAAGCACCGCAAATAGTTATACACATGAAGTCAAATCTGGCTTCACTTGTACAAGTTCGGATGTGATTTATGCGCTTGAATGTTCCTTCTGTAAGAAAGAATATATCGGTGAAACAGGAGAATCAATGCACGTCAGATTAAACGGACATCGCGCGGACACAGCTAAAAAGCTTCCCAAAGCTGTCGCCGAGCATTTCAACCAACGAGGTCATAACTTTGATGAACTTAAACTCTACATATTACAGTCAAAGTTCCGTCCTGAACGAAAAAGAAAATACAGAGAACCATACCTTATCCATAAGTCCAAAACATTGCAACCAATAGGCAAAAACGTTTCAAAGGGAGATTTAGAATCTAATCGGTATGCTAAACTTCAAGCTATAGGCAACAACACTTAGTTTGATTTCTTGGCGTATCCCCCCCTTTTTTTTTACTCTTTCCATTCCTCTTTTTTTTCAGCCGGCGTGTCAGACGCCCTTGACACACCGGCCAACACGCGTGCGTTGACAGACCGGGGGAGGGGGGGGCAGGGGGGGCTGTCCCTGGCTTTGGCCTTGTGCACAGCGTTCCTTTACTCTCAATTCGACACGCTAACACACCTTCCCTCGTTTCTGCACCCTCCCGCCTCACACCCTCGCCCCTTTAGAAGAACGCCACCGATATATACTGTGGCGAGCAAAGCGTACGGTCGCCTTGAAGAAGACAAGTACACTTGTCGAAACCTTGGCTCCTGCAATCATCTGTTCACGTTTTGCTCATCGTCTTGAATTTCCATCTCCAGCATTCCCCGTGTTTTCTCTTATGTTTGTAAGTAGGACAATCAATGTAAACACAATAGCATCTTGATAATTCCTGTTAGTACAATGTGAACCAGTGTCGTCTTTAGTCGTTTGCAAGTACGACAAGTAAATGAAATAACATAATAATTTTTTTATTATAGAATGTTAGCTAATGCCTTACGAAAGAGTTTGTTGTCGACAATAGATATAATTTCACAAGGAAGGTGGTTCCACTGCCGTGATGGTCTGGGGAAGAAACATTGACTGAAGGTGTTAGTGTTGCCTGTTTGAAGTCCGACATTATGGCGATGATAGATGCGGCTCGATAGGTAATGAGGTTGAGAAATGGAGTTACTGTGAAGGGAGGAATGGTAATAATATTTGTGAAACAGTGTCAAAGGCGCTATTGTTCTAGAAGATGCAAGTGATGGAAGAGACAGATTGTCTTTCATTGATGTTATGCTAACGGTACGGTTATAAATTGAAAATATGAATCGGACTGAATTATTTCGGACAAGCTCCAGCGAGGAACTAAGGTTTTCATGGTACACGTCCCACACAGCTGCAGCGTATTCCAATTTAGGATGCACTAATGACTGGTAACGTAATAATTTTAAGGATGGTGGTGCTTTGGAAAACTTGTGGCGTAAGTAACCGAGCATGCTATAAGCTTGACTTATTATGTACTCAGTGTGAAGGTTCCAGGTTAGTTTTTTTCTTATATGAACTCCTAAGTGTTTGTAGAAGTTAACGGGTTCTAGAGGAATTTTATTGAGGTAGTAACTATGAAGAGTACTAGTGCTCCTCTGCACGCGCATAACTTTATATTAATAATATTGTGACGCAGCAGTTGTCACGACGTTTTTCCGAGTCGAAGATGCGGCATACCGACCACGCCCACAGCACGGATCACGCTCGAGAGCCAGCCCCACAAGCGATGATGAAGAAGAACCACATATGAGCCCCACATGATGATGATCATCTACAGATGACAAGGGATAGCTTATAAATGGCCACACTAATGTCCCCTCGCGCCAGAGCGGCCATCTTGGCCGCAATTCAAAGGGGCGGCGAATGCCTCGTGAAAGGCTTCATACGGGAAAATTGGACAACCTCAGCGGCGCGACAGTGGCGGTCATTTGGAACAAAAACTGGTACCACGTGATAGTTAACCGGAGAAGTCTGCTCCAATACGTTGTAGTGGCCGATGAACCGAAGCTGAAACTTGTCACACAAGCCAGGAGTACGAAGTGGTGACCGGAGTAGCACTTCCTCGCCAGGGCGGAAGCACACGACGCGATGAGAGGCGTCGTAATCTTGTTTACGGTCATCTTGCCATGCTTCGACGTTGATGCGGGCGAGCTGGCGACAACACAGAATGCGGGACACGTACTCTTCACAGGAGGATGGACATTTATTGACATTTGGCGCGAACAAAGAGACGTCAAGATTGGAAAAGGGCGAACGACCATAGACAAGGTAGAATGGCGAGTAACCGGTCGTGCGTTGAACAGCGGTATTATGCGCAAAAGTGACGAATGGCAAAGTTGCGCCACAGTGCCTGTGATCCGGTTCGATGTACAAGGCTAGCATGTCTGACAGCATGCGATGAAATCGCTCTGTGAGGCCGTTGGTTTGCGGATGGTAACTGGAGGTAGTCTTGTGGGTAGTTCCAGAGGCTATGAGTACTTCGTCTACTAGTTGCGAGAGGAATGCTTTTCCACGGTCGCTCAGGAGGACGCGAGGAGCACCGTGGCGCAGTATTAAGGATTGAAGTATGGATGCAGCAACTTCAGAGGCTGAGGCGGAACTGACACAAGTTGTTTCGGCGTAGCGTGTCAAGTGATCAACGGCTGTCACGATCCATCGTTTAACGGTGAGAGTCACAGGAAGAGGATCATACAGGTGAATGCCAACGACTTCAAATGGTTGCGACAGGCAAGGAATCGGTTGCAGTTGTCCAATTGGAGCTGATGTAGGGAGCTTTCGACGCTCACAAAGGGTGCAGGAAGTGACATACCTCGCTACACGGGTGGACAATCCAGGCCAGTAGAAGCGACCTTTGATGCGGCCATAGGTTTTCTGGAAACCAAGGTCACCAGCAGTCCTGTCGTCGTGAGAAGCCTGCAGGACATGCGTGCAATAGTGTGAAATAATATATTAGGAGAAAGTCAGGCGGAACCCTTCTAAATATCACTGTGGACGACTTAATGTAATCAGCGTTCAAGCAATGTAGCGACGAAACTTATATGCCTCCATTTATAGCTTTATTGGCCATTCTGAGATTTCCATTGCACTCAACACAATCAGCCCAATTTTCTGTGGTACTCGCCTGCCGAAGACTCGCAATACCATAAATACCTCATGATGACACACTGACGACCATAGGATAATGTAGAAGGAGTGACCTCGATGGAACGACGAAGGCGGTATGATGGCGACAGCATACCGATATTTACACGACGATTCTGAAATGATCACGGTGGCATGAAGAGGATGACAGCGCAAAGGCGACGGCATGGGCAAATGAGACTGCTGCGTGACGGTGATCGCATTATTGTGATGGTATGACGGAAGCTTTGTTACGAAATAGAAATGACGATAATGGCGTGACCATGACTGCAACACGGCCAGTGACCCGAGCTTGTGGACTACTCGCGAAACTTTGGGGGCATGAGAGGCTCTTTAGATAAATAAGACATAGACTGCAAATGCCTGGTGTAGGCAAAGAATTCTAATAGCAATAAAATAAAAAAACAGGAAAGCTGTGATGTGAGGGAGTGTGCATGAGAGCGGGCGAACCTGAAATTTGGGGGATGGCCCACTTGAAGTTTGCGGGTGAGACAACTAATAATCGGTGGTGGTGTTGCGACTTAGGGGTGAAGGACGAAAGACCGAGACTTCCCGTAGACGAAGAAGAAACGAAAAAATTTTACATTTAGAGCTAGTGGATGATAGCGTACACGCAGCTACAAGAGCGCAACTGACCGGCTGGGCGGCTGGAAGTGACCCTCTCTTCTCACAACCGGCCGGTACCCCCTTAAATCCCATCGGCAACTCCTCGTCGGCAGGAACAAGGCGGGACGAGGCGATGACGTAACCCGTGTCAAATTCTTGATTCGTCGTGGAGGTGGCTGGACGCTTCTTGAAGTGCCCTCCCGGGCCGAATCCTTGATTCGTTGCGGAGAAGTGGGAGCTCCTGCCGCCTCGCTGATATCCACGTGGTGTACTCAGTATGGCATCTCCCGTCGCCTCAATGATAGGCACGGGGTGGGCACAACAGTAGGCAAACGTAAAATTTGGACATGTGCCAAATAATATTTAGGGAGGGCAGACTCTAAATTAGGGGGTGGGCCAAAATAAGGTTGAAGGTTGGCCTACTCGAAATTTGGGTGTGGGCAAACTTAAAATATTTGTGTAGGCTAAATTAAATGTGGGGATTGGTCTACTTGAAAATTGGGGTGGGAAAAGATATATTTGGGGATAGGGCAACTTCAAAACCTGGGGGTGTGTTTTGGGTGGGCAAAATAAATTTCAGGGTACGGTAATGCATTGTTAGCCAACTGCGGTGGAGTTTTTGTTGCGACGAGGTTTATCGTCGTTCACAATGATCGCTAGGCACTCCTTTTCTGTGACGGAGTAATTTAATTCTGCTTTCTTTTGAGTACGGCTTGCATAAGCGACGACGTATTCATCATAGCCAGCTTTCCGTTGCGCTAAGACCACGCCAAGGCCAACTCCGCCAGCGTCAGTATGGACTTCCGTGGGAGCATGAGGGTGATAGTGGCGAAGAATCGGTGGTGAGGTGAGGTGAGCCGAAACGCTGCATCACATTCAGGTGACCAGGCTGCTATGCCGTTACTGGCGGAAAGTAAACTTGTCAAAGGTGCCATGATGGATGCGAAATTGCGTAGGAAGCGACAAAAATAGGAACATATTCCTATAAAACTTCTGAGGGTTTTGATAGACGTGGGCGTTGGAAAGTCGGCAACGGCGCGGAACTTGTCTGGATCCAGGGAGGACGCCGTCTTTTGAGATAACGTGACCCGATATGGTTAGTTTTCTTGCAGCAAAACGGCACTTCTTGAGGTTAAGCTGTAGGCCGGCAGATGCGAGACAGGTCAGAATGTCATGCAGGCGAGCGAGGTGTGTCGGAAAATCGGTTGAGAAAACGACGATGTCGTCTAGGTAACATAAACATGTCTTCCATTTGTGGCCGCGAAGGATGGTGTCGATCATACGCTTAAAGTAGCGGGCGCGTTGCACAACCCGAAGGGCATGACGTTAAACTCGTAGAGGCCATCGGGTGTAACGAATACGGTTTTCGGACGGTCAGGCTCGGCCATTGGAACTTGCCAGTACTCGGAGTACAGATCCAAGGAACTGAAGTATTCTGCACCTTGTAAACAATCGAGAGCGTCATCAATTCGAGGCAGTGGATAAACGTCTTTTCTCGTTATCTTGTTTAGGCGCCTGTAGTCGACGCAAAAGCGAATGGAGCCATCTTTTTTTGTCACCAATACGACAGGTGAAGACCAAGGACTTTGAGAGGGACGGATGACTCTACGTTTGAGCATGTAGTCCACTTGCTCCGTGATGAGTCGACGCTCTTCGGCGGAGACACGATACGGGCGCTGTCGCAAGGGGGAATGGGAAGCGGTTTCGATGGTGTAAGAAACACTGGTGGCACGGCCCAGTGACGTCTGATTACAGCCGAAGGAATTGGCAAACTGGTGAAGGAGAGCGAGAAGTTGGCGGCGATAAGGTGGGGAAAGAGCAGGGTCAATGGCGTTGTCAAAAACCACTGAAGGTGATGAGCCGGAGACCGAAGCGATGGCGTCAACATGACGGAGGGAGTCGGTAGGAACATCGAGGTCGTCGACGTAGTCGACCGCCTGGAAGTATCCTACGGTCTCTCCACGCAGTAGGCTGATCGGGTACTGGTAGTAGTTGGTGACCAGCATCACAGTTGACCCAGATGTTACAGTAAGCACGGCAAACGGAAGAACAATGCCATACCGTTGAGCAAACACATCGACGGCGTGAACTCCACAGTGGTGTCAGATGTGGCATCTGACGACAAGACAACAGCCATCGACGACTCAGGAGGTATGCTTGTGCCGGCATCAACAGTGAGTCTGTCGGCAAAGTGAGCAGAGCTGGTCGGCAGTGATTCACATAGTGTTAAAAGCGACACTTCTGCACGCGAACAGTCAATGACAGCATGATAACGTGACAGGAAATCCCAACCAAGGATGAGGCCATGAGAGCAAGATGGTAGCACGAAACACTCGATAATGTACAAAACATCGTCGATGACGAGACGGGCAGTGCATACAGCTGAAGGGTGAATTCGCTGCGCGCTCGCAGTGGCGAGCACCAGGCCAGAGCGAACTGTAGTCACTTTTCGTAGCCTGCGGCAAAGGCTCTCGTGAATGACGGAAACGGCTGTTCCGGTATCGACTAGTGCGACTGCGGGTACTCCCTCTACAAAAACTCTAATAACACTTTGCGGCAAAGATTGAGGTCTTGAGAACGTCGATGTATTTGCAGTTCTTGCCTCAGGAACTGCAGCAGTCAGTTTCCCTCTTCAGTGGGCACTCGACGACGCAGGGGCGAAATCGAACGCCGACGAGGGGAAGGAGAGCGCCGAGTTTCCGACGGGCGATAGGTGTCGAGACGTCGCGGTGAAAATGGAGGCGTGGCGGCATATTGTCGTGCGTAGCTGGGCGTGTCAAAGCTGGTACGCTCAGTTGGGGCGCGGCGGCGACAGAAGCGCGCTACATGACCAGCAATGCTGCAGGCGAAGCAGATAGCATTGTGAAACATAGTTCCAGTGCACAATTGAACAAGGACGAGGAGAGAAAGACAACACGAACGCCGGTCTTTCTCTCCTCGTCCTTGTTCAATTGTGCGCTGGAACTATGTTTCACAATGCCAACTATCCAATAACAATCACAATAACCAACTAGCCCAGCTGTCCATACTTAGCGAAGCAGATAGGCCGGTTGTCTTGAGTGCGCACGTCTCGGTGGGACGCAGAAACTGTGGTAGCGGTCGGGCAACTGGAAATAAAGCCGGATGCATAGGCGATGAAAAGGAAGCTGTCTGCGCAGGTGGCCGCGCAACCACGGCTGAATAACTGAGCGGCAGCGACGTAGGGTGAGTGGCAAAGTTGGTATGGGTCAGCGGCACACTCACAGGATTGGGTAGGGGTGTTGTAGGAGCTGCAGGAAGCGCTTCAGATATCTGAGTTTGAATGGCTTGCTGCAGCGTTGGAAGCAAAGCTGCCGTAGGTGCGTCGCTGTGAGGGAGCAGCGAGAGCTGCCTGGCCACCTCTTAACAAATAAAATCTTTAATATGCTGCGAGAGGGTCGAGTTGTTTATTTCGGTTGAAACCGCGATGCTTGATACGGAATCGGCGTGCTGAATGTTGTGGCGGGCTATGGAACGTTGGCGGCGCAGCTCGTCAAAGCTCTGCCAGATGTTAATGAGGGCTGATACGCTAGTTGGGCTTTTGGCCAGCAACATCTGGAATGCGCAGTCCTCGATGCCCTTGAGGATGTGTTTAACCTTGTCATCCTCTGACATGCTGGGATTTACCCGCTTGCACAAATCGAGAACATCCTCGTTGCAGCTGGGGAATGTCTCTCCAGGCTACTGTGCGCGCTGGCGTAGACGCTGTTCAGCGCGTAACTTACGCACAGCTGGGCGATCAAAGACTTCAGCAAACAGAGTGCTAAACGCGGACCAGCTCGTAAAGTCTGATTCGTGGTTGAAAAACCAAAGTTTGGGTACGTCGGCTAGGTAGAAAGGCACGTGGGTCAGCTTAGACTGGTCATCCCATCTGTTATGGGCACTTACGCGTTCGTACGATGGCAGCCAGTCTTCCACGTCGTGTTCGGCGGTCCCACTGAAAATGGGTGGGTCGCGTTGACGAGGGACGCCGGCGCAGATGACAGTGACAGCTGGGGGTGCAGGCAACGAGGTGGCCGGATTAGGCATTGTGCTGGGCGATCTTGTTGGCAGGGTTCGAGTGCGGAGCTCTAGGATGAGGCGAAGGATCTCAGCAACCTCCACCAAATGCGACGCGGTTTATTCTCGTTCACAACGGTGTGGAACGCTAGATAAATCAAGGCACTGCAAGGGCTGTCCGTAGCACGGGGCTCGCTCGCGATCACGGCACGGCCCTTCGTCTTCCTCTTCAGAAGGCACATAGGCAATGGCGCCTCTGCTTCATTACGCTGTTTTCTTTCTTTTTTTGTGTTAGTTCCCTGTAATCTCACGTCTTCCCTAAATGCGAAATCTGCCTAGTCTCTGCCTTTCCGTTCGCGCTGCAATACAAAATCTACGCGTAAATGCGTAACCAATTTTCCAAATCCTGAATTCACAGTGATTGTCGTGATACTCCCAGTCATGCATGCCTTCATGTCAAGATATCGGAATTCATTGCTTGTTTTGTGACCACAATTGATCACAAAGGCAGCTTCGCCTTAGAACATGTCGTAACACTAAGTAAAAAAAGACATCACTCTCTGGGGCAACCATTATTAGAAGCTACATACAAATTTCCTCTTTAGGTTAAGAATCAATATTCCAAAGGAATATACCCGTCCTTACGCTCGTTTTAGGTTAATTGACAGTACAAATCTTAGTTTGTGGAGTTCCATTCTAAACTGACGTTGCTGACTAAACTGACTAAACTGGCAATTTGCTGACTCAAATAAACAATGTAACTATTGAAGAACAAGACACACCTTCGGCGGACGTGCGAAGCATGTATTGCAATTGTCAAATACAACACAGTTTAATGCATTAAGGATAGTCGTTTTAGAGCTGCATGAACTGCTTTTAATCGCTTAATGATTAAAGTCTTTAGGAGGCCTAAATTCACTCTCTGTAAATTGTCTAAAATACAAATAAATTAAACAAAGAACGTTCAATAAGGCTCTGTGACTAAGTAAAAAAAAAACAAGCACGTTGTCACGCACGCACCTGCAAGCAGGAACACATGTCACTTGATGAGCGTTAAACTTGCTGTCAGAGCCCTGGCGTGAGGAAGAGCGGCAGCAGCAGCGAGCGAATAACCATTCCTGCTGCCTCTCGCTTCAACGGTAATTAGGCGCGCAAGAACACAGTGCACACGAAGCCGTCAGCACAGATTGAACGATAGAAGGTGCGCGGCCGCGCTCAGCCGCCGAAAGAGGTGTAGAAGATGAGCACTAACCTGCCATATTAGCCACTCCCCTCCAGGATCACGTACAATACATATCCCCGCCAGCCCCGAGAAAATGGCGCACCCTGCCTGTATTGATGCCTTGCGGGCGCGGTAAGACGTCATCGCATCAAGCCACCAGACTTCTCGGCTCCGTGTCGCATGCTTTCGATATGCCCCAAAGCGGCGGCGTTATTGCACTTGTACTTTAAAAGCAACATCACGGCGACGCCCACGTTGGCGGTAGAAGTTCGCGTGGAGTGTCCTTATATTGGATGTGACGGTTGTATTACAGCAGAACTCATCTGGCTAAGATTGTCGATCCTATAGCAATTAAAGGGAAGCTCAAGAGTCTGTCGAATTCAATAAGACGCTCATATACGGATGCGGGAACCTTATAAACCATGTAGGTAAAATTTCGGTTTTTTTTCAATTAGGAGCGACGTAATCGTAGGTTAAAATTGCACTGTAGCTCCGCCCCCCATCGAATGCCGCGCGCTGCTGCTGACGCTGACGATGCGAGCGGAGACCGGAAACCGCGGTGTTGTGACGTCAACTCTAGTGTTTTGTTCCTTCGCAGCCTGCGCGACCGTGCCTGACCGCGCTTGTTTCTGCGTACGTGCCATCGTAATCTGCTTCGATCGACCCTACATTCCTTTATTGGTGCGTCTGCGTGTATGTAGAGTGGTAGTCAACGTGCGCAGCATCAACTGAAGTGGTGGGCCGATCATGCCGGCTTTCTGTGCAGCCTTCGGTTACGAGTAGTGTGCGGATGGCGCACAGATGAAGGTCACTACACGTACTGCATGAACCGGGAAGCTTTTCACGCGTTTAAACCGTCTTTGTAGATTGCCGACAGCTTTGGACAGCGCACAAATGCCGACGATCGCATCCTCGTTTACGTTCCACGAGGAGGCATGCAGGAAAACAACACTATAGTTGTTTGACCGAAAACGAGCTCACTAGATCGGCGAAAGATCGGCGAGATCACTAGATCGCTTTGCAAAAAACATACTCACCAAAGAGCATTTCAGCACGAGGAGATCCCAAGACTTCGCTTTCGTTCGCGTCGAAAGCACTGCTCGCACCAGCATCGTTTGCTTCTTCGAGAGGCCGGCTCTTCGCAATCGGCTCGTACATGTAGGTAGCAACGCCGAACTCCTCAGAAAAACGCAGTCTCTCTAAATTTTCCATTACCTCTTAATTTCCCATTACAGCACCAAACTACCTGGCACCGCGCTTCATGTGTAGCGGCAGCGGTCGGTCACTAGAGTTGACGTCACGAGGCGCCCGACCAATCACAGGCGGAAACGAGACGCGCGAGCTGGGCGTGTCCGCTGCTGCACTTGTCGTCGAAATAAAAAAATTTGCGCTTTCTTTCGCTCAATTTCGATACGATATTCGAATTCGGAGTGTCGAAAACCATTATGTACACATGTTCACTCATTTTTCTGGAAAACCTTTCAGCTTCCCTTTAACATATGAGCAATGCATCTACAGACCGTATTTCTGAAGTCAGGTTTATATAACATCTCTAGTGCTTATTCTATAGTTTTCCGTTGGTTCCGATATGGGCAAGACTCATCGGTATCGTTCCACTCTGCTATGACACTAGCTAGCCCAGAGGCGCTATTCTCGACAAGCATGGCGGCTGCGCGCCCGTCATTATCCACCATGTTGACTCTCTTTTTGACTGTGGAGAGCTCACATACCTTGAAATTTGTGCCGGCAAACGGAAGTTTTGCGAAATGCAATTTTGCGTTTTCATCACGATGACGAATCGGGACGTTGAGCTCCAAATTTTATAGACTAATACAGTCTTTTGGTCCTTCGCAGCCACATCGCGACGTTCGCACTTCAAAAAGATAGTAAGTGGTAGCGTGCAGAAGCCAGTGCAACGCATCTGCAATTTTGCGAATATGTGGTGGCGATCTAGGATATACGGCATGCCAGCTTGCTGACTTACTGAAGGAATATGCTGTGGGGAGAGTCACAGGAATGGCCGTTTCGTAAACGTCAATTTGACGTTGCGTAACGTTGCGCTGGACCGCCATTGGAGAGATTTCCCGCCATAATTTACGATGCGAGGAGCCACACGAATTATGATAATGAGCAGCCATATGCAATGGTGGCTGAGAGGAATGCGTATCGCCACATTTTCGCCGTCGTTTGGCGCCATGAAAATATTTTTTTCATAATGTGTGCTCATAGTATTTGCATCGCTCTCGGATGGTGTTGGCATTTGTGTTTTGGCCCATCATTCTTTTAAAAGAACGCGTTTGTACGAATTGATATTGGTTGAACATAGCAAACTTTATGTAACGTTGTCCACGTTTCACTGCTGCGTTTGTACTGTAATCAAGATTAATGCGTTTTCGCACAATAAAAAGTTATGTAAACGCCGTATTTTTAGTTGATCAAAAGGAATGTACGTAAAGTGGCGTCTTGAAGTTTCCTCCCGCAATGCGAGTAACCAGCGAAGTGAACAAGAGATGGCAGTGCCGGCGCTTGCGTCAGGCTACCGGATATATCTCGCGCGCTCAACGCTATCGGTGATATTCGGCCTTTCTCAGCCAGCCGAGTCGGGCTGAGCCACTTGCATTCCACGAGATAGCGATAAGCTGGCCTAGAACGTGCGCACATAACGGCTGGTAGGTCGCGTATGTTGTACCAAGGAAGAAAACAAGCGCGTTGGCACCAACGTACGATGACAACGTACGCTGCAGAGGGTGCCAAGAATCCCTGTCCGGACAGGCCGCCATTGGAATATGAACCCGGCAACGTTTAACGCTAGAACGTTATCTAGTGAGCCGAGTCTAGCAGTGCTATTGGAGAAATTAGAGGGCAGTAAATGGGATATAATAGGGCTCAGTGAAGTTAGAAGGCCAAAAGAAGCATATACAGTGTTAAAAAGCGGGCACGTCATGTGCTGCCCGAGTTTAGCGGAGAGACGAGAACTAGAAGTCGCATCCCCGATTAATAAGAACATAGCTGGCAACATACAGGAATTCTATAGCATTAACGAGAGGGTGCCGGTCCTATTGTGCAACCTAATAAGAGGTACAAAATGAAGGCTATACAGGTCTACGTCCCTACATCCAGCCATGATGACCAGGAAGTCGAAAGCTTCTATGAAGACGTGGAATCGGCGATGGGTGCACTATACTGATGGTCGACTTCAATGCCCAGGTAGGCAAGGAGCAGGCTGGAGACAAGGCAGTGGGGGAATATGGCATAGGCACTAGGAGCAGCAGGGGAGAGTTATTAGTAGAGTTTGCGCAACAGAATAATATGCGGATAATGAATACCTTCTTCCGCAAGCGAGATAGCCAAAAGTGGACGTGGAGGAGCCCGAACGGCCAGACTAGAATAGACACAGACTTTATACTCTGCGCTAAACCTGGCTTCATACAAGATGTGGACGTGCTCGGCAAGGTGCGGTGCAGTGACCATAGGATGGTAAGAACTCGAATTAGCCTAGACTTGAGGAGGGAACGGAAACAGCTGGTACATAAGAAGTAGATCAATGAGTTAGCGGTAAGAGGGAAAATAGAGGAATTCCAGATCAAGCTACAGAACAGGTATTCGGCTTTAACTCAGGAAGAGGAGCTTCGTGTTGAAGTAATGAACGACAGTCTTATGGGCATCATTAAGGAGTGTGCAATAGAAGTCGGTGGTAACTCCATTAGACAGGATACCAGTAAGCTATCGCAGGAGCATAGATCTGATCAAGAAACGCCAATTTATGAAAGCCTCTAACCCTACAGCTAGAATAGAACTGGCCGAACTTTCGAAGTTAATCAACAAGCGTAAGGCAGCTGACATAAGGAAGTATAATATGGATAGAATTGAACATGCTCTCAGGAACGGAGGAAGCCTAAAAGCAGTGAAGAAGAAACTAGGAATTGGCAAGAATCAGATGTTTGCGTTAAGAGACAAAGCCGGCAATATCATTACTAATATGGATGAGATAGTTGAAGTGGCTGAGGAGTTCTATAGAGATTTATACAGTACCGGTGGCACCCACGACAATAATGGAAGAGAGAATAGCCTAGAGGAATTCGAAATCCCACAGGTAACGCCGGAAGAAGTAAAGAAAGCCTTGGGAGATATGGAAAGGGAGAAGGTAGCTGGGGAGGATCAGGTGACAGCAGATATGTTGAAGGATGGTGGGCAGATTGTTCTAGAGAAACTGGCCACCCTGTATACGCAATGCATCATGACCTCGAACATACTGGAATTTTGGAAGAACGCTAACATAATCCTAATGCATAAGAAAGGGGACGCCAAAGACTTGAAAAATTATAGACCGATCAGCTTACTGTGAGTTGCCTGGAAACTATTTACTAAGGTAATCGCAAATAGAATCAGGAACACCTTAGACTTCGGTCAAGCACAGGACCAAGCAGGATTCCATAAAGGCTACTCAACAATAGACCATATTCACGCTATCAATCAGGTGATAGAGAAATGTGCGGAATATAACCAGCCCTTATATATAGCATTCATTGATTACGAGAAAGCGTTTGATTCAGTCGAAACCTCAGCATTCATGGAGGCATTGCGGAATCAGGGTGTAGACGAGCCGTATGTGAATTTTCTGAAAGATATCTATAGCGGCTCCCCAACCACCGTAGTCCTCCATAAAGAAAGCCACAAAATCCCAATAAACAAAGCCGTCAGGCAGGGAGATACGGTCTCTCCAATGCTATTCACAGCGTGTTTAATGGAGGTATTCAGAGACCTGGATTGGGAAGAATTGGGGATAAGAGTTAATGGAGAATACCTTAGTAACTTGCGATTCGCTGATGATATTGCCTTGCTTAGTAACTCAGGGGACCAACTGCAATGCATGCTCACTGACCTGGCGAGGCAAAGCCGGAGGGTGGGTCTAGAAATTATTCTGCAAAAAACTAAAATAATGTTTAACAGTCTCGGAAGAGAACAGCAGTTTACAATAGGTAGTGAGGCACTGGAAGTGGTAAGGTCACATACACCTACTTAGGACAGGTAGTGACTGCGGATCCGGATCATGAGACCGAAATAATAAGAAGAATAAGAATGGGCTGGGGTGCGTTTGGCAGGCATTCTCAGATCATGAACAGTAGGTTGCCATTATCCCTAAAGAGAAAAGTGTATAATAGCTGTGTCTTACCAGTACTCACCTACGGGGCAGAAACCTGGAGGTTTACGAAAAGGGTTGTACTCAAATTGAGGACGACGCAACTAGCTATGGAAAGAAGAATGATAGGTGTAACGTTAAGGGATAAGAAAAGAGCAGATTGGGTGAGGGAACAAACGCGTGGTAATGATATCTTAGTTGAAATCAAGAAAAAGAAATGGGGCATGGGCAGGACACCTAATGAGGAGGGAAGATAACCGATGGTCATTAACAGTTACGGAATGGATTCCAAGGGAAGGGAAGGGTAGCAGAGGGCGGTAGAAAGTTAGGTGGGCGGAGGAGATTAAGAAGTTTGCAGGGACAGCATGGCCACAATTAGTACATGACAGGGGTAGTTGGAGAAGTATGGGAGAAGCCTTTGCCCAGCAGTGGACATAACCAGGCTGATGATGATGATGATGATGATGATGATGATGATGATGATGATTTTCCGGGGACATGCATCCTAGCTAATGAAGCCGACGACTGAAGTGCGAAGTGTTTTCGACGGAATAATCATGCGCTTTGAGCGAGCTGCTTTATTTTTACTGCGTAGGAAAAGTGTTTTGCTTTACCAAGTACCTTACGTGCAGTGGCTTTATTTCAGTTTCTTAGGTAAAACGTCAAGTTGGCGTCACCTTACGAAAGCAAAATGGGCCCATCCACACCATTTTATTCACGCCGCGTCTACGTCACCCATCGAAGCAAATGGCGGAATGTCAAGAATAGCGCTCTAGATCGCACATCAGCATGAAGCCATGAGAAAGACTATATGGCGCTGAGGCAGCGACGACGATTGAATGACGAAGGAATAATAAGGAATGACAGAGGTTGTATGACGATGACCGCATGCCGGCAATCAGATAGCGATTCCTAAATAATGATGACACAAGAGTGACGACACTAGGACAATGGAATGACTGCGAGTGTATCACAACCATATGAAGTCAACCGGATGACGAAGATGTAATGACGAAAATCACACTACCACATCTGCATGACCACGACAATATGAGAACGGGTATATGTCCGCGATTGCCTGACGGCGACGTAATGCCAATAATGGCGCGTCAGCGGTTGAATAATCATGATTGAATGACAATAGCATGGTTATGAAATAATGAAGAACAATAGATGACATCGAAAGATGACTACATTGGGATGACCGTGTAAAACAGACAGCGTTACCACGACGGCATGACAATGATATGACAGGACACAATGATGTTGATGGCATGAAACGATAGGGGAATGCGATGATGGCGAGTGTATGACCACAATCGCATGACGACAACGGCGCAAGGAGACGCACACGGCGAAGCTGGAGTGAGGGCGATAGACGGCGTACGACATTATTACTGCATCGGTGTCATAACGAATGCTTGGATACTGTGTGACGACGACAGCTGGCGAAGACGACATGGCGAGGGTCCGATGACAACGACCGCAATCACATACCTAAACGCCAAACTAGAGAACTTGGGCCAGTCGGTCGAGGTAGAAGGCGTGATGACAACGGCATGATGAGAGTAATGTCACGAATTTTGAAAGATGACAATGGAACGAACCCAAGGGCATCATGACGCGTAAATGCCTGGTCGCACAGACTATTATAAAACTTCAGCCATTGCGTCGGCGTAAACGGCGTGGCGACGACGATAAGGCGGGAGAAACATCACCAAGCTAGAACGGCGACGATGGAAGAAGAACGGTAGCTCCGCGACCGCGAGTACATACCTAGTGGCCCAATCTGTTAGACGATTTGGCCTCTAGGCAGGCGTAAGAGGCTACACAGACAGACAGACAGACAGACAGACAGACAGACAGACAGACAGACAGACAGACAGACAGACAGACAGACAGACAGACAGACAGACAGACAGACAGACAGACAGACAGACAGACAGACAGACAGACAGACAGACAGACAGACAGACAGACAGACAGACAGACAGACAGACAGACAGACAGACAGACAGACAGACAGACAGACAGACAGACAGACAGACAGACAGACAGACAGACAGACAGACAGACAGACAGACAGACAGACAGACAGACAGACAGACAGACAGACAGACAGACAGACAGACAGACAGACAGACAGACAGACAGACAGACAGACAGACAGACAGACAGACAGACAGACAGACAGACAGACAGACAGACAGACAGACAGACAGACAGACAGACAGACAGACAGACAGACAGACAGACAGACAGACAGACAGACAGACAGACAGACAGACAGACAGACAGACAGACAGACAGACAGACAGACAGACAGACAGACAGACAGACAGACAGACAGACAGACAGACAGACAGACAGACAGACAGACAGACAGACAGACAGACAGACAGACAGACAGACAGACAGACAGACAGACAGACAGACAGACAGACAGACAGACAGACAGACAGACAGACAGACAGACAGACAGACAGACAGACAGACAGACAGACAGACAGACAGACAGACAGACAGACAGACAGACAGACAGACAGACAGACAGACAGACAGACAGACAGACAGACAGACAGACAGACAGACAGACAGACAGACAGACAGACAGACAGACAGACAGACAGACAGACAGACAGACAGACAGACAGACAGACAGACAGACAGACAGACAGACAGACAGACAGACAGACAGACAGACAAAGTATATTAATTGCATTACCGTGCTCGTATCTGCCGATGCAGGCACGTACCAAGGATATTCTTTCAGGTGGGGGGGGGCAACCCAAGGTAACGTTTCTATGCAAATTAGAAAAGCAGATACCTTCACTAGTAGAAATCTGAATAACACACACCATTCGACATAAAGATGTGTACACGACAAAAGAGAAATGAAATAAGGTGTGTTTTACAGCTACGTCTATACAATACCCCTATCCTTTACTTTCAAACCAGTAACAATGTGAAATGGGCTCCCGCAGGAAAGAAGCGCAGGAAGAACAGTGCCGAGAACAAGAACCGAAAGCGTAAAATAACGGTTGCTTTAGTAGAGTACAACTTGAAGAAAGCAGCAGTTGGCAACCAAAGCACGCGGACCGCGCGGCGTTGGGTTACACCGCCAGCTAATCACAGAAGCAAACAAAATCGTCGTCATGCGGCCTTTTCAAGATGGCGTCGTACTTGATACCTCCAGAGCGTCTGCTGTTCTTGAAGAGTGTTTTCATCAGTGGAAGCAATGACGTGTGCAACAGACATGGACAAAATGTATGCAGTCTGAGCAACTCACTCTTCAAAAGTCTGCGGTGCAGTTCATTTCACTGTTGAAGTCGTTTTAGTCATGAAACTTCACTGCCAACTGAAGTGAAACTTGACAATAAATAGTTGCAGAGAAGGAAGCATGTTATTTCAGTTAAATAAAAAATTAGGCTTTCGCTATTCCCCTATAATAGGCGAGGGAAAAGGCATAAAACCACGCGTTAATAACTTTATTTTTGTGGTTACCGCCTCATTTGGGTAACAGAAACAGTTTGAAATGCGATTATTTGCAACCTCGCGGAGGTACAGTGGCTGGCAGACTTAAAGCGACACTAAAGTTTACTATGTAGCCAAGTTAAAGTAATAAAGCAATGCTCCAGAACATCTAAGGCGTCAGTATAATCGCCAACAGAGCTTTAGCAACCGAGCAATTGAGGTAAATGCATAACACGATTTCAGACCCCCCCGCCACATTCCGGTACTATATAGCCCCATGACGAAGGCACTCCTCATCATAATTTATGTCACTAGTACTCAAATACTCGTATTAAAAATATCATTAGACTATAAGACGGAAGAAAATGGTACTTGTCTACTTGAATTCGATTCTAAGAAAAAATAATATTTTGACGTTACCCTTGAGTAATATGGGTGGTCGAAAGGTTTCGTTTACACTCGACTCTGCGCACTCGACTTTGCGCGGCGTGCAGTTTGGGGTTTCAGTCGTTTCGTTATCACGTTGTGCTGCATTGGTTCTGCTCTCTCGCGAAACTTGGATTTGTAACAAGCAGCGAGTATGCCACGAACATGTGATGTCGTGGTTGCGCGAACGGTCCGCGGAACTTGGCCAAGGGCTGTTTCAGCGACGAATCCAACGTTCGTTACGTTACTTATCACTGTGTGCCAACGAGTGAACTTCTCCGTTCGAAGTGGTTAAGTGCCGTACCTCTGCCACAGCGCGTTGGCAAAGAGCCGAAAAATCGCATAGTGTGCTCGCTGCTTTCGTCCAGAAGATTACCAGTTCAACGCCGGCTTACTGAAGTTGTGTGGAGTGGAGTGCCTTTCAAAGCAATGCTCCGTAGTGCTTTTCCGTCGGTCTTGCCTGCATTATCCGAAGCGCAAGAGCAACTGCCGGTCGAAGACGAGGCGGTGAGTGCGGCATTCGGTTTTCGCGAAGGAAAAGCTACAAATGTGTGAATATGTACAACCATGACATGCTGTTGCCACCGCAGTAGTACGCAACGACGCCGGCAGTGCGAGCCCTCCGCAGCAGGTCACGTTCATCAGTGCTTAAATCGGTGAAGTCGAGCCCGGCATCGCGAGCCAATGTCTCGTTGTCAGGGTCGTCTATTGCCACGAGCGTCGAAGTTGGCGGCTTAAAATAAAGAATCAGCTTATCGTCGCGCGCTTTCCCGTTCGCTACCCACAATAGCTGCGCTTTCGCGCTGCGGTCGGCTGTCTTGGCTCTATTTCTGGCCGCGCGTTTTTGTTTTGCGCAGAAAAGCCGTTGCGCCGTCTGCGGCGGCCATTTTACTCACCGACGGCGCAACGTCACTATCAGACCATGAGGTCACCACTCCTCGATCGGCGGGTGGGCGATTTGAACAGCGGTAGAGGTACGCGGACGTTTCAGAACGCCTTTTCTCTTAAAATAAGTCTCTTCTTCGCATGAAACAAGCGTTTCGAGGTTTCTGGGATGCTATTTCAGCAGTCCACGTTGACCTAATATTAGGTTTAGTGTTCCTTTAAGTTGTCGCCTACTATAGTAGTGTTTGTTGAATTCGCTCTGGAAGAAATATAATGAAATATATATTTGCGGAACAATCACAGTTCATTTGTATCCCTCGTTGACTGCTCTAGCAAGTGCCACAACTGACTAGTATACTTATGTGGCAAGTTGCGTAACGATGCGTGGCCGCCAGTGCCATACAACTGCGTAGGGCACAGGACGCTGGGATTCTAAACGTACTGCACCCACCGCTGAAGCTTAGAAAGACACCTATATATATGAGCACAGCATAAAAGAGGCTACCTCAGGCGGCTCAAGCAATAACTGTACAAGCGTCATTCAGTACACACGAAATTGTTCTCCACTTCCGGCGGCGTTTTTTCCACTTCCTAGTTATATAAAAAAAATATTGATCCATAAATATTTTCATATACAATGGGTAAATTTGATAATTATCGCTTTTCCTTCCTGTTTGGCTGTTCTCTCTCCCTTAGTAGATCGCTTGATTTGTCAACTCCTTGCAACTCTCGTTTCCAGTTGGCAATTTTGCACGAAAAGAGCTGTACAATTAGGGAAAAACCAGACGAGTTAATGGGTGAAAGTCGTATTGCCCATAAGTTTAAGGGTTATTGCAGAGTTTGATGATGGACGCTGTCTCGGATTGTTTTATTTTCCACCTTATCTAACCCATATCACGGGCATATGGTTTTGAGGATCTGTCAGCGCTTCGGCGAGCCGTCACTCGAGGAAACAATGAACCAAGAGGAAATGTTAGGCGCAATTGGCGTTTTCTCCGGCCCCAGCTCATTCTACGTGCATACAGACCAGCTGACTACGAACCGAATCCCTTTCCTGGTCCCTAGAACAGTCTAAACAAAGAAGGTTAAACTAACGAACCAACAGCGATGCGTGTGACCGTTGAATAGACGGTGACAACTGAATCCATCTCGTGTTAATCTTCGGGCACGGAATCGATGAGGATACTGGCCCTCACATCCCATTAGATCCCGATAACTACCCCATCCAAAAGGAGTGAAAAAGGCAGCAAAATGTTGACCGCCGAATAGCTGTCAAGTCTCAACATTGATTTGGCGGCGCTTTAGGAATGCGTTTGAGAACTGGTGGCGTGGACGGGGAGTGTGCGTATGTGGGGGGGGGGGGGAGGGTACGCGTCTTAATTTCTGGGGGGCCCGGGCCCCCCCGGGCCCCCCGGGCCCCCCCTTGGGTACGTGTCTGCGCTAAAGTACCGCGTGAACTTCTCATTCCCACCAAAATTTAGGTACATATTCTGAGAAGTGCCGTTATGAAAGCTGGCGCGTGGGTCGTGTGGGAATATGTATTCACGCAATTATGTTATAAAGCTTGGGGGAGGGGGGTATTTTTACAAAATATATTCATACAAAATTGCCTGAATATATTTTTTTAAATATACCAACGAAGGAAGGCATCCGCTCTGCAGCACAGAAATTTCAATTCATATAGATTGCGATAACAAACACATGAACACTCAGGCACATTGATTCCGTCAGCATCGCTGTCACCATGAGGTTCTGTATTAAGTCCATTGGCGATAAAATTGTCACTGCGCGCAATATGTGGTACGTGCGAGGGTGAGTCGGCGATCGCAGGTAGTTCTCGCGAACGCAATGGCTGAAAGCGGGAAGGAAGCCCGCCATGTTCCGTCGCGCGTAATGCTGCAGACGGGTGCTAGGGTCGAGGGCGCGTTCTACTCCGGACGGTAAAGGTGGGAGCGCGCCCCCGCCTGGACCGATGTACCTTGAATCCATCTTCGACCAGGAAAGAGTCCGCGGCGTGCTGTGTTTCTGCGTTTAGTTCAAGTTGACGTGAGACGCAGCATGGAGGTAAATTAGCTCGCTACTGCTACCATGCTTCCTCACTCCAACGTATTAACAGCGAGTTTCCGCGGTCATCGTGTGAGATGTGTTCATCTTTGCTTGTGCGTTCGCGACAGTGTGCTTTTTAACTTAGTAAATATCCATTTCAAATTTCAAACGGCCGATTAAACTACAACTTCGTATAGATTGCGGTCCTCTTATTTCCTCTCGCAATCGATTTTTCGCATTTCAGGCAAAATCGCGTCTTTTTTTTCTGATTGAAGAACGGCACGCAACAAGTCCCACATACCCAGTGAGTCAACTGAGGGTCTAAGAGTTTCTAAGAGTATCCCCCCCCCCCCGTAAACAGCCGATATGCCTTCCACCTACCATTCATCTCGGCACCGCTCACCTTCCTCACGCCGTCGCTCAGTGTTCCCACTTCGGCCCTCCTCACCGGCCTCTGACCTCCACTTGAAAATTCCACGTGGCAGATCTATCATTAGTGTTTGTGGAAGGCACTCATGAAGATGCTCTTACTGGCCCTAGTACCGCCATTTCTATCGTTCGTGCTGATTTATGCTACCGTCTGCGAAAAGTCACCACGGCATACTGCGGCGCTCCTTTGCGTGGAGCAAACAATGCCAGAATTCACCCGATCGCGCAATGTACAGTTCGCTTGTCTATCGATGACATGCATCATCAAATAGTATTTGCAGTGCGACGTGGGTGCACTCACAAACTTATGTTGAATTGCGATTTCTCGTCGTCCGCCTCCGCATTCATTAGCTGCCGCCAGTGCCTCATTTCCCTGTCTGATACCACTCATGTCAGCAATGCCATTCTAAAGATGATGAGCATAGCCGCCACGTAACAGGCGCAGGATATGTGCTTTGGCCGTCAATAGAACAAATCCTCGCCGTTCGTTTGGCCGAGGTTGTACACGGCGACGTGTTCATTCAACCTTATGGCGGCATTTCATCTAGAGGGATTTGTGATCGTTCTCATCCTTCTTCCTTTCACTGATGTGTGCGCAATGGTTACTGCATGGAATACTACTGTCGATCCCCAATTGTTGCCCTGTGTATTAAATATCGCATGTTCTGTTTATACTCAACCCGTTGTCCCCGTTGCTTTGACTGTTGCACCGACGTAGTCAATTTTGTACTTCTCGACAGTTCTTGCTCTCTTCGGAGAAGTTCCATCATCCTAGACTTTTCATTTGCTCAGACTCAAGACTACTCGATTTGATGAAAAAACAAGGTGCCTTGTTCGACGTTCATTCACCCGTACTCGGTTAAGCACCTGTCGCAACTTATCCAATTGAGACCGATGGCTCCCGCATCGTTCACCACTGTCAATATAGAGTGTCTATTACCGAGCGCAAGGCTATCGGAATGATGTGTGCGACTTGCTCGACCGGAATATAATGCGCCCTTCCTCAACTCTCTGGTCTTCTCGAGTGGTTATTGTGATGAAAAACGACGTCTGAGTACGCTTTTACGTCGGCTACAGCGCCCTCAACAAAATGACGCGCAGAGACTCTTATCTCCTGCCACGAACTGATGTTGCGTTGGACTCGCTGCAGTGGCATGAGTACTCCTCCCTTCTTGATCTTTGATCTGGCTACTGGAAAATACCAGTGTACTAGCCTGGCAAGAAAAAAACAGCATTTGCCACCCCGGACGCACTTCTACGAATTCAATGTGATGCCTTTCGGACCCTGCAGCACGCATGTCACATTCGAACACAAGGTAGACAGTGTCCTATGTGGTCTCAAATGGAAGACCTGCCTATGGAATCTGGACCATATAGTTGTATTTCCTCAGCATTCTCACTACATCTTGAGCGCCTTGATGAAGTTTTAACATGTCTTTCCAAGGCTGGACTGTAGCTGAACACAAAAAGAACACCATCGAGGTTCTGGGACTGTTAGCAAAGAAGCGGTTCGACCGTACCCGGAGAAGATTGCCGCGATCCTCAGCTTTCGCCGACGAAAATGTCAAAAGCACTAGCACAGTTTTCTCGGCCTCGCCTCCTACTCCCGCCATTTTATAAAGAACTTCGCAATGATTGTATCTCCGCTACACCTCTTTCTTGGAGCTAACGTACCCTTCGTTAGGACAGCTGCCTGTGAAGCAGTATTTCAGGCTCTAAGGCGAGCCTTCACGTCCGAGCCGGCATTATGCCATTGTGACACGGCTGAACCTATAATTGCCGCACCGACGGTAGCGGTCATGGCATATGCGCTGCTCTATTACACCGCAACGTTACCATCCCTAATGTAAGCGAGTTATTGCCTATGACAGTGTTCTCTGCCCACAGCAGATAAAAATTATACAATTACTAAACAGGAATGCCTCGCTGTTGTCTAGGCAGGGCGACAATTCCGCCCGCGTTTAAACGGCCGCCGCGTCCGGGAGTTACAGACCATCACGTGTTGTGCTGGCTATCCTCGCTGAAGATCTTTTCGGGTGGTCTGGGGCAGTTTGTGATTCCATTACAGGAGTACAACTTCGACATATTGTACAGGTATGAAAAGAAGCATCAAGACGCCGACGCTCTCTCCCGCGGCCTCCTTCCGATCTCGCACCATCCACCCACACCTCCCCAAATTAGCCCTTCTCGCGAGACATCTTAATCCCCATTAGAAATAGCAACACTGGTCTGGCCAGGTGCTGATGGTAATCCCGTGTATATCGCGCACCAGCATGCAAACCCATACTGTCGGACTATACTTGACCATTTCAGCAGTTGCTTGTCGCCCCTAAACTCCCCTCTCCGTCGACAACTTGACCGATTGCAGTTGCACAACGGCGCCCTATTCCACTACATTTATCAGCCCGATATCAAGAAGGCAGTCTGTACGGGCCTCTTCCCCTGAATGCCTATTGTAATCGCTGGATCTTAACGGCTGTTGATCTCACTCACTATGCCGAGACAGCTTCTGTACATTGTGGTACAGCTTTTGATGGTGCGGAGTTTTTCCTGCGTAGCATCTTTTTACGTCATGAGGCATATGCGTTCTTCTCAGCAACCGCGGCAAAGCCTTCCTCTCTTTCATTTGGTCCGAAGTTCTTGAGGTACAAGCACTGTTCATCATCCAACTTCCAGCTATCATCCACAAACCATGAGCTTGACCGAGCGTTTCCGTCGTGCACTCTCCGACATGATCTGAATGATCATCAACCCAAGCCAGACAAACTGGGAAGCAATCCTGACGCTTATGACTTTTGCCTATAACACTAGAGCTCAACGTACCAGCAGCTTTTACCCATTTTTCTTTGTCTACGGCCACTCACAAACTTTCGCCCTAGACGCTTGTTCTTGGCTCCTGTTTCTTCTTGGCTCACAAGCATCGCTGCGACTCCACTCGCCCCGGTGTGGTTTTCTGCCCTGGTGACGAAGTATTACTCTGGACACCTGTACGTGTCGCCGGTTTATGTGACACATCTTACAGTCGTTTTCTTCGACCCTACCGAATTCTTGAACGAACTTCTGTTATTTACTGCATTTCACCTTTTCGTGCTGCCTCCGACCGTCGTTGTCACGGGAACGACATTGCGCACGTGTCTCATTTGAAAGCTTAGCACACTTCTGCGGCTAGGCTGGCTGCTTCCGCTAGAGGGGCAAATTATAGTGAGCAAAATATTCGCATGTTATCTTCCTCATTTCTACTTATAACAATCGACTCATGTCATCATCGTATCTGTACTTATCATCACCAGCGCCTCAATTTCTTTGTAGTCGTACAGCGGAATCTTCGCGAATACAGAAGTTTCTAAGAATATTAACAATCTGCCTATTCATAGTACTTGTTGCGTTCATTGGTGATAACTGCGTAAAAAAATTGCAATATGTTGAGAAAGAGGTGCAGTGTAGTAGAGAGGGCAATATACAGTACGATTTTGCAATAAGTTGCTATTTATTATTATTATTATTATTATTATTATTATTATTATTATTATTATTATTATTTCTTCTGAACACATATACACTTATACACAGTTAACAGGAAAGGGTCGCATGCCTTAAGAATGCAAATACGCTGGGGCATGTTAGAAAGTTGAAGTTGTCTTTGTAGCTCAAAAGCTCGTTGAAGGCTCTCCTCCAGATTTCAAAGAATGGTCCATCATACATCACCATAATATACATCAAGGACCCTGGAAGGTTTTTTTCGCAGTCCATACAAGAACATGTTTACTTCCAGAAAAGCTCGAATGGGCCATCCTGTCTATTCTGTTACGGTACACCAAAGGAACGCCCGGTAAAATCATCTGCGCCATCATCTGATTTGCATCGTTTGATGGCGTAAGGGCCAAGTATGGTAAAAGAACGCACTGGCCGAGCTTATTAGTTTCCAGTGCATTGTTCATAAAATGGAGAAATGAAGAGCGAATGGTAGATTAGCATGTCTGTAAAGAGGCCTAAACTCCGTCGCTGCAACTTGGATGAAATATATAGGCACTGAAAAAATGAAAATCACTGCAAATGTGAGCTATGAGCATAAATGTTTTATAACGAAGGGGTATTGCAATAAAATGCGCAGCTCAATATACCACTGGTGCCTTAAGAGGGCTCTTTAGCGCGAGGACTGGGAGTCACGTGCTATATGGAAATACTACCCCAACAGCAGCGTCTGACGAGAGGGTGTGCTACGAATCCTGGCACTCTAATAAAATATGGATTACACTCAGTGTCTCACCACATTTACTGCTCATAGAGGATTCCATACCAATGAATAATTAAGAGGGTGTGCCATACGAGCAGGCAATCCTAAGATGGCAAAAGATCGCGTCAATTCGTCGCATTTTCACAATGGGTGGCCAAGTCCCCAAATGTGGTAAATTATGTGGAGCTTTAGGTGTTTCCATCACCCATAAGCACTGCCAATAGTTCCTAAGCCTTTTCACAGGAAAGGCTTCAACGCTATTGCAGGGACACCAATAAAGTGCGTGTTCCCCTTTCCTGATAGGGAAGCGGCAGTTTCGTCGGCAAGCACGTTGCATTAGTACATCTACGGCCACGTGCCTATGATATTGTCACATCCTGGCTAGACGTATATGCTGTAAATACCAAAGAGTGTAGCTCATCGAATATACGATTTTTGTGTTTACGATGCGATATAATTCATTTTACAGCGCAATAAACGCGTTAAATATAATAGTTTGTCGAAGATTAGTTTTCCCAATATGCTTCACTGCAGGCAATATGGCAAATGGCTCAGCGGTAAAAATATTTGTTTCTGGCAAAGGACATCGGATCCAGAAAAGGATGGACCAACTGCCACATAGACATGCCAGCATATGACTTTGATGCGCCAGTGAAAAATTGAGCGCAAGAATATTTTTACTTAAGGTAAAGAAATTGCATACCGATGTGTACTTCCGGAGCATGCTTCGAGAGCTCAACAAACGGTTTATCACTAGCAATTTGTCATTGCAATGATGGTAAACGCTTTGTCGGAGGCATTACATGGCACTCAAGGAGTGCAAAACCTATTTCTCCACCGAGTAGCCTCAGGCACAGTGAGAATCGCTCGCTTGCTTTAGGTCGCTTATGGAAAAGTGTGGCACACGAAGTGTCAGTTAGGATGGTGTGACAAGGATGTTGGCAGTTTGAATTTGCTTTATCCCTTTATGTAGTAGACGTGTAAACACTCAGAAAAAAACATTGATTTTCTATCTAAATGGGTAAAACATATTAAAAACAAGCATAATAAAAAAAGAAAAAGGTTTTGCAAGATTGTTTAGTAATATTGAAGAAACTTCAGGCAGAAAACTAAGTGGGCTTCAGGCCAAGCCATGAAAGGCTTCCTTTTTAATTTCTATAGACAGCTCTAATTATATGTTAGCGATATGTATACATTCCGTTTCCTTTTTATCACATCTGTGGCACCACTGTAGCCTATATATCTTGCATTACCCTATCTCCTCTGCACTTGGTTTCTAAAGACAGTGAGTCACGTGCCAAACCACTTCCTCGTCCATTTCTCCTGTTCTAAACAAACAAATGGCCCTTGCTACCTGTCATTTAGTGTTGGCTGAAGACATTTAGCCAGAAACTTCTTACTAAATAATAAAACTCGTCAATAAAAATATTTTTGTGGTATGTTGTCTGTCTGTAGGAAACACTCGTCAATAAACGATTAAGCAAGTGCATCAAAGTAGGATAAGAACTTTGGAGGTTGAGGGACCACTTGTTATGGCTCTACATAAATACGTTGCACAGGGTTTGACTTGAAAGCTCCGGTTATAATGCGGATGCCTAAATGGTGAACAGAATCCAGGATCTTAAAAGAACTGGGTGCACCCGACTGATAGAGTAGCGCACCGTAGTCAATTCATGAAGCAATGAGACTTTTGTATATGTTTAGCAAGCAGCTCCTGTCACGGCCCCATGTTTTGTGCGACACAATTTTCAGAATGTGTATTGCTTTTAAACAATTACCTTTGGGATATTTCATGTGAGCTATTCATGTTTCTAGATATGTGTAGATATTTTATATTTTTATCGGTGTTGCAGATAGTTTTTGCGCGTTGTATTTAAGAGAGATTAATTTTCCCACAGAACCACTTACGAGTGGTGTGATGCGTGCCTTTCTTTTTTCCATTCAGCGGTCGAGAGGTTCCCGCAATTCCGTGGCTGCTTGGTACGTCGCTTGGCTGGGTATCGTATTCATCGCCTCTTGCGGGGCGCGGGACACTCGCGCTCATGAGTGGTTTCGTCACCTTGAAGGCGTCGTCTCGCGGGAAGAGACCCTCGATGCCAACAACCCAGTGGTCGAAGGCCCCTTCTTCGGAGATGGCGGAGCAGCGCTAGCAGCTGTCACCGAGGGGGTGCATGGCATCACCGCCGGCTCACTGTCGGTGGGCCGGCGAGTCGCCGGAGGCCTTTGTGGCGATGTCCTCTGACGCGCCAGTTCGGCAAAGTTCTTCCTTGGCAGGTACAATATGTCCTTGCATGCCTTATTGAACATTATATTTTCCTTTCCTTTGATTCCTATCATTTATTTTTCCTCTTTCTAGGTAGGGCACCACCGCGAGAATGCGGTGTGCTCGACATCGCAGTTTACAAAGTGAAAAGTATTTTCACAAGATTCGAAAAGTGTTCATGAGCACGGTATTTTGCGCACGTTTGGCGTCCTCGGCCGTTCTGTGAACTGGGACCTAATCTCTGGTACTTCAAGTACGAACGGTCGACCGGTCTTGCAGCATCTGCGCATGCGTGATGTGCATGCGCGCGCGCGAGTTTTTGCGCACCGGTAGTCGTACGTGTGCTTTGGCCTTAAGACGCGCGTTCCTAGGCTGAGCGTCAGTGTCCCTCGGTGTAGCCGCGCGAACGCGCTCGTGCAACTACTCGCACGTACACCCGGCCACAAAAGTTTACGGACCAGGGAAGTGTAGAAAACGTTGAATTTCCAAGCAGTCTGTAGCAGTAGCCAGTAGAACTGTATACGACTGTGTTGTTAACATATTCTAGTCGATGCCCGAAATGCAAATACCAGGTTGCGTTGTGAAGTTGGGGAGATATTCAGCTTTTTTCTCAAATTTTATGGTCCGTAATATTTTATGGCTGGGTGTACGTCATCGTATTGTTCCACACCGGGCTCCGAAGCCGCTCATCCTGCCAGCGTTCCCATACTGCCCCTCCCTCAGCAAGGCGCTGACGGCACTGGCGCACTCCCACTCGGTGCGGTGCTTCAACTTTTTACAGCCAAGCTTCATATAGCTACACTCCGTCGGTTGTCGATGTCCGTCGTTCTACGCTGCGCGTCATATACACATTAAAAAAAATTTCGTCTCCAGTATTTGTCGAATGGTCTCTAGCTCTCAATATATTGTAGGTATCTTGGAAAAAATTGTACTCAAATTAGCCGCTAATCAGGCTCTATCATTACGCTGAGTTTAATACTTTTGCTTATTAGTTAGTTGGCAGTGAAGTAAAACTTATAATTCTCGTCAACTGTCAGCACATGGCCGTCTATAGAACAGGTATGGTTAAAAAAAGCCTCTAAATGTTGTTTTATCAAAACTATCCCAAAGCAAACTGCATAAAAATTAGCCGGTAAAACGGCTCTAACATCACGTCAATTTTTATCAGCTTTTTACAATTACTAGGCTCACAGGGAAGTTGTAAGTATTGTGGAATTCCCTTCTGCTGTGAATTCATGGGCTTCTGCGATAGCGAAAAGGACAGCCCCTAGTTTTCATAATAATAATAATAATAATAATAATAATAATAATAATAATAATAATAATAATAATAATAATAATAATAATAATAATAATAATAATAATAATAATAATAATAATAATAATAATACCTATATATGCATAAATGCGTCGGTTCAGGTAAAACAACACACCATCGCTTCGCTGCTGGTCCTTCTTCAAAGAGTGGAAGGGCTGATGAATTTTTAAACTCAATATATTGTGAAATGAATACACGTATCGAGTTGGGGCCAAAGTTAGCTTTAGGTAGTATCGTAGTCGTCGGACTCATATTAAAGCAAAGCTTTGTTTGCCTATTCTCCCGACTTTTCCAGCACCGTTGCTGCTGTTACGGTCTCGCCGCACGTGGCGCTGAGTTTCTTCCAGCACCACTAGGTGACGCTCCTGCTCCTGGTCGGCAATCGAGCATTGATTACTGCCTGATGACAGAATGAATTCTTGATAAGTTGAGAGAAATTGTCATTGAAAAGGCAGGGTTTAGCAGCATAGGGAGTGACCGTAAACGCATCATTTTGAAAATGGGATATGTAGTCGGGAAAGAGAGCAAGGACTGCAAAATTGCCAGTCCACACTTGAACGCTGAGAAAAAAATAACTATAGTCACAAGAGTCGAGCAAAACCTTGGCAAATGGCCAAGCAAAGAGAGGGAACATGGTGAGCTTCTCAGTTTAATGATGACAGAAATAGGAATAGAGAAGCAACATAGTCGATGGAAAGGAAAAAATGAAACCGAAAAGCTGGTGGAACAGGGAAATACTACAAGCGATCTCCGAACGACAGAAAGCCTTCCGTGGGCGCAGGCAGGCAAAAAACCCAGTTGCCGCAAGATGAAGTAGCCAGGAAATAAGAAATAAACAGAGAGAAAAATCTGTGGTTCAAATGAAGGCTCAAGCAAAGATAAAAGGTGAAAGTGAACGTTTGTTGTCAGTAATACGTGAACCTAGATTATTTTGGAACCACATAAACTTATTGGGCAGGAAGCCCGAAACAATACAACCACATATCCTAGACGAAGATTGAAATAAACAGGAAGGGGACCCGTTATTAAATTACATCCGAGAAATAAGAGCCGAATCTTTCTAAGGCAGTGACGATGTTGCAATTTAAAAAAGAGCGTGGAAGAGAACCAAATGTTAGATGAGCTTACACTGACAAATTTCAACTGGAAGAAAGCCGTACAGAGGATTCCGAAGCGGAGAGCAACTGAGTTAGAAGAGGTTCCCGCTAGGCTGATAATTGAATTAGGTCCAAAAAGTAGGGAAGCTCTGTTAAAAGCGGTAGAATAAACTTTACAAATGGGCGATACCAGGCAGTTGGCGACAAAGTAGAATAAATTTAATTTATAAAGGTAAGAGGAGAAGCATAGAATTCATTCAATTCACATAGACCCCCGACCATTAATATAGAGGTTAGCAATGCAGGAAATTAAATAAATGCTGCAAGCATGGGCAGAGAATAATGGCATTTTGGGAGAACTTAGGAATGGTTTCAGAATAGGTAGGCGTTTGGATGATAATTTATTTGTTCTTGCTCAGTGTATAGAAATGTCAAGAGTAGAAATCAGACCGCTATATGTGGCCTTTTTACACATCACAGGTGCGTATCATCTCAGGTGCGCATCACACGTGCCTTGGCGGTAGTCCGCCTCATCCCTCGGCTCCTGTGCAGACCATGGTGTCAGAAGTGGGATCCCGCCGTTAACACTCACATGCCTGACACGGAATCCACCCCCGCCAAGACAACCGAAGCGAAAGTGCACATCGTTCATGCTGGCGCATCTGGTCTGCGCCCACCGGAGAACTTCACGTTTTCAAACACGGAAGAATGGCCAACGTGGATCTCGACAGAAAAGGATTACGCTTTCGTGGCCGGCCTCCACAGAGCCGGTGACGAGGCCCAGGTTCGGACGCTTTTTTACTGTATGGGACCACAAGGCAGGACCATTCTTTCCTCCTTGGGGGTGTCAACACCGGAAGCGCTTTCTTTCACTGCCATCAAAGAAAAGTTGGATTCGCACTTCGTGCATCCAGTAAATGAGATATACGAAAGTCGTCGTTTCCACCGCCGCACTCAGCAGCCAGGCAAATGTGTGGATGACTTTTTTTCGGCAAAACGCAACCTGGTAATGCGCTGCTGCTGTAACAGCCCGCTCGTCGAGGACCACCTTGTTCGGGACAGATTCGTCGTAGGCATATGTGACGAGAAACTGTCTGATGGATTGTGCCGGTGCAGAAAACTTACTGCTGAGGAAGCACTGTGCATACACGAGGACGCAGAAAAAGAGCGGTTATCGCGCGCCAGATTGACTATGGATAACGCTCTTGTCGAAACGCTAATAATCGACTCGGCTCGGCGAAACGATACGCCCACTTCTTCGCCACGTTTCCGCAACCAGTCTGACCACCCGGCTAGGTTATCCTGCGGCTTTTGTGGACGACAGCGTCACTCTCGAAAAGACTGCCCAGCCAGAAAATCAGTTTGCCACTACTGTAGAAAACTAGGACCTTTCGCCGAAGTGTGCATGAAGAACACAAATGAGCGACTGGGTTCATCGAACTTCACAACGTGTATTCCCGACGAGCAAGGTACATAGACATACTAGTGAACGGGCACCCGGCCGAGTTTAAGATAGACTCTGGTGCTGAAGTCTCTGTTGTCTCGCCGTCTTTCCCAGGCCGACCGCGGTTGCAGGATAATGCTGAAGGAGAAGTCTTGGGCCCTGCCGAACAGAGTCTGCACGTTCTTGGTACCTTTAAAGCAACCTTACAGTGGGGTGATAAGTCCACAGTGCAGACCTTGTACGTGGTTGAACATCAGCGCACTCACCTGCTTGGGCTCCCTGCAATTGAAGCCCTTGGTGTTGTTCACTTCCTGGGTTCTGCCGAGTGCGTTCATTCACCCCCAGCCAAGATTTTCCAAGGGTTGGGAAAATTTCGGCAAGCCGAATATCGCATTCGCGTTAAACCCGGCGCTCGTCCATTTTCCCGGAGTGTTCCAAGGCGAATTCCAATTCCTTTAAACGACGTTGTCAGGAAAGCGCTAGACTACCTGGAGTCGCAGGACGTCATAAGGAAGGTAGCGGCGCCAACTGAGTGGTGCTTCGGGCTTGTATTCGCGCCCAAATCATCGGGCGGCTACAGAATCTGCGTCGATCTGAGCAAGCTGAACGAAGTCATCGAAAGGGAGCGCTCCATCTTGCCGACGGTGGAACAGATCCTCGGCCAATTGCGTGGAGCGCGAGTATACTCCAAGTTGGATGCGCGGTCTAGTTTCCATCAGGTGAAGCTTAGCGCTGACAGCCAGGAGCTCACGACATTTATAACGCCGTTCGGCCGGTACTATTACAAGAGGCTCCCTTTCGGTATAGCCACGGCACTGGAGTATTTCCAGCAGTTAATCTCGAGGGTGCTTGAGCGCTTGCCTGGAGTCGTGAAGCTGATTGATCACATTCTAATGTTCGGGAAAGGTCGCCAACAGCACGACGAGCGTCTGGCTGCAGTCCTAGCTCGCCTTGAGGAGGAGGGTGTCACCCTTAACGAAAGGAAGTGTGCGTTTTGGGTCACTTCGGTCAAGTTTCTTGGAGTAGTGATTGGGGCAGACGGGATCTCGCCAGACCCGGACAAGGTGAAGGCTGTCGGAGATCTGTCGCCACGGACCGACATCAGCGTAGTACGACGATTGCTGGGAATGACCAATCACGTCGCACGGTTCATACCTCACTTGTCCGACGTTACGGAGCCGATTCGTTCCGTCCAAAACAAGAACGGCACCTGGACTTGGGGTCCCAGTCAAGGAAAGGCTTTCTCACGCCTCAAGTTGCTGTTGAGCTCCGACACATGCATGGCAAAATACGATTCTTCCTACTACACTGTAGTATCCGCGGAAGCCAGCTCCTACGGTCTGGGAGCTGTACTGCTACAGGACCAGCCTGAAGGTACTCGACGGGCTGTAGCGTATGCTTCAAGGGCGCTTACTCCGACGGAAGCACGTTATAGTCAAACAGAAAAAGAAGGTCTCGCGGTGACTTGGGCCATTTCACGGTACGAACAGTTCCTTTGCGGCCTAAGCTTCGAGGTAGAGACAGATTACCTTCCTCTGGTCACCTTTCTGGGTAACAAGGACCTAGAACTCGTGCCACCTCGCATACAACGAATGCGGATAAAATTGATGCGATATCAGTACGTGGTGAAATATGTTCCTAGAAAGCACTTAGCTACGGCAGACACTTTGCCATGAGCTCCCTCTGATTTGCCAGCTACTCTCATGGGAGACACCCTGGAGCTGTTTGTCAGTGAAGTGTTCAAGGAATTTCCGCCTCTTGTAGCAAGACGGCTAGAAGATGTCCGCATACACCAAGCTCAAGATGGAGTCTGCTCTGCGGTCATGAAGTATTGCACGAAAGGATGGCCAGACAAAAACATGTTTCCGCTGCACATCGTTCCATTTTTGAAGCAGCGAGACAGATTGAGCATATACGACGGCATCCTTCTGCTCGACCGACGACTTGTCATTCCTTCAGCCTTGCGTCAAGACATTCTCGCACTATTACACGAAAGGCATCAGGGAGTGCGCCGCTGCCAACAACGTTCCAGGGAGTCTGTTTGGTCGCCTAAGTGTAACGTGCATGTTGAGCATATGGTGATCCAATGTGCCATATGCGCCGAAACTCGAGTTCAGCGTTCTGAGATTATGTTGTCCACGGTGACACCCGACAGACCATGGCAGCACCTTGGTATCGATCTGTTTCAACTTAGTGGGCGCGATTACGTCCTGACTGTTGATTATAATTCCGGGTTTCCTGAAGTTGTCTCCGTGGGGTCCACCACGGCTCCAGCAGTCATCTCGGCGATCCAGTGCTGTATTTCCCGTTTTGGCATACCAGATTTCATCCGGACCGACAACGGTTCGTAGTTTGTGTCCAACGAGTTAGCCGAGTTTGCGCGGTCATACGGCTTCCGTCACGAGACCCGCAGCCCGAGGTAGCCCCAGAGCAACGGAGAGGCAGAGCGCATGGTGCACACAATGAAAGACTTGCTCTTCAAAGGTCCTGATCCCTACCTTGCCTTACTGTCGTACCGTAACACGCCCGGTCCCAGTGGCATTTCCCTGGCTCAAGCCCTCATGGGAAGGAAATTACAAACTCGTCTCCCGAAATTACCGGAACAACTAATGCCGTCGTTACCATGCCACACAAGTTTCAGGGAAAAGGACTCGTGGAACAAGGCACGGAAAGCGATGACCTACAATCGCCGTCATGCTTCAAGCCAATTGGCCCCACTGAGTCCTAGAGACTATTTATAGGTGACTGACGCACGCTGCAATGGTGAAGTACTCTCGCAGGCCCAGCGTCCGCGGTCCTACCTTGTTCAGACCCCCAGAGGCGTCCTTCACCCTAATCGTCGACACCTGGTACTTCATTCATCGGAAGCGACCCCAGCTCAACTGGCAGCTTCTTCGCCTGTCCCTCCCGAGGCCATGCAGCCTGCAGCACCCCAAGAAAACACAACGCAACCAGAAGTAACGCCACAGGAAACGGTGACACAGACTTGCAGCGGTCGTATAATGAGACCTCCGCGACGGTATCACTTGTAGGGCCCTGTCCCATAAGAGGTGAAAAGTAGGGATGTAGAGGTCGCCACCTGTGTATACAAGGTGGCGCTACAATCTGAAGTGACCTTTTATTTATAAGGGGCTTTGGGGAGTGGGAATGAACATTGTTTAGGTTTCCGCCTTGCTGGTAGTCCGCCTCGTCCCTCGGCTCCTGTGCAGAACAATGGTTCCAGGACTTAGATTTGGAAATGAGATTGTTTTCTTGAAATCGGAAGTACAATCAGGGCTCGATGGCAACGAAAGGTCAGCAGACGCCTCGCATTCGGCGCTCACGGGGAGACCACAAATGAATTTGTGCAGGGTGATATCGCCTGGACTAGCTTCCAAGTGAGAGAAACTGACAGTAAAATTGATTATGATTATGATTGATTGATAATGAAGAGCGACTGAGTAATATGGAAGAAAGTAAATGGGCTGTGTAGTTTACAGGTATTTGTACAAGAAAAACATTGATTCACAGTGCAGGAAAAGAAGTAGGAAGCTTTGTAGCAAGTATTCTACATTTATGGCAATATTGCAACAAAGAACATCAAGCGGAAAGAGAGAGAGGCTGAGATAATCTCATGGGTGGTGGCAATGGAAACGAAACCTGCTATGAGTAACTTCTGAAGAGAAAAAAAACGAAATCAGGAAAGAAACAATTTATGATAACTCGAAAGCTCATTACATTTCGAAGCAAAAAAGTGAGATATAAGAAGGACGAAGAAGCACGTGTTTGCAACGACAAAGCTACGGAAACGATAGAGCATGTTTTATTAGAATGTGACCGGACCTCACCTTCATCAAAGGACCAAGGCAGGCGCAATGGGAAAACCTGATGGAAAATCTGGGGAGCGACCACTACATACTGAAAACCCAAGTAACTTCAGACAGACTTATACGGCAGCTAGGAACAGTCAAAATCACTGATTGGAACCCATTTTGAGAAGCATGTGACGGACACTTCAGCGGGGGAGGGATCCTGTCGATTGAACAATGGTGAAACACACTCATGCAAAGACAAGGCGAGCACACCAAAGAGGTCAAAGGAACAACGCAGACACCTGAAGTGGATGCCAGGCTTCTTGGGCTATGGGAAGCCGGCCGTGGCTTAACCAAGAGGTGGAAAGGCAGAAACACGACAGGAAGCTCATACTCAAAATAGCAGAAATTACAACAAAGGCAGAGGAGTAAGCAGCACAATTGGCGATAACCAATTGGCAATAGTTCAGCGACTCCCTGAACGGAACCCTGAGCGTAGCCAGGATGTGCCATATTCTGAAAGCGCTCATTGATCCGACTAAAACCAAGGCAGAGAATAACAAAGCAATATATTGGCTAATCCACCAATTCGAGGGAACCGACGACGAACTTTTGAACAAAGTGCGTGTCAAATGCTTCGAAGACACAAACCCGGCGGCATATACAGGGGATTACCGGGGAAAAGGAAATCCAAGCTTAGACAGACCCATCACTTGTGAAGAGGCCTATGCAGCAATCAGAAGCACAACTAGAAACACGGCAGCGGGTGCCGACAAAATTAACAACGCACTCATCCGCAATCTGAGTTACGAGCTAGTCGCAGAACTAACTGACTTCCTCAATGAGCACTGGGCAGCGGAGACCGTGCCCGAGGATTGGAAACATGCAGAGGTAGTTATGATAACCAAAACCGGGCAAAAAGCTACAAATCGAAAACCTAAGACCCATCTCGCTCACACCATGGCTTGGCAAGTTGTACGAGAGAATGGTCACGATAAGGCTACAAGATACATAGAGGATAACGAATTATGCCCCTACAGTATGTTCGGATTGAAGGCGAAGCTGTCGACCCAAGACGTACTATTACAGATCAAGGAAGAATTGTTAATCAACGTCCCCAGGAACGGAGAGAACGTGATAATGCCATTGGGCATTAAAAGAGCCTTTGACAACGTGAGCCACGAATCTATCCTAGCGGGCCTGGATGACCTAAACTGCGGCAGGAGGGTTTTCGGCTACGTCAAAGCTTTCCTCTCCAACACAACAGCTTCGACAGGGCTCGGAGAATTACGCTCGGAGAAGTTTTATACGCCCACAAAGGAACCCCCCATGGATCAGTCATTTCACCAACGCTATTTAACATAGCAATGATCGGCCTAGCGAAACAACTCAAAGAGGTCGAGGGCATACACCATGCCATGTACGCCGACATCACAATTTGGACCAACACGGGATCACTAAAAAAAAAAGAAGAAATACTGCAAGAGGCTGCGACCTGCGTAGAGAGCTACGTGAGAGAAAGAGGGCTTGCCTGCTCCAGTGAGAAATCTGAGCTGCTTCGAGTCTGGAGAGAGAAATAGAATCACATGGTCCCGACTAGCGACGAGCTCAAGCTTGGCGTCTACCTCGAGAGAAAACTAATACCGGAGAAAACGCTCGTAAGATCTTTGGGCATGTGGATTCAGTCGAATCAACGCTGCGCACACATCCTCGCTCTACTCAAGACATCAACTCTACAAGTCGTACCCATGATTACGCGCATCACCCACAGACGCACAGGCATGCGAGAGGAAGACACGCTAAAGCTGGTTAGGCGTCTGGTGATCAGCCAAGTTACCTACAGTCTCCCGTACTACAACCCAATCAAGAGCGAGTTTCAGCAGATAGACGCGATCATACGCAAGGAATACAATACCGCGCTCCACCAACCACAATACACATCCCCGGATGAGCTCTTGGCACTAGGACTTCATAACGCTTTCAAAGAACTCAGAAAGGCACAACATGTTGCTCAGCTGCGCAGACAACAGCAGACTCCGTCTGGCAGCGAGCTTCTGCAGCAGTTGGGACGCAGCGAACAGATGCAAGAAACTCAAGAACCGCGACTATCTCGGGCAAAATAGGAAACACAATCAACGTGGCCCCCATTCCCAAGAACATGGACCCCAACCTACACGAAGAACGCAGGAAGGTGAGAGCCGAATACATCCAAAAGTCACTAGCTTCCCAGGCAACAACGGTATACGTGGACGCAGCCACATAAACGAGAAGGGCGAGACAGACCAACCCCAACGCAGTAGTGGCGGTGATAAACTCGGACGTGCGAAAAGTCGTCAGCGCATCTCTGCGGGACTGCAGGGTAGTCGAGGCTGAAGAAACGGCCGTTTCTCTAGCGGCAGCGGAGGGCTATCGGAGTAGGCGGTCCTTAACAACACTAACCGACTCCAGAACAGCGTACCGAAACTACATGTTAGGCAGACTAGGTCACAGAGCGCTCCGCATACTCCGCTCTGAAGATCACCGCACACAAAACCCAGAAAAAGCACCAATTAGACACACGATAGTGTCGACGCCGGGTCTCACGGACGTGGAAGGCAACCGTGAGGTTGATAGGGTAGCTCGAGGATACACTACATACCGAGCACCCTCCGCCAATGACCTCGCGGAAACCGAGCCAGTCCCCAGAGAATACTGGGCTATCCTAAACCACTATGAGGGCCGCAGGAAGCCCTGCCACCCGCCGCATAGTTCTTTCACAAGAGAGGACTCCGTAGCTTGGAGGCTGCTACAGATCGGTGCATATCCGAACTTAAACGCACTTAGTAAAATAGAACCCGCACAGTACACTGACAAATGCCCTTGGTGCCAGGAAACACCTACGCTCTACCATATAACGTGGGCCTGCCAGAAAACAAATGCGGCACCAATAATAGCAAACCCGAGTGCGGAGCAATGGGAAGGAATGCTCTCCAGCGACCGTCCGGACGTGCAACTAGGGCTGATCCGACGGGCCCAGCTGGCAGCGGCATGCAGCGCAGCCCTGCACTAGGGGCAGACGGCCATTGCTAAGAAGATGGAAGACACCATCTGACTCCGTGAAATTCATGAAATTTTTCTCGAGCTCAATAAATGTTATTCCTCCTCCTCCTCTGCCCAGCGGTCGATTTAGGCTTCTCTGGCCTCCTAGAAGCCCTTGCGTTCAGCGAGAGTAGGGGACAAGTAAACATGTCCGCACTAGAGATTAGTAAGCGCTGATTGGACGATTGGTGGATGAAAAGAACGGCAAGACAAACAATGGGGTCGTGCAAAAAACAAAGTTCACAATAAGGGTTCAAAAAGTTTGGTTATGGGGATTTTTCTTTCTTTTTTTCTTTTTTAACATACGTAGCGCATAGGCAATATAATAACAAGACCTTGGTAGCGGAACCCAACACCACGTTCCATAGGGGACGCTTATAACATCCATCCATATTCGCACGCATTGCTGGGTTTCTTACAACACGACTAGACGGCGCTCGCCTCCGCGCAACCCGGACGGTGCCACCGCAGGCCGGGATGCGTAGCTTGTGCGTGTGGCACGTGCAGTGCTTGCTGTCCTATGCGACCAAAATGCAGGTGCTGGGTTGGGGAGATCGCATGCTGGGCTGTGATAGTGTAAACATTACAATCGTCCACAGCGTGAAGACAGCGCTGGAAGCTGGCGTCTTCAAAGCATGCTGGCCACGTATGCAGAAGTCTCACGTAAACGCGAGCCAGCAAAATGAATCGAAAGCATGTAATCAGCGCTGAGAACACATGGGCACGACACAAGCATCGCGCGAAAGAGGAGCGTCCTCGTTACGTCATCGAAACGCCGTGCAGATCGCGAATGTACGTACAGAAGGTGTACATACAATTATATGAATTACGTTCAGGCGCATAATTTCTTAAAATGTACACTTCTTCCACGATGCGATGTGCCACCTGATGCAATGATAATCCTCAACCCTCTCAGATATTATAAACAATGGTGCCCAACAACGCCTCCAGCAAACGCTGGAATAAACGCTGAAGAAATTACACATTCACCGCCAACGTCACCAATAATTATGGTTGGTTAGTAAGGGTTTAATGGCACAAAGGCAACTAAGGCCATGCTGCGCCAGTCACAAGACAAAAGGAAACGCAAGGTTAGAGCAGGCAAACCTGCATTGCATTATAGCTCGTGTAAATAACCAGTTGTCTCTAAAGAGTGGAACAGGATATTAAATGGCACTAGCGGGTCATCTGCCAGTAATAGGGCAGGGTGTAAAGGTGTGTTTAAATTATATAGGCTGTGTAAAAGCTTCCGTCGCTGGGTTTCAAACTGTGGACATGTTATAAGGATATGTATTACTGTAAGGTGTTGGTTGCACTTTTCGCAATTCGGCGGGTTTTCTTTCCGGAGGAGAAAGTTGTGTGTTAAATGTGTATGTCCAATCCGAAGTCGGCACAGGATCACCTCATAGAACCGTTGCTGGTGAGTGCACGACTTCCACTCACCAATTACGGGTTTAGTAAGATGTAGCTTGTTGCTTAAGCAATGGTCCCATGTCTCTTGCCATTTGGGCGTCAAGGCCTTCCTAATCGCCGTGATACTATCCCGATATGGAAGCGCCGTGTTTTTTATGTATTTGCGCGCTGCCATTGATGCACGCCTATCCGCTGCTTCATTTCCCGGTATACCGACATGGCTTGGTACCCAGCAAAACCTAATTGACCGGCCGTATTTGTTTAATGTTACCATGTTTAAAATATCCCCTATCAGGGGTTCACATTCGCATTTCGCGTGTAGAGCCTTCAGTGTACTTAATGAATCAGTGTATATTACTGTGTTTTCGTGTTTGTCGGCTATGCTCTTTTTAACTACAGTCCATGTTGCGTATACTTCGGCTGTGTAGACAGAGGCTTCTTGTGGTAATCAAATACTTGTTTCCCAATTTTCCGTTATGGCCCCCACACCCACGTGATCTTTTGTCTTAGAGCCATCAGTGTAATATTGCATGTTATTTTGATATTTGTCCTAAAGTGCACGGAATTTTTGTGTAATGTGTTCGTGTGGGATGTCTCTTTTCTTTAGATGTGTTAACGTCAAATCACATAAGTGTGTGAAATCGTACCATGTGGCCAACCGTTGTGGTTTTTTGGCAACCTGGAGGACTTCGTGGGGAATGTCATATTCCCGACAGTATTGCTCATACCGCAGGACAAGTGGCCTAATCGTGTTCGGTTTATTTGTGTAGTGTAAGCGTGTGTTGCATTGTGTGACGATGTTGTAGCATACGTGTTGGGTTGAAGACTGAATTCTGAGTACGTAGGAAAAAGTAAGGAATGCTCTGCGCTGCTGTAAGGAGGGTTCATTACACTCGACGTATAAACTCGAATAGGTGAAGTTCGGTAGGCACCACTTGCCAGTCGCAGTCCAAGGTTATGTACCGTATCAAGTCGTTGGATGTAAGACTGTCTCGCTGAGCCGTAAACAACGGAGCCGTAGTCTAAAAGGCTACGCACAAGAGACCGGTAAACACGTAAAAGGCACGTTCGGTCGGAACCCCAGTGCTTATGAGACAAAATTTTAATGATATTTAGAGCTTTATTTGCGTTAACCTTTAGTGCTTTTATGTGAGTTAGGAAGTTAAGTTTGGTGACAAAGGTTACTCCTAAAAACGTATGGTCTTGTTTCAACGGCAGTATGGTGTCATTCAATTTTAGGACTGGATCGCTGTGTAGCCCTCGTTTCTGAGAGAACAAAACAGTAACTGTTTTCTGTGTGGAGAAACGGAAACCATTTTTGTTTGCCCATTGTGTTAGTTTATGTACTGTCATTTGAAGCTGCCTTTCACAGGTTGGCAAACTTGAAGCGCGGCAAGCCACTTGTAGATCGTCTACGTAAACAGAGTGCATAAGAGACGACGGTATAATCTTATTCACTGAATTCATTTTTACTATAAACAGCGTCGTGCTGGGAACGCAGGCTTGCGGAACGCCATTTTCCTGCGTAAATGTATTAGAATGAACTGTACCCAGACGTACCCGAAATGTTCTATTAGACATAACGTCAGTTAGGCAATTCAGCATTTTACCACGGATGCCCAGGTCTGCTAGGCCTCTTAAAATTCCATATCTCCATGTGGTATCTTAGGCTTTTTCTAAATCGAAGAAAACTGCAAGACAGTGTTGTTTATGTAAAAATGCATACCGAATTTCATGTTCTAGACGGACAAGATGGTCAGTTGTTGAACAACCCTTTTTATGTCCACACTGGTGGGGGTCTATGAGGTTTCTTGATTCTAAAATAAATTAGAGTCTTATATTGATAATGCTTTCATATGATTTTGCCAAACAGCTCGTGAGGGCAATGGGTCTGTAGCTGCTTGCGGATGTAGGAGATTTACCGGCTTTTAGAAATGGAACTACTATTGCTTTTTCCACTCTTCGGGCATTATACCCGATTCCCAGATTATGTTGAAAAATTTAAGGAGAGCTTCTACAGATGCCTGCGATGGATGAGCCAGCATGGCGTAGTGAATACGGTCGTGTCCTGGCGCTGTGTTTTTCCCTGCAGAAAGGACTCTGTTTATTTCTTCTTGTGTGAGGGGGGAATTGTATGGTTCATTTAACGCGCCAGTAGTGGGCAGCTTCTGTTTTTCAGCAGACTGTTTGTACTGTAAAAATTCCTTTGTATAATTCCCTGAACTGGATACATCACGGAAATGTTCGCCAAGTATATCTGCCTGTTCTTGTATTGTTGTTTGTGTGTCTGGACTTGTAAGTAACGGTATTGTATAAGATGAGTAGTCTCCCCAAAACTTTCTAACCTTTTCCCACATGCGTTTAGATGTGACTGAACTGTTTATGGAAGATACGTATTTCTTCCACGATGATTTTTCTTCCTGCCTTCTGATAAATCGTGCCTTGGCTTTGGCCTGTTTAAAGCATAAAAGGTTGGTATAAGTGGGGTGTTTTCGTAACATACCCCAGGCACTATTTTGAAGCTTTTTTGTTTCTGTGCACTTAGGAGTCCACCAGGGGAAGCTTTTCTTGCGCTCAAGACTGTATGTTTGAGGTATTGCCCTTTCTCCCGCTGAAATTAAAACTTCAGTGAACTTCTCATTAATTTCATTTATATTGAGTTCATTTGAAAAGACTTCTTCAAGTTTTGCATGTTTCATAAGAAGTGGCCAGTCGGCAAGATGTATTTTCCAGCGGCGTGGTTTAGAGTTCATGGTAGGTAATGGGGATGTTAGCTCGATAAATGCCGGCAAATGATCACTTCCATATAAAGTGTTCAGGACTTCCCACTTAAAATCGCTAAAAACAGACGGTGAGCAAAAGGCTAAATCTAGAGAGCTAAATTTGCGTGAGCTTGGTGAGAAATATGTTGGTGAAACCGAGTTTAAAAAACATATGCTGTTACACAAAATAAAATCTTCGATTACTTGCCCTCTTTGGTCTGTTCTATCGCTGCCCCAGAGGCTACAATGGGCATTAAAATCTCCTACTAGAATAAAAGGCTCCGGCAGCTGGTGTATTAGATTTTCCAGTTGTCTAGTAGTAAAATGAGTATGGGGTGGAATGTAAAGTGAACAGATGGTGATGGTTTTATGCGAAAGAACGGTGACGGCAACAGCCTCGAAAGAAGTATTCAGCTGAACATTTCGTGTAGGGGTGCCGCCCTGAACGACTATGGCGACTCCTCCTGACAACCGGCTAGAGTGTTCGCGGTCCCTTCGGACAACGGTGAAACCTTTCAGAAAGTTACTATTTTTTGGACCAAGATTCGTGTCTTGAAGACACACTGCAACTGGCGAAAAAGAGTAGATAATGTCTTTCATGTCACCTATATTGTGCATCAGACCTCTGCAATTCCAGTGCACAATGAATGCCATGGTTGTAAAATCAAATATGTACTGATGTTTGCGAACTTCTTAAAATTTAAAGGTGACATGCGATATGGGACAGTACACGTTTAATGGGCGGTAACCGTTCAGGTTGGCTGTCCCTTTTTCTGTATAGTTATAAGGACCTTGTCCTTCTTAGAGTGCTCAGAAGAGCGCTGTTATTTTGGCGTCAATGGCGCCGGGGTTTTGGTATCGACCTCCATCACCTTCTCTGAGGCGCTGGATGATCGAGGGCCAGGCTCCGAGACACGCGCCTCGGGCCTTGGCGTTCTGTTTAGTCTTGGGACCTGCGGAGCAGCTATCTGCAGGGCCGTCTTGGATGATGGTGGAGCAGCAGTAGCTGCTGCCACCGAGGGGGCGGATGGAGTTGCTACAGGACCACTGACTGTGACCTCTATAGAATCTTGAGACCGATGTGGTGCTGCCCCCTGCCGCGCCACATTGGCATAACTTATTTGAGGTAAGAACGAGAGTCTCTTCCTTGCTTCGAAAAATGAAATTTTCTGTTTTACTGCGAGAGCAATCACTTCTTTCTCCTTTTTCCAACAGGGGCATAATCGTGAGTACGCTGGATGATCCCCTTTGCAGTTTACACATCGTGGGGGAGCGTTACAGTTTTCAGATGTGTGATCGTTGGCGCTGCATTTCGCGCATGCTTCTTTGGCTCTACATGATTGTGATGCGTGGCCGAACCTCTGGCACTTAAAACACCGCCTTGGGTTCGGTATGTATGGCCTGACATTTATCTTTAGGTATCCTGTGTCGCGAGAAGTGGGGAGAATGCTAGTGCCAAATGTGAGGATCACATGTTTGGTGGGTTCTTTGTTCCTTCGGATTGTAATTCTTTGAACTTTAATGACATTTTGTTCTTGGTACCCCTCGAGGAGTTCCTCGTCACTCAGGCTGAGAAAGTCTTCCTCAGAGATAACGCCCCTGCAAGTGTTTAATGAACGATGGGGAGAAATTGACACTTTGATTTCACCAATACTGGCGAGTTCGGACAGCTTTTGCACTTGTTCTTTCTTCTTCAATTCAATTAACAGGTCTCCGCTGGTCATTTTTGAGGCTTTGTAGTCTTTTCCAATTTTTTCTATGAGGCAATGCGCCACCAAGAAAGAGGACAGCTTACGCATAATTTGTGTTCCTTCACTATGCAAGACGTGGTAACGTGGAAAGTGGTCTAGGTCAGTTCGGAGGGTAAATTGAAAAGGTGCATTGGTGCGGCCTCTTTTCAGAGGCCGATCTGGAAGTCGCGCAAAAGCTTCTGCCATATTATGGTTTCAAAATTCGGCGGCGGTGGTAGCCACCCACCACCGAGCCCAACAAAGGGACGCTACAGGTTGTGAGCAACCTGTACACGCCAGCTGTGCACCGCCACTATAACCTAATGCATATAACCAAGACTGCATATACCACACACAGTTAACCCTTGCCGCCAGGAAATTCGGAAGTAAGAATGAGTGATGAGAAGGCAGGAAAGATGAAAAAAGCGAGAGAGAAAGGCGAAGGTTGGAGAGGAAGACAGGAAAAGGCGACTGCCGATTTCCCCCGGGTGGGTCAGTCCGGGGGTGCCGTGTACGGGAAGCAGAGGCCAAAGAGGTGTGTTGCCTCCCCCGGGGGGCCTTAAAGGTCCAAACACCCGGCATCAGCTCAACCTCCAGGATCCCCCTTTCCCCAGACACGGCTAAGCCGCGCACGGCTACACGCGGGAGGGTCCAGCCCTCCTGTGCTCGGGTACGTGGTGTCGCAACACACCAAACGCCTGCTGACGCAAACGCCCCTGCGGGGCCAATAATTATAACCAAAGAGCACAACACAAAGCTTCGGTTACATCAATTTCCGCAGTCACCGATATTTTTTGTACTACCCCCTGCTGCTTCCATCTTGAGGGCTAAACTTTCTATCAACCCACATCTGTCAGTAGTTTTTCATCATGTCAAATAAATTTGTCCAGACATGTCAAGCTCATTTGTTTCTTGTATGGGCTCGGTAGATACACCATGGCAAAAATTGATAGGCAGCGCCATAGATTTCTCTAGAACAACTTCGAACCCTTATATATAAGAGCTCCGTGCGCAATACACAGTTGTACGACTTAGGCAATGTGTCAAAACACATAAGTCTCATGATCCTATGGCACATTTGTGACGTTCAGTTGGTAAGACCGTCGAATAAATTGGAAACTATGAAGTTGCAATGCTGTCAAGCGCTTTGTTTAGAAGCTTTTCTGAACGCGGACGAATAATCGTCATGAACCATTGCTGCAGCAGCCGTTTGACACATGATGCGGATAAAATAAATATGGCAATTTTACGGCGCTTCCACTTTTAAAATGATGAAGAACAGCCTACAGCACAAGTGATTCGGATGCCCTAAGCAATTAGGACGGCGCGATCACTAGTTTTCCTTGCCGAGGCTAAAGCACAACCTGCAGTTCAACGGCAAAATGAGCACAAGCACGCCTGCTGAATCAGCGAGAGCGCTATATATATATATATATATATATATATATATATATATATATATATATATATATATATATATATATATATATATATATATATATATATATGTATATATATATATATATATATATTTATTGACACGTGTACTTATCTTTATCTGGCAACCACGTTTCGCCGCCTAACAAATGTAATCGCACAGCATGGGACACGCCTGCATGTATCCGAAGGTTCTGGAAAGTTATCGATGCTTCTATCCGCTGTCTGTTGTCGCCGAGACTTATGTTATCTGATTTCATCACCTGACGCGAGTGGTGTAGAACTTTGTGGAAGGCACGCGGGTCCGAACGATTAGTCTGGAACATTCGACGACTGCTCTATAAAAGCCGACGCGCTTGACCCGCAGATCAGATTTTCGACGATCGCCGACTGTGTTCGCCGCTTTCGTTGTGCTATAACTGTAGCTTGTTTTGCGGGCACAGGTTCGCCCAATAAAAATCTAGTTTTGCCTTTCACAGTATTGTTACTGTGTTCTTAACGTCACCACCATGTGACATCTGGTGGAGGTGCTGGGTAAGTCCGGTCATGAATGGTTATTCTTGCCGTGCAGATCCCAGTCGGCGTGATGAGGTGTCCTCCAGCGGTGCGAATCTGAGGGCCTTCCCATGCGGTCTTAACTTTCTTCAACTGGGCGGCGATGTGTCCACTCATTACGGAGTAATCGGCCCCTGTGTCGACTAAGGCAGTGACTGCGTGGCCGTCGAGAAGCACGTCGAGGTCGGTTGTTCTTTGTCTGGCATTGCAGTTAGGTCTTGGCGTTGGATCACGGCTGCGTCGTGTTGAACTGAAGTTGGAACGTCGCGTCGTCAAGTCGTCGTTCGTCGGTGTAGTCTTGCCTTCCTGACTCCCTCAGGACGGCTGGCACGGTGGAGCCTCAGACTACAAGAATACGACATCACTGTGACATACAAGTCCGGACGAAAACACTCAGACGCCGATTGCCTATCACGCGCCCCCATTGACCCGCCGCCGCAAGATGACGAGGATGACGACGCCTTCCTTGGAATAATAAGCGCGGAAGACTTCGCCGAACAACAACGAGCGGACCCGGAGCTTAAAGGCCTCGTCGATTATTTGGAAGGGCACACCGACGTTGTCCCCAGGGCATTTAAGCGCGGATTATCTTCCTTCACGCTTCAAGACAGTCTACTCGTGAAGAAGAACTTCTCACCAGTCCGCGCCAATTACCTTCTTGTTGTCCCGTCAGGACTTCGTCCAGAAGTATTGCACGCCCTACATGACGATCCGACCGCGGGACACCTCGGATTTTCCCGGACACTATCGAGGATACAAGAAAAGTATTATTGGCCGCGCCTGACCGCCGACGTCGCCCGTTATGTCAGAACATGCCGAGACTGTCAGCGACGCAAGACACCGCCGACAAGGCCAGGCGGATTACTAAAGCCAATCGAGCCTCCTTGCCGACCATTCCAGCAGATCGGGATGGACTTGCTGGGACCCTTTCCGACGTCATTAACCGCAAATAAGTGGATCGTCGTGGCGACGGACTACCTCACCCGCTTCGCTGAAACAAAAGCACTGCCGAAAGGTAGCGCAGCCGAAGTGGCGAAATTCTTTGTCGAAAACATCCTGCTGCGACATGGCGCCCCAGAAGTCCTCATGACCGACCGAGGAACGGCCTTTACAGCGGAGCTCACCCAAGCCATTCTGAAATACAGTCAGACAAGGCACAGGAGGACAACGGCCTACCACCCGCAGACGAATGGTCTTACGGTGCGGCTGAATAAGACCCTCGCCGACATGCTAGCGATGTACGTCGACGTCGAACACAAGACCTGGGATGCCGTCCTGCCGTACGTAACATTCGCTTATAACACGGCGGTACAAGAAACAACACAGATCACGCCGTTCAACCTGGTCTACGGCATGAACCCGACGACGACGCTCGACGCCATGCTGCCGCACGTCACTGACGAGGAGAACCCTGACGTCCGTACCTACCTCAAGCGGGCCGAAGAAGCCCGACAGCTCGCCCGCCTGCGGATCAAGAACCAGCAGAGGACCGACAGCCGACACTACAACCTCCGACGACGCTTCGTGGAGTACCAGCCCGGTGACCGTGTTTGGGTTTGGACCCCTATACGCCGACGAGGACTGAGCGAGAAGCTTTTGCGTCGCTATTTCGGACCGTACAAGATCATCCGACGTATTGGCGCACTGGACTATGAGGTCGTGCCGGACGGTATTTCGCTATCACAGCGGCGCCGCTCACGACCTGAAATAGTCCACGTTGTGCGACTAAAGCCCTACTACCAGCGTTAATGAACTTTAAGGCTTCGCGTAACTGACCTTTGGACTTTGTTTCTTTTTGTTGTTACTTATGTTTAATAAGTGTCCTTTTGTGTTTCGCTCTCTTATATTGGTAGCATCGGGACGATGCTTTTTAAGAGGGGAGTATTGACACGTGTACTTATCTTTATCGGGCAACCACGTTTCGCCGCCTAACAAATGTAATCGCACAGCATGGGACGCGCCTGCATGTATCCGAAGGTTCTGGAAAGTTATCGATGCTTCTATCCGCTGTCTGTTGTCGCCGAGACTTATGTTATCTGATTTCATCACCTGACGCGAATGGTGTAGAACTTTGTGGAAGGCACGCGGGTCCGAACGATTAGTCTGGAACATTCGACGACTGCTCTGTAAAAGCCGACGCGCTTGACCCGCAGATAAGATTTTCGACGATCGCCGACTGTGTTCGCCGCTTTCAATGTGCTATTAGTCTAGCTTGTTGTGTGGGCACAGGTTCGCCCAATAAAAATCTAGTTTTGCCTTTCACAGTGTTGTTACTGTGTTCTTAACGTCACCACCACGTGACAATATATGTGTATATATATATATATATATATATATATATATATATATATATATATATATATATATATATACATATATAACGTGGAGCTTACCCAGGCCGGCCACGCTGGCGAGCATCTCATCACTGACCACAACCGCTTTCGGCGCAATTGCGCAAAACCGAGTTGACATTGGCCTGATGTTTCTGTAGCTCAGGCAGGCCATTTCACATTGCGCGATTGATGCGTGAAGCCCTAAAAAACGCGTTGCGCAATTCGAGAACCTACTAGAGAGCGTCGAGTGTGCTGTTCGCTTCGCATCTGGTCTCCCTGCACAGGGTGCAGCTGGTGCCACACCGCACGTGGCGACGCGATTCCTGAAGAGCCAAAGCTGTGACAGCTATACATTTAGGAAAGCCTCGCTGTGCTTTTGGGCTTTTCGATAGATGCTGTCAAATACAAGGTTTGCTCGCATTCAGGTTGACGCAACTTCACTTTCAACCTTCAAACACTTTCAACTCCGTTGTTACTATTATTACAAATATTATTATTGCATTTAAAGACGTATAGAAAATAATATAGGCAGTCAGCATGATGGCGGCTGCCTCCGAGTGGGGCGGGAAGCCTGATTTGTTTTCTTTAAGAAGGAGGCTACATAAAAATAAAAATATTTGACGCTGTCCATGTAGTGGTGGCGTGGGAGTCGGTAACTTGAAGTATATATGTGGTGGTGGTACATCTGGTGTTGTCTGCAAACAAGAAAAAATGTACACTCCCACTGACGCTTCGAGTCCTTCAAGTTGAGTATTGTGCTTGGCGGGAAAATGGTAGTTTATATAATTCCGTGACACAAAAGCGTAGCCGCGGGCCTCCAGAACTTGCGGATGGGCCATACCTTGCACAGACCTGCTCCACGAAAAAATCAAACAGAACACCAACGATTCTTTGTCTGCCAGAATTGGCAAGCACCTATTAATGCACTAAAATTATGTGATGCAGATCATTGTGAAAAGCAATAAAAGGAGTTACCTAGCGAAAAATGATTATAATGGGGATTTTATGGGCATGTCGCGCTTTTCAAAACAATGTCTATCTAAGTATCACCTACGTACATACATCTGCCCCCCCCTCCCCGCCTCCTCCCCGTGGAGCAGGTCTTTGCAGGGTATGTCCCATCCGCAAGTTTTGGAGGCCCGCGGCTACGCGTTTGTGTCACAGAATTATATAAACTACCATTTTCCCGCCACGCACAATACTCAACTTGAAGGACTGGAAGCGTCAGTGGGAGTGTACATTTTTTTGTTGTGTGCAGACAACACCAGATGTACCACCACCACATATATACTTCAAGTTACCGACTCCCACGCCGCACTACTTGGATAGCGTCAATTATTTTTATTTTTATGTAGCCTCCTTCTTAAAGAAAACTAACCAGGCTTTCCGCCCCACTCGGAGGCAGCCGCCATCTTGCTGACTGCCTATTTTTTATTTTCTATACGTCTTTAAACGTTTAATAATATTTATAATCATAGTAACAACGGAGTTGAAAGTGTTTTTCCCAATAAGGATCCATTGAATGTTCCGTTGAGTTTTCGACAGCAGGACCAAAGAATAAATTCATTTGTTTAGCATGTTCCACTGAAGAAAAGAAGAGTGCTTGCAACGAACTAAATGTGTTTTTTGAGCAGCTAGTGAAACGCCGTCTAAATAGGAAATATAAATTGTATATGTTTCATACAGTCTAATATGAAATATGATCCAACTTTTAAACAGATCTAGTACATGCACGGTACGTGCCGATGCGGGTTTACTATGGGATGTTACAACAAACCCCAAAGATTTGACTAAGCGTGAAATTTAGATCAGTATTCGTAGAACGGCGACAAAGGGAAGGTTGCAGGAGTAGATTAGTGACGATAAACAGAGTTCGCAGTATTACACAGACGCAGGATCTTCTTTTGTCTGAAAGCTCAGCAGCTCCACTTGCGTTTCTCGAGTGGTTCTGTCACATTGCCATACGCTTGCTAAGCTTTTTTTTATTTCTAGGTGAGGGAGGGGCGATTGTGGACATCTTGCGCTGAAGTTGCGTCAACCTGAATGCGAGCAAACCTTGTATTTGACAGCATCTATCGAAAAGCCCAACAGAACAGCGAGGCTTTCCTAAATGTATAGCTGTCACAGCTTTGGCTCTTCAGGAATCGCGTCGCCACGCGCGGTGTGGCACCAGCTGCACCTTGTGCAGGGAGGCCGGATGCGAAGCGAACAGCACACTCGACGCTCTATAGTAGGTTCTCGAATTGCGGAACGCGTTTTTTAGGGCTTCACGCATCAATTGCGCACTGTGAAATGGCCTGCCTCAGCTACAGAAGCATCAGGCCAATGTCAACTCGGTTTTGCGCAATTGCGCCGAAAGCGGCTGTGGTCAGTGATGAGATGCTCGCCAGCGTGGCTGGCCTGGGTAAGCTCCACGTTTTCTTACACTCATCAGCTTTGCAAACAAACCATGAATGCTGTCGCATAGCTGGCACCTTCGCTGCATAGCTGTCTGCAAAGTTTTGTTGGCAATTGGAAGTACAATTGAACTCGGCATATTTCTTCTCAATGGACGCTACCAGCGTTTCATCCGAGCTGAAGGTTATAGTGACCTGCAGAGAGATTTACAGTGGTACATCAAACAAATCCTTAAAGTGTCGTTTGACGTATGTAAAATATGTAGTGTATGGGAAGCAAAAAATTACAAGATGCAGTCCTTAAATAAGTGGCCTCATGACTCCGCCGAATTTGACACTATTAAGGTACCCAAGATATCAACAATTCGCGTTTTCACAGTGCAACTCTGGGGAAATCAGCAGGTGATAGCCGGCCTAAGACTAATGCGCCGGAAAAAAAGTTTTAGGTGGTAAATATGCAGGTATTTAGAAAAAACTGCGGATTCATATGCGTATTTTTGTAGCGGGAAATATTTCTCGCCGTAGTCGTTAAAACGTTCCCCGCTTAAAAATTTGCGTATGTTGCCCGTTTTCTTAAGTTCGTATTAGGGGTGTTTGTTTATGTGGTATATATGCAATGCATGTTATTTTTTCTTGGCACTGAATGAATGAGAAATGAGTCTATGGTTCTATCCAGACTTGCTATAAAGCATAGTAATTCCACTACCTACGAATACAGCACAAAATCCAGCCTCCGGCACTATCGGAGACCAACATAGTGTTGTGCGTTGATTGTGCATTATGCATTATGCTAACCTCAGACCACCTTCGTCTTTATATGGGTGGCGTCATTCATTTCTTACACAATGCTCTCGTGAAATATTTGGTTTTCTTGCAATTTTAAAGTTTCGTGAGCCTCTTGTAGCTCTAAAAACATACACAGGTGCGCTGATTGAAGTATGTCCGATTTGACTGAGGAAGCCAGAAGTTTCACGTGTTTCGAAACCATGAAACTGACATAACATGGTACTACCATACACGTAATAGAATCTAGTGCGCAGTGTATAATGTTGAATAACCAACGTATCACATATGATCGCTGCAGTGCCAATTTATGCAGTGCTGCAGTGCCAATTCTTTATAACATTTCTCACCATAACGCTTCCTCGTCGCCTTGGCAAAGATATGCCTCGCTTCATGTGCCAACGAGCCATTGATTCAGAAACTTACGTTTGCGCACGCAGACAGTGGCTCCTCCCAAAATTTGCTACATACACCAACTTTTAGTGTTTAGGGAGTTCTAGTATTGGCTAACGCTATCATTGTTCAGCAGCTTTATTGAGCTGTCCTTACTTGACAAAATTATGCATCACTACACTTTTTTTGGAGTTTTCTCTCTTCTTTCTGAGCAATCGCCAGTAGCACCGATATATTGACGCAAAATAAGTTTGCACGTGATGACACGGGACCCTTAAGGCGAGAACGACGAAGTTCGTGGTTGCGCGCGCGCTCTCCGAGGACCAGCCATCGCAAAAGGCAGATTTTTTTGCCCATCTGTCGGTGGTAAAATGTTTGAGTTGTAATAGCTGGGTGACATTTCTGGTGGAGGTGCGGGGTACTGTCGATGTTAAGTTCTCCGGAGCATACGCCAGACCTAAACCCGCCGAGTAGTTCGGCCGAGCTTACCCCTGTGCACGTACGTGCCAGCCGACGTCTCCAGGGACTCCAGCCACAGCACCGTCTGCCACCCGAACGAAGTAGAATGACGAACCAACCACCTCCTGCCACTGGTGCATCATCGCACGTTGTCGGCAATCACATCCGGACGCCGAATCTGTTCAACGGAAGTGCTTCCGAGGACGCCGACGACTGGCTTTACCATTTTGCCCGGGTTGCCAACCTCAACGACTGGAACCACGAGCGTAAGCTACGCTACGTGTACTTCGCTCGTGAGGATTCCACGAAAACGTGGTTTGAGAACCACTAGGCGACACTGACGTCATGGGAACAATTTCGTAGACAGTTCCTCAATGCCTTCCCTAGGGCGGACAGCAAGGAGAGGGCGGAGTTAGCGTTGGAGGCAAGAATTCAAGGCCCGAATGAGCGAGTGACGTCGAACGTAGAAGAGATGAATCGGCTTTGCAGAAGTACGGACCCCTCTATGACTGAAACAAAGAAGGTGCGCCATCTCATGCGAAGCGTCAAATAGGAAATCTTTGCTGACCTCATTCGAAATCCGCTGACGACAGTTGCAGAGTTCCATGACGAAGCCACTACTATGGAAGAGGCGCTTCAACAGCGGGCCGAGCAAAACAACCGCGACGCCATGATTTCAAGGGAGCTATCTGCCGTTACCCTGGGTAACGACGTTGGCGCCTTGCGAGAACTCATCAGGGCTGTCGTCAAGGAGGAACTGCAGAAGATGCAGACAACCACTGCCCCTGAGGGACGACTTTCCATTGCGGAAATGGTGCGCGCCGAGGTCCGACAGGCCGTCCATCTTCCTGGACAGTACGAGGCACCACAGCAGGCACCATACGCCGGAACGAGTTCCACTGAAGGAGTACGCCGTCCGCCACCCTCAAGTGCGTGCAGCATGGTACGCCCCACTCAACAAATGGACGTAAGCTTCAGGCCGCTTCACAGCCACCGCACATCGCCGAAGCAAGGACTATGAAGAGCGACGCCTGGCGCACCACAGACTACAAGCCCCTTTGTTTTCATTGTGGCGAAGCAGGACACATCTGCAGAATGTGTCCTTATCGTAATGCGGGGTTCCGTGGATTCTCGCCGAATGCACCTCGTCCATGACCTTGTGCGCGGCAGCCGGAAATAGAGTTTCGTTTCGAATCGTCGCAATGTTGATCAGCGATGGCAGGAGCCCCGTTCGTTGTCTCCTGCTCGTTACAGGTCACCATCACCAAGCCAAGCCGCTTTGAGACGCCGCTCGCCTAGCCCGGCGGGTCGGGAAAACTGAGTTCAGCGACCTCCGGAGGTGAGGCCGCTGACAACGACCGTACGCAAGATCCTCCACTACGACGACAACGACGAAATCAGAACGACGCAAACGTACAGACGGAGTCAAACACCTTACGAGAGCTAGTAACGTCGAACATTACCGTCACCATAGACGACGAAGAAATAACGGCGGCAATCGACACTGGAGCGGACACCTCCGTTATGAGCATGGACCTTGCCTGAAAGCTGAAGAAAGTTTCTACCGAGTGGACTGGGTCGCAGATTCGCATTGCAGGAGGCCATCTGCTAAACCCGGTAGGAAGATGCACAGGGCGAGTGAGCATTCGTGGGTTTACGTACCTCGGAGATTTCGTTATCCTCCCAGGCTGTTCGAGGGACTTAATTCTGGGAATGGACTTTCTGCAGGCTAATGGAGCTGTGATTAACTTACAAAAGTCGTGGGTAACGTTTCCGACGGCACAGGCCTTAGCAGCGAGCAGCACTGACGACACGTATGTCAACGCCTTGGGGATTGTTGACGAGCATATCACGGTGCCGCCAAGGAGTAGCGTAGTGACCCTCATCACCTGCGACGCATTCGACGGCTATGAGGGTATTGCCGAGGCAAATATCGCGCTGCTGCTCGTAAGACACATCTGCATCGCCCGAGGCCTTGTTCGAATACAGCATAAGTGCTCGCAGGTTTTGTTGACAAACTTCAGCCATGAGTATCAGCACGTCCCTCAAGGTACTGCTGTGGCATTCCTGAACGACATTGCTGACTTCTCAGACATCGGCACATTACAAGTGACTTCACCGAATGCAACAACTAAGGCCAGCCTGAATACCCGTGTCCACATTAATGCTGTCTTAGCAGATGTACAGAAGGATCAGCTGCTGGGCCTACTGACAGAATTCTCCGGCTGTTTTTCCACGGAATCCAAAGTCCAGCGCACTTCCGTTACGCAACACCGGATCATTACGGAGGAATCGGCGTGGCCTGTTCGTCAGCATCCGTATCGCGTGTCACCTATGGAGCGGGAGGCGATGAAGCGTCAAGTTCAAGGAATGTTAATGATGACGTCATCCAGCCGTCGACAAGTCCGTGGGCATCGCCTGTCGTACTAGTAAAAAAACAAAGACAACACATCCGCTTCTGCGTTGACTACAGACGGCTTAACCGAGTCACCAAACGCGACGTTTATCCCCTGCCACGGATCGATGACGCTTTGGACCGTCGGCGTCATGCTCAGTTCTTTACTGCATTAGACCTAAAGTCAGGCTACTGACAAATCGAAGTGGACGAGCGTGACCGTGAAGAAACCGCCTTCGGAACTCGCGATGGGCTGTACGAATTTAAATTGCTGCCTTTCAATCTCTGTTCCGCTCCTGCTACGTTTCAATGAATGATGGTCACTGCACTCGTTGCACTAAAGTGGCAGACGTGTCTAGTGTACCTAGACGACGTAGTTGTGTTATCCAGCACGTTCGATGAACATCTCGCCCGGCTACGAAGTGTCCTTACCGCAATACTCAAGGCCGACCTCACCATCAAGCCTGGAAAATGTTACTTTGGCTTCCAGGAACTCAAGTTTCTAGGCCACAAGGTCAGCTCCCAAGGAGTACGACCAGACCCAGAAAAACTCGCTGCCGTTGCCGAGTTTCCTCGTCCTAAAGATAAAAAGTCTGTTCAGCGGTTCCTGGGCCTCTGCGCTTACTACCATCGTTTTGTTGAAGGCTTCTCAAGGATTGCTGAACCGCTCACTAGACTGACGCGACAGGATGTGCCCTTTGCGTGGACGGAAGACCAAGAGCCGGCCTTCACCGAATTGCCTAAGCGCCTTCAATCCGCTCCAGTGCTGGCGCATTTTGAAGCCACCGCGGCAACTGAAATACACACCGACGCCAGCAACGTAGGACTCGGGGCCATTCTGGTTCCACGGCAAGATGGCACAGAACGTGTAACTGCATATGCGAGTCGTTGCCTGACAAAAGCAGAAGCTGATTATTCAAAGATCGAAAAAGAAAGCTTAGCAGTCGTGTGGGCCATCAGCAAGTTCCAACCCTACTTATACGGCCGGCCATTTCGAGCGATCAGTGATCACCACTCGCTCTGCTGGCTTGCCAATCTACGAGACCCGTCAGGTCACCTCGCTCGTTGGAGCCTCCGCCTCCAGGAATACGACATAACTGTTGTCTACAGATCCGGCCATAAGCATAGCGACGCTGACTGCTTGTCACGTTCTCCTATTCCCTTGACATCCTCCGACTTGGAGCTAGATTTGCCATTTCTTGGTGTCCCCGACGTGGTGCGCATTGCTGACTATCAACGTGCAGACTGAGCTGCTTCCAGTCATCCGATATCTCGAGGGAGCTGACGTTGTTGTCCCAAGCCCACTTCCACAAGGATTGACGTCGTACTGCCTGCGAAACGATGTCCTGTACAAGAAAAATTTCGAGAACAGCCAGGAAGCCTTCCTTCTCGTCGTTCCGACGGCACTGAGCGAGGAAGTTTTACAGGCGTGTCACGATGATCCCTGTGCCGGCCACTTAGGCTTCGCGAGGACATTAGCGCGCATACGGCAAAAACACTATTGGCCACACCTATTTTCGTAAGTTCAGCGCTATGTGCGAACGTGCCGTGACTGTCAGAGGCCTAAAGTTCCACCCGTCAAGCCTGCCGGCTTCTTTCAGCCTTTGGATCCGCCTCCGGCGCCGTTCCAGCAAGTGGGAATGGACATTCTTGGGCCGTTCCCCACGTCATCCTTGCAAAATAAGTGGATAATCGTGGCAACTGAATATTTAACTCGCTATGCGGAGACGAAAGCTGTGCCACGGGGAACTGCTGCTGAAGTCGCCAGCTTCTTCGTACACAACATCGTGTTTCGTCGTGGTGCACCCGCTGTACTCATTACTGACCGCGGTGGAGCGCTTACAGCGGAGTTATTGCAACAAGTCGTCACACTGACACACACCGAGCACTGAAAGACCACAGCCTATCATCCCCAAACTAACGGCTTAACAGAGCGCCTAAACAGAACATTGGCCGACATGCTCTCCATGTACATTGATGTGGAACACAAAACATGGAATGAAATTTTTTCATACCTCACGTTTGCTTACAATACCGCTGTGCAGGACACCACCGAGTTGACACCATTCATGCTTGTTTACGGGCGTCGCGTTACAACCCCCTTTGACGCCATGCTCCCGGTAGACCAAGCTAGCCAGCTTGCTCTGAATCGCACCCGCACCCAGCAGAATGCCGACGCCTACCGTTACAACCGGACCCGACGGAATGTCTAGTACTTACCAGGCGACTGCGTGTGGGTGTGCACACCTATCCGACACCGTGGGCTCTCAGAGAAATTGTTGCGCCGCTATTTCGGCCCCTATGAAGTTGTACGCCGCCTCAGCGATGTGAACTACGAGGTGCTGCCTCAAAGCTCTGGTCCTGGTTCGAACCGACGCCCTCCCCGTGCTGAAGTCGTCCACGTAGTACCGATGAAGCCGTACTACGCAGGCGAGGGACAAGCAACCCTCACAAACCGCTTCAGCATTGTGTACATTCCTGTATGTTTTTTTGTCTCTTCATGTTGGCACTCTTGCCCATAGTGCGCGCCCGCTGCCCTAGAAGCGACCGGGCCGGTCGCTTTTGAGAGGGGAGCAATGACACGAAATAAGTTTGCACGTGATGACACGGGACCCTTAAGGCGAGAACGACGAAGTTCGTGGTTGCGCGCGCGCTCTCCGAGGACCAGCCATCGCAAAATAAGACGTTTTTTTGCCAATATGTCGGTGGTAAACTGTTTTACTTGCAATAGCTGGGTGACAATATTAAAAAGTTCTTGTTAAAGTGGTGTCCCAAACGAAATTTTAACGCTATGCCTAATCGACACATGAGACAGACCTCATGTCTAAACACTGTGCAGGATGCGCCGGTGCCAACTGGCTTTGAAGACAAGGTGTTCTTTTTTTTTGGAAATTTTGGATTGGTTTTGGGTTCATCGATTCTAGGCGTCAGTATATTTTTTCACCATGAAATTAGACAGTTGGAAGCATTGTAGTTCACGTCGGTCAGCAAAAAAGACGTTAAAATAAAGCTTGGAACAAGAACAAACAAACAAGTTAGCTAAGGCTATCTACAGCAGTAATAATGCACTGATTAGCGAAAGCAGACAGTAACTAAAGAAAGTTAACCATTTTCCAAGAAAACACAAACAAAAGCGCGACCAGAAACGCGACTTTACTCAACAATATATGTGGGCTGATTTCGACAATAATGCAGCCTGAAAATGTGCTCTCATATTCGTGGTATTGCTATCTGAACAAAAATCTACATCATCGACAAGTGCGCTCAAGAACACAGTGTATTGGATGTGAAAGCTGTCAGCTCGCCTTTTTATTATGGGTGGCAAAATTCCTATTATGCAAAATACTTGTCTTTAAATTTTTGTTGATATGCAAAACGTGCTCACCATGCACAGACGAGATCACCTTATTATTTCCGTAGTGTTGTTGAGCTCAAATTTGCTGAATATTATATATGCAACTAACGCAGCAAAAGTTTTAAAACGACAGGAACTACAAGCTGTTCAGCAGCTCGCAGTTTATTGAAAACTAAAAATATTCCTGCAACAACAGTAGCCTTTCCTGATCTTGAAAAGCTAAAGCTAATCTGTTGACATCAGATTGGTTCATAAATTACCTCAAATTCCTAAGTTCTGAAGGAGCGGTTCAACCTATTCCAGGCCAGGCCTAACTTTTAGTGCAGATGCTATTGAATTATTTAGAATTTTATTTTTCCGAAGGCACCCTACATCACAAATGTGAATGCATGTTCTACAGTAAAATCCTCTTTTCGTGAGGTATCGCTTGTAGGCTTACGAAGCCATCTGTTATTTTCATTCCAAAATTATCATCAAACCCACAGACGTGCTCCGCCGTGGAGGCAACGCTGCTGACGCGGCGCTTGCCATGGGAGCCTGCATGCAGGTTCTTCAGCCATATGCCACCGGCATTGGAGGTGACTGCTTCGCCGTGCACTACGACGCCCGCACAAAGAGCGTTCGCTGCGTCGATGGATGGTAAGTGGCAGAGGGAGGCAGTGCACAGCGGTCATAGCCTCTTAGCTTCATATTCTTTAGTTAGTTTTTTATATAACCCGTACAAACACCTACGTTCCGAAGGTGACACCAGTTTTGACCGCGCTACTAACGAGAAAAAGGTAAACTAAGGAGCTCTACTTTTGCTAATGACAAGGATTTCGAAACAACAGATATTGAAGCCAAGGAAATCATAGTACAGTGTGGATCACGCAACCACCGGCAGCAAGTTATTTATTTTGTCCATTCTGCTTTACCGTATCTCTTGTACACTATACATAAAAAGTCAATAATATCCTCCTTCTTTTCCTTTTATTTAATAACACAAGACAAACAAAATTCATGCAGATCGTTCGGAGTACCGCGCGGCATAACTGCGGTGGAAGGCTGTTAATGCTGCTCAGTGATTGTCTACGGCTTCGCTGGTTTTGTGACATTATACTTCTTTAATGAACAGTACAAACGCCTAGGTACACCGCTGTCATTCTGGCTGGCTCACGTATTGCAGCGCTTACCTCTCATTTAATACTAGAAGCGTACCGAACTTACAGAGAAGCAATAATAAAGAAACATACCGGCCGCAATCTGCTTCTGTCTTAGCAGCTGATTCAACCACATTTAGCCCACACGTGGATATTGCCTTCTCGGTAGCTGTAATCGCATTGATGGACAAAATTAATCGAATGAACGAGTCACAGTATTCGCAGGAAGCTTGATGTCACTGAACTATTATTTGAGCTGTTAGAAACGCTCTCCCACCGATAGCCAACGATGTCATCGCCACTCAAATCTCATCGGGATTTTTCTAGGAAGGCCGGGTCCCTTTTTTTTTTGCAGCCATATGCGTCTGGTAAAGTTGCATGTGGCCTTAATGCATGTGTCAAATTGAGAGTCCACGTAGTCTCGCCTCGAATATGTATACATGCCAATTTTTGTACGCTTACCTTAATTTTGTATTCTGTCCAACCTTCGTGTTCTAACTTTTGGCACTTATATGGTACTTCATATCGACTACTAAATGTTCTCGTTGTAGTTGTTGTTTACTCCTGCACAGTTGTGTCTTGTGAATTTATTGATATTCCTTCACAAACTTAGTTTTATTCCATTGCGTGTGAAATTTATTGAAGGAAGTGTCGCAAACACATGTTCTTCAATAAGCTAAGCAGAGAACTGACCCAGCTGTTACACGTCAGCTATATGCTTTCACGTGTTAGTGGCCTATATAATGACTAAAATAGGTTTAGTAACTATCACATAACTTTTATGACAACACTTTCTGCTAAGACAAAAAAGTTTGACATCCTGTTACTCCTCTTAACTGCCACATAACTTCCTTTTTTATGCAAACATCCGAATCATAGAGCATAGCTTTGTGTGTATTCAGCAGCAAACCAAGGCTAAGTACGAGAAACTACCCTGTACTGATGTCTTCAGTTTACCTAGGGCAGCTTACGTATGTTTCTGGATTCCATAACGTTTATCTTTAAGAATATCTAAAAAACACATAGTATGGAACAAAATGAGGACTACAACTTTTTCGAAGGAGACATCAACCTATTTTTTACAGGATATCATTAGTTGAGAGATTTAAAGCGCGCGTTCCGTTCTGGCCATCATCGCTGTCCATGTTCATTCCTGGAAGTCTGCACTGTGGTTGAATACTCGGTTCCTCTTATCTAAGCTAGATGTTCAAGTATTGATGCCGGGACCCTTTTCAACTTGTTTATTATGGATGTCAGTGTGCTTAGAAACCTACGTAGACAAATAATATTTGTGTAATTGTATCGATAACGAAGTCGTGAACAGAACGCATGCCTTTGTTGGGGACCATTGACTCATTTCGAGCACTTGTGATTCTTTAACGGGTACCTCAACAAAACTGCACGAGCTTTTTCGCCTTGGTCAAGTAATAGGAATGGAACCGACGCAGTTGGGAATGCAATGGCGCCATTGGTGCTATTGATTGAAGTTTTAAACTATTCGAACTTGCAGTAAATGGTACAAAACTCGTATTATATAGAATCAGTACTAAATTTCTCAAAGGTCATAAACTTCAGAGAAATCAAGACAAGTAAAGACGCATCGCGACGTGACGTCGTTCCCAGTTGCTTGTTATTCTAGCGAGGACGGTGAACTGGCCAATTCTACACTTCGAGTGCAGTGTGCATGCACAGTATCAGTGCCATTCGGATTCTTCTCGCAGTTCGTAATAATAACATATAATCTTTAAATCGGACCCTAAACGCTACGCTTGAACGCGGAGTCAGGTAATCAAGAGTGCTGACATTGTTTGCAGGACCTTTGACGCAGGCAGTTGCTATGGTTAGGTTTTCCACGTTGCTAGCGTTTAACGCTCACGCGCTCAATGTCACAAATTACATAGCATCGCATAACGTGGCTCTTTGTCCCATATTCCGCTATACATCCTTGTTTAATAAGACTGAAATGTTGTATTGAGTTGAGGCCCATCTCGCAAGAGAGATAGTGTCAACATGTTTAATATCAATTCAATCGACCAATGTAAGTCACGCATCGATTTCCTTTCACCAGGGGAGGTAACGTATATCATGTAGTGTCTAGGACAATCTTTATGATATAGCTCCAAAGTGCGGCGGCCTCTTATCTAACATACTTAATCGTAATAATGCGTACGCATTTTTTGCGAGTACTCCAGCGAAATCTGTTTTACAAGAAAAATATTGAACCCCTTATCTACAACATGAACGGCTAATTGCCGAATTTCAAGCATTTTATTGCTATGATAATGTCACTGTAAATGTTTGGTAGCTTTATATAGGATGAGGAAAGAATGGAAAATGAAAAGGAAAAGACAACCAGTCTCGTCATACCGACATGAAAGCTTACTTTCCCGCATTACTTTTAAGTGTGCAAAGAAGCCTGTTTTGGGATTGCATATTATAGGAAATTATATAGTGGCTGTTTTTCAGATGTGATAATGCTATGAAAGTAGACGATCAGTAGCCTTCAAAAATAAAAAAAAGAAAGTTGGTGACGTCACCACTATCAGGTTGTCAAAAAGGAAATAAAATAAAAGGAAACATAACAAATATAGAACTACACAACTCCGCATTACAGGAAAACTCTAATCCCATGATTGTACGGAACAAAGTTGTGTCTGGAACGTTAATATATTGTCTAAGCAGTATGGACATGACAATCTACGAAGTTACTACACAATTTCTGAGAATTGTCTACTGACATGTACACATTTTTGGCGCCAGAAAATCGATCTGTAGAGATGCATAGGCTAGAAAAGCGAGTTAGCAAAAGCGAAGTGACAGCCGAGCAAACCAATGCTTACGCACTAGTAGACAATTATCTGAATTTTGTAGCACTTCTTTCCTGCTTCCTTTATTAAATCGGAAATCTATTCCTTATATAACTCGAAATACAATTTCGGTTGCGAGTGAACACTGTTTTGGTCGCCTTTTTTAAAACAATAGCATTCCTAAGATACTGCCCACACTATCCAGGGGCATACATCCATCCATCCATCTATCCGTCCATCCAGCCGTCCGTCCGCCATCTATCTATCTATCTATCTATCTATCTATCTATCTATCTATCTATCTATCTATCTATCTATCTATCTATCTATCTATCTATCTATCTATCTATCTATCTATCTATCTATCTATCTATCTATCTATCTATCTATCTATCTGTCTATCTATCTAGCAATCTAGCAATCTAGCAATCTATCGATGTTTGCGGCAACCATTCTCCCGCCCGTCTGGCTCCCTGGTTTTTCCGTGGAGGAATTCTTAGCGCATCGGGTTGCTGTGCTTAGCTAACAGGGTTCCAGCCCAAATATTGGTTCAACTTGGGTCACCGACTACGTCCCTATGTCTACAGTGTCATTCACTCCTTTCTAGAGCAGTGGACGGCGCGCTTTGCTCTGCGGGACGACATCTGGCGGCGGCTGCTGCTGCTGTAACCAAGATAGCGTGCCCAGGACCATGCAGGGCCTAATAAAAATACAAATTTTCGTGTGCTACATTAACCTAGAGGTGATGTTGTTAAGCGCCATTGTTATCTTGAACAGTCTGTGAGCGGATTTCATTCATTGCGGAAGGACTGGCGCACGTTATGAGCCCATGCGCTTCATTTTATGTCATTTGCCGGGTCACAAGCGCCCTAAGACTGAGTGCAGATTAGGGTAAACAAAGTGCTTTTCAACGTCACCACACTTCAGAGCAGCTCTGCACGTCTATTAGGCCGAGCATGCTCCTGGACACACTGTCTCCGACCCAGCAACTGCCGCCAGGTGTCGCCCTGCGGAGCAATGCCAATGGTGTCAGTTTTAGCGCACCTATGTCCGGTGGGATGTTTTTCAACGATACAGCTGATGAGGAGCTTACAATAGAAGGCCACGAAATATCCCGAGTGGCTGAATAAAAATATCTCGGGGTATGGATAAACAAAGGGTAGACGTACACGGAAAAGCACGAACAGTCTCTCATAGCAAAAGGGCGAAGAGATGCCGGGATAATGAGACATAGGACATTGTGAGGGTACAACAGGTATGGAATACTGAGAGCTATATGGAAAAGAATAATGGTGCCGGGACTTACTTTCAGGAATGCGCTCCTGTGCTTAAGGGCAGAAGTTCAGTCGAGACTAGAAGTAAATCAGAGAGCTGTTGGAAGATTAGCACTAGGTGCCCACGGGAAAACTACAAACGAAGCATTACAGGGGGATGTAGGCTGTGCATCGTTCGAAGCATAGGAAGCTCAGAGTAAAATCCTATACGAGAACCACCTGAAGAAATTGGAGGATAACAGGTGGGCAGCTAAGCTATTTAAATACCTATACCGAAAGAGCATTGACTCGCAATGGCGGAATGAACTAAGAAGCCAACCAGTAAGTAAGCCAGACACGAGGATGGAGAAAGATACAGCGTTAAAGGAGAGGTTAAAACGCGGAAGGTAAAAATGAGATACATTCAATGGGAAAGAAGCATAGTGTTGAGCTGTATCGATACTGGGAACAGCAGATCAAGAAGGAAGCGTTTTATAACTCAAGAGGCAGTGCCCTACACTTTGAAGCTATGTAAGCATGCCTTAGAACGCGCAGCAATAAAAATAAATTTAACAACGAAGAAGACACATCTATTGTGTGTGCTAAATCTGTAGAAACAACAGAACACTTCATACTAAAATGTGATGGTATACATCCCGATGTCGATGCGGGCACAGTCACGCTTCCCGAGGTCCTGGGGTTTACATATAACAATAGTCATGTATATTAATATACGGTGGAAGTAGCAGGAGGTGATTGGAGGATTGGTGGCTCAAAGTTAGATAGGTGACATAAGGTTAAAAGTGTAGGAAGACGTATTTAAAGAAAATGGTGAATTTTATTAGCTTACAACACAGTTAAACAAAACTAGACAGATGAGCATGGTGGCCACTGCCATCACCCTGTTTCTAAAGAGGCCGCTCCTACGTTCCATCAATCCATCCATCCGGCCGCACGCGCACTCTACACAAGAGCGGACAGCACTATATATACATGTCTCTCTTCAACAAAGCTCTTTCACGTCGATATGTTTCCCGATCGATGAGGGACAGGGTAGGCACCAGTGTTCGAAGACACTCTTTGACGCTGACTTGGATCATTAGTAATGTGCCACTCGGTCTGTGCTGAACTATGAAGCTCTTGAATACCACATTCGGTAACTAGCGTTTGCACTGGAAATTTGCCGCTGTACCGTAACCGCAATCTTCCGGTCAGCAGCCCGGCTCTTTAGCAGGCTGTGCCACAGATTCACTGGGTATGTGTCACTCTTCAATGAACACAACGCCAAATTAGGCCATTTAGTATGGGCCACCGATTTGAATGTGCAAATCCGAGTGTTCGCACGCCCCGGCGTGTCAAACTTTTTGTCTCGGAGGCTACGAGCTCCACTATATGTAACAGCGTGTCCAAAAAGTAGGGCGAGAGAGGAGCCCGGTTGCCGCACTACGCATTTCAAGGCCTTCGCATGCACCGGTATGTATTGCATTTGAGGTGTCACCCTAGGCTTTGGAAAGGTGGCGCTCTATGCCCTCCTGTGTTCTTCGTATGCTTAGAAGCTATCCGAAGACTCGTGCTTCTATGTGCTGAATCCCTTTGTCGACTATGCGGGCGAGTTTACTTGGTGCTCCAAGACTAGCCGCACATGTATTGACGATGCACTCGCATCGCAGGGTCTGGCACATGAAGTGAGGGAGATGCAATTCACGACCAATTAGGCTGGGCCAGCGTAGGAAGTGATCACAACCGCATCCGTATAACCTTTATCTACATGCACGCGGCATAGCCCAGGCAAAGAGAAACGATCGCTAGCAGTACGCCGCTTGTCGGTAACCACCAACGAGGCTGTCGCGGAGGAAGCGGACGATCACTTGCGAATGAAAAAGCACCCAGGTTAAAACGACTTCATAAAACAAATGAGACGGAATTCGCGAAACATGAAATTTGTACGAATGCACGCGGTGGAGTACGTTTCAAGGCATGCTGGGACCCGGAAGCACAGATGCCTTTCGAAGCCCGCAAGGCCGTAAACAGGCACCAAAGCAGCGCTGTGAGGGACCTGCCCACCGACGAATGCCAGGAGACCTGGTAATCACACATCCGAGGTAAACTGGTCGTCCAAGAGACCGTGCAAAAAGAGATCGCTGAATATGAACACCGTCGACTCCTTTCATTCAGAGTGTCCGCTGGCTACGCAGCACAGAAATGCTTCTCGTGTGGACGTTCTCGATCGGAAAAGTCCTCACCTAGAACATAGGAAATAGGACACCGGCCACCCCATCTCGCATTTTGAGGGACGTTTAGCAATCCAACTGAAGCAACTGCTCGCGTCCCCGCCTGCAGAGCTACTAGAAACTCATCCTGCCAACCCATACAAGGGCATCTAAGATAGTGTAGACAAATGTAAGTAGGTGATAACGGCACTTGGTGCTTCACCGAGACTTCATGCGCATTGTGGTCTATGCAGGCGAGGAATTGGACAATATCCCAGTGGATCTGGTGAAATGTCTGCGCAATACATCCTGAGAGCACCACGCCGTCATATTTACCGGGACCCTAAATGGTAAACCCATTCGGCCAACATGGCAATGCGTACGCGTTAGTTTCCTGCGCAAGAGGGATGGAAACGATGGACTACTAAAGAACTACAGGCCGCTCACGATCACGAGTGTCTTGTAATGCAACTCCGCGGTGGTAGTCAAGAGGTTTGTGTGTGCATAGGTCTCAAATAATGACGTTCTCACGAAAACGCGCAACTGGTTAAGACAGAGTCGTGGAACTGAGTGGGATGCTTTCTGAACGCTGCAAACGCCTACGACAGTGTCCGCACACGGAACAATCATCGTCGCATGTAAGCCACAAATACCGCTATTGCCTGCTTTAACAGGGTCATCACAATACTGGTGGCGGTATGCAGAGGCCTGAAGCCCGGGTGGCCTTTGTACCCCGTATGTTACAGTGTATATATGTCGGTGAGTGAGGTCACGTTGCTTCGGAGTGGTCTTGGATTCAAGTATCTGTACATGGTGGACGGTCGGCCGAAAATTTACAGATTGCCGAGTCTGCTGTTTCCTGACAACATCGTGCGACTTGCAGAGAATGTAGAGCATGTAGAGCGGTCGTTGTGTTTGGCTGCATCCACCTCACTCGGCTCGGAGTAGCGTTCTATGCAAGGAAATCTTCGCTGCTGCAGTCCTCCGGTTCTTGTGGTGACACACCCGTGAATCCTCCCAACGGTACCACTATACCATGATCAACAGAATACCGTTTCCTCGGTGTAACTCTTGTGGAGGAAAACAACAACCACTTGAAACAGGCTGCTCAAAGCGCACGTAATTTCCTGCGCAGGCAATGTATGGGGGCCTGCAGCCGCCCTGTGATGGCGCAAGAACTGTGGAAGGCCGTACGCGTGCGTGGTCTCAACTTTGCAAAACGTGTTGTATGCCGTTCCGGCAAGACGCGAGGATGGATGGAAAGCAGGCAGCGCTAAGTTGGGAAGTAAAGAATGGGTAGCCATGGGCGCCTCACTGTCGAAGCCATACAGGAAGATTTAGGCTGGTCTTAATTTGAGGCTGCATAAGTGACCAGCAAGACTTCATTCGGCGGTCGTCCAAGTCTAATCAACGACAAAAGGCGGGCTCGACGAGTGTTAAGATATCTACGTTGTAAGAGTGAACAGCCACAATGGAATAGACGCCTATACAATATCCAGTGTAAGTTTAGATTTTTCGTTCGTTCTGTGCACGAAGACAGCGAATGCAAGTGGAGGAAGGCAGTGAGGGCCCGGTTTAGGCCTAAGGAGACCGCGCTACGACCGTTCTCAATGCTGTGTAAATGAAAGCTGGAATTATACATGACCCAGAAATAATAAATACAGCGGAAAACTTATATGACAACATCCAACGGAATGGCCGTATCTTCGAGGCTCACTCAAAAGCTCTTCGCTCTCCTGTGTTCCGAACGCGGCATGACCCGAAACCGAAAGTGCTGGATGCGAAGTGTCTGGCGTGGAGAGAAGAAGAGGACACAGAGCATCTAGTCCGGCGCTGCAGAAGTTTCACGCCTAGCCAGAAAGAGGAAACCAGGTTACTCCAAGCACTGGGATTTTCTGTGCTCGTGGAAGCATTCGCTTGCGAAGTAAGCGATAGTACGCCTGACGGTTTTGCAATACCAGTGTCTGGTACGAAGAAAAGGCTGCAGCTGTAGTGGAGGGTAATAAGCGCATGTCCTTGAACTGAAGTTTGGCCCTACAGTCATGAGTGACAATCTAAACTTTCGCCACTTTTACTGCTTTATTTGTTTCGTATTTTTTATGACATTGTTATTTTATTGTTTGAATACTTGTTATCAGGGCGAGAGTGCAGCCTAGCACCCACCCTTTCCAGAAGGGAAATTCACACCGACATGATTCTTGAAGCGCGAAAGTAGAATGTCGCTTCCGTATACGCCCCATACATATTTCTTTTCAATGGCGGTAATACGGTAATACGTTTAGTGCTTATATTTATTTAGTGCTAACCCTTTGTCATTAACAGATTGCTATAGATCTTTTTTGGCGTCCTCGTCTTCTCGCGCAGTTCCAGATATGATGGAACCCCACCATCTAGCCCAGCTCCCAGCATTGATGCAGAATCGCTCATTAAGGTACAACAATCAATGATAATGGCCATTAGAGCACGTCATCTGCAAGAAGGAACACCTTATTATAAAGCTTTCATTCTGCGGGCTGTAGGCTGACCTCTGTAGCCAGCAAAATAAAACACTTTAAACTTCAGTAAGACTTCTTCAAAAGCGATTGTGTCTGATCAGTTTTCAGAACACCAGCAAAATAAGATCACTTTAATGCGTGATTTATAAATGACAGCACAGAGCATTTGCGAGGAGCAACGCACTTGCATCAAGGCATTTTGAAAGCCACCTGCCTGTTGTGCGGCACTACGCTAACTAGGTAGAAAGTGTATTCTGAGGTGCACTGAAGAATGCCGGGATTTTCAGCTGACGACGTTTCAGAAAAAAAAGACGTGCACATAAGAACAGCTAAATATCAGGGCCTATAATCATGAAACGTCTAACGCTAGAACTGTTTGTAAAAAATATCTCAGCCAATCGTGGTGCTGCATATATCAAGAGCGAAGCTGGCTGGCCAATGGCAAAGAAAACTTACGGACAAAAACTTTTGTGAACTAAGCCTCAAATTGTCATTCTCTCAAGGGGTATAGCTCAATAATGCGAGATAGCTGAGAACATTGAAAAATAATTGCGTGGTTGAGCGTTCCGAAACTGAAGAGTGGGTTATGAGAAATGGCGTAGGTATCGGACAGCCACTTTATTTTTACAGCCCTCAAAGCACGGTACTGACGACTTTTCGAATTCCACCATCAACGGTAGAGGACCACCGCGGTCACGATTTAAACAGATGACCACGTACTCAATAGCACGACGCCTTAGCCACTGAGGCAGTTATGCAGCTATCTCTACATGTTTGTTCGTCTTATCAAATGATAATACACAAAGACAACCGAAGGTATAAAAATAGCTTAAGGGCTTCGGCTACGACAATGGCAAATGTGCTAAAAATATCTATACATTTAAGAGCTTTGAATGCCCGACAAAGTACTGCAGTTGAGAACTCCCTGCTAGGCGCCAGCGAACCTTTGTACGCAAGCCTACGCCAATATATCAGTGGAGCGCCGTGTGCGTATGAATTCGCTATACCACGCGCACGAACACTGCGGCACCATCACTGATGTGTGCCACGAAAGCAGGGATCCCCCAGACATGTACTGGAATGACTTACAAGCAAGTTGGAACTGTGACCTGTATCATTCAGTTGCTAAAGCTGTCTACAATGAGAAGTTCGTTAACGCCAGATTCCAGTCGGTAGGGTTTAAGCGCTACATCCAGCGCATAGGTAATAAGGTAACATAGGTAATAAACACGCAGTGGCAGGAGCCCGGCCGCGCTTACGCTGGAGATGGTGGAGTCTAAAAGCAGCTACGACTGGACAAGCGAGAGGTACATGTACGGCTTGCAGGCAACTGTTCCCGGTGCAGCGAAGGCCTGGTTCCACATCGCTACTCGTTTCGGCTCTGGAAAGGTGAGTCTCGCTGTGTGAGTGCTGTCAGCGTAGTGCCACCTATGATGAAACTGGTATTAAAATGCTTGAGCGGTGAGTGAATCAAATCTTTTCCCGGTCCTCAGTGAAAGTGCTCTAGAAGTTGGTTAAAACTACAAAAAGAATAAAGTATAACTCTATGCTAAATGTATTAGATTATTGGGGCAGGGCCCGAGAAAGTTGGATCAAACAATTGATCGCAAAATAATCAGAATACTCAGTTTAGCTGAATCTTTGAGCAAAAGGCATACTTTTGATTCCGCACGGGCGGTCCTGTAATAAAACAAGTATTTATTTTGTGTTATGTTAATTTCACTACATATCCTTTAGTAACGTGTTGATTTGCATCGCTAGGAGCCTACATTTTCTGTCCAAAATGAGGTGGTTGCCTGGAGAAAGAAGGCGCAAATTTTTTTACACAGCTTCATTTTCAGCTTTATTTGCCGATAATCGGGATAAGCGATAACTGGAAGATCCCTGCATTTCGTTGCATAAAGTGGAGGACGCATACGTCAAAGCTACGCAATACACAAGTTAGCTGCTGAATCGACAGGACTTCATTATGGCTCGTATTCTAGTTCGCAATTGAGATGCCTGGCCTAGATGGAAGTGCAAAATGAATAATTTCACTTCGGTAATATGTAAGATCAAAAATCGATTGCGTGTGTAAGTATTATTCGAATGCACATCTAACACAGTTGATCTGGCAAAAGTGGGACATCTCCGAAAGAAAAGTTTACGTAAGTTAATTTTAATTGGAACAGCCTTTCAAAGATTTTCGAAATTGTAAATAAAATTGCTGAAGCGAATAATATCATCGACGTTGATGAGCTGAAACCATTTTGCACATTGAAAAGAACACGCACATGAGCAGTATTATAGATCCAGTGACGCACATCAAAATCGCTCAGTGGCGTCGCTGTTCCCATAGAAACAAAAATTACTTGCACAATGATGCCCATGATAAACTTGCTAAATGTACCAAGTTTCTCGCAGGCAAAGAGCATAGAACTCCGTCCATGGTTTCAAATAGGAGCGTTAGCATAACGAAAACGCCATACTTACAAAGAAGTCTTGAGTTTTACTACGGTAATACCGAGTGCTATACATGTCTGCATATTGAAATTGCTCAAATGGCTCGGGCAAAGGTTGGAGATGAGCAAATGTATTCCTACAATTGCCGATGTGGACACGTCTGAGCAGCTATGTCGTGATAGAGCATGATGCTCTCTTATTCAAGTATAATGTACGGATTACTCATCAGTGTCCTGGACAGGTTTATGGGCCCAGGACACTTCCATTATTTCTACTAAATGCGTTCATCACCGGCATTGTATAGCGGCAAAGCCTTTGAACACACACATTGGCCTCCGTTCGCGCTATCAATGGCGTCTGCTTTTGGATTGCTGTCATGGCATTCTGATTAATGTTTTCGGAAGGTAGCCCGCCGTAAAACATTTCCGGCATGGGCTTTAGGGTAAGTTTTCATCGTTTATCAACTGCATTACCTGAATGAAGACTATTCACAAGATACCTTTACAACAATTGTAGCAGACTTTCGAACGCACTCCCGGATAATATCGTTTCGTGCAGCGACCGCAAAACATTTCGCGAAAAACTAAAAGATTTTGATTATGCCAACATAACGCCCTAAATAGCACATTTGTCTTAATAATATTTATGTATCGCCTCGCTAGTACTGTTTATATGTTCTTTTCTTCTTTCTTGTACCTATTGCAATCAATATGTACTTTCTTATGTTACTTACTTATGAAGCTATGCAACTTTGATGTATGTTCCCCCCCCCTTATGTAATGCCTTCAGGCCCTTAAGGTTGAATAAATGAAATGAATGAAAATGAAAATGAGACAGCAGACAGCACGGGCAAAGGGTTAAGTTCACTGTCTTCTTCTTTGGGGCGACCGTGTGTACCGTCCAAGGAAAGCATGCAGAATGTAGAATGCAGAGTGGCAACAACGTTATCCTGTCACGTCCAAATATCGGTGATAAGAGGAAAGTAATAGGCTTGAACAGTGCGACATGGACAACATCACAGGATTGCGGGGCAGATGGGGTAGTGGGAGCGACGGACGTTGCATAGCATGTATCTGTAGTCATGGCGTGAAGCACTCGATGTGAGGCTGAATACCGAGACAAGATATTTGCTGATAGCACAACATGACGAGACGAGACAGTAGCACTGCCAAAGTTCCTGGAGAAACGTGCAAGTCTATGGGTCGTTGACTTTGAGAATGTTAGTGGTTTTCGTCGGTAGATTAATTGGCGAGCGGTGGTTATTTTTCTTGCTTTGTTAGCGCGGATGACGGCGTCAAGCGCAATTTTGTTCACAGGTGCTGTGACACACGTAACGGACGTGTGCAGTGGGAGCATAGATTCTCGCAACAAAAAAGAAGAAGAAATAACGGCGGCTCAGTGGCAGTGTCGTGGTGCAAAGAATACTATGCAAATGTGACATATGAAAGAATGAGGTGCTGTGGTTGCAGTAAACATAAATTAAAAACGTGTCTCCAAGAATTTGATTCAGACACTCGCTGAGGACATATGACTGTACATGGTAAGCCATTTCGATCTTGCTATTGGTTGAAAACGATTGCACGATGTCGACGATGACGTTTGGAGGGCATGTGCAGCCGCAGTCTCTGAGCTGTTAGTCTGGGGGGTTCGTGTTGCAAAACCACATCGTGCTGGGGAGAAATGGTGACAAATGCGGTACCATTTGTTTGAAACTCTCAGGCGAGTGCATACCACATGAGTAATGGAGTGAGCGCAGTGACCCACTTGTTCCACGTAGTTGATAATGAGCGGTGTCAAGTAAGTTCAAGTCTACAGGTGAATAAGGCTGACGTGATATGGAAAGTGGTTGAAGGAACTCCCTAGAAAATGGTCATTGTGTTTTATGGCGCTGGCAGTTCCCATAAACAGCAACGCAGCTTCGGATGGAGCGGGCAAGGTGGGGCGAAGAGAAGCATCGGTGGATCCAGTTCGAATCATCACGGAAAGCTTTCTTGATCTTATAGTTTTTGTAGAGCTTTGGGACCCTCGTCTGCATATTGTCTCTTACCAATTTCTTGTATTTAAAGAATAATAAACTGAAATAAAACTATTTTCATAAACACTATCTTAAAACCAAAGTTTCTTGGTCGACTCTGCAGGTTTTGTTCTCAATACTGCGTGGCTTGTTCAGTGTGTCGAACGATATCTTATTGTTTTTATCTCTACAAAGGTTACATTTGCGCAGGGTGGAAGTGCCAGCAAATAGGCCTGCATAAAGTACAAGTAGGCGAACTTGGTTGAACTTTGCAACAAATCTGTTTCTACATATAACGCAGACAATCGTGTGCCTGTTAAACACGCCTAACTATAAACAATATGATGACCTATGTTTTCAAGGTGCACCAAATATACGAGAAGAGGACACGTATTACCAAAAAAATCTACAGGTCAGACGCGCACAGTGGAATGTATGAGAAGCGACGATTACCTGAAGCGGTTGTCGAAAGGCTGCAAAGTTCTCGCTTTTAATTCTGCGTCTTTGCGGTAAAAGAAAGTGGCGCATACATGTGCTCTTGCGTAGCCGTGCTAGACGATGTAATGCATCTCATATACACTCTAAAAATTTAGCACACTTAAGGGTGTAAATGTCTTGTCCCATGGGTGAACTCTTTTTGGGTTTATTTCTACACTCCTAGCAAAGGGTGCTGACTAAACACCCCCAAAGGAAAAGGGTGTCAACAGGATGACACCTTACCTATGGGTGTTAAATAAAAAGCACCTTTTAAGACGTGGGTGTAGAACAAACAACACCCTTACTATATGGGTGTAACATAGACACCAGCCTTTCATTGCCGGCAGGATGCAAATTGCAATAACAAAGCATGCTGCACTATGGACACATGACGCCCTGCTCTTTGGCGCACCAGTACTTATCACTACATGAAAAAAGCATGACGTTACATGCATTTCTGAAAATATTTTTAAAAAATCCAATTTTCTTGGTCGAAAACTTGCGCCGCAACAACAGCTTGACTAGTAAGGACAGCCACCACAGTTCGTTGTTGTAGCTCATATTGAATGCAATAAAGCCCAAGGAACGCATATATTGGCGAAGGTAACCAGTGCAGTACTACAGAAGCATACATTTACCTGTCAAGCAGGGTTTTTTGCCCCGTTTTAAGCAGAACTTTTATACCTCTATTGATCAAAGTTGTCAATTATCTCCCGGGATGCTTCTACTAGTGCCTTCACATATATAATGATTTAAGGTAGCACTGAAAGCCAAAGAGCAAAGTGCAACAAGGCGCTTCCACTTAGGATAATGTTTCAGCATGTACAAACAAAACTGCATGTGTACTTGTGCACGCGGTTTATTATATAAGCATGCACTGTTTCCTAAAATTCTGTATGTTCCATTTACTGCCAGTAACCTGCTTATACCCAATAATTCAGTTCATTTTTCACCCTGTGCGTGCACTGAATATTCCACAGGCATTGTAAGTTAAACTGTCAGAATAATAATCAGCTATTCTAAGATTACCTAACTGAACATAACCACTGTAAAAGTTGCAACAAAATGTCAGAAGAAAAATATTTATTATTTCATTATAGAGAAATAGGTAAATAATAAACTTTGCACATTTTAAAAGTAAAAAGGAAGTTACAGAGTAAAACCATACCAATACAAAGACGTGAGCACCAAATAATGACACAGGCTTGTTGAATTAAATTTTAAGCAGGGAAGTTTGTTTATATAACATCACTACAAACTATCACGTGTTCTCATTTGAAAAGCACTGCAACTTATCTTAAAATACAAAAATAACCTACCCCATAAGAAAGAACAAGTCTGAGTGTGTCTATGTGAAAAACATGACTAGTAATAACTAGTGAGCACTGCACAAAAGTTGAACATTAAAACTAGTAATAGTAAAGACATTTACTTGGATCAGCGGAAGTAACTGCAAGATAGTGCTACGGAACAGTATTTCCAATGACGAAGAGACGAGCAGTAAAAAAAATGACGACGACAATTGTAGGCTAGTGCGGTCTGTGGCCTCTTGACCAAGTGCGGCGCAGTCCCTTGTAAATATACTTCCATATAGCTTTTGTTCTGCGTCATCCTACGCACTAAACATGGATACTAATGTAATTATTTGGATACAAGCATTTATAACACACCGCATGCAATTTGTAAGCGCCAATGAAGTTAATTCAACTCTAACACCCGTGAAATCTGGCGTTCCGCAAGGGTCTGTGCTTGGACCTCTGTTGTTTTTGATCTACGTTAACGATTTATCTGATAACTTTTCGTCTAAAATTTGTCTTTTTTGCAGATGACTGCGTAATATATCGTAATATTACTAATGACACTAAAATTTCATCTCTTCAGGACGATTTAAACATACCGCATAACTGGACTATAAAATTGCGCATGCAGCTTAACGTCAAGAAATGTAAATCGATGCGAATATCCCGTACTAATGAAGCTTGTCTTGCCTATTTACTTGATAACATTCCTTTAGAGAGCGCAAGAAAGTACAAATATCTGGCCGTCCATATAGCCCATAACTTACCCTGGAAGTAGCACATCGACTTTATAACAAGCAAAGCTAACCGCACACTAGGATATTTTCGCATAAACTTCTCGCTCGCACCATTATCGCTCAAACATTTGTTATACACGACATATGTCCGTCCACACTTGGAATATACATCATCAGTATGGGACCCACATCATGCCATCTGCACTATCAATTCTGGACACTATCATGCCTTGATAGTGTCCAGAATTGCTCGGCTCGTTTTATGCTACCTAATAACCATCGCACGGCAAGCGTAACACAAATGAAGGCTACACTTAACCTACTTTCGCTGTTAACCCGCAGGAAACAATCACACCTATGCTTATTTCATAAGATTTACTACCAGAACGCAACGCTTCGGTCAGCATGGATTAATCCAGCCCCATTCATCTCCTCACGTAGAGATCGTACGCATAAGGTACATGTGCCTCGCTCTAACACACTAACACATCCGCAATCATTTTTACCCAAAACATGCAACGACTGGAATGGTCTGCCTGCATCCATCGTTAGTATAAGTAATCCTGTTCAATGTAGAAATGCTTTAGTTAACTATATTTAAATCATGAAACTTGCGTTCAATATATCATGTGTCTTTTCATTGTATAAATACTATATTAGCAACCTAACTATGTATGTATTGACCTACCATTCCCAATTTCTTTTATTGAAAAGTGTATCAAGAGATTTTTATGGTGAGCTACCACTATTATTTTTTGTCTATGATGTGTAAATCAGTGAACGAGCCTAATTATCATTGTTACTTATACTGTGCCGTTTCTGTACATCAATTTTACCTCCTTTTTGTTGCCTCTCCCCTCTATAACGTATACTTACTCTGAGGGGGTACTGTAAATAAATAAATAAACATATATGGAGGAGGTGCTGGGTGCCATGCACGCCAGCTTGCCCGTGCTTGACTGACGGCCTCGCAGACCACTCACCAGCGTCAGTATAACGCCCGCCACCGTGAGGTACATTTTTCGCCTGGTGCGCTCGTGGTCCTGTGGTCGCGCTCTCGTCACGTTGGACTTCCAGAAAAGCTGCTTTCGCGGTACAGTGGACACTGCCACGTGCTGCACCAGGTGACGCCTGTGACGTACGAAATTGCTCCTGTGAGTTCAAGCACGTCCTCTGCTATGGCATCTAGTGATGTCGTGTACGCCAGTAGGCTCAAGGTCTACTACACTGCTTCCGAGTCCGGCCTTTAGTCGCTCCGGGACGGCGCTTTTGCCGCCGGGAGTAGTGCTACAGAACAGTATTTCCAATGACCAAGAGGGGAGCAGTGAGAAGACGACGACGACGACAATTAGAGGCTAGCGCGGGCTGTTGCCTCTTGGCCAAGTGCAGCTTATTTCCTTGTAAGTATACTTGTATATAGCTTTCCGTCTGCGTCTTCCTACGTAAAAATATTGCAAATATCAGAAATACAGCATAAAGACTGGGCAGGATCAAGTACTGATTGTTAGTTACAGTTGCAATATACACACTAAATCTGGACACAAAAAGTCAAAACTAAACTGCAGGAAACTGTCATGTCTCTGTAAGAGAGACCGCTGAGGAACAAAAGGCATACCTTTTTTAAATCCGTCTCATAGATTACTGGATCAAATTAAACTTTACACCCATGGCCCCTTGTTTGTGACAAACGCCCTACCCTGTTCCCAATACCAATGCATGATAACCAGCCTTCGTGAGAGAATGACTTGCACTAATGTTTTGTAGAAGCACTGGTAAAAATGCTCCGTGTTCACAACTTTCTTTTGTGACAGCACACTCGTGTGCAGTTGCGAACGCAGTTGTCTATATGGATTAAACGCCATGTTTTGGCTGCATAGGTACCGTCTACGGAACACCTGGTTCAAGATTGCTAGCATCTCAGCGTCTGTAGCCACACTGATGGCACATCATTCTTTTTCACACTGCTAGTTGACAAAGCTTCAGCAGCTTCAATCGCCTACGACAGCTCGTGAAGGTGCCACAAGGTCAGCTAGCAAGCACAGATACTGCGTAACAAAACTTTCAGAGTGCACTGTGTGAGTAGAGGTGTGTAATTTGTGCTTTAGTTCGCCAATGAGGATAGCTATAGGGGCTTGTTGGTACGGCATATCTTATTTTGTTGTGGCGCAAGCTGACCAAGGACCACAGATAGGCATATCTGACACACCAAAAGCGCTAACTTTTAACACATTTATTTCCCATTCTCGTCGCTATACATACACCCTCGAAACGTCATACAGCACGTGCAAAATTTGGGTAAATATGAAAAAAAAATAAACTGGCAACCACACGTAAGCGGTTTTCTGACTCGCCCATTCACAGACATGTACATGTTCAACGCGAACAAAGATAATTCAGCTTTTTTGAGGAGAACGAAATGGAATGTTCACTGACCCGCGTGTCGCAAAATGTTGATATGTGTCTAGCTTCTATTATCAAGCGCGTCATCATCTCACACCTGTTTCTACTCATTATGACTCTTTCATTAAATGTAGGTTTGCATCTCAGGCAATGGATGGCAAGAAAGCCGTCAGCGGCCATGTTGTTTACATTGTTGTTGTGTTCTCATAGCCTGTCATTTATGCATCTGCCGATTTGACCAATGTAGGATCATTCACACCCGAGACGAATGCGGTATACCACACCCGCGATGCAATCAATGAATTTGTTTTTATGTTTCTTTTTCGCATGCGATACGTGCGATTATTTCTGGCCTTGTGCTTCTATACAAGCTGACCAAAGTATCAGGCATCGAAAATACAACGTTGATGCCACTCCTTCCAGCAATCTTCTTTAATATATGAGAGAATCCGTGTATGTAGTGGATGACAACAACCTTTCTTTGGTTCATGTAAGTGCTTGAACTATGCACCTGCTCCAAAGTGCTTTGCTGTGGCTTCTTAAGCAGTCCTGCTGCGAGTGACGCAAGCAAGTGGCTCGGGTAACCAGCGTAGCTTAAACGCGAGGCTTGCCGTCCGAAGCTATCGTGCATTAGGTGTTGGCATGATTTCTTCAGTGCTTTGCTGAAAGAAAGCTTCGCGATTTCCCTCTTCAGAAGCTTTGTATGTGCGGCATGAAATGGTAAAAGTGGCTTCCTTGCCTTGCATACTGCTAACATGCCTCACTGACGTGCCTAGTACTTTCCTAGGGCAAGTACTAGGCAAGTACTAGACGGTACTTAAAATTATTTAAGTACTACTTTAAAGTTTTTGGTTGTATTCCATCGCTGTGCGTAAAGAATGCACATTTCAGTGCATCAGTTTCTGCAGAAAGGGAACTCCTCTATTTATTTGTGCATGAAAAAAGGTTCAGCAGGATTGGTTTCTGAAGATCTGTATAACAAGCAAAAACAATTCTATGTAGGCTGCATGAAGAGAAAGTATTGTTTTGTAAATACGTTATTTAGTTCATCAAAAAGAAAAAGACAGCTGTCAGTATTCTGTTCCAAAGTGAGAATTGCCCCTACGTGCTCTGCTTCATTTTCTTATGTTGATGGTCCATTTGGGGACACTCAACTGACAGGCTGCAGTTTAGCCATGTCGGATGTGCTGTCACCAGGCCCAAGGTCGATCGACATCTTCACCAAAAGACGAGTCCAAAACTCTATAAACGACAGATCTCATCATTTTGCTATCAGTTTTGTCATTTTGTGTGTTTCGCACACGGCTGTCAGTTAACTATTCCGTCACTTGCATAATGAAAAAAATTCCAGCACCACTTTCTGGCTGCCAAGCTGAATACACAATGAATGGAGAACATTAAAGAGGAAATACAGTTGTCACATTACGTTGATGAAGTGCAGCAGAAATGGAAATTTATCAGTGACACTGTGTCTGTTGGATTTGAATGCAAGACACGTAAAGAATAGAAACTTGCCGCCAGGCCACTTCGAATTCCCGCGTTTCCTAAACCTCGCAACAAGTCTGGCACCGTGCTGTACTCGGGGATAGTAATCGCTTAAAAATAATATGGACGAGTGTTGGCATAAATTAAAAGGATACCTAACCGGGCCATATTTGCGCATAAAACGACTCACCCAGCGACGCTACTGTCAAACACCCGCTGATGCATGTGCCAGGGGAGGTGCGGTTTGGGCGAACAATTCAAAAAGGAATGCGAGTTTCACTTGTCTCACGCCTGCTAAGCTAAGAGAGAATTTGAGTTTCCTACGAAACTATACTGGACATTTACGCTCCGAATAAAACGTCGGAAATTTTGTTGCGTCACACTGCATACGTAGGAAAATGAGGAAATTGCTTTTACTGTATTCTGCCCAGGCGGCATGTAGCTGTAACCACTCTCGTGCAACGAAAGCATGAAAGTGGTACTCGCGGCACGGAAAACATATACATACAGCACCAACTTTACGTCCTTTGGAGTTGGAACTAAGCACCATCAAGCCAGTTAGTTTTCTAACCTTCATAACGCCATGAACACGACCAAACATCGAACGAAATAACTGTCTGTTCTAGAAAATTGTTACCGCTTCCATTTATATACCTATCGCTGCTACAAAACAAGTCAATGCACTAGCTGTCCACAAGCCGCAGGTTAGACTGACAGCAATATATTACCGCAATGTAAAACGATTTCCACGCTGATTTAGCAGCCGCAGTGTGCGCTTAGTGCCGCAGTTCTCGGTTGCCGTTCGAAATTCACACCATGATGACGGGTACGGCATCTTTCACATGAAATATTGCACGCTTTGCTCCGGAACTCAATAGGAGGGCGAAACGCATTTGCACGTACACCCGTGAGCAAAAGTATACGAACCACGGGAGCGCGTGCCAAACTGCATCGACGCGCCGTCTACCGACGCGGTGCCTGCTGACGAGAGGGCCGCTAGAGCAGCGAGTTCCGTCGTGGCAGCGGAGGAGTGCGAACGGGCGCCGCATGCGCTCCGTAGTTTTCGACTGACCCATGCCATCAAGACCCACGGGGCCTGCAAACGCTTTTAGGACCTGATACATCTCACAAGCTGGACCACGCGGATACCAGTTTCAAGGCGGTAGGCCCTATTTTCGGCGTTTTACCGGACTTTGAACCTCCCACGTGGCCGTGGAGCTAAGCCGAATGCTAGGCTAGGAACGCACGAGCACGACGCTCGAGGGAGACCAGGCCGCGTCGACAACACCGACGCGGGCCGAAATGGACTCCCGCCGCCCGAGTCTACCGAACGCCAAGCTTTTCATGAGCGGCCCAGCCCAAAAACCGCTCGAGTCTCAAGATATGGAGGACGATCGCTACAGCAGCTCCTCCGGCACCGAGGCCACCGGAGACGGAGAGCTCGCAGCCACCGCCATGCAGCAAGACCAGCCCAGTACCTCAGGTATGCAAAATTTCGACGACCACTGGCAGATTTACTACTCTAAACGCCAAAAGAAACTACAGAAGAGCGGATCGCGGAACGCCGCCACTTTCAATCAGAAAGAAGCCCCGAGCGGGGAGACGAATAGCAAGATGGCGTCGTCCACCTCGGCAGAGGGTGGCGCGAACGCGAAGACAGCTGGAGCAGCAGCTGCGAGCCAAGGTCAACGGCAGCCGAGACAAAGGTTACCGCCGCTCCTCAAGGACGACGCGAAGATTATAATACACCCGAGGAACGGCCTACCAATCAGAGAGCTAAAAGCGACCGAGGTTGCAAGAGCTATCGTAAAGGCATGCAACGGCAAGTTTAAAGAAGACGACGTCACCGTCAGACTAAGAACGGGATCCAACATCATCATCGCAAGTACCTCAAACGAGGAAGCAGCGAAGACGATGCTGGGGATGACTAATCTACAATTTAGAGGACATACCTACGAAATGAACAAGTACGTGGCTCTACCGGACGACGTCAGGCGAGGCGTTACATGGCATCGACGCAGGCACCTCGTCGGAAGAGCTCAAAGCAAGAATCAAGGTACGCACGCAAGGAGTCACAGTACTCACGGCAAGAATGCTAGGAGAGTCACAAACGGCGGTTATCACTTTCGACGGCCCCACCATACCCAAGTACGTGCTTTTCGCCGGAGGGGAATTCAGATGCTACCCGTACAGACCGACGAGGCAGGTGTGTTACATTTGCTGTCAGCAAGGCCACCGGTCCGACGTCTGCCCTGCGCCCAGCACAAAGGCGTGCAGGGCGTGCGGTATGCAGAACCCGCCGGAGAACCACCAATGTCAAGCCAAGTGCCTGATCTGCGGAGGCGATCACGCCACAGGATCCAGGGACGGCAAGGACCGACTCAAGAAAGCAAGAGAGCTGCGAGGCCGGCAACAGCAGCTTGACACCAGCAAGCGAATAGAACGGCACGGGAACGGAGACCACGGTGGTTTAGCTCGGAGGGAGGACAAGACAGGTCACGGAGCCGCTCGCGGAACCAGTCGTGAGACCGCTCGCAGAGCCGCTCGCGGAGCCGCTCGCGGAGCCGCTCACGGAGCCGCTCACGGAGCCGCTCACGCAACTGCTCCAGATCATCCCCGCCATTGGTGCCCCCGGCCACCAAGGACAAGGGCCAGCAGCAGCAGAAGATGCCCAAGAAGAAGCCCAACGGCGGCACAAAGGTGAGCTGGGAAGCAGGCCCTCCCGAATCCCTTTTTCCGCACTCGGACAATCAAAATCAAAACATTATAAGTAACAGGGAAAAACAACTAGAGGAGGAAAATAAGGTCCTCAAAAGAAAACTCGAAGAGCAGGACGCGAAAATTAATAGACTAATCCAACAGATGCAGGAGCTAAGATGAGGTAGCTCCCCTAGATCGCTCACGCCACCAACCCCCCCACCTAGCCAACCTGAGATAACAAACCAACCGGACTTTGCCCAATTCATGGCATAAATGCAAAAAGCAATACAAGAAATGTAACAGCAAATTATGATGCAGGGTACGGAAATCCGCACCATGCGCAAACAGAAAATTACGGAGGGAGCCAAAGACAAGTTTAATCAGAGACGCCCAATGCTAGATAACTACAGTACGAGAGACGACTCCGAAATGTGATCATGGATAGTCGAGCCAAAAGAGAGAAAAAAGAAGAAAAACTAGAAATATGGCAGTGGAACTGTAGAGGTTACAAAAGAAAACAAGGACGACTACAACAATACATTAACAAGCGATTAATACCTCCAGACATAATTGCGCTACAAGAAACAAACGTAGAACCAAAATAACAAGGCTACACGTGCTACGAAAATCCGGACGAAGAGCGGAAAAGGACAGCGATCCTAGTTAGCAAAAGCCTCACGGCCATACACCACGACAGGATAGCTGACACGGACGTAGAACATGTAATAGTCGAAATAATTCCGAAAAAGAAACGGGCAGGAGGAAGCATATTCATAGTCAATGTATATAGTCCTCCTAAGCAAAAGAAGGCCAAATTTGAAGAGCTATTTAGAGGAGCAAACAAAATCGCAAAAGGAAATGCGCTGGTTATATTAGGCGACTTCAACGCCAGAGAGGAAAGTTGGGGGTACAAGACATCAGAAATAAAAGGTAGGACAGTAGCCGACGCGGCAGGTAACACGGGGTGCGAGCTAATCACCGACGCCGAAAACCCGACAAGAACCGGGAACAGCGTAACCGAAGATACCTGCCCAGACCTCACCTTTGTCCTGCGAACAAAACAAGCCGAGTGGGAAAACCTAATGGAAAACCTAGGAAGCGACCACTATATAATAAGAACACAAATCACGACATCAGATAAAATCAGACGGCAAATAGGCAAAGCCAGCATCACGGATTGGAGAGCCTTCAGAGAGTCGGACAGCGACACGACAAGAGGGGAAATCCAGTCGATATCCGAATGGGGAGAAATCTCAAAGAACGAGTAAGGAAGTTCACGAAAGAAGTAGAACGCACGCAGCAAACACCGGACGTGGACTCTAGGCTGCTCAGACTGTGAGAAGCAAGAAAGGGACTCACGAAGAGGTGGAAGAGGCAGAAATTTAACAGAAAGCTCAACATAAAAATAGCAGAGATCACAAGGAAAGCGGTGGAGTATGCGGAGCAGCTTGCGAGACAAAACTGGCAGCAGTTCAGCAATTCACTGAACGGGACCCTGAACACAGCAAACACGTGGAGCATACTCAAAACCCTACTAGACCCGACCAAAACCACGTCAGAGAATAACAAAGCCATCCATCGACTGGTTCACCAGTATGAAGGGACGAATGAAGAACTGCTAGAAAAAGTACGCAAGAAATGCTTTGGCGACAGCAACCCGGCCGCTTACACAGGAAGATATAAAGGGCAAGAAAAAGAAGCATTGGACAGGCCCATAAGTAAGGAAGAAGAAAATCCTCGATATTGGTTTTCCCTCTTAACAATCCCGTTAATATATCGATATCCTATCGCCTCGAGACTATACCTCAAGTGGAGTCGGTGAAATACTTAGGTGTAGTATATGACGGTTCCCTCAACTGGCTCGGCCATATAGACCATATCGTTAAAAAAGGAGTACGAGCAGTTGGTATGCTACGTAAGCTGTGCAATAGTCGGTCCGGAATGCGGAGAGATCCACTTTTAATGATATACAAGATGTATGTGCGGCCCATTTTAGAATTTGGATGTGTTTTATTTTCTGGTGCCCCAGCTTATAAATTACGTCCCCTTGTTCTACTTGAGCGGGAAGCCATACGACTGTGTTGCGGATTACCGAAATATGTTGCCAATAACATATTACACCAAGAAGTCAGGTTGCCTTCAATATTGTGTAGATTTCGGTTACTGACGGTGCAAACAGTCTTGAAATTGTATGAATCCCCTATTAGAAGATTGAAATACATATTCATTTCTCAGCCTGCACTTTTCTTCGGAGTACACTGGCATCGTTTTCATACACCACAGGTCGTCTTCGTACAAACATTGATAAATCCCTTAAATGTACGTCTCTGGGAGGTACCGCCTATTTGTGATGTGCGAGAGAACCTAGAAATTATATTTGATGACATCTACCCAAATAATGCAAAACATCTCCCTTATGATATATTAAACGGCTTATTACAGGATCATTTATTGAGTTTAGCTATAAGTACGGTCATTGCGACAGACGCCTCACAGTGTGAAGAAAAATCTGGAATTGGCATTTTCTCTCCCTCTCTAAACTGGTCATTTGCAATCAGGATTCCGGACTTTTATTCCGTATTTTTGGCTGAATTTCTGGCTGTAGTCCTAGCCTTACGCAAACTAAATCTGTCAACATCGGCGGTAGTAATTATAACAGATTCTTTATCCTTATGTTCCTCGCTCACAGCAAATGGTGTCACTAACCTTTTACGTACATTTCATTTTCTAGTGCCTGCCCACATAAATTTAATTAGATTGCTTTGGGTGCCTGGACATAAAGGATTAGTCATGAATGAAATGGCTGACAGTCTCGCGAGAGCGGCCCTCAGTGGCCCTGTATTACCATTACTTCCTACAATAGCTTACCTGACGACTACTAGATTCAGGAGATATACAATTACTCAAGACTTCTTGAACCCAGCTGTAGCAAATTTTTCAGAATATCGACACCTCCTATTCCCTTGGCCTAAAAATTCCTTTCACACCAGAAAAACTGAAGTCATCTTTACCCAATTACGTTGTCGAATACCAAAATTAAACTTCTATCGTCACAGGGCAGGTCTGGTGCCCTCCCCTCTGTGCCCAGTCTGTGGAGAAGATGAAACAATAGATCATTTTTTCATATTCTGCCGCCGTTTCACTTCTTTAAGAAAAAATCTAGAATCAAGATTTACACAGCTTGGTTTGAGCTTTTCAATTATAAATATCCTTTCTCTAGGAGCCTCCTCTCTTGGACAGTGCCACAGGGATATTTGCTCAACCGTGGAGGATTTTATAATTGCTACAAAGAGATTGTCTTGAATTCTTAAATATTTTATTTTTGTTCATTTCCTCCAGTTAGCTTTACCATTTTCAGTTTTTTAATAAAGATAGCCTAATTTCATCCAAATCTTGGCCAATCCCCCACAGTGGGTGTGCGCCATCGCATAAGGAATACCATACCATACCATACCATACCATACGATAAGAAGAGCAACAAGAAACACGGCAGCGGGTGCGGACAAAATTAACAACGCACTTATCCGCAACCTCAGTGACGAGTTAGTCGAAAAATTAACCGACTACCTCAACAAACACTGGGGGGCGGAAATAGTTCCAGAAGAATGGAAACACGCTGAAATCATCATGATTCCAAAGCCAGGAAAGAAACTCCAAGTAGAGCACCTCAGACCAATCTCTCTCACATCATGCTTGGGCAAGATATACGAGAGAGTGGTTACGAAGAGACTTCAAGACTACATGGACGATAACGAATTATACCCGCACAGCATGTTCGGCTTCAGAGCCAAGCTGTCGACTCAAGACGTGCTGCTGCAGATAAAGGAAGAAATACTCAGCGAAATCCCACGCTACGGAGAAAATATCATCATGGCACTCGACATCAAAGGCGCCTTTGACAATGTCAGTCACGAAGCCATACTAACAGGCTAGACAACCTGAACTGCGGCAGAAAGACACACGGCTATGTCAAAGCATTCCTGTCGGGCAGAACAGCGACCATCGGGCTAGGAGAGCTAAGATCAGACAAGTTCAGCACTCCAAACAAAGGCACACCGCAAGGGTGAGTTATCTCGCCCATCCTTTTCAACGTGGCAATGATAGGACTGGCCAAACAATTAGAGGAAATTGGGGGTATACGTCATGCGATGTACGCCGACGATATCACCATCTGGGCGGAAAAAGCTCCGTTAGGATACCAAAAACTGAAGTTGCGAGAGGCCGCAGCATGCCTAGAAACGCATGTCAGGGCAAGAGGACTCGCATGCTCAACGGAGAAATCTGAGCTCCTGAGAGTACGCCGGAGACGCAAGGCCAGCGACGAGGCCGAGCCCCTGAAAATCTACCTGGAGGGACACCAGATCCCGGAAGTGACGCAATGCAGAATACTGGGGATGTGGGTGCAAACAAACCAGCGTTGCACATACGCCCTGGCACTAACCAAGACTGCAGTCAACCAAGTGACCAGAATGATAAACCGGGTGTCGAAAAGAAGATATGGCATGAAGGAGTCAGACACACTCAAGCTGATAAAAAGCCTAGTAGTCAGCAGAGTGGTGTACAGCCTACCATACTACAACTGTGTCAAAAGCGAAATCCAGCAAATCGATACCATCCTAAGGAAAGCACTCAAGACGGCGCTTCAAATACCCCAAACAGCGTCGACCGAGAAGCTGCTAGCCCTAGGGCTGCACAACAGCTTTGAGGAACTGCAAGAAGCCCAAAGGATCGCACAATTCCAAAGACTACAGCAAACTGAAACCGGTAGAAGACTTCTAGTCAGGTACGGCGGCGAATCAACCCTACGAGAAGTACAAGATAACATGACGATCCCGGACGAGTACCGCAGTACCATCAGGGTAGCACCAATACCCAGAAAAATGGACCCGAACCTGCACAAGGCACGCAGGGAGGCGAGGGCAGAGTACGTGCAAAGGACACTGGCCATCCGGAACGAAACGGTGTATGTTGACGCCGCAACATACGCCGGCAAAGGAGAAGGCAATAAGCATAAAGTGGCGACGGTGATTGGCCCGGACCTCAGGGAAATTACCAGCGCGTCAATACGGAACTGCACGGTAGTTGAAGCCGAGGAAGCGGCCGTAGCTCTAGCGGCAGTGGAGGGCTATCGACTAGGCAAATCCCTAACGATTCTAACAGACTCACAAACAGCATGCCGGAATTACATGAATGGCAGGATCAGCCGCAAAGCGCTGAACATTCTCCGCTCTGACGGCCGACCCACAGACAAGCAAAGCAAACACGCGATAGTTTGGATACCGGGACACACGAGTGTCGAGGGAAATCTGGAGGCAGATAGGATAGCTCGAGGGTACGCAACAAACCGGGCGTCCAAGAACACTGCCGCCATAGAGGACCCAGAACCGGTAGGCCAAACATACGCTGACACGCTAAACTACTTCAGGGGCGCCAGAATGAGATACCCGGCACCAGACAAACAACTCAACAGAGAAGAAGCCGTAATCTGGCGGCAACTACAAACGGGCACATACCCGAACTTATACATTCTAAACAAAATTTACCCTACCCAATATGAGAACACATGCCCCTGGTGCGGGGACAAGCCCACGCTATATCATATCACGTGGGCCTGCCAAAAAGCAAAAGAAATAACCGTAATAGAAAACCCGAGTGCGGAACAGTGGGAGAGGATGCTTAACAGCGACATCCTGAAAGTCCAGCAAGGGCTAGTAAGGCGTGCTCGCACGGTAGCTACCCTCAGTGGGGCCCTGGACTAGGGGCACCAACCCTGCAAATCAAGATGGAAGAAGCCATCTGACGCACCGCTAACTCCATATGTAAATAGAGCAAATAAACGTTTTTCACCACCACCACCACCACCTAGAGCAGCGGTGCTAAAGCGCGGCCCATCATATCTGCTGGCCTGACATGTAGCTTTGCCTGACAGAGTTATGGTGCTCGTAGACTAAGCGTCCACTGAGCGTCGCTTTCTCTACTCCCATGCGTCTGGGCCGTCGTTTTACACAGCGGCTGCGGCTGGGCTGGCACGCGCGTCCGCCGCACTTCGCTTCCATTCTTTCTTTGGGCGGGTTATCGCGCGCCGCACTGCCTTCTCTGACGCCTTTAGTTGACTCGCGCAAAATGGCTTTCTGCGGCGTTGTATTATCTCGAACTGTTCCAATGTTTGCTGCCGCAGGTAGAAGCAAGGTTTTGCAATCGGTATCCGCCGTCGCGTTAACAAGTGCAACTGAGACGCAGGCGCTACTATCCTCTGTAAGCAGCAGCATGCTGAAAGGAGAAATTAGCAGCACCATGCGGCATTTATTTCTTGAAACCCTTCAACAAGGCTTGAACAAGAAATGCACCTTAGGGTGTCACTATAGGCAGCTGCGGCAACGCTGACACGTGCGCGAGAATATAAAATCAGGTGCAGCTGTGCGGTGCACGCTGCCATGAAGTTCCAATTACAGTTGCCCCCTTACGAATCGGGTCGGGGTGACCGACCTTAATCGCTGGTCGGGGTCTCCTCATGGCATCGCGTTACGAGTGGATACCGCGGCACCTCCGAGGCGTCATCGCCGCCTACGGAAAATTGACTGCTTAGTGAAATCATGCATACAGTTGTAAATATTATAATATCCGAAAATAACAGCAGCACGTTGGCTCGTCCCAAGTGCCCTCAAGACCGGAATCTGTCGGTGGTCACCGCGACCAGTTACGCGGCGTAACTTACTCGTAAGGGGGCAACTGTAATTGAAACTTCATGGCAGCGTGCACCGCACAGCTGCACCTGATTTTATATTCTCGCGCATGTATTCTCGCGCATGATTTTATATTCTCGCGCGCACACATACGCACATACACACGCGCTAAGTCAGCTGAGCGCACGCGCGCACACACACCCAAATCGATCCGAGCGCGCACACATGCTTAAGGCGTCCGGCAAGCAGTAACAGCAGCACGCGACCGCATCAGGGAAAACCAATACCGCGCCGGTTCTTTCGAAAGGTCGCAAAGCCAGTCGTCCTTTTTCTACGTGACGCAACAGTGGTCGACCACATTTCACTTAAATGCGAACGACCGTATTACAAGAAGCCGCGCGGAACGCACAAGAGAATCACATCTGTGAACGTTCAAGTCCTGAGAAACAAAGCGTAACTATGCAGGTGCACCACTAACTATGCAGTAACTATGCAGGTGCCCTACTAGGAGTGGAGCTGCTCTTGCTCTTACATTAGTGAAGTATGCTACGAGATCACAGTAGCTCGCCAAACAAATACCAAATAAACGGACACTTGCCTGAAAATTTCCATTGCCGGGCACGTTGCAACTTCTCGTTTTAGCCTCCGTGGATCCATCTTCCAGTCCGTACGAACGCTTTTGCTTTGAAGTGGGGCACGATTAATACACAAAGCACGGGCCACATCTTTTTCTACAGCGCGTACAAAACTAATCACACGTTTAAAATTATTTCGCACAGCGGGAGACGCCAACACAGGCAAAACGAGACAATGCATTTCATCATTTTTGCATGTAGCATGGTGCCGCTCCCGCCTTCCCGTCCTGCCGCGCGCCGAAGTCATGGTACAGCGTCGTCCCGTCACTTCCGGTCGCTTTTTATTGGGCAGGGGACGGCCGTGCAAATTGAAAGTTTATTCTGACAGGTTCGCTTGCTCGCATGACCACCTGTTTGCTGCTGTTTCGTTGGGGTCTGTAACTAGAGCGGTGAGGCGGTTAGTTGCTACTATGTTTCGTGCTGAGCATTCTTTAATTCTTTTGGGGGGGGCGCACTCTGTGCTGCATCACTGAGGGTACAGTACACAAATTTTGACCGTGAGCGACACGATCGACTCTCTTCTGCTGGTGCGATTAGATTATTCGCTGAGTCCGAACGAAGCAACCTTGCGAGGTCACAGCGTAGTTTCAGCGATGTCCTGGCGCGGTAAAGACGCTGACATCTAGGTCGTGCGACAGCGACGCGTAAACATTCATGAGGAGACTGAAGACTGCGTTTGCAAGAGCGTATGCTGTGGATAAGCAATTACAGCTTTGACGACACCAGCCCTTAATATATACAAACTCTGTCTGAGGATGCGCTTAGAAAGCAGATCAGTAGCTTAGTAAACCTCTGAATTAATTAGCCAAGGTACGTGGATATTCGGGTTTGAGAACTTCCAAGTGATCTCGCCTCTATAAATGTCTTCTTTATGGCTTCACCATGCAAATTGTACGTTGATGCCATTGTACAGCAGAGGCTCGTCTAACAGCACGTCCCTGTTTGTTCAGCAATGCATCCAAACAGCTCCTTCCCTTTCGCCACTTTTTGTTGGGCTATTAAGGGCACCCAAATATTCGTGCACAATTGTGCAAGTTGCTCGCGTGTTTTCGTTCTGCTACTGCAGTTTTTCTAAAAGTGTTTATTTGCATGTTAATATTACTGTAAGCACGAAATATAATGACAAATAAATTGTAAGTGAAAGGGCGTACTCTTTCTGGATGATACATTTTTGCAGTGGCCGTCATGCCAGTAACGTCTGAATCCTTGGGAAAAAATTGGCAGTAACTTAGGAATGCGAAAACTTAATGACTTCACGGATGTACACTTGCAATTGTCAAGTGACCGTGACAAGCTAGATCATACATTGTCATGTGTCCTTCACAATTCAACCTTTATCTGCTGTAATCCACCTTGCTATAGTTTGTACGATCCTTAATCTAATTTCGTCCACCAATATTCACATTATCTCACATTAATTATCTATAATTGCACATAACTAACGTTGTTCTATTTGCTACCATCTATATCACTACTGACGTCATACAAGACGGGGATGACGTAACATTTTATTTATTTATTTATTTATTTATTTATTATACATACTTGCAAGGCCTAGTAGGCACAACAGAAAGAAGTGGTGAAAATATACAATATTTTCAGTACCAGGCAAGAATAGAAAATTAAACTGTAAAACACTGAACGGCGATCTTGAAATAGTTGCCTCACAAATTGAAACTGTGGAGGCGGGAAGATGGTTCCATTCAGTGGCTGTTCTTGGCAAAAAGGAAGAATGGCACATCAATTTTGTGTTCTTGGTCGATGCGAGACGAGAACTTGGTGTGGTGAAAAGATTTTCTTTAAGAGAAGGGTTAAAGAAGCATATTCTATAAAATAGACAGAGAGGAAAGTACTTGCGACGCAACCAAAGGTCAGGTAGGCCTAATGGTCTTTTCATGGACGTGACGCTAGAATGACGTGAATAATTTGAGAGAATGAAACGGGCGGCGCGGTTCTGAATGCTTTCAAGGGAAATGGCAAGATTGGCATGAGTAGCGTCCCACATGCATTGTTGTTGCGGAGAACGCCAGATTTTCCACCTGAAAGGACACAAGAGGCTTTCGTATTTAAAATGCAATACATAAACACATTGCTCAATCCGCGGACGTGTACACGTTGCCCAGATTTGTGCATCAATGCGCTCAACACCCTTCAGTCGTCGATTTAACACCCTTCTTCAAGGAATGTCACACCTTAAGTGTGGTATACACCCTTAAGATAGGGTGTGTTGTTGGAAAAGGGTGTTGAACGGGTGTAGGCAGGGGTATAAATGTTGAAAACACCCATTTTAACACACATAAGGGTGTTAAAATGTTTAGTGTGTAGCCGCCACCGCCGTCTTACCTCGGCTGCAGACGGCTGGTGTATCGTAGAATAACAAAAGAGGCACAGCTTAAAACGACAAGCACACGGCGCTTGTCAATTTCATGTGAGCCATTATTTTATGAGCTTCAAACCCAGGTCCTGTGCACTACTAACTAGCCAGAAAGGCGACTTCATTCATATATACACTGCTCGCTTAAGAGATTCCCTTCTGTGAGCTTTCACGTGACGATCGTTTGTGCTGTGTACCTCGGTAAGCAACCAACAATTTAACAGTCCCTAAGAACGACGCGCATTCCTGCATTAGGCGGGAAGCTGCAGTAGTGGAAATATGGATTAGGATTTTGACATGTTTGTAGCACTTGATAGAAAAAGCACAAGTATACATGATAGCCAGAACATTGCAAACTACGACGTGTTTGGAAACGTTCAAATGACGAGTAACGCAAATTTATGCCTGAAGTTTGCTGCCTTTTAAATGGCGACGAAAAAAAAGAGGCCTTTCCAATATAAATTCCCACTTTGTGAATATCCTTGAGTTTTCTCATATATCTTCAGTAAATTGAAAGCTCCCTTTAGGCACACCCTAATGTACAGTGTGACCTATTCTGTCTTATAGCGAGCAAAGAAACTTATAAATGCGAAATGCAGCTACGGTCTACTACGCATAACTCAAAAGTAGATGCAATATTTTAATGTTAATGAGCATTTTAGTTTGAAAAAATTGTGTTTGCGCCATCTTTGCTAACCGTATTTCTTCCTAGCTTTGTTGACTGTGTTCCTTTTGCATTGCGAAAATATTTATTTAACTTTTATTTGCACACGTATAGGCTCTGGCTGAATGCGTAAATTGTCACTAAAATTACATGATCCTTCAGTACAAAAGATACATTTTCAGTTGCAGCAGGACAGTATTTTTAAATAAACACTCATCAGTTTTCAAAATAGCAGAGTATAGGTATACTTGCACACGGCGTCCAAGCTAACTATTACAGTGAGGCTGAGATAGCGATCAAAAGAAAATCGGGCGGGTACCACAGAAAAAAACGTCCGTTTGCTGCCCTACACAGGAGATGGGGAAAATGGTGAAAAATATTCGCATGCGATCTCAGTGGACGCGTCAGAGGCTACTGAAAGCATTTAGTCAAACAATAAATTCAACTTCGCAAGTCAAAAATAAATAGAATTGAGCTATGCAAGGGCCTAAGATTTGTGAAAATCAGTACATGCAAATATATGGCATTGCTAAAAGTGTATGGTATCGAACATGCATGTAATGCCACGTTTGACTCGGGGAGTGTTGCATTCATATGCACAGTCTATAGGTGATAGCATTATTAAGCTCCTGCTGTGTTTCCTGTCCTTTTATTGGGAATTACACGCACCGTTCATCTTGTGGATAGCTTAGAGGCACCGTATTCTTGCACATAGAAAGAACAAACAACACTACGACGTGTATGCTGCATTGGTGTATTTTTCATTTACATGGTCTAAGAATGGCACAGGTTCGCTTACGTTCTTGCTCGTTATGAAGAGACACCAAGTGCGTGTTACAAGTGTCCTAATATGCACAGCACAGTGTTTACTGCAATAATGTTATTCATGCTTTGAATAATAAACAAAATATTCTACTGAAAGCTCCTTTATAAGCTGCCTTCTGGGGCTCGACTGGAGAACAGTGAGGGCACCAATACTGCAGTTGCAGAGGAGCCCTCTGGACCTCTGCCACACTCTTAAGAGCACGTGCCTGGCGCTCGCCTACTGCCACCAGGCGGTTGAGTGCCTCCAGCAGCAGAATGTTTTGCTGCAAGAAAAGTTGATTGTTGGAATGAATCAACCGCGTATAAACCATTATTTTCAAAGAAAAATGCTCGTTGAACTATTGGTACTAAGCGCCCTTAACGGTGCAAGCCTTTAGTGTAGTACGCATAATAAAACAATGTGTAGGGACAACATTGCGTTATTCTTCATAACCGGGGTTGCCTTTTTCAGAGCCAATTGTCATGTTGATTAGTGTGCCAGCAGCTGAAGTGTCCCCGCACCTTCACGAGTCTCTACTTTCAGTACCACAATCCTATTTTCTTCCACTGGAAAACAAATGCCTCTCTCTACAATCCCGTGGTATGCGAGCTGATTGCATCCTATGCCTACAAACATCGTATATTTGTCCCTTTACGCGATTTTCTGCCATGCTCGGTGGCAGCTCTATCCTTTATTTATTTATTCATATACCCTAAAGGCCTATTCGGGCATTACATGGGGGGGGGGAGCCAGTTACGATTACAAATGTGTAAAAAAGAACATTGGTAAGATACAGTGACATAATTATATACAGAACGAATACCATACGCAAGTAAGCATTCAACACACCAATAATCACACATTTAGGAAAATTTTCAACGTGTTAGCAAAAACATCATGGTTCATGGCAGGTACAATGACTCTCGGTAGTTTATTGCCATGATATATTGCCGAAAGTAATGGTGAATGACGATACAAATTAGCGCGAGCAAAAGGGGGTTGAACTTTAAATGGGTGATAAAAACGCTGAAAAATACTGTGTGCTGCATTGATGTAAGATTCACGGAACAGGGATCTACTAAGATAAAGCTCGTTAAAATGTGATAACAATGTTATTAGTCGGCGGTGTTGAATAGAGGGCAATGAAAGTGATTCCTTGATATCTGTAACACTGTAGTTTCGCGAGTATTTCTTTGTGATATATCTTGCTGCTTTATTTTGTATTGCTTCGAGTTGATTGATCAGATAGGTTTGATGCGAATTCCAAATAATGGATGCGTACCCTACCTTCGAACGAACAAGCGTAGAGTATGCCACTAACTCAGTAGGAGAGTTCTCCAAGTATTAGTTACGCTTAATGAAGCCGATTGTTTTGGATGCCATACTGGTTACGGTAATAATGTGTTCGTTCCAAGATAAATCAGAGTAAAAATGAACTCGGAGTTATTTGAATGTGGATACTTTCTCAACAGGGGTTCCCTGAATCGTGTAGTAGCTCAATTCAGGATTATGTGCTCTCGTGAACGTCATGGCCTTAGTTTTAGAAGTGTTAATTTCCATTTGCCACTGACAACACCAAAATGCGAGTTTGTCGAGGTCTACTTGTAATGAGTTCTCGTCTTCGCGTTCCAAAATTCCAAAATAAAGATTATACATTCATCTGCGAATAACCTCAAAGTAGAAGTTAAAGTCTTTCCTTTGTCGTTCATATAGATCAGAAACAATATTGGACCCAGAGCCGAACCCTGTGGTACACCGGATTTTGCAGGCAAAAGTAAAGATGAGTACCCGTTCACGTAGACTGATGAATTCGGTTGGTTAAAAAACTAGCTATCGAATGTATAAACCTACTGTTTATGTTAAGATTCGTTAGATTCATTATTAAGCGGACGTGCGGAACTTTGTGAAATGCATTTGCAAAATTAATAAATATAGCATCTATTTTTATTCCATCATGAACGGCTTCGTGGAAGTCATTTACCAATTTTAGCTGAGTTTCGCAGGAACCACCAAGAAGAAAACCATGGTGATTGCTAGAGAAGAAATTGTGATCTGTTAGAAATTTCATGACGGTTGATAATATGATGTGCTCTTGTAATTTACAACATAAGTTTGTTAATGAAATGGGCCTGTAGTTTGATAGTAAGGAGGGATCATCAGATTTAAAAACGGGAATCACGCGTGCACACCTCTAGGCGTCAGGCACGCATTCTATATCAACTGACTGTTGAAAAATAGTAACCAAGATACGGGATGTAGCTGCTTTTGTAAGCCTTAGCAATTTTGCGCAGATGTCATCTGGTGCGGGGGTCGAATTAAGTGCTAGACAATCTATAGTGGCTTCCACACCTTCGCGAGTGATTATGAGGTCGTTCATCGAGGTATTTAAGCTGAAATAAGTTCAGGTCTGGTAGCACTGGTTCTTCGGACGTGAAAACCAAACAAACAATTGTTTAATTCTTCCGCAACATCGGACTGCAGAAGAGGCTCACCGTCTTTTGTTATCGACACAAGGGGTGATGACGATAGTTTCGGATTTACTAGTTCCCAAAATTTTGTAGAGTTGTTGGTTAACGTTTTTGATAAGTCATAATTGTAAAACTTTTCCTTCGCTGCTTGAATTTGTTCTTTGCAAAGTCTTGCCTGTTCGAGATAGCATTCCCAGTCGTCAGCAGAGGTCGAATGCTTTGCCTTTGAGCACATTCTTTCTTCTTATTAATGCACCGCTTAACATCTGTTGTAAACCACGTGTTTTTACTTGAAGATGTGATAGTAATTCTTGAAATGTATCTTTAGTTCAGTGAGCGTCCTTTGAAGGATCGGCCAATTTTGATTTGTATCAGGCTCGGAAATGGTAATTAAAAACTGCGTAGAAAATGATAGCAGGTCATAATTTAGTTCGTATACATTCCCTCTGTTTTAATCGTGTATGGTGTTCATTGCATTACAAGGTTTTTCATATTTTATGGTATACTCGTAGTGGATAACATTGTGGTTACTCATGCAGTAAAAGACGCGTACATACATACTTTGCGGATTTGTAGTCAGTACAAGATGTAGAAGTGAAACGCCACGCGTGGGACATGATACCATTTGGCTAAAACTAAAGAAAGAAAGAACATTAAGGAACTGTCTACATTCATGCCTTCTTCTTCCCTCGACGGGTTTGCATGTCGGGCAGTCAATTCCGGTATAGTTAAAGTCGCCTGCAAGTATTATTGCCGATTACGGATACCTGCTTTGAATAATGCTTAAAGCATCATGAAAACATTCAACAATGTCAGCGGAAGAAGCGGGTGGTCGACAGCAAACCCCGATAACGCAAGTTACAGATGGCGATAAATGGAGTGCGGTCCACAATATTTCCAGGACGGGAAAAGTGTCAACAACATGCGCAATGAACTTCATTTTTACAGCAATTATGACGGCACCGCCTCGAGCTGTAGTTCAGTTTTCTAAACAAGAAAACGTTATTCGAAAGCCATAGTTCGCTGTCAGCTAAATCAGAGCACAGCCAAGTTTCGGTACCAAAGACCAAGGACTCCTTGACATCCATTCTGTCACGCCTATGTTGCAAACGGTTTACTGCACCTCTGTCTTCCTGCCTTAATGCTATCTCGAACAATTTTTGTTACTTCGCTTTCTGCACAGTCCTCGACTTCTCACGTTTCTTTGTTAACCTCCAGGTTTATGTCCCATATTGCATAACCGGCAGAATGCAATGATTCTAAACATTTTTCAAGGGTATCTGTAAAGTGGCGATCACGATTCGGTAATGCCTTCCATGTGCTGTTCAACCCATGAAATTTTTGTAGAAGTTTCCTGCTTTATATCAGCACCTGCTATTGATGCACCTGGATAAAGATACTTTCCATAGATTCTTCGGGTTGAATGTCACTCATGAATTTCTGTTATCTCACCAAGTTAGTGAAGGTTAGCTTTATCTTTTGCATATTATTCAAGTATCTAATGCTCACTCTAGGTCCGGTAATAGTTCGAGTCCTTCTAATCGTGTCGTCAATAGCACCTCGGTGATTTTGTCTCTTTGCGTGACCCTTTTTTGATTGCTATTCCACTTTGCTAGTGGCGAATTCTTATAACTGCGTAGTTTGGATATTTCCCTGCATATTGTGCTTCTTGTGCTCGATGATGTACGACGTTTATGACTGTATCTGTATCTAATTAATGCAAATCGCTTTTTGCTATAAATCAAGCCATGTAAAAAGTTACTTGTACTCTGCAGATTTCCCAATTACCTGATTGATGGTATGGTATGGAGAACTTTATTGGGTCCTGAAGGCCAACCATACGTTGACGCGGGCCGCTCTCACGTTGGGACTGTCAGGCCGAGCCCTTCAGCCACATCGCGGGCCTTCTGGACTGCCCGTAATTGGTCAGAGAGTGATTCACTGTGTAGCATTTGCCGCCACCATTCTTGTTCCTTGTCACGGTCTGTGAAGACCGTGGGGCACTGCCAAAGCATGTGGTCAAGAGTAATGATGCCATTGCACTTACTACAGTTGGTTTGAATTTCCCTCTCCGGATAGATCCTGTTAATAAAATATGGACTTGGGTATGTTCTTGTCTGTAGCAAACGTAATGTGACCGCTTGGGCTCTGCAAAGCTTACCGTGTGGCAATGGGTATTCCCTTCTGCTTAAATAATAATGCTTCGTGATTTCGTTATATGTTAATAATCGATCCCTGTGTTCCCCGGGTGAAGTGTAAGTTGCTCGGTCTTGAAGAGCATGGCTAGAAAGTCCTCGTGCTGCTTCATTGGCCTCCTCATTGAGGTTTCTCCGAGCTCCGTCCACCACCCCCAGATGTGCAGGAAACCAACGGATTTTGATCCTCTCACTCTTGACCTTCTCTAATAATTTTGTTGCTATCCGTGTCACATATCCGTTGGTAAAGTTGCGTATGGCTGTTCTAGAGTCGCTGTAAATATGTGTCCACCGATTAGCCCGGATGGCTAAGGCGATTGCTACTAGTTCTGCTACTGTGGGGTCCTTGGTATAGACGGTGATGGCATCCTGTATGTTACCTTGAGTGTCTGCGACAACGGAGGTATACGCATCCTTATTTTTAACCCAGGCAGCGTCAACGAACACCGCCTGCTGCTTATGTTGATCTATGTCTTGAAGGAGTGCCTTCGCCCTTGCCTTCCGTCTCTCGAGGTTATGTGTCGGGTGCATGTTCCTAGGGAACGGGGTCGTCTTTATTGTTTCTCGTAGTCCCGCTTGCAAGTGTGTTAATAATTCTCCTTCGTTGGTGTGGTTGTTAATTTCTACGCCAATTTCTTCAAGTAGTGCCCTCCCAGGGCGTGTCCCCATTAGTCTCTCCTGGTGGGCCACCTGTTGAGCCTCAGCTATCTCCTCTAGTGTGTTATGCAGCCCTAGGCGCAATAAGCTATCATTGGCCGTGCTGATGGGAAGTCCTAGTGCAGTCTTTATAAGTCGTCTGATTAAAGCGTTTAGCTTGTTCTTATCAGCCTGTGTCCATTGTAGCATGCCAGCCACGTACGAGAAGTGGCAAAAGGCGAATGCATGTACCAATCTTATGGCACTGTCTTCTCCTAGCCCCTTATGCTTGTTGGTAACTCTACGCAGAAGCCTAATGACTTCTTCTGACTTGTTAGAGATGTATTCTATCATCCTGCAATTAGATCCGTTCGCTTGCAGGAGAAGTCCTAACACTCTAATAGTCTCCACCTGCCTGATTGGTTCTCCATTCTTGGCGCATATGTCAATGCGGGGTTCTTCCTCTGGGACATATCCGTTCGGCCTGCGCCCACGCTTATTGCTCCGTAATACCAATAGTTCTGATTTTTTAGCAGAGCAGTTCAGTCCCATACCCTCAAGTGTTGTTTCTACCACATAAATGCTTTCCTGTAGTTTGATCTCTGTTTGTCCCATATTACCTTCGGCACTCCAGATTGCTACATCATCTGCATATATAGCAAAGTGGATACCCTCAATCTGCGCGAGACCTCGAGCCACTTTTGACATTGCCAAATTAAATAACATGGGAGATAGGACAGACCCTTGTGGTGTCCCACGATTCCCAAGTTCCAGGGTTGTCGATTGGAGTTCGCCTAACCTGAGACAAGCAGAACGGCCACCGAGAAAGGCTTTGACTATATTGTGCAATCGCTTACCCAACCCCATCTCCGAGAGGATATCCAATATGGCCCTGTGCTTGATGCGATCAAAGGCCTTTTCTACATCTAGGCCTAGAAGAGCTCTCGTATGTAGCGGGCTAGCAAGAATAAGGTGATTCTTGATTAAAAGCATTGCATCTTGAGTCGAAAGTCCAGGACGGAAACCGATCAGGTTATGCGGAAGAACATTTCTGTTTTCTATATACTTAGTCAGTCTATTGAGTATGACATGCTCCATGGTTTTGCCCAGACATGATGTTAATGATATGGGTCTTAGGTTATCTAGATTGAGTTGCTTGCCTGGTTTGGGAATAAGAATTGTGTTAGCAATTCTCCATTCCTTCGGATAATCACCATTTTTCCAGAGTTCGCTGAAATACTCTGTTAAATATTTTATGGAATGATCGTCCAAATTTTTCAACAGCCTATTGGAAATGCCATCTGGACCGGCAGCAGATCTACTGTTGAGGTCGTACAGGGCTGCACGAACTTCGCTTTCTGTGAAGTCTTGATCCATAGGCTCACAGTCTTCCCCTGTATATTCAGGCAGGTCTGTACTCTCATCGCTATCCTTAAGTGGTAAATACTTAGCTGCGAGCCGATCCAGAATGGCCTCCTCCGTTGTGTCCTGACTCTCACGATGGACGAGTCGTGCTACTGCTGTTCTCCTATTAGATTTAATGTCGTTCTCATGAAGCAAATGTCTAAGTAAGTTCCAATTCCCACCACGTCTGATTCGACCATCTATGGAATTACAAAGCTCATCCCATTGTTGTTTCTGTATATTTCTGGAGTGTTCTTCAATCTCCCTATTCAACAATGCTATGCGCTTCCTGAGTCTCCTGTTCAGCCGTTGCGTTTTCCATCTATTTAACATAGATTGTTTCGCTTCAATCAAGTGCGCCAGCCTACTGTCCATGATTTCGATATCCTCCTCTGTGGTAATATCCTTCGTTGCCGCCTTTACATCTTCCCTGAGCTGAGTGGTCCAAGTTTGGAGTGTTTTCTTTTGCCCTTCCTCTGTCTCAGCTCTGCTTTTCCTTGCTTTCCGAAAAAGATCCCAGTCAATGTAGTTAAAGTGCTTTATCTCATTACTTGGTGTTTCCAATAGTATTTGTAATATGTAATGATCACTACCCAGGTCAATATTGGAGTTATCCCAGCCAGCGTTCGCTAAGTTTGATACAAAAGTAAGGTCTGGGGTGGAGTCTCTTCATGTAGATGTACCACACCTGGTGGGATAAGCTGGGTCTGTGATGAGGGAGAGATTAAGATCTGTAGCTAGGTGCCAGAGTCCATCCCCTTTCTTAGTATTCCAGCGATATCCCCAGGTTTGATGTGGGGTGTTGAAATCAACTCCAATAATGAGCGGAGCGTGCTTAGTAACAGCCATAGTCTTATTAAGAAGTGCCCTGAAACTCTGTTTCATGTCGCTAGGGCTGCTATAAACATTAAGACAAAAGAGGCTTTGCGGTTTGCTTCTATTCCTTTTCAAAATTATTTCCACTAGTAAGTATTCTAATTTGTTTAGTCCAAGGCGCAAATCATGTTCTATGTAAGGTATTTTCTTATCTACGAGCGTGGCTAGCCCCCTACCCGGCTCTTTGCCCCTGCATGTCGCTTTGTATACGGATAGGCTGATCTCATCCGCCAAGGTTTCCTGCAGCATAATTATTTTCGGTTTGTCTGGAGAGGTTTTTATTAACTGCATAAGAGGTGCTTTTTTGTGATAAAATTCTCGGCAATTCCATTGCCACACTGTAAAGCTCCCCCTGCTAGCCATTGCTTATAGAACCCGCCTTACTGCTACCCGCTAGAGTACGCTTCGTAGAACCCCCCGACAGGCCAGGGAGCGATCTGACGCTTTCTGCTTCTGAGGGTAGGTATTCGTCGTCATCGCCCTGTGCTTCTACTTTGGTGAGCCTCTTTTCAGCCGTCAGTCTCCATTTCCATAACTTATCAACTTTGAAGGTAGTTTTATCTATGGCATCTCTAAGTTGTTTAATCGCCTCCTTGATCTCTTCCAAAGCAGAGCACACTGTCGTTTCTACTGGGCTTATTGCCCGCTTCTTTGGAGCTGGTGTGTTTTCTTCATTCTGGCTGTTGTCATTATTCACCGGTTTGGCTATTGCTACTTTTGTGGAGTTAGTCTGCGAGTTCTTGCGAAGTTCTACAACCTGCTTAGTAAGTTCTTCATTTGCCTTTCTGAGATACGTTACTTCTTTAATTAGCTGTTCTACCCTGGCATCATTATCTCCGACCAGCCGCTCCGCACCGCTCTCCGCAGCCCTCACAGTACCTTTCACTTTGTCGGCCCAGGTTGTTGCAGATGTCGTCTTGTCGCCAGGCGTCTGCCCTCCTCCTTCGAAGCGCACCTGCACTTCGCGTGATCTGGAGCGGCTTCTGCCCTTCGACGGCGAGCGGCGTCTTGACCGTGTGGGGCTCCTTGAGCACGTGCGCCCCCTGGGGCCCGTTTGGGTATCCCATTGCAGCTGTGCTGATGTCGCCTCCGATGCAGATCTGTTGCGTTCTCGTCGTCGAACTCGTACCACGTATGGAATTTGGTACCGCTGTCGGCAAGTCTTGTCCCCAGTTGGGTGGTCCCCTCCACAGAATTTGCACTTAGGCACACACATGTGATTGTCCTCCGGGTTTTGAGTTCCACATCCTCTGCACTGTACCACGTCCGGTGTTGGACATACATCTGATCGATGTCCAATCTTTCCGCAGGCATAGCAGACATCAAACTGCTTCCTATACAGGTAGCACTTGACGAGGGTCGACCCGTATCTTACATAATTGGGTACCTTGAGCCCATCAAACAGAACAATAACCGAACCCGTGGATTTAATACGTTTAGCTGCCAATGCCAGTGGGTTAAAGTCATGCACAATGTTCTTCGTTATCGTGGCCTGATTGTCTCTGAGGTCAACTCTCCGAATCACTCCTTTACACGTGGTATGCGGAGCTGTCTCGTAGGCGTTCACTTCGTATTCGGTTTCCACTATAATGATTGACCTGATTCGCACATACCTGGCAGCATGGCTGGGATCTGGTGTACTAACCACCACGATGTTTTGCGTGAAGTTAGGGCAAACGACATCCTCTCGGGCTTGTTGCGGAGTCAGGCCCGATGCTTCAATAACCGCCACGCCTATCGCTGTGGTGCTCACTTTGCTCAAGTTGAGACCTCCTCGTGGGCGGATGATGATTTTGCTGTGCTCCTCGGGCAATTGGGGCATCCTTGATGCCTTGACAATCCGGTTTTTGAACATAGTGGTTGTAGGTCCCTTGTTCTTGCTGCTGTTGCCTTGCTCTCGCTGGCTCTGCGGCGATGTTTTCCCATCGCCAGTAATCCTTGTGGTGGAGCGAAATTTTCGGCTTGTCACAATTTGCCAACCTAGATCTTCCTCATTCTCTTCTAATCCGGTAGCGTCTTCATCTTCCATGCGCGTTTCCGCCATCGCGGCACGGCGGGGCCAGTAGGCCTACTTGGGTCTTGCACCAAGAAAGGCCAGTCACAGTCCAAAAATGAAAGTCCCACCTTAAAGAAAGGTGTCCGCAAATTCCCGGTGACTTCACAAATCCAGTGATGTGCTTGAATCCGTGATGGTGGCAAAGAAGGCTGCACAAACATTCAAAAACGACGGAGCCGATGTGAAGGACGTCCGCACCTGATTGATGACATTAATGTGTTTCATTATAGGGAGCTCATACCTGGAGGCTGTGTCTGTCTGGGTTGGTTTGAATCAAGTGTTGTTCTTATTTTTCTTGGAAATCACCATTGGTGAATGTTTTGTACAATATTGAATAACCCTAATTGTCCTCCAGTGAATAAATCTCAATCTTTCCTATGCCAAGTTTCTTCTCGCAGATGTCATGCTGCTTGAATTCTTTACTGTTTCCTTACTCCTTACAATGCTGTAATTTGATTATTCCTAATAATCTTTCTGTTCATCAGCTCCGCCAGTTTGATGAGTTTTCTTTTATTTCTGAGGCTACACATCTTCATGTTCATTTATCTTATAATTTACCAATTTTAGTGGGTGAAAGTGCAAGGCATATTTTCTTGAAAAGCATTGTGCGGATCATACCATTTACGAAGTATGCGCCGTCAAACATGTGGTAAATGCACTGTCGTTCCACTTTCTTTCTTAACAAAACGTCATTTGATGCATTCAAGTGCAAAAGTAACTTCAACGCTAGCTAATTTGTCCGAAAATTCCGAAATTAGCATCTCGAAACTGGAGTCATCTATGCAATTCATCCCAAGCCTAGCGATCTCCCTTGCTAGAACTCCTAAATTGGGAAATGTGCCACAAAAAGACTAGCTAAAGACTGAATTTGGACAATTTAATAATGAGTCGATTATGCATTTCAATTTTGTGTGCAAATAATGTCCGCCTGCTTGAGTGGACCAGCTCAGGGAATGGAATTGTGCTATCTGGCACAGGCAAGTTATTATTTTTTTTAAGTGTTCGGTCAAAGTCTTGCATATAGTTGCATTCGAAATTGCAAGAGGTGAGGCGATGTCTTGCTGGGCATTAAGAAAAGCCTTCCTTCATTCAGCCTAAATACTGGTGCTCATAATAACATTGTTTGCCTTGCCAGCAAACTATTTTTCGTGATGTTCATGACCGGGTGCATTTAACGTCAATCAGATCTGAATAGCTCTTTCAATAATCAATCACGCATTAGCATAAAGAAGCCCTGTCAGCTGTTTCCCGCTGACATTTCTTTACTGTTTGGCGATCTGCATTACTTTTATTCGTGTGGGCCAAGCTCTGATCTCCATATATCAACTGAGTTTATCAAATTGACTTTTGACTGCAACTTCTTCCAAACTGTAGCGTAGCCAAACAGTAGCTTCAATATATTTGACCTTATCATTACAACAGCTCCTGAAAATGTAGGTCACATAGAGCACATTTCCTTGGATGTATTTATTATTTACTTAAACTGACCTGCAATATTTCTTTTAACATTGCTGATGTGACAACGAAAGGAATTGCCCACTATGATAAATGTCTTAACATTGGTAATAAACATTGCCATCAGCGATGAACTAGAACCTTCCTGTGAGAATCAAATTCTACCACTGTTTTATAACCGATCAGCTAAAAAAGCTGTATTTTAGTGAAGAAAAAGTGTTCGCGTGAGCGGATAAGTGCATAGCCTGCATTAAAAACCGCAATAATAAATCCAATCCTTCGTTTACAAAAGCTCTTCAGCGCATGAAGAACAAGAAAAAACCGGCTCTACAGGAATGCTAAGCGCGATAGGCACACATTAATCGTGACATAAATAAAAACATGTCTGAAATCGTTTTCCATTGCCCTAAGTGCCGCAAAGGATACTTTCTTTTTGAGTAACCTGTCACAGATACCGAAAAAGAATCGTACAAAGTTCCGTCAAACAATGGGCCTCCGCCGAAAGAGCAACCGACTTTTATCACAGGAGGATAACGGAGTCCCTCTTTCTTATAGGCAATGCTCAACAGCTTTTAACAACTTATTCACGTCCGTATTCCCAGAAGAGGACAGCTCAAATGTGCAATCTCTTCACGATTTCGACTACGAATAGATCGCCACAATAAACATTGTGGTTGGGGCTTACCTACGATCATAATATTAAGGTATCGCCATGTGTAAATGTTGAAATTCTCCCCGAAATAGTGAAGAACGCTTATTTTGTTCCAAGAAACATCCTGTCTCACATATTCACACAATTCATAGTGTCTGGTACGCTTGCAAATAACTGGAAAACTCCAAAAGTTGTATTGGCCTACAAAAGTGGAATAGAAAATTTGTGGGAATTACAGGCCCATCTCCTTTGCTTGCAGCAAGATGCTTGAACACGTAATCGCTTCGCACGTTTGTAACCATGTTGAAAATACCAGTTTCCTTTCGCACAATCAACAGGCCATCAGAAGAGGCTTTTGGTATAAAACACGGTTACTGGAATTTACAACAGACGTGCAATTAACAGGCACGCCAGTTTAGAGGTGGACTGCTTATTTGTGAACGTCTTTAAAGCGTTCGAGCGTGTAGCTCCTTGGTAATTTATATCTGATAAATTTCTCCGATGAAGTGTGACTCCCCAAGTTTGTTATGGCTTCGCAACTTTCTTTTTAATCGTGACCAATTTACCTTTGATTAATGATTTTAAGTCTTCCCCATTTGATGTTACATCTGGTGCACCACAAGGCAGCGTCCACGTGCCTTTTCTATTTTTAATCTAGATTAGAGAGCTTCCAAACAACATATCTTTTCGCGTATGAATGCTTGGGGTGAGCAGCATAATCTATCACGAGAAAACTAACAGTGATGGTCATCGAGTGCTCGAGCGAAACCTCGAACTTGCGACTGAATGGTGTAAAACGCGGCTCCATGACTCTAAACACATCAAATTTTAAAATGACGTCGTTTACCAGTAAACCTATCATATCGCAGTTTTGTTGCCACATTGGCAACAGCCTTGTATCCACGGCTATAAAATGTAAAGATTTCCGCATTCACCACACATTTAAAGGAACACTGTCTCAGCGCATTACGCGTGTCTCTGCCAATGCACCCAAATCATTGGGCTTTTTTGCCACAACTTGCGCAGTGCACCTTTTGCCTGGATTATTTAACTGGCTTATTCTCCGTCGGAATGACCGCTGCTTGAGTACGGCTGTCGAATCTGGTCAGCACTTTATGTACCGTATTGAAGTGCTTCAGTAACTCCCAAACAATTAGCAGTAATTAATCCAATCTTTCTTGTACAAAAATCCTTCAGCGCACGAAGAACAAGAAAAAAATTGCTCTACGGAAACGTGGTTAGCTTTCCTCCAGAGCCTCGAGCAGCATGTCAGGCGAACGCCAAGGATAACATCTCCAGCATATCATTAAAAAATTGTGTTTATTTCTCTCTCAAAATAGGGAAGTCGTCTAGTTCTTATAATTACAGTGCTCAGTCAAGCATAACTGCAATAAAAAAAACTATCGCTACAGACCTTCCGAACTTGTCGTGATGTTGCATTGTTATCATTATTTCAGTGAATAATTCACTCTGAAAATTCATCCCTACCATGGTTCATTCGACATGGTAGGGATACCACATCTTTACAACACGCAGATTACAGAGCCACTTCGGCTGTGCCCGCATATACGGTGGGACACAGATACCTAGCTTTTCACCACTTCCACGTGCTGTCTGCTTCTGGGTCAATTCTCCAGATGATATTGCGTCATAGGCGAATCATGACGCTTTCCGCAATAACGAAGCCAAGCATTTTTCTGCCAATAAATAGCAGCTTTTCTTCTCTTTTGGTCTTATTTTTTGTCTTCTTTGGACAAACATTGAGCATATACACTGAATGATAATTCCGATTACGTGTCATTTTGCACCTTTTCTTGTATTTACAATGTTGATGCTGTCGTATTACTATTATGTGTATGATGACTGTGCAAATATCCTTCATTTATTTTGTATTTCCGGTAACGCGCCATTGTCGACTTTGCGTTATTGTTCTTTCCCTTAGGTTCGTTTACGAAAGTTCTTGAATACCCCTTAGTAATATTAGTAGCCATAAACTTCCTTTTTTGGCACTTCTTTTTGTTTGCGCTCGTTGTTTTACTTTATTATTGCGCCGATTTGCCTTTCTTTCAGATTATGGGATTGTTGGCTTCCTTGACGATATTTTGTAGCAGTATTGTCGTCAAGCGTAGTTGAACTGTAATACATACTTACCTCGCTCAATGCCTGTTAGATATTTCTAAATAACTAAACATACACGTTCTATTTTTTGCGCTGTTACATTGGACGGTTTCTACAGCGGTTCCTATTTAACGCTTGCTATTTCTTAATCGTGGATTGATGGGCATCAGTTCTAGTTCATCTCGCTCAAACCGCAAGTGGTGTCCCACTTTCATGGTATCAGCAGTTGTTCGAGCTTTTGTTCATTTTATGCTGCCACCAATCTTCACTAGCGTTTCCTGCTCTCGCGATGCAGCTGCCAGAACTGCTGCTATTTCGTGCAGCAGCTGTTTGCGTCTCATTTCCGGCGCTCTATTCTTCAGTTAACCCATAAATGCGCTTAAAAGCCCGTGTGTCTTATGAAACGAGAGCAAAGCAAATGAATGCGTTGGCTTTTGTTCAATTCATATGGACACTTCATATGATGAATCGTGGCATACAGAAACAGAAACGGATACAGCAACGGGCACTGCCTAAGACAGGGGTACCACCCACTGCAATGAATATTGCGAAAGTTGGTCATTTACTCTGTAAAAAAGGCATGCTAACTATACCAGTGAATATAAGAAAAACCACCACAGTTGTCTTTCTTTTCTTTATGCTCGCTACAGATTTACTACTCATAATTTGTCCAGCTTTTACTTCTTCCACGCCATAGAGGAGTTGAAAAATAAATGTAGCAACTGTGGAACATACAAGACACCATAACACATTGATACATAGATGCTACAAAGGCGGTATCAACAATGTGGGAAGTGTAGAAAAGGAATGCATAACAAAATGGACGTGACTAAGCAAGAATGGACCGTTTCTAGAATTATGCTCCAAACTACGGAGTGCCATTATTGGAATTTTGACGTACGAGTGAAAGATATATTTTAAGAATTTTGTCGAACGAACAATTCACTAATCGAAGTTGTCGAATATTCATTACTATTGGTGTGAATAGGATACTAATACTTAGCCTAACACGTCTAGACATGAAACAAAAGACAAAAGTTCTGACTGTACCGAATGATACTATTGACGGGAGCAGGAGGATCTGTTTCGGTCGAACACGCAGCAGGCCGAAAAATTTGTTCAGTTAATTCTGTTCATTCAAACAGCACCCTTAGTTTAATGCAGTGGAGAAATTTGTCCTCTGATTTAGACAATTTGACTTATTACTTCGACAATGTTTCAAATATTGCAAATAGTTTTTTCTATCTGCTGTTTATATTATGTGGCCAAGTTTGTATTTCGCGTAAAAGATGATGCGTTGCTGCTTGTTAAACCTTCGTCTTTAAACTAACACCGCATTTTACAAGTATCTTCAGACGTACATTTCCTGTAGTTGATTACTATCGTTGCCATATTGCTCCAGTTCAGAGGAAATATAAGTGTTTCTCCTTTACATGTTTCGGAGTTTAACGGCTGCCCTGCTCTCAACGGTATTGGGAATATCAAACATAGCAAAAAATACTAGTATTTATATTATTGACAAGCGGATGCCACGGAGTACTCGACTTTCATACTGTTTATACAGAGAACTGCATAGTATTTGATTTTAATTGTAACGGTCGCTTTTCTTGGAATTCGTAGCACTGTAGATGAGCAGTGAAAAAATAGTATCTGTAGTTAATGCCGCGCCGCTACATTCATATAGGAGAAAAACATAATTTTAAGCATTTATATATATATATATATATATATATATATATATATATATATATATATATATATATATATAACGACGCTACGATGACACATTAAGAAAGGGATGCCAGTACACGTCCATTCTTCATCTCTACCCGCGGAGATAAACCCCGACGTGGACCGTAACCTGGTTTCCCAATCCCAAAATCCCTTTTATTGAAGCTAAGCCTGTTGTGGTTATAAGTTGCGTAGCAAATAAGCTATTTGTACGCACCAATTACCAAAAACATATTTGGTTTACTTCGTGTGGAAAGCCTTGTTAATTGTGCAGTTAATATGCTTGTCTACTATTATTCTATAAGTATTGCTTTGGCAAGCGTTTGCTGCTTGAATACAATCTTATTTGAACAGTGCCAGCACTTTCGCAACACAATGTGTTTAATACCATGATCACTGGTAAGAAAAAAAGCTTGCTTAGACAAAAAATTATTTTGGATTTAGCACATGCTGGTACATAGCGATTGCGTCCGCTTTCTGTTTAGATATTTCTCGGGACCATTATTTGCCAACCTATATAAATTGTGATTGGACAGTATCGCTGGGGACACATGAACTCTTATTTATTCATGTCATTTGTAGTTGTAAATACCATTGGGGGCGGCGACTATTATAAATCTGATACATGTAGCTTCTCTGCAGGAGCCATCCGACGAAGAGTTGGGATATGAGTGCGGTCTGATAAAGGAGCTGAAGGGGATCTGTAACCTCTGTTCCCTTAAAACAAAGCACAGTTTTTTGCCTGCTATCGTAAGGTTTTGCCTCGGTCGGTCATTCGCTCGTTTGGCTTCTCACTGAGTAGATTCCTTATCATTTGTAAAAAAGAAGTGCGTTTCGCGACCGAATTGGGACCTCAACCCACCAGCGCAGCAGCACCATGCTCAAACCATTGAGTGACACTCGCATGCGCACTTCTCCAGTGCCAACTCCTACTTTCTCTTTCTGTAGTTTGTCACGTGTTGATTATAAGGAATATTACCATAATATCGCACATACCCGACACGGAAGATCTTTGATTTGAGCGTGGTATGCTGGTAATTAGGATTCCTATAATAGGACACCTATAGACAACGATGGATCGGTGAAGTACCATCTCCAGGCGTTGATTACGATGACGATTTCCACAATTTGGCACATAACCACAAAGAGGGATCGGCCAAGAAGCGGGCGATACATATACTGCTACCAACTAGCTCTTCGGGATGATCGTTGCTTGCTGAACATGATTATAATTTACTGCGGCGGCACATACAACGATCAATTCGCTAATAAACGACGGGGTCGTTTTGAGAAATAGTAAAAGATGAAGAAATACAAGCTAATGTAGAATACGGAATATTTGCGTAGCACGGGTGCACAAAAGTGCATGCGAGCCAGTTTCCCGTGCGCAAATGATAAAGGAGGTAAATGGGCAAATTTAGGACAGTTGATTAAGCGCTTCACTTCACATAGAATACAGCATGCAGGTTTGATCTGCATCAGGTTTTCTTTACATTTAGTCACCCAAAATAATGATTGACACAATGACATAACATAAAAATGGCTTAAATATTTCTGGCACCTACAGCGCGTATAATGTGCATAAGTCGACAAAGCTTCGAACAAAGAAGACCCTTAGGCTGCCAAACATGAAGAATGCATCCTTTTCTGGGATTCAATTAGAAAGCGCGATATTACCAAGTAACTAGCAGTACATAAAAGAGCCGTGCGGTTTATGTGGTGCTGCTAAAACGCTTGCAATAAGCTTACTATTCTTTGGAAACTTCATACAGTTTGAGGTATACCTGTCTGTCTATCTATTGGTCTTTGTGCACACCTTTCTGTCTGTCCGTCATTTAGGACACTTAGTCGACTTGATACAATCTGTACTTTATGGTCGAATGCATTGAGCATGGCAACCGTGTTCAAAACCAACTATCGGACCAACATGTGTCAATGGGTGTGAGACACTGGGCATGCGACACTCTTTATAGCGTGTCTTGTATACCAACTACGGTCACATGGTATGTGACGCAAGGTATGAGTCTCTGTTCAATGAAGCTCTTTCACTACAGCTTGGATGACTCGGTAAGTGCCGACGGGAATGTACCACTCTTCAATAAAATGTTTCACGGTCCCTTGTGTAACTGTGTACCGTGTGGTATATGCACTTCAAAATACTCATCGTAAGATATAAAAGACATTGTCATTAGGTTACTCTGCAAGACGTGCACAGAAACGGTAAGCGACAGACCTCGACAAGGTTGGCCGGATCGTCTAAAGCCTGTGTCCAAGTCTTAACTTTTCTTTTGTCGGCAGCCGAATATATCAGAGCTTACATCCAAGTCTTAACGTCTTTCTTAGCTCTGCCTCGTGATACCGCGTTACAATAACACAACCAATTGCACGTCCATAATGAGTTAGATTACTAATCACAAAAGCGTCGTCAACCACCTCCAAACGATTGATGCACCACGAATTTTCATTTCGAAAAAATTATACAGATGCTACAGAAGCATTTCCGCAATCAACGTCCTCGTCGCCCTGGTGTTCCGTGTATAATCCAACGAGAAGAAGGCGACTTACCCGGGGGGTCCAATTTTTATTATCATATCGTACCAAGCCGACAAACAAGCACACCACGGACAACACAGCGAAAACTACTTGTACTTACTAATTGAATTAAAGAAATTATAAATTTAACGCAATGAAAGCGAGTAAAGAAACAAATTAGCACAGGTAGGATTGTTCATGATGTACTGTTTTTAACAGATGCATGTGTGTCAAATAACGTAAGCAAGCCTTTGCTTAAGGACAGACTCAACAGAGCTCAAATATTGAGCTTTTAGTCAAATTCATAAATTCTCATATTCGAAGATTATTCTTCTATTTTCTCTAAAATTCGCATTCGAAACGACCTCAATATTTTTATGTTCGAACATGTCTATGTCGTTACGCGTACCATAGAATGCTTAGATGCATTGAATCTAAAACATCGCTGATTGGCATTGAATGAAATTTCGGCTGCCATTGAATATTTAAGCGTTTGGAACTTTTAATAATTCTTTCTACATCATTTATTCTGGCCATAGGCCGGTTTTGGCGGTAAATCGCATTTAAACTAATGAAATGAGACATTCTATATATGGCTACAACTTAAAACTCATGGCAGTGGCGTCTATGGGCAAGCTGCCATTCGGGCGTAGCTGTGCCTTGTGGAAAGTCTTCTGCCACTTTCCGAATAAGCGAATATTGCTTACAAGAAATAAAATTTAAGTTTTTTTTCTACGTATGTTAAATTATAACACAGAAAAAAGCCCGGTCCACTATAACAGATATTTCGGATATCAAGAATTTGGGCAAGTTTATACATGTATGTTTGTTCGTATGCGTAATATTCTAGCAAAAGTTGCTGTATTTGAGAGAGCTCTTGAATAAATTGTTCTATTCAGAGAGATACCTGACTTTGAAGGAGTACTCCTACAGCCCTGTTTCTATACCTACCTACCTTCCTTAAAAGAATCTGTGGTGCCACCACAACGCCAACGTGAAGCTACGATTCATCCTGGATAGCAACTGATCATAAACGTGAGCCAATTATTAATTTTTCACCCAATTTAAAATAAAAATTCATTGAGTATGTTGTCTGCATACTTAGTCATGAATCAGTTTCATTGCCTCTCGACCTAGCCGGCCTTTTTGATGCCCGTCTTTTTGATGCACAATGAGATATAAAAAAGGCAGAAAGAGATCAACAGGGATCCATGTGCCTCCAAAGTGGTACCAGTAATCTTATCCCACAATATCTGGCTAGAGAACATTTCAGTGCAACATGCTGTATTGTACGTCTCCATATTTCTTGTGAGCCTTAAGCCTAAAAAGTTTACCAATATAGTTTAAACAAGAAGCGGTCTTCTCTTATAACAACAAAAATAGTGTGCATCAATGCAAAGTAACTGATGTCCGTAATATGAAGGCGTTGATTGCAGTTATGATATTGAAGTGTTGGCAACTATGGCTGTTAGTCGCGTATGGCAAGCTCTCTTCAAACAAATTCAGTTCGTAATGCTACGTACTTGTAAACATTGACGTAGACATTTTGACCTGTAGAAAGTATTGCGCTGTGTATCAAAGCAATCGTACTTTTTGCTGGTGCCTGTATCACGCAGCTGAGCATGTCGGAGCTACTAGCGCCGGCAGTAAGCTACGCCGAGAACGGATTCCCTATGGATCATGTCAACCAGGACATGTGGCAGACCATGCACAGCCGTCTGAAACGATTACCCGGTGGCCGGTATTTCCTCAACAGGGACAACAGTTTGCCCCCGCTTGGTCAGATAATGGTGAACAGGCCACTGGCAAGGCTTTTTAAGGCAAGTACACAGAAGTCAGCGCCTTATTTTTTTCCTTCTTTAATTCCTTGATCAGGTACACAATATATCGGGGCCGTGGTGTTACTTGCGATTATTAGCGTTGTGTTCTGCGTAGTATTTCATTTTTTATCTGTGAATGCTACTTGTATCGCTCCAATATCACCTTACGATGTTATGGCTTCCTAAATAGTGCTTCTTTGTATCTGTTAGGTGGCCTACGTTTCTGCTCTTTTGACAGTGTAAGTGATATTGTTGAGTCTGTTTCGACAAATTTTTGAAGCTGCTGCAGCTTCATATTTCAGTGCTTCTACGTTCTAACATCCTGTGCTTCCCCCATATATACAAAAAAGGGAAGTATGCGAACGTATGTGATGTTCGTGTTTGATGAACGTATTTAAGCCTTAAATATAAAAAAGTCAGGACTAGTTAATAACGTTTTAGGTTCCCTCTTTTACCGCGTGTGTGCAGCGATTGGCGAGCAGGACTTGGGATTCAATGAGACAGCTAGGTCTGCCTTTGCGAGGGGCCATGGAATTGCACTGTCTCCTGTAGAGGTTGGATACAACTTATGTAGCCTCAGTGGCGCATCTGAGTCGCGTTACAGCGAAGTAGCACATTACCGGTAAATGTATCAAACTGATATTATGTTTGATATCACTGCACATGAACAAGCAAATCTCATTCCTGTGGCATATCAAATAAGCAGTGATTCCCGGCGCAATAATGTTGACGTATGCACTCTGCAATTTCATTCTGGTATAGGTAAACATTTATTCGCGGAGTGTATCAAAGACTGCACATTCACTGAGCTATGCCAATCATATAAACCATCCTTGGAACTTAGTCTTCATCGGACGGGGCCAAATGCTCCACATGTAAATAATAATCACTGTAAGAAAAATGAATCGGCTGTTCCTCTAACTTTGCGCGTAGATGAAATTGCGAACACCGCGCGAAGGGCATTGCGAAAGCCATTTCAAAGATGAAGGAAAATAAATATGCCCCTCGCAATTGTTCGCGAAGTGAAAGAGTGTACAAGCTAGGCAAGTGGGAATGCTCAGAGAAGCCCTAATAGATGAAGTATGCCTAACATAGGACGCCAAATTCATTTGGCAACAGAGAATCGGCTCTTCCAGTGAATGCCTACTGATGCGGTCAAAATTATGGCGATGCAATTCACAGGTTGCATTCTATTAGAGGTGTTGCGGTCGAAAAACGAAGAATAATTATGACAAATCAAAAGAGGGTCCTGCAGATGTTTGTTAAGCGCTACTTGATGAACGTAATGACGAATTAGCTTTGGCTGAGGCTTGCCCCAAGCATTGACTAAAGACTTTACAAAACAGGGTTGAGACGCAAAATGTGGCAGAACACTTGCTGCTTTGCAAGATGTCTGCAATTTTTTTACATTAGGTTTCTGCAATATTGCGCATTCTATTCCCTGTCTGCACGGTAGTGCTAACTTGTCTGCCTTGGCACTATACGGTATGATGTCACCCACTTGTGTATTGGACCCATCAACTCTCTAGACACGACTTTGCGGTCCTGCTGAAAAAGCTGCCGCAATACAATCAAACGAATCAATAGGAACAGCATCAAACATACGCTGAAGACTTGCCCATTCAGAAGCAATACATATTTTCGCCGTTGCGAAATTACGAGCGGCAGTCTTGTTCTTATCTTTACCAATGCGGGGAAGGAACACCACGCTCTGTGAATTTTCATCATGGATTGTTGTTTCAGAAATCAATATTACACCGGTACTTCGCAGAGACTAGGCCACGAGGGACCCGAGGTGGTATACAAGGGATGCGTGGCTGAAGGAATCGTGGACGCTGTTCGTCGAGCGGGTGGTGTTCTTTCCATCGAAGACCTTTCTGATCACATGGAGTCTACTGAGCCCCTTGAGACGGAACCTGCGTCTACCACGTACCGAGGAGAGGTCGCAGTGCATACGACGACCCTTCCGACACAGGGTGCCGTGCTTTTAGAGGCCCTTAACATACTGAACAGGTTCGATCTGAAAGGTACGATTTTGTAAATCTGAAGCAGCGAGCGCGCAACTCCTTCCACCAATAGGCAGACGCTATGAACAAATAAGCAGAAGACAATTGCCATAATTATCTAAGCTAGCGCGGAAGCATTTCGCTAAGCAAACCTCACTATATTTATAGTAACGGCTTTCTTCAGCTATTTCAAGCGCGTCTTTTTTATGTTATACCTCTAACGATCGTTGTAATTGCAGTTTCCTGATGCCTTGGCTAGTGTGGCATCCGGATACCTTTCAGTGCAGCGCGCCAACGCTTCCATTCTTGAATCTCTTCCGCTAAAAGAAAGGGAGGGGGGGGGACCTTTTTCTAGGACCCAACTCAATTGCTGCGACACTCGGTGTGAGAATTCAGAGCACCGCACACACTCGCAACACACACAAAAACAACGTTACGTGCAACTCGTAGCAGAGACAAGAAAGCGAAAAAGGCGCGTCCTAGTGGGTCTAGGCAAAGAAAGGCTTTTGTATTAAACACTGTCAGTGTTCCTCGAAGCACACCGACCTTTAGGAGATAACAACGTTTAACTTTCATTTAGGCATCTAGAAGGTGCTCTAGCAAGTCATTGATTCAAAATGGTGGCGCAATGCAGCACGCAAGGCATCTGAAGCTGCACAGCCGAACGATTATCAAGGCCGCGGCTATGCGTCTCTTAACGCTGGCCCGATGAGGAATGCCTTGCAGGTGTCGAATATTAATGGTGCGCAAGATGAGACAGATGGAGAGGCCTCAGTAATTGCAGCAGTAATATAATTTCCTATTGCTTTAGGACCACTACTTGTACCCAGCTTCTCAGTAGGAATGCTAATGCATGTACACAAAGCTTTAAAGCCAATTAAGCAACATGGGATATGGCCCTGGCTCTGCTGCACAGCCATCAGAGCAAAGCGTTATAATGAATAGTTCATTAATTCTTTCATTCATGCACGAAACTTGATTAGAGTCCTGTAGCCCGGTCTTTTCAGACCGAGGGCGCGTCCACGTCGGCACCGTCAGGCCGAGCCTTATGGCGCCATCGTGGACCCTCTGAACAGCTCACAGTTGATCTTGACAAGAAGGGCTTGATATCATCTTGTGCCAGTAACCCACTAAACCTATCTCAGGTCGACATGAACCAACACGCCGCGAGAGGCCTGCGCTAGGAGCATGGGTACCGCGACAGAATCACGGCACCAACAAGGACGGAGAAGAGTGTATATAATTGGAGCTTGGTTGGAATCAGTAGAGAAACTATTGAAATTAAAGGAAATTGTTCGAATGCAATCCTTTTCCGAAAATTTATGACATGTTTAAAAATAAAACTACCGAGATAATGGGCGTTGGCTGTAAAATTGATGAATAAAACTTAGGGTATAAAACGTGGCACAAGCTGCCGTAGCGACAAGAGAATAACAATAATTTATCGCACATGCTTACCTTTTGACTTCTAGCTGTGTCCATATTATTCAGCACGCGACAGAAGAAGCCCTCACGGAGTTTCAACGCAGGTATATTTGGCAATATGCCGTAGGAAGTCAACTTTCAAAGTTTGAAAAATTCTTCAAATGTTCCATTGTTCAGAGGTGGGTTGCAATTTTGGTTCCGCAGCCCAACAGTTTCCCGCTCTAAGCATTAGGGCACGGACTTCACTCTAAGGCCGGTTATCCACGAGGAAATGTCAACCAAAAATGTCAAGCACTAAGGTGTAAAAAGCCTCTTCCTTGTATAAACGTTCTTGCTGAAAAACTGTGTGTGGAATTTCACGGCAGAAGGCCTTCTTACACTTCCGCTGGACGTCCGATCAAAAAGCATGAAAAATGCAGCTGTACAGCATATAGCTGAGCTAACCTTTATTTACAGTCTCTAGCTGTCATTCTGAGATTTGCATTGTCAGAGTTCCTTAATAAGTGTGTGAAAATTGGTCTGCGGTAAAGCTTTCTTTGATGTTTGTGCATATGATAAATGTAAATGGCATGTAAAGCTAAACACCGATTGCGGAAATGAAAACATCTAACCAAGCCCAGAAAGAGGATTGAGTTAATGTTAGGCAAGTTGTTCAATGAAGAAAAAAATGTTTTAAAGAAAGACGGCATATAGAACCTACGGTTTCGAAAACCTAGGTCCGTCGACCGGCCGCCGCAGGTCTCGTAATTGTATATTGAGCCGTGTTCTTCGTATTAATTTTTTCGTTGAACAGCTTGGCTGATGTTACCTCGAAGAAATGCCTAAGACATAGTCGCATTGCATAATGTGCCCCTAAAACAACCCATATGCCTGAAAAAATTCTTCGTGATTGATCTAGTGTTTCTTGAAGAACTGAAATACCGGCATATAACGTTTTGAATGCTTTTGTTTGCAATAACCGCTTCGCAGTAAGAAATTATTGAGGGTTTCTACCAAAAACCGGAGCAATCAAATTGATAGCCAGTTTACAGTGCGACACGCACGCTAGTCGGTTGGTGCTCCGTAAAACGATGGCCTTCTCCAAGCTGCAACTGCAATAGTCAGCGACTGCGGCGCCACCACTACCGTCGACAAACAACGCGTCAGCTTGAGAAGTGTGGTGGCGCCACTCCGGTAATGCCGTGGTATGAAGGCTGGTTTTGTCGCTTTTGCAACCAAAGCACAGGAAGTCTCTATACTTCACGCATCAGTTAGAGCGCTTCGCAGGCTACAGATATATTGTAGGTGTGTAAGCCCTCGCCCATCCCCAAATTTCAAGTGGCTCAACCCCAAATTTAAGTTCACCCGAGCCGAAATTTAAAGTTGGCCTAAACCCAAATTTGGTGATGACCGACCCACAAATATCATGTTGCCCACCAAAATTTCTGCTGGCCGACTAAATTTGCAGTTGGCCCAACCCCAAATTTCAGTTGTCCCACCAATACGCTTCCCCATGCACATATAGGGGGCCCTATGTACACCTGTGGGTATTCTGTGTCGCCAGAAGACAAGAATGAAGCGGACGTGCGAAGGCACAGGTGGTTTTGGCACGAGCGCGCCTGACGAAACGAACGCCTCTTCAGTGCTGGCTACTACGCCTCAACTACCATGTACCTGTTTCCTTGAGCTAGTAAAACGTTGGCAGCCGACAACAGCTGTAGAGACGTAACTATTGGCCACGAGGAAGACTCTGGACCCACCGGCGCCTCACCGACGTCTTAGGTCAACATGACCACACGTGACTGTGGTCGGCTACACGAGTTCAGTGGCAGCCCCGGCTCTTGGAGACCGTGGTATGGGAGGCTTCAATTCTTTTTTGCAACGAACTACATTACGGACGCTGCCAAGAAGCGTGCTCATCTGCTAACGTTTTGCGGGGAAGAAACTGACGACGTTGTGTGCGCTTTCGTGCAACCCAGTCAGCCCAGCCAAGTAATCTACGAGCACATAGCCGATATGCTCATGAGGCGTTTTGATTCACAAACTTCTGAAGGCTTCAAGAGGGCACGGTTCCAACGACGTGACCAACTACAGGGCGAAGCAATCAGTGATTATGCAACAGCGCCTAAGGAACTAGCAGCTGATTGTAATTTTGGACCCAGCGCCGACACAGCTGCGAATCCGACAATTCTGCCTAGTGACGCAAAATTGCATGATCGTTTCGTTTGTGACGTCTTCACGACGAGCAGGTCCAGCAACGATTGTTCACAGAAAAGGACGTACTTGACGTTCAGTAAAGCGTTTGACTTTGAACTGCGAGCTGGAAACGCCTTCGAAGATCTGAAAAACGCGAAGTCAGAATTTAAAGACATTCACGAAGGCAGCACAACCGTCTGCAAGAGAGAAAAGCAACGTAGCTCCTGTAGATATACCCAAAAGAAGAATGAACGCTCTTGGCGTTTGACGAGCAACATAGTCCGGACACTTGAAAGTTTAAGACAGCTTACTGCAACTACTGCAAGGAACGTAGACACATTGAAAACACGTGCATAGAGAAGCGGAAAAAGGCAAGAAGTAAGAGGAATAAGTACATCGAAAATCGGTGACAAGGAATTTCGACAACAGTCTTTGCACCGGACGTGGCGCTTTACGAACTCAGTTCATTAGGGAACGCGAACAGCACACGGAAGGTCATAATTCAGCTACATACAAGGCAAGTCCTTGGGTTTGGAGGTCGACTAAGGTGCAGCCTGCGCTCTCATTGTTGAGGCAACATTCAAAATCACGTGGACACATGACCCACGACGGCTTCAGACGAACAACATTCTCCTACGCACATAGTCAAATCAGCCCCTTCGAGTTCTCGGTTGGGCAACGATGGAAGTAACCTACAGGGGCAAGATGTTTACATACGTTATCGTTATCAATGGTGCAGTGTGTAACTTCCTCGGACGACATTTGTTTCCTCATCTGGGTACACAGATAACAGAGATCAATCTCTTATCAGATGGTGAATTTGTTTCCAACTTCTGGACAAATAGCACTATGTGTTCAAAAACGACAACACAGGACACGTCCGTCCTGTGGTACAAATGGAACTTCGAATCCAGCTTTTCTGGACACGTACCAACTAGCGCCCGAAGGGGCCGTGGCACGAAGCCAGCGCGTTTTCAATGGAACGAGCGGGTTTTTCGCGAATAATTAAAGGTGCAGGTTGACTAATGAATAAGGCAGGAGACAGACATGTTCTCGAAGACAATCCACACGAGAAAAATGCAGAGATCGCGCAATGGGAAGCTAGAATTTTGTTCGCAGAATGGTTAAAGATTCTGCATTGGAAGCCTATGGAAACGAAGAAAAATTGCAATCGCTTTTCGAGACAAAATCGGTCGCTGTGAGAAAGCTACGGCTGCTATCGTAAAAGCCACTACAGCGTATGTAGTCTGGAGACTCAGCTTTCGATTGATGCCTATCTGGACTCTTTACACATAGTGCAATACTCTTCCCAAAAGCTATTTTTGAAGCATTCTCGTGCAAATTCACGTGGTATTTATAAAAAAGCGAGCGTATCACTCGCGCTCTGGCTGGAAGCCATGGCCCAGTCGTTTGATCACTCGTACCTAGCGTTAAGCGTAATGCAGTCAGTGGCTCCATGCCGTGCTGCATAACTTTTTCTTCGATGACACGTTGGTTTGAGTTCAACGTTCTCCCACCAGATGGCTGAAACAAAAAACTGTGGATTTGGTTTCGGTTTTGGTTTTCTTTTCAGAAGTGCTCTTCAAATATTATATTTTGTAGTTTTAATTTCAAAAACTTGCACGCGTTGCTCATTTGCTAAGTCATCGCTTTTATTATCAGATTTCACTCCTTGTGAAACATAACAACAAATATACACTAGCTTTTGTGGCACGTTAAAAAAGGACAAAACAAAAAAGCCATCGTGGCTTGTAGCACGTACATATTAAGGAATTCTGGACATTGCACCATGATTGCACCTTCACCAGTCTAGGGAACTTCACATCATTGCGAATGCGTAACTGAATGGGCAATATTTTAGAAAATTCCGTTTAAATATATTGGCCGAGTATCATCAAGCTTCAACTCACTGCGCTCGGACCATGGGCAGTGTTTGGGCAGCGTTTGGGTCTGGAATTGTCAGCAATGTCACATGACAGGAGCAAATGGTTTCGCACCCTCTTGACAGAGGGCACATTGACTTGAAGCTGTGCCAAATTTAAACCGTGAAGCGATTTAATGCAGCCTGAGTTTGAAGGGTAATTGCAGAGTGAGTGTCATTCAGTCTGTTTGCACGCGCATGATTTTTGGAGGCGACAAGGAAGGAGGAGGAGTGTATAGGGGTGTGCACGCCTTGAGCGAGCGTGTGTGTGTACGTGCATTTGCATGTAGGCGCGTGTATGTTTCCGTATTTGAATATGCGTGCGCACGAGTGCGTGTATGCGTGTGCGAGTATACGCGCGTTCGTGCGCGCATGCAGTGCCGTGTGCGTGCGTGGATACTTTTATGAGCTTGTATGCATGAGTCGGCGTGTGTGAATGTGAATGCAGGCGAAGATGTGTCGTTTCTATGTGTGCGTGTTTGCGTGCGAGCGTCCGTCCATCCGTCCGTGTGTGTGTGTCTGTGTGTGGGTTCGAGAGAGATAGTGAGCGAGTGAGCATTTCCCCGCTTACGGCTACTCTCGTCGATGAATGCGTTATAGAGGTTATTTAAACGCATATTTAGCGAAATTAAAGCCCCCCCCCCAAAAAAAAACAAAAAAAAAAACACGCCACCGATGACACCGTCACCATCGGTACGGCTTCGTGAACAGCTACCGAGCTGTTCACTTTCGTTAGCTTCCTAACCTCGGCGGCAGCGCATTGTCTTGATGCCAGCGACCCGCTAAATCTGCACCATCATTGCGTCATGCGTCCATTCTGCGTCCAAGAAAGCTTTCGGAGGCGCACGTTTACTGCTCTATTGACAGTCAAATTTTAAACTGCTTGCCTTTGATAGCACAGTGTAAAAAATCGAAAGCGGACTGGCCACAAGGAACATGCTCACGGAGCCAAATCATAGGTGACATCACAATAGGCTGGGTGCGGTCAGGTTGACTTGCAGGTTTCGAGGGATTGACTGACGGGCTAGTTGGTTCATTAGCACAGAAGGAACAGCGCTTCAAGTTGTTAGAGCAGTATGTGTGTGGTTGTCCCTTGATACCAAGTTCAGTCTTGAAGCGCTCTTCTTTCTTAGACTATACAGACATTCTTTTTCTGCGTCAGTTACACTTTCCAAGAGCGTTTAATTGATAAATTTTTGTTCGCATGGTTCTTGCAGAAGCAAGTTTAATCAACATTTCTTCGTTCGGCTAGATAATATCGAGGAAGGGCTCCAAACTACTCGTTTTCTTTAGCCACCTTAGATCAATTACTGAAATTTAATAAACGTATATTAGTCAATTGAGCACACAACTTCACAACTTCCGCCGTATCTGGAGGTTAGCAATCTGAACACTCGAATGATGAAATTATCTCACCAATAATTTTATTGCTTTAATAGTTTTGTTTGGTGCAGTTAAAAACGGCGGGAATACTGATGGTGCATAGGCTTCTCATAAAGCCAGTATGAAAACTTGGACAGGTTATCTTGAGGCAAAAGCAAGCTCCTCAGCTTAAAAGCATATGGCCGACAGTGCACTTCTGCCTTTACAATCGATTGTCCTAAATTGTACAACCTTCGTCCGTAGAGTTCCGAGACTGAGTCCATAAAAAAATTCATTTAACATTGAGATCATTTGTGCAGCATCCCTTCGGAATACTCTTCCTTGCAGTCTATACACAGCTGCCAACGCTTCTTGAGGTCTTGGAAACAGTTGGAAAAGCTTCTTTTGGCAGGGCTGTCAGCTCATTTGTCGTGGCGTCTTGAATGGCCTCCACGCTCCCCATCCAGCGACCTTTTAGGGCTCTCTTCGCAGGAAGAAACCGAAAACAATCGCATGGGGAGAGGTCAGGTGATTATGGCGGGTGGGGAAGTACAGCAAGGCTGTGCTTGGTGAGGAATTTTGTCACGCAGAGAACAGTCTGCGGCCTCTCGTTATCGCGGAGAAGGCTCCTTGTCCAGATGCCCATAAGTCAGGGCGACGGCGTCGCAGTGCATCACGCGGATATAAACTTCTGATTCACCATCTGCGCTTGTGGGACAAACTCGTGGTGTATGACACCTCTGGCATCGAAAAAAAACTATCAGCATCGTCTTTGTCTTGGTCTTCTGTCGCCACACCTTTCTCGACTACGGAGAGCTCAGCGGTATGGTGCATCCCACAAGGTGCCCGTGAACATTGTGCGCGCTCATGATTAAATTTTTGAGCGTTGGTGACATCAAGATCTGTTTCCTGGCATCATCCGTAATAAAAACAGCTTTCTGGAGGAAAGCGTTGTATACATTTTAAGTACTTTGTAACATATGGAGCAGCGTGGACATGCACGTTTGAATGAAAAGTACTGAAGTATTAAGATGAGCGTTTTGCATATCTGCATATGCATATGCAGATATATACAGATGCATATCTTTTACCTGTCTAATGTTAAGGTCTAAATAAGAATATACTGTGATTTTGGGCAGGCACGTACCCTGAGGGCAGTCCGCGGAGCCCTCCCCCTCCCCCCGAAATAAAGCGGCATACCCCTTCCCCGTCCACACCACCACTTCTCACAGACATTCCTAAAGCGACGGCAAATCAAACATGTTGCTCCATTTTCCAGCGATAGCTGTATATGTCTAACCTTCAGCAGTTTTTTCGGCGTCCGTCAACAGAAAAAAAATCATTATGTGGACCGATCCTTCAGATAATGGAGAAAGGGCTTAAGCTCAATGCCACATATCCCTGTGCGCTCGGGAACCTCTAATGCGCCTTTTTCGATCGTCGAGATGGGCCCACATATGGGGAGTACTTAACGCCTGCTTCATCTCCGCCGCGGGTGGGCTCGATATTGCATTATCTCCGGGCCCACCCGCGGCAGACGTGATGCACTTCGCTTTTCGTTAGATAGCTTTGACTGTCGTCACCTTTCGCTGCCATTCCACCTTCACAGAGTCGAATGGTTGTGAATTCTTTCACTCCTTTTGGATGGCGGTAGTTATCGGCACATCCTGGGGTATGAAGGCCTGTTTTCCCATCGATTCGAATTCCGCACAATTAACTCGAGATGAGTTTAGTAGTCATCATCTATTTAACGATCACATGCATCGTTGTTGCTTCGGTAGTTCAACCTTCTTTGTGTAGGGCTTGGATGACACAAGAGCATTAAGCTAACCTACAAGGGCAACTGTGATCAGGATAATACAAGCTTGCAGGCATGTACGCAGGATTTTTTTTTCGGGGAGAGAGGGCAAACCCAAGGTAACTCTTCCTATGCAAAAGAGGGGGGGAGGTACCTTTACTAGCACTAATGTAAATAATGCCCACCAATGACTATAAAGACGCGTAAATCCACAAAAGAGAATTGAAATAAGGGGTACCTCACAAATACGCCTGTGAGACACAGCACTTCTTTAAATGGCAAAGAAAGCACAGCAAATGGACTCGGGCATGACAGAAGCGCAGGAAGAACGCTGCCAAAAACAAGTAAACAAGCGAAAGCAAAAATAAATATTTCTAGTAGTGTTTTCAGAATTAGCCCTGGAAGAACTATAGAAAAATATATAAGTTTCCGGAACAATCACAGTTCTTTTGGATCGCTCGTTTACTGTTCTACCAATTAAAGTGCCAAACCCGACCCATGTTGCTATTTGAGAAGTTGCGTAACGATGCGTGGTCACCAGTCCCGTACAACCGCGTAGAGCGCAGGTCGCTGCGGCTCTAGACATACTGCGCCCACCGCGGAAGGTTATGAAACGCTCACATTAGCGCAGCAGAGAATTGACTACGTCAGGTAGCTCCACTGATAACTGTGGAAGCATGATTCAAGAGACACGGAACTATTCTCAATGCCGCCCGCCTTTTCTGTGCTTCCTTTTTAAGTAAAGAGATGTGGATCCATAAATATTTTCACAAACAACAGTTAAATTTGTTATTTTCGCTTTTCCTTCCTGTTTGGCTGTTTCCTTGGCTCTCTCTGCCTTAGTAGATCGCTGAATTTCTCAACTCTTTGCTACACTTCTTTCCAGTAGTCAATTTTTCACGAAAAACTGATGTACAATTAGAGAAAAGCCAGACGAGGTAACGGGTGACAATAGTATTTTGTATGGTTTTACTGGTTATTGCACGGTCTGATGATGGACGCTGCTTGGCATTATTTTATTTTCCACGTTATCTAACTCATATCGCATGTATATGCTTCCGAGGATCTGCCAGCGCCGCGGCAAGCCGTCGCTCGAGGAAATAATGAAGCAAAACGAAAAGTTCAACGCACGTAGCGTTTTCTCCGGCCGCACTTCCTTCCTCGAGCATACAGACCAGTTGACTACGAACCGAATCACTTTCCTGGTTCCTGGATCAGTCTAAACAAAAAAGGTTGAACTAACAAAGCAACAGCGATGCGCGTGGTCGTTGAATGTATGGTGACAACTGAATTCATCTCGAGTTAATCGCGCGGGCACCGAATCAATGAGAAAACTGGCCTTCACGCCCCAGGAGATGCCGCTAACTACCGCCACCTAAAACGAGTGAAAACATTTACCAGCATTCCACTCTGTGAAGATGGAATGGCAACGAGAGCTGAGGACAGTCAAAGCTCTCAAACGAAAAGCGAAGTGCTTCACCCACGTATGGGGAGTGCTTAACCCCTGGTTCACCGCCGCCGCGGGTCGGCCCGGCATTGCACTACCGTCGCGCCGACCCGCCGTGGAGGTCAAGCAGGCATTAAGCACTCGCCATACGTGGGCCGATCCCTAAGATAGTGCAATACTTGGCCGACCCGCGGCGGAGGTGAAGCAGGCGTAGAGCGCTCCGCATACGTAGGTCCATCCGAAGGTAGTGCAATGCCGGGCCGACAGGCGGTGGAGGCGAAGCACGCGTAAAGCACTCCCCATACGTAGCCCAATCCAGAAAATAGTGCAATACTGAGCCCCTCCCGCAGCGGAGGGGAAGCAGCCGTTGAGTGCTCCGCATGCGTGGGTTCATCCAAAGGTAGTGCAATGCCAGGCCGACAGGCGGTGGAGGTGAAGCACGCGTAAAGCACTCCCCATACGTAGCCCAATCCAGAAAATAGTGCAATACTGAGCCCCTCCCGCAGCGGAGGGGAAGCAGCCGTTGAGTGCTCCGCATGCGTGGGTCCATCCAAAGGTAGTGCAATGCCAGGCCGACAGGCGGTGGAGGTGAAGCACGCGTAAGGCACTCCCCATACGTAGCCCAATCCAGAAAATAGTGCAATACTGAGCCCCTCCCGCAGCGGAGGGGAAGCAGCCGTTGAGTGCTCCGCATGCGTGGGTTCATCCAAAGGTAGTGCAATGCCGGGCCGACAGGCGGTGGAGGTGAAGCACGCATTAAGCACTCCCCATACGTGGGTCAATCCAGAAAATAGTGCAATACTGAGCCCCTCCCGCAGCGGAGGGGAAGCAGCCGTTGAGTGCTCCGCATGCGTGGGTTCATCCAAAGGTAGTGCAATGCCGTGCCGACAGGCGGTGGAGGTGAAGCACGCGTTAAGCACTCCCCATACGTGGGTCAATCCAGAAAATAGTGCAATACTGAGCCCCTCCCGCAGCGGAGGGGAAGCAGCCGTTGAGTGCTCCGCATGCGTGGGCTCATCTAAAAGTAGTGCAATGCCGGGCCGAACCGCGGTGCCCGCCCCCCCCCCCCCCCCGGCCATCCCCTCTTGGGTACGTGCCTGCCAGCTCGTACAGTACAGTTACAGTAACGTCGGTGATATATAGAATAGCAAAGCAAGTCGTAAAAGTAAGACTGACGAAGTGGGTAGGGAAAATGATTTTCTGGGGGAAATACAGAATGAGTTCAGGCCAGGCACGCGCTGAGATGATAATACGCTTGTACTTAGTGCATAAAGATTTCAGTACCTCAGAATAGACCTTTATAGATAGCATTTGTAGATATCAAGTGAGCCAACGACAACGTAGAAAAGGAAACGTTATCGGAAATTCCCAAGTGCACAGGCACGGAAAACAATTTTGTGCTACTTCTGAGGAAGAAATATCGCGTTGTCTTGTTATACCTCCTCTTTTCACATCAAATTTTACAGAAAGACCGAAAATTTAATGATGTGGCGAAAGTTCACCGAGGCCAAAAGCAAGGATATCCTTTGTTTGTTGTTGCTCAAGCTTTATGTCGATGGCATAGAAAGACGGCTGGAAAACAGTTAATTAGCGTTTGAAATTATCTATATGCGTAGTGGGCAAATGGTGCAAGAGAAGGTCGCCGGAATGATGTATGCAAACGAGAGAGTGTTACTAGCGGAAAATGCAAGATATTTGTGCACACATGCGAAAATGTATGGCAGCGCAGCGACAAATTTAAGCCTTAAATTCGACGAAGAACGAACAGGAATTATGATCTTCAATGAACAGAAGAGTAATTACGTGATGTCAACTAAACAGCAAGTCATACCCAATGTCAAGCATTATAATTGCCTAGGCCTATGCAAAACCGAAGGAAAGCCTTACTCAAGCACCCACGAAGATAATATGAAAATTTTAGGGAAGAGGAATGCAGAAATAATGGAACGCGTAGCACTTTGCGGCCACAACAAATATCGGGTGGGTCTGCAATCTGTAAAGGAGTAAAGTTACCAACGCAAAAGTTTGCGAATATCATTCGGCGATTAAAATGGGATATGGTGTTCGGGGTAAAGTTAACCAAGGATCGGCACGCCCGTTGGGTTTGGAAGCCCACGCAAGAAATACAAATGAGAGTGTGCAGTATGACATCAATTGGGCCTCTTTTCAAGTTACAAAAGAGCAGAACCAAATTAGTTGTTAAAAAACACGCAGCAACATTGATCAAAATATACGGACAACTAAAATACACAAGTATCTGCACCTGAAAAACGTAAACAGAGATTGGAGGAAGAGGCGAACAAAGTTGGCAACCAAGTACAGGGTAATTGAAAGTGTACATAGCCAACGAGAAGTCATCAAGCAGAAAGTGAGAGAAATAGAGGCAGTAAACTTGATGCAAATGGAATAGAAAGTAAAAATTTATGACAATTTACAAGAATATGAAGAAAGAAATGAGAAAGGAAAATCTTAACGATAACACAAAAGGCAGTTGATGGACTAAATCGTCATCACCAGTAGCATGAAGCAATCGGGGCCAAAGTTAGCTTCGCACGTGCTGCTGAGAGAGCCGTAACTTCGGCGCGCGCTTGTCGATCCCATTAAAGTGTATGCGTTGGAAAGAGCTCATTAATAATCATACAGGTAATAAATTATCGAACTCGATCCGGTGCTCATCACGAGTTATGGGCCCACAAGTGCGCAATTGGTTCTAGAAATTTTTTTTTATATGGTTTAGGCTGCCGAGCACAAGGTCGATGGATCTAATCCCGGCCACGGCAACCGCATCTCGAAGGGAGCGAAATGCGACAACACCCGTTTACTTAGATTTAGCCGCATGTTATAGAACCCCAGGTGGTCTCAATTATACGGAGTGCTCCACTACGGTGTGCCTCATAATCAGAAAGTGGTTTTGGCACGTAAAACCCCATAATTTAATTTTTGTTCTAGAAATTCTACGCTTGCTCGAATTGGTCGCCTCAGCGTCATAGACATAGCACCAGGAAATTTCCTGCAGAACTTCGGGCAGTAAGACAGAGGGATAGCCTTCTCTGTCGACTATGGAAAATTGTCCATCTTTATGGAAAGAGCAGGCGCCGCCGACGGAGACAACCGCAGAAGTGTAAACGACGTACGAGCGCGGCGGACTCGAGTGACGGAGGGTAACCTGCGGTGGCACCAGCAAGGAGGAAATTTGCGTACGCTAGTGCCCAGCGCGCCGTCGCTTTGGCTCTGCATAACGACAACGCCTAATACCAGAGGGAGCGTGCAAGAATGTAGAATTCGATAGTAAGTTCTCGCTAACTCTCACACGAATTGAGCAGGCGGATTTTTCCTGCGTGAATAAATTTAGCTTGTGTTTGTTTACGTCATGTCTGTACCCTATTGTCCATGCCTCCGCTACAGCACGCACAAGACGTTGCACGTCCCCCAGTGCGGCTTACCCCCTTAAGAGGCTACCCGATTTCTTTCCCATTTTACTGGTTCAAGGCGCTACCAATCAACCCATAACGTTAAGAAGCGAATGCAAGTTATGAATTTTATATTTGCTAGCCATATCGAAACCGAAGCGTGAAGTTCAACATAAATCTACGGTGAAAGCGACGAACATGTAGTTGGGCAACATGCCCTCAGGTTGTTCAGTACTTTTCCCTCCTTCCTTGATGTGCCCAATACGGGCTCTTTATCCAGTCCTGCTCTTCTTGCAGAGATCAAGCACATCCCGGGTCAGTACGAGCACTTTGTCATTGAAGCACTTCGCCACGCCCTCGCCGATGGTTTGCGACATGTAGGGGACCCTCGCACTGGTGGCTCACTGCATGAGATGCTCTCACATCAGCGCGCACACAACAATGCAGCAATGGTGAAATTTGACAGGTACCAATGTTTGAAGGTGTAGAAAATTGCCAGGAAAGATTAGAAACATGTGTTGGGCATGTAGCATGTTTTGACAACTACCTCAAATAACAACGTAGAGGAAATAGAGAAGCATCATTGCGACCCTTATTAAAATGTGATCATGAATGCTAGTACAATTCCAATAGTAACCGTTTTGAGAATTCGACTTGCCTTGATCTCTCCTTTTATCAGAGATGTTTATTTATTAGAAATTATATCTCTCTCTCTGAGTGAAGGAATGAACTCAAATTGTGGACTACGGACTCACGCTCATGGCTTCCCATAGCCCCGACACTTAATCAATATGCTGCATTCCATTCCAGCGACGCGTCTGGCTTTTTTTCCTTACAGCATTCGGATGTGTTGGGGCACGTCCAGTAGGACAAATTTTTGACTGAAATTGTAACTGATCTAAGCAAGATCTAAGGTCTAGACAAGATAAGCAATATGTAAGCAATATAATCCCTTCTCGACAAGGCAGCCTCCTCAAATGCTAGGTGTCAAGATATTCTTTTTCTGAGCATAAGGCATGCAAATGTTAAAGTGCTGTATCATATTATATCAGCTTGTTCGCCAGATTATCTTCATTACCTTACCGAAAAAGGTATCTTAGTGTAGCTAGTAAATCAGAGACATAGTTCCATAATACCTTCTCATTAAACCTAAGATAGTCACAGCGCAACAAGTCTATTTTTAATAATCGAATTTAGAGAAACCGACCAATACTGCGCGATTAGCTACTGGCGGCCGTTTTTTGCATCTGTTGTGCAAACAGTTTCTCTAGCCTTAAGCCATGTTACTGTGCTAAGCCATCATGCTTGTTGCATAAAGTTCCACTAAGCGCTGCCCCAGTTGTCTGTATAGCATCAATTCGCGCTGTGTATGAGCTTCGAGACCAAAGCGGAATGATTTATTTCTGCTTGCAGAAAAATGGAAGCCGTTTGCCCGGAAGCTGCACTTTCAATCGAAAATTCAGGTACCACGTTTGTGGCGGCTGCTGACGAGGCCGGAAGCGTATGTGGATTGATCGGAAGCCTCTCAGAATATTTTGGATGTGCTGTCGTCGAAGAGCACGGATTTGCTCTTCAGGTAGGAGGCGAATACGACGATTGAAGAACATCAAGCGAAGGTGTGCTTTCGCTGTGCCCGCTTTATGCTCGCAGGCCACGGATTGCTTTAAACACAGCAAATGTTTGGCTTTGGAGTTGTACTGAGAACACATTAAAGAACGTCTTGTTGGGGTTAGCAGAACAAAAAATATATTGCGTGCGGTTGCATTTGAATTGCAGCTGGATTCCTAATTCGCATGTGTACTTCAAAAGCGCCTTTTGCTTGCCGGCAGCCTGATTCATGATGGAAATAGTCGAAGCATTGAACCTTCCCTATCAGAGTGAATTTTTTTATTGAAGATTCATTCATGTAGGCATTTTTACAGAGACGAGGAGCCGCATTCAACCGAGTTTCCGGGCACCCGAATTGTTTCGGGCCCCGAAAGAAGCCCTACCACTCGCTCATGCCTGTTATGGTGACCGATGCACGCTCGGGAGACTGGCTATGCACGATGGGCACTATGGGTGGACTCATACAGACAAGCGTTCTTGCCCAGGTGAGATCATAAGAGAAACCATCAACCACAAATTGGCAACGCAATGCAAATTATGTTGGGCTTCTAAATGCCATTTTGCAGAAGTTGATTTTGTCAATAAAAATATCTTTAAGTAGCTTTGGTTATGGACAGTCAAGTTCCTTTATAATTCCTTTAATTCAAGGTTACGAACGTGTAATTATCTTTGGGTCAACAATCGTTGCCTCAGTCGGAAGTTAATGTACAGAAAAGCAGCCTCACCTTTTTCAGGGCAAGGCTTAATTTACTTGGGAGTGCTTAGTAGTGCAAGTTTTTATCAGGAGTAGAGAACATAAGGAATGTGCAAAAGCGTAATTCAATGGATTGGTGAGAAACCGTTCAAAGCGGAAATTATTTTTTTATAACCGTGCGAGGGGAGGGGGTGCGCTAGGTGCTGTTAATGTTGTAGGGCTGCTGGGAAACAAAGAAACGTAAATAATTATCAGGCGATGCTTACAGAGTGAGCCAAGCTTTTCTCCAAAACACAATATAAGCAGATAGTAGATATGAAAAGTTGAAAAGATGAACGAAGAAAGAAAAGGGCCAATAAATCCTTCAGTTTCATATTAATCCAGTCATTTCAACATGAATGTATTAGGTTTAGTGTTAAATATATAAACGCAAAACGGATTGAGTATCATGCATGTTTTCTTTGAATTTATGAACCTAACGAAGAAAGTAATCGCAGACAACTGTCAATGAATAAATGTTGGTTAAGCCTAGACGAAATAAAATTACAGTGCGCGATTTTAGTTCATTTGGGATCGTATAGTGAAGCATTGCCGTTTATATTCATTTTTTTGATCATCCTTAACAAAATAACCTCCTGCATTGCGCAGATGCATCCCCGCCCGCCCTACTCTCATTGCAATTCCTTGCGAGCTCGCTCTTGCTCAATAAGACTATGTCAACAAGAACTCTAGGCATTACCTATTCGTTTATACTACGCCTTATTAGCCTATTCAACAGCCGCAAGCCAATTTCGCAAACAAAGATAAAATGAACAAACAGTGCGCGCTCCCAATCTACACTATGTGCTACTTAAGGCCTACATCTATATTCAAAGATAAAATGTGCACTATGCTTCCATTTCAGTTTATTAAGATTGATAGCGCTAGGTGGTTACACGTTTGAATAATTCCTATTGTTTGCAATTTGCTCATGTTATATGCAGTTGTGCTGGGGAAATATATGTCTATGTTTGCTAAACGCCGGTATATCATTGTATTTATTCTGAATACCGATGTTTCAGTTGAAAACACTTTATATAATATTTATCTCCTGCTGCATGTGAAAACTGAAAGAAGAAAGCAGTGCTTCCTGCTGATAAACTTTGAATGCCGCAAGTCTCAATCTTGGAGATTGTCATAGAGATTGCCTATGACACGCTTAACATATTTAGAAAGGACGGCACAGGGCAGCGGAAGTCGGTATACAGTACCTATTTTGTACGCATTCCTACTGAATCTAGCGCAATTTATCTGCTTTTATTTCAATGCAGCATTTAAGTTTAGCTTTAGCATTGTTCAATACAAGTGAGTTGCCACCGTTATCGCAAGAAATATTCCCAAGTCACTGAAGAATCGTTTGCAAAATTATCAGCTATTCTTGTAGATCTGATCCACCAGTCAATGCCGATATTTTTTTTATTACATAGGAATTCACCTACTACAATCTTTAATAAAATGTTCTGATCGTTTATCTCATTACAGGTGCTGCTCAACATGGTCGAGCTTGGTCTAGACCCACAACAGTCACTATCTAAACCGCGCTTTCTAGTTGGGTCTGCCAGAAGGATGCACCCAGAGTAAGAATTAAGCTTAGACATTTTGCTTGCCGGAAATATATCGCAATTTTTTTCCGAGAAGATAATTGCCTACGCCTTACAGGCTGAGACTGCGACGTAAACTCGGTCTTCCTACATATATAATGAAGAGTTCAACGAAAAGCCGTCTTTTTTCATTTATTTACGCTAAAGGCCAAGCTTGGGTATTACACAAGGGGGGGAGGGGGGATAACAATTGATATACGAAGGTATAAGGCAACGTGCATGTAAGTGAAATGTCCTTATATGAAGTCGTGCATGCTATGCAACTTTTACATCACTTCTCCTTCGACAAAACCGCACGCTAATAATTCTTACATTATACCAACAATAATGTCACTTCCTCTGACATCTGAAGAAAGGCAGGAACAAATGTTCATGTTTCTAATTTCGGAATGTCTCATTAAGTGCTTGTTTGAATACAGTATGGTCAAATATTTGGACTATATTACTTGGGAGATAATTCGATTCCGAAACGCCAAGGTGCAGACATGAAAAGTGCAATAGTTTGGTACGTGCAAACGGTTGTTCGACCTTATATTCGTGATAAGTTCGTGGGAATTTCCTCTTGGCTGGTAAGATGTGTGCCTGAGAGAAGATATTTTGGTGATGAAAAAGCTGATGGAAGAAAGTTAACCCAGATATATTTGTTCTAGTGTTTAATGGGATGGTATTGTTTTATTTTAGTGATGCTTGAATGTTGTGTAATAAACCTGTAAAAATCGCTCTGCCTTATTCTGAAAAGATTCTAATTTGTTAATAAGAAGCGTTTGGTGCGGATTCCATATAAACGATGCATACTCAAGCTTTGAACGAAGTACGGTGGTATATGCAAGAAGTTTGGCATCAGTATTAGCCTGACGAATCGTACGACGAACTAAGCGAAGAGATGTGCATGCAGCGGCAACAACACAACACAAATGATTATGCCAAGGTAAAGTCGGAGAAAGGTGAACACTTAGATACTTAAATGATTATGCAGTTTCTAGAGCTTCATCACTTCGAAAGTATGTGTTTTTCGTAATTTCACTGCAAGTAGTAAATCTCATAAGTTTAGTTTTTAAGGTAGTTACGCTCATTTGCCAGTCTGAGCACCATCTTTCAATCCTGTTCAAGTCATTTTGTAATATATCACAGTCAGCCTTACATTTTATTGGCCGATACAGAACCCAGTCTTCGCCATATAACCGGATTTATGAGTCTGATGAATACCCTGATGAATATAATTTATGTATAATAAAGATAGGGTGGGTCCGAAAACGGAACCTTGAGGCACACCGGACTGAACAGGTTGAAATGAGGAACGGACATTATTAATTGCGACAGCTTGTCGTCTGTTATATAAATATTCTTTAACCCCGTTTATTACTTTTTGGTCAACTTTAGTCCGCTTCATTTTATCTATGAGACGGTTATGAGCCACTCGGTCAAAGGCTATAGGAGAATCTATAAATATGATGTCAGTTTGTGTAAGCTGGTGAAGGTTAAAGTGAATGTCGGTAGTTAGTTCAAGAAGCTGTGATTCAGATGACCGGCCTCGTTAAAAAACATGCTGATTTGCAAATAGAATGCGGTTGCTAGCCATGTACTGCATGATTTGAGAAGATAACACGTGTTCAAGAAGTTTGCATACAACAGACGTAAGTGATATAGACTCAGACTTTGTTAGGTTGTTTTTTTTAGCCGGTTTTAGATATTGGTATCACGTGCGCCAATTTCCAATGGTCTGGAATCTGGGTGGTGTCGAGAGACTGTCGAATCAATGGTGTAAGTATAAGAGCAGAATCGTAATTTGTCATTCTTAGTAGCTTAGTACAAATACCGTCAGGACAAGGACTACAAAACGATCGTAAAGGCTCAATAGCTTTCACAATAGCGTCACTTGTCACAGTAACGCATTGCATAAATGGAGAAGTATTAGAAAACTGTGTTTACATATCTATGAGTTTTTCGTAATTAAATATACTACAAAAGAATAAATCAAACCGATCAGCAACGCCCATGACATCAATTGCAGCACCAGACCCAGTGTCCAAAACAGGAACAAACATTATGAAATTAAACCAACACCCGTAATAAGAACACAAAAATATTAAGATTCTGGGCCCGCATGGATTTCTTGCTCCCAATGACAGCAAAGAAAATTACTGTTGTTTAAGTATGGGTGATTTGGCACCGTGCGCGTGCATAGATTTCAGGCAGATTAACACATCTCACCTTCAATGCTTGGCATGTCGTCTGTATATGCAGCGATACTAACAGTCATTGCGAAGGTGATAGCATGTCCGTGGGGACAGTGTACTCTAAGTCCCAGTCAATGCAATGGCCGGTCTTATCATAGTGCTCAAATAATGCATATGTCGTCACACCATTGGTCTGGTCATTTCATTTCATTTCATTTTTTGGACCTTAATTACCCGAAGCCATTACATGAGGGGTGTACACAGAGTTTTCAAAGAGAATACAATTAAAACCAACTGGGGAGAAAATTACCAAAACAAATGAAGCAAATCAAGGTAGACTAGGATAGTACGACGCAACTGAACAACACGCTAATCTCGGAGTGTTCTTTCGGAGAGCAAGTGGCGGGCTAATTTGTCGCGAAATTTTACTCAATCTGAGCATGAAGGTATGCTGTTAGGAAGCGTTTTACTCGACAATGCGTGTTAGAATAATCAATTATTGATTGGAGATATTAAGCGACTTATACGTGCGTCGGGACTTGTGTGGGCGAATCTCAAGGATGATCTGAGTAGTGCATTGAGTATTGGATCCTTTGCACGTGACTGATAAAACAAGGAACGACTCTGCCAAAGACGTGCGATTATGCAAGGCGATTTCTATGCGCGAAGGAAGAGGGTCTGTCTTATAGCATTTGTAGTGCTGTACGGAGAATATAGAGATGTTATAAAACGTGGTGCCCGGTTTTGATTGATTCTATTTAGTTAGTATTCTATTTATTATTCCTCAAGACAAAAATGTATAATAGCTGTGTCTTACCAGTACTCACCTACGGGGCAGAAACCAGCAGGCTTACGAAGAGGGTTCTACTTAAACTGAGAACGACGCAACGAGCTATGGACAGAAGAATGATGGATGTAACGTTAAGGACTAAGAAAAGAGCAGATTGGGTGAAGGAACATACGCGAGTTAATGAAATCTTAGTTGAAATCAAGAAAAAGAAATGAGCTTGGGCAGGACATGTAATGAGGAGGGAAGATAACCGATGGTCATTAAGGGTTACGGGCTGGATTCCAAGGGAAGGGGAGCGTAGCAGGGCGCGGCAGATAGTTAGGTGGGCGGATGAGATTAAGACGGATGAGGACGACATGGCCAAAATTAGTACATGACCGGGGTTGTTAGAGGAGTATGGGAGAGGCCTTTGCCATGCAGTGGGCGTAACCAGCGTAATGATGATGATGTTGATGATTTAGTTAGCGAGACAGGATTGTGATGGATGCCATATTACACGTTCTCGAGCTTTGGCCACGAGTATATTAAGTATTTAAGTTTCTTGGTGTAAGCGCAAGTGGATTTAAGATAGCGTCGTAGGTGTCCAAGTGTTCGAGTTGACTCAAAAGACTTCGTTTTCATATGTCCTACCTATGATAGTGTCATGTGCAAGTGACGTTAATGAACAAAGTAGCAATACTGTGAAAGACAAAACTAACTTTTATTGGCGAACCTGTGCCCACAAAAACAGCCTACACTTAAAGCACAACGATAGCGGAGAACATAGTTGGCAATCGTAGAAATCTGATCAGCGGCTCAAACATGTCGGCTTCTATATATCAGTCGTCGAACGTTCCAGAGTAATCTCTGCGTCCCGCGTCCCTTCCACAATGTTCTACACCATTCGCGTCGCACATACATGCAATCAGATTACACAAGGATCGGCGACAAGAGACAGCGGATAGAAGCACCGATAACATTCTAGAAACTTCCGATACATGTGGGCGCGTCCTGCGCTGAGCGCTAACAATTCTTAGAGGGCAAAAGCGCTCAACCGTAAAAGATAAACGAGTTCACTTGTCATTTCCCCCCTCTCGAAAGGCATCGTGCCGATGCTACAAACATAACAGGAGAATGAAACATAAAAGGACACTTATTAAACAAAGTAATAAAACAACAAAGAAACAAAGTCTTAGGTGACACAATCCAAACAAAGGTCCAAAGTTTAGCTATGCGAAGTCCCCAAAGTTGTTTAGCGCTGGTGGAATGGCTTAACTGGCGCAACATGAACTAATTCAGGTGATGAGCGACGCCGATGTGATAGGGAAATGCCGTCTGGCACGACGTCATAGTCGAGTGCGCCCATGCGTTCGATGACCTTGTATCGTTCCAAATAGCGGTGTAAAGGCTTCCCGCTAAGGCTTCGTCGGCGTATAGTGGTCCAAACCCAAACACGGTCGCCGGGCTGGTACTCGACATAGCGTCGCCAAAGGTTGTAGTGTCGGCTGTTGGTCCTCTGTTGGTTCTTGATCCGCCGGCGGGCGAGCTGTCGGGCTTCTTCGGCGCGCTGGAGGTAGGCGGCGACGTCAAGATTCTCTTTGTCGCAGACGTGCGGCAGCATGGCGTCGAGAGTAGTCGTCGGATTCCTGCCGTAAACCTGCTTGAACGGCGTGATCTGTGTTGTTTCTTGCACTGCCGTGTTGTAAGCAAAGGTTGCGTATGGCAGGACCGCGTCCCACGTCTTGTGCTCCACGTCGACGTACATTGCTACCATGTCGGCGAGGGTTTTGTTCAGGCGCTCCGTGAGACCATTCTTCTGCGGGTGGTAGGAAGCTGTCCTCCTGTGGCTTGTCTGGCTGTATTGCAGGATAGCTTGTGTGAGCTCTGCCGTAAAGGTCGTTCCTCTGTCTGTGATGAGGAATTCTGGGGCAACATTTCGCAGCAGGATGTTCTCGACGAAAAATTTCGCTACTTCGGCTGCGCTTCCTTTGGGCAGAGCTTTAGTTTCAGCGAAGCGGGTGAGGTAGTCCGTCGCCACGACAATCCACTTATTTCCGGATGTTGACGTCGGAAATGGTCCCAGCAAGTCCATCCCTATCTGCTGAAAAGGTCGGTAAGGAGGCTTAATCGGCTAAAGTAATCCCGATGGCCTTGTCGGTGGTGTCTCGCGTCGCTGACAGTCTCGACATGTCTTGATGTAACGATCGACGTCAGCGGTCCGACGCGGCCAGTAATACCTTTCCTGTATCCTCGACAGCGTCCGGGAGAACCAGAGTTGCCCAGTGGTTGGATCGTCATGGGGGGTGTGCAGTACTTCTGGACGCAGCGCTTACGAAACAAGAAGGTAGTTAGCGCGGACTGGTGAGAAGTTCTTCTTTACGAGCAGGTTGTTTTGTAATGTGAACGAAGACAATCCACGCTTAAATGCCCCAGGTACTACGTCAGGGTTCCCATCCAAATACTCGACCAGACCTTTTAGCTCCGGGTCTGCTCGTTGCTGTTTAGTGAAGTCTTCTGCGCTTATTATTCCGAGGAAGGCGTCGTCATCCTCGTCGTCTTCCGGCGGGGGATCGATGGGGGCGCGTGATTGGAAGTCGGCGTCTGAGTGTTTTCGTCCGGACTTGTAGATTACCGTGACGTCATATTCTTGCAGTCTGAGGCTCCACCGCACCAGCCGTCCTGAAGGGTCCTCTTAGTTAGCCAGCTAATGCAACGCGTGATGGTCGCTTAGCATTTTGCATGGCCTGTCACAGAGGTATTGGCGGAATTTCGCTTTAGCCCAAACGATGGAGAGGTACTCCTTTCCAGTCCTAGAATAATTGCCTTTCGCTTTTTACAGCGACCGGCTAGCATAAGTTATCACCAGTTCAAGTCCGTCTTCCCTCTGGACTAGCACGGCACCGATATCTAGGCTACTGGCGTCAGTATGGATTTAGGTATAGGCATAAAAATTGTTAAAGCGCAAACACATACAACCACAAGTATCAAGGACGGGACACAAGCGCTGACTGTCAGCTAAATTTTATTTACGGAAGACCGATACCGTATATAAGGCGCAAGGCGGAAGTGAAGGGGGAAGGGAGTGATACAATCGGGGAAAATGACATTGCGCTTCGATGAACGAACGTGCCAGTGACAACGTCGGAAGACCGACAAGCCTTTGGTTGTGCCGTACCTGCACAAGACTTCGCACAGTCTCAGGAAGGTAGCCAACAGGCATGAGGTGTCCGTCGTTTTTTCGGGACCCAACAAGCTGGCACAGTTATGGCCACGCATCTGCAACTCTAAAGAAAGAGGTTGTCAGCTAAAACATGAGAACCCGTTCATCAAGTGCTCCACAGGAGTGGTCTGCGCCATTCCCTTGAAGTGTGGAAAGGCTTATGTCGGCCAAACCGGCCGCTGTATTAATGAACGCTTGGGGGAACATGCCGGAAATTTAAGTAACTTAAAGGACAAGTACGCACATTTGGTCGAGCACGTAATTGAATGCGCAGGATGCGAGGTTCGATTGGGAGAGACAAACATTCTCTGCAAGAGTGCCGCTGTGACGGCGCGCATCAGTTTGGAAGCGTTGCACATACACAAATATGGCAGCAAGTGCGTAAGCACCCCTTCTGTATCGCTTTTTGCTGCAGAGCTTCATTTTTTTGCAAGCGACTGCTTACTGATTTGATTGCATGTTAGTATCCCTCGCCTTTTCTAGTGTTTTTCTAGTTTTTTTCTCGTTTTCTTGTTTTTTCTGCGCCTGATTCCATTGACTGCTGGCACCTACGTTCATCGATGCGCAATGTCATTTTCCCTGATTGTATCACTCCCTTCCCCCTACACTTATGCCTTTCTATTTATATAAGGTATCCGTCTGCCGTAAATAAAATTTAGTTGACAGTCAGCGCTTGTGTTGCGTCCTTGATACTTGTGGTTGCATGTGTTTGCGCTGTTACAATTTTTATGTTAAGTATGCGCCAACTCGCCCAGAAACATGCTTTAATTAGGTATAGGCGTCTTCGTCGAAGTGTGCAAGTACCGGTGGCGACTGCATGCGTCGTTTCAGTTCTTGGAATGCGTTGACCTGCGGCGTTTCCAACTTGAACTCGATAACACATTTGGTTAGATGTTTTAGCGGCTCCTCGATGCGTGAAAAGTCCTTGAGAAAGCGCCTACAGCAGGCACATATACCAACGTATCTACACACTGCCTTCTTGTCCAAGGGGTGCTGCAACTTTGTGATGGCAGTTGTCTTGTGCGGGTCGGGGTGGACTCCAGATTTGCTGATGACGTGGCCTAGAAACAGAAGCTCACCGTAGGCGAAGCGATAATTTCTGGCTTCAGATTGAGCCATGACGACTTGATGGCCCCTAGCACTGCCGCAAGCCGCCTAAGGTGATCGTCGAAATTTCCGGCGAAGACGACGACGTCATCCACGTACACAAGACATGTCTGCCACTTCAGTCCTGCTAAAACCGTGTCCATCACGCACTGCAACGTTCAAGACGCCTAGCACAGTGCAAATGGCATAACCTTGAACTCATAGAGGCCGTCTGGCGTGATGAAGGGGGTCTTTTCGCGATCCCTTTCGTCGACTTCTATTTGCCAGTAGCCAGACGTGGGGTCCATCGACGAGAAGTATTTAGCGTTGCAGAACCGATCCAATGCGTCGTCTATCCGTGGGAAGGATATACGTCTTTCTTCGTGATTTTGTTCAGTCGACGATAATCGACGCGGAAACGTAGGGTTCCGTCCTTTTTCTTCACTAAAACAACAGGAGACGCCCACAGGCTTTTCGACGGCTGGATGATGTCGTCGCGTAGCATTTCGTCGACTTGTTGTCTTATAGCTTCACGTTCTCGCGTCGAAACTCGGTAAGGGCTCTGCCGGAGTGGTCGAGCGCACTCTTCGGTTAATATGCGATGCTTTGAGACTGGTGTTTGTCGAATCTTCGATGACGTCAAAAAGCATTATCTGTATCGTCGAAGCAGACATCTCAGCGGTTCCTGCTTAATCACGGGTAGAATAGCATTTATGTGGATGTCTGGCTCGGGAAATACGGTCATCGGGGTAGATGCGGCACAATCCGTGAGGACAAAAGCATTGTTGGTTGCCAGAATTTCTTCGATGTATGCGATTGTCGTGCCCTTGTTGATGTGCTTGAACTTCTCGCTGAAGTGTGTCAGCAACACTTCCGTGTTTCCTCCGTGCTGTCGAGCGATCCCTATTGCGACGCAAATATCACGGTTAAGCAGTAGACGTTGGCCGATTTCGATGACGCCTTCTACGTCAGCGGGTGTTTCGGTGCCGAATAAAATAACAATCCTGGAGAGAGGCGGGATGCTCACTTGATCTTCGAGCACACTCAAGGCGTGGTGACTACGAGGGTTCTCCGGCGGTATTTGCTTGATCATCCGACAGCGTTATTGACTTCGACTTCAGGTCGATGATTGCCCTGTGTTGGTTCAGGAAGTTCATGCCGAGAATGACGTCTCGTGAATACTGTTCGAGGATAATGAAGGTGGCAGGTTAAGTCCGATCATGAATGGTAATTCTAGCCGCGCATATTCCAGTCGGCGTTATGAGGTGTCCTCCAGCGGGTCGAATTTGTGGGTCTTCCCATGCGGTCCTAACTTTCTTCAACTGGGCGGCGATGGTTCCACTCATGACGAAGTAATCGGCTCCTGTTGTCTACTAAATCGGTGACTGCGTGGCCGTCGAGAGGCACGTCCAGGTCGGTGGTTCTTTGTGTTGCGTTACAGTTACGCGTTGGCATCGGATCACGGCTGCGTCGCGTTGACCTGTGGCTAGTACTTGGCGCCATCAGGTGGTCTTTCGTAGGTGTATTCTTTGCCTCCAGACTGCGTCGGGACGGCGGCGTTTTGTTGTTATGTCGTCTAGGTAGTCTCTTCGCAGTTTTCGTAGGCGGCGGAGAATCTTCGTCAGTTCGACGGACAGCAACCACACCTCAATCGGCTGCTGCTTTTAGTTTTCCGGATATGGGCTCACGGACCTGCCCGGGGCTGGCCCAGTACAAGGATGGCGCCGCGGTGGTAGGTAGCGTCCTGGTGGCGGGGAATGGGACGGTCGTCGAAGGCTCCACAGAGTAGTGGCGAGGTAGTCGGCGATGTCACGACAGCGTTGACCTTCCTTCGGCCGCGGTGCCTTGACGGCGATGCCTCGCAATCCCAGGTCACGATATGTGCATTGGCGGTACACATGGCCGGCTTCGCCGCAGTGGTGACAGAGCGGGCGGTGGTCGGGAGCCCACCAAATTTCCATCGTCCCCGCGTAGGTCCGCTGGGCGACGGGTGGGCGTGCTGTCGGCGGTGGTGGCGGATGACGGAATTGCGGAGTTACACGGCTCTGGCGCGGTCATGGAGGGGGACCTTGATGATGTGCGATGGGGGCGTAGGTCATCCCTTCTGGCTGGGGCTGCGGTAATCGAAATTGCACCTCAGGAACTCCAAGCCATCGCTGAACCTCATATTTCAATATGTCAGCGATCGAGGCCACTTGTGGCTTCGACGAAGGCAATCCTTGAAACATGTTGACCTATGGCAACATGTACATAGGACAAACCGGTCTGTGCATAAACACCCGTCTAAAAGAACATGAACGTTCTCTCGGTACAGAAAACCATTCGCACTTGTCCAACCACTGTAATCTATGTCATGGTGAACCGGTATTTTTTGACACTGACATTTTGTTTTCAGATAAAAACAAACACGTCAAATCATAGATGCATTTCATATCGAAAAGTGCGCTGAAAAATGCATAGGCCAACAATCGGTTCCAATAACTGAAAATGAATTTGCTTTTTTAAATACTGGTTGAACCCTCTTAATCTGTTTTTAATCTGTTTTACCGACCCCTCTTGTTGCACATGCTCAGCGCTGATAGCTGGGGTATATATGTTCTTTATCTTTCCGAAAATAAAATAGTTGTGAGTAACCGCTTGTGTGTTCTTCTTCACTGTGTCCTTGTCAATTGCGCGCGCTAAATATTTTACTATGAATGCCTTGCGCAGTTCTTCACACACAATGGCCCTGATGGTCTCTTGGAGATCACCGAAGCCCAGTGCTTGGATGGCGCACTGAAGCGTGAGCACTTGGCCGTTATTTTGCCTAGTGCGCACTTCTAAATTTTTCTCAGTCGTCGTTACCTCTGTCAGGAACTCAGCTACGGTCTTCGGTGGATTTCGGATTAGTCCGAGAAAAAGTTCTAGGTTACGCCTCGCATCAAGAAACGCGCTTTTTTTTTCTTCGGACAATTCCAGGTTGGCGTGCCGGAAAAAAACGGGTCCTCTCTTCTTTTAAAATGGCGATGGTCTCATTGGGTATTTGGCCTCGGGTTTCCAGCAGGACTTCGGCCCTTTCTTTTCGGACAACGCTCGTGAACGTCCTCAGGAAGTTACTGCGGGACAGGTTCCATGTTGCAAGAGTGGACTCCCGGTTGCCGAACCAAGTCCTCACGGCATCTTCGAAGGATTACACATGCCGTAGTTTATCCTCTGAGGGCCAGTTGTTGAATGTCGAGATCCGTTCGAAAGTTTGGAGCCAGGTTTCCGGGTCCACCGACGTAGCTCCACGGAAGGTAGGGGGCTCTCTGGGTTGCTGAAGTACGATGGTTGACACTGGGGCTGCCATTGTGGTTGTCTTGGCCACAATCTTCTTGGTCTTCTCAGGGAGTCCGTGCTGTTCTGGGGGCAGCTATTGTAGACGGCGGCTTGCTCGATGGTCAGTGACGACGTTGGTGTTCTCTTTGAGCTAGCATCACCCAGCATCTCCACCAAATGTCACGTGTTAGTGACGTTAAAGAACACGATAGCAATACTGTGAATGACAAAACTAACTTTATTGGGTGAACCTGTGCCCACAGAAACAGGCTACGCTAAAAGCACAACGATAGCGGCGAACACAGTTCTAGATCCTCGAAATCTGATCAGCGGGTCAGGCGCGTCGGCTTTTATAGATCAGTCGTGGAATGTCCCCGAGTAATCGCGTGGACCCGCGTGCCTTCCACAAAGGTCCACCCCATTCGCGTCGCGCATACATGCAATCATATTGCACAAGGTTCGGCGACAACAGAGAGCGGATAGCAGCATAGATAACATTATAGAAACTTCCGATAAATGTAGGCGCGTCCTCAGCTGAGGGATAACATTTCTTTGACGGTAAAAGCCCTCATTCGTAAAAGATAAACGAGTTCACGTGTCAATAGTGATGGAGCTAAGTGCACTCCTTGGTGCTTATGCGATTCGACCAAGCTGATAGGGGACGAATCAAGGTGGCATGCGCTTTTTATACAAGTGAGTTTGCGCGAGAATGATACTAATTTCCATTTGGACAAGTTTGAGGGCATGCGCCATTGGTTACAACAAGCGGTTGTATTATCTAAATCATTTTGCAGGATAGTGATGTCGTCTGAGTTATGAATAGGGCTATAAATAACGCAGCCCTCGGCGAAAAGCCTTAATTTTGATTTTATGTGAGCGGGAAGGTATTTGACATAGATTTAAAATAACAGTGGTGCTAAACCTGCACTTTGAAGAACGCCTTATGTTGCGGTAGCGAATTGAGGGTTACTGTTATTAGCAGTTGTAAACTCAACTCGAACTTTTAGAAAACGTGCTATTCATCGTATTAGGTTGTGATTGATACCAAGGGAAGAAGGTTGGACGAGCGAACAATTGTATGGTACTCGATCAAATTCCGTATGAAATTCAATAAATGTGGCATCTATCTGAACGAGTTCATCCCTATAAGATAGCGAATTATGTTTGAATTCTGTTAGCTAAATTTCGCAGGACCGTCGCTTTCGCTAACTAAGTTGTAGCGCCTAGAATTTAATCGATTCGTGATGGGCCATTATGTTGGAAGCAATTAATCATTCTGGGATACTTTTCAAGTATTCAGACAAATCTCTCTCTACTAAGTGGTAAGTTCTTCTTCTGGTTTTAAATATTTGCGCAATTTACCTATTTTACAATTGTTGGGAGCGACCTAGATTTGAAGGAATTTGGTAAATATTAGGGACAATATTTTACTAAATATTTAAATTTTAATTATATTAGCCAATTGTTAATGTCACTGTCTGCTGACGATGCTATTTTAAGACTGTTCGTTAGTTTTGATATGCCCCCCGGGCCTATCTGAACATCAAGCATAGCTGCGGAGCAAAAGCTGGCAAGAGCTGAAGGCCAAATTCGGGAGTGGCATTGAAGAAAGACGGGAAGTAATAATTAAGGGCTCTTGCGCACTGTTGAGGTTTCATGGGCTCGTCATCCTAATTAATGGGTGTAATTTAGTTTGTAGGTGGTTTGGTCGAAATATTACTCCAGAATTTCGGATTGTTAGTAGGCAGTATTGCACGTAAATCAGAAGAAATATAGCTTTTGCTTCGTCCAAATCTTTGAGGTACTGTTTAGCACACTGGCAATAACGATCCCATAATTTGGGGCAGATGTTTGTCCTAGCTGATGTGTAGATGTGTTTTTCATGTTCAGCAGGTTTTTAAAGCTTTTCTTAAACGAAGAGTAATTTTTGTCAGTTTTCACAGAGATTCTAGGTGTACATCTTTTTTCCAGGGTCATCATAACGCTCCTAAAAGCTTGTCATTTGGAGCTAATTCCGCGTGTTTGATATGTGCTTTGAAATCGTTTAAAACAGCGTTCCAGTTCTTCATTTATTGACCCTAATCTCTTTTATTGTAGGTGATTAGTTTTCTCTTTGGGGCCCTTTTACTTTTTGACACCGTGAAAATTATAGCAAGAAAGGCGTGATCATTAAGCGCATGTAGAGCCGTGTAACTAAGTATGTCAGCAGGGAAAGTTCTTAGTAAGAGATCAAGCGTGTTGTCGTCTCTAGATGGGATATGTTATGACCTGGTGAACGTTGTAGTCAATACTGAATGAAGGGACTGCTTAGTTTCTCTAGATGCGGATTTATGGGGACACTGTTAAACACGGCCAAATAGTGTGTGGATAAGTGAAATCCAAGTAGAGAAATATAGGGAGTAGAGGAATGTCTATTTTATGTTATCCAAAGAGTCACAAAATTTAGAGCAAAAACGTGGGTGCCTGTCTGGCGGTCAGAAGAAGATTCCAAAGATAGACTTCAGGGGTAAATAAGGCGGACATATCCATGTTAGCTCTACCTTTTGTCATGACAATTGAGATAATATGAGAACTTCTTTTTGGTAGCTATTAGTATGCCGCATTCTCTCCTGCCAATTTTATCATGTCTATGTCATAAAATCTCAAGATAGCACTTCGCAACTTCGATGTCATCATGTTTCATTTTTTTATTTATTACACCATCAAGGTACGCTTGTGCATTGCAGAGGGGAAGGGCAAGGTAAATACAGAGGTAAATCACATATTAGTTGATTATAAAAAGAAAATTATAAGTAAAAGAAGCAAACATTTTAGAAGAAAGCGTCAAAGCTAAATACGTGGGAGTCAATAAATAATAAAAAGAACGAGGAAAAATAAGGATTAAAGGCAACAACATGGGAAAAACATCGCAAAACATGGCATGCAAAATAATAAAAGTGGTAAATATAAATTTATAAGCGTGGCAAAAATACATGGCGTAAAAAAAGAAAGGAAAAAAATATACCATATGAAAGATACAAGCCGTAACATAAAATTATGACATAAGAACAGTTATTACGCAGAATAAGCAAACGCAACATTAATTTATAACATGAAACTTTTAATTGTGGTTTTAAGGTATTGCTGTCAGTAATGCATGTAAGTAATGCGGGTAAGTTATTTCCAATTTTTACTCGTTTGGGGAAGAAATGTATATGAAAATCCGACGGTGCTGCAGTGCGGAATGTTTAGCTATTAGCGGTAGTCAATGCGAGATGAAACGTATGGTGGCGGTTGAACAAAGATAGAACGTAAATATGCGTTGTGGTATTAGATTTTATGAAAAAGACATAAGCGAGATAGTTTTCTGCGGGTTGATAACAGCGGCAGGTGTAGGAGAACTTTCATGTTTGTGACACTCGCAGTTCTTTGGTAGTTGGTGAGAATGAAACGGGCTGAGCGATTCTGCATTACCTCTAGAGACTGTATGAGGGTGTCACGACCAGGGTCCCATACTAATGATGCGTACTCTAGCTGTGGACGAATGTAAGTTGTGTGCAATAAGAGTTTTAGCGATGATGGTGCTAGAGAAAATTGAGCCACGTTTGAGCGAGCGAAATAATATCAGCGTCTAAATGGGTCATATACCAGCGGAAGTGATCGCCTTTAGCTACAACACTTTGTTCCTTAGTGAACGCAATGTTAAGACGAAAAAACATGTTTGATTGCGCGGACCAGAGACCGGGGTGATTGTGTTTGGATCCCGTCAATTATTTCCTTCAACGGCGCGGCCGTGAAAAAAATCTGGATATTGGCTTGTATTATTTAAAGTGAGAGAACGCTTTCACGCTATCAGTTTCTACGTCACCGGATAATGATATCTTTAGCCCACGTGAAGGCTATAAAGTGCAAGTTTTAAAGGACATTTGTAGGACTGGATGAATTTAAGCACCTTTGACCATGCATAGTGGGTGGCCGGTGCAATATCTTTCCTTACAGCATTGTTAGGATCTGTTAGTTGGCGGCCGCAGGCTAAAATTGTTCCCTTGGTCGAGAAATGATTCAATTTTGCAATAATTCTTCGCTATTTGTATGAACAGAAATTGCCAATACGACGTTCACATTCAATATTTCCCGCAGCCAGTTGTAGTTTTAGATGGTTGTTTGTCCCTCTGAAGCGTCCTGCGTGTTCTTTTCTGAGTCGTCAAGACCACGAAAGATCGAGTTGTTTCTGCGTAGTCATGTTTCTGTCCAGACCTGCAGCTTTGAGGATTTCGATTTACATTCACATTTAATTTGCTCCATATCATTTATGGTGTGGTCACATGATGTATCCTTTTGTCTCGATTCCAGCAAGGTTAAGCGGCCCTTTAGTGATGATAACTTGTCTTAGGTAAGTTGAGCACTCTCAAGGTCGAGAAGTTCGAAGTGAATAGTCTTTTGATGTTCTTCTATTTGCTTAATTGCAATTAGTGTAGGCTTTACTTTGCGTGCTCCAGCTGTGCCTGTGCTGAGTTCCACATCCCCAGAACCTAGGAACAAAATCTGGCACAAAAGTTTGAAGGCTGCAGCTTCGCGACAGAGACCAATGACGTGCCGCCATTTGATGTCATAGGAGCACCACACCGCAAGTAGGAGCGAATCATTGTTAGGAAATTCGTTTGAGATACGAATTACACTAACTTAGAAAGGTTAACAGCAGGGTAAGCATTTTTAAGCTTACAGTGTCGCGCCTCATGCGAGCTGCGCATCTCGTCCGGTTCTGTAGAGCTCATTCAGGTCTTCTGGTCGTTGATTTCGTCCATGAAAGTGTGGCCAGGAGAAACACAGTATTCGCATTGAGCATGGTCGGTCGCTACGTTCCGTGGGTCGTCTGGTGTGCGGGTGACGACGTAATCCACTTAATGCGGAGCAGATACTGGGCCACGGAAAGGGACAGGCTCTCCGGCAGCAGGCTAATCGGCAATTGTTACAGCGCATCACAGGGCATCTTCGCTGCGTTCTGAGGCGCGCTCGTATTGACGTAGACGCATCAACCGATGCGTCTACGTCAATACGAGCGCGTCTACGTCTACGTCTATGGTTACGTAGGCGTTGTTCAGCAGGATCGGAAAAGCCGGATGTGGCGGATTTTCCAGCAGTCCGTGGAAAAGTGCTACGTACTTTTAGTCACACCCCGCTTTAGACACACCAGCGTGCCTTGTTAGATGCAAAGTGAGCCTTTAGTGAAACACGTTATTTCTTGAATTCCGGTGGCGAAGATCTTGGCATACAGTAATATGACGAAGTATTTAGTTGGCAGCAGGGGCGTCGCCCCGGAAAGGGGGGCGGGGGGTGCTAATATGTTTTCGTTCTCTCCATACACTGCCGACCAAAACAACCCCCGTCGCCGGATAACATTCTGAATTTCGTCTAGGATATCTTTTTCACGCTCAAAAAGATATTTCAGCGCGCAAATTTGGAATTCGGGCTGGATTTCGCGGCCACACCCATGTACCTGGAGTCACATAACTCAAGGCGCCCTGTTCGAGCACAAATTTTCATGGGCATTTTGATGTGGGCGGGCTCGTCGCGGCATCTCGCGGAGGCCACGGAATCTACGGATTGCCTGGATTTCAATTCCGGAACATTATGCTTATAAAGTTCTCATAAACTTTCCACGCGAACCCCCCCCCCCCCATTATGGTTATAAAGTTCTCATAAACTTTTGACGCGAAAGGTGCACTGACATTCTCAAACTCGTGCTTTAGTTTTTCAATTCCTGAACTCTCCGCGTTTAATGTTGTCATAAACATTTGACTTCGCTTTTCTAAACTCGCTCTATATCGGTACATACAGTGCCACACGCCAAATCAGCACACCATTAGAAAACTTCACAATGGACGCAGTGACGTCCGATGAGACGAAGCATTGCGGTAGTAAATCTGTGCCGTCATGTCACAGAAAAGAATATCAATATCTTTTTCACGTCCGCCAAAGCATCCTTGTCAAGACAATAAAGCCAGCAAATGTAATTACTTACTTATTTGTTTTTCCACTTTGACTTTTACTTACAAGGATACATTGAGCCTTTTCAGTTTTTTTTGTTCACGCTACCCGCAGGCTGCCAGAGCCAAAAGAGCGCATGCGTTTCTCTCGTCTTGTTTCGACCACCGTGCGACGCGTTCGATGCGCGTTCGTATTCCTCTGGCCGAGTTCATTTTCTCCTGGCAGAGTTTTGGATGCTTTCTCGGTAGGAGACAAAAAAAAAATGAAACAGTGGTCGCTCGCCGACATCACTGTGAGAATTCGACCGATTGGAATGCGTTCGCTTGAGCGCAAACTCTCGGAAAGTCTTGCCTAGCCAGTGTAGGATACCGAGCAGTATGCGTATGGTTCTCTGTGGACAAAGCGACTCATGTTTTCTTCCTTATTCCTTTGGTAGCCACATTAGGTGGCCAAATTAGGCATTTATTGTGGCCAACGTTCTTTACTTTGCGTTTTCTCATTTCGGTACTCCCCTACAAAATATAGATAAAAAGACATTGTTGAGGCGCAGCGAATTGTCGCATGGTGAAAGTACGAGTTTGTGACATTTATTGCCGAAAGTAACGGGATGCTTCAGTTGGGGTATATTCGTGTTATAATATTGCGAAACCAATCATATGGACACTCCAGGTGCGTTCCTGCCGTCGCCGTCGCTCTCATGTTCTGTATAAAGTCCAAGGGCCACAACATTGTGATCGCATGCCAGGGCCAGTGAAGAGGGGGAGGAGGGGGCATGGTGAGTCGACGATGACGGTTCAGTCTTGTGTGCGTCAGGGAGAAAAGGGAGGACGTAGCGCGCTGCCTTGCGGCGGCATATATCGGGGAGAGTGGAGCTAGGGGTGGCGGGCCTTAGGACTCTGTGATCTGTGAGTGTGTGATTGCGCAACATGTTTATTTTCCTTCTTTCACGCATTACAAACAGTGACTTTTTCTTCGATACGTAAATTTCTTGGATACTGATGCGCGTTTTTAAATATATTATTGCTAGGTTTGGTGTATACATGCAGCGAACTTTGTTTCCAGTGACACATTTTTGCCCTTTATCAAGCTGCATCTTGCATTTGCATATTTCATTTCATCTTCGCATTCTAATGTACGAAGGCGAGCCAAATGAAAGTGAACCAACCAACCGCGTGCAATAGTGGTTCGGTTCATTATGTGCGAGGCATGCGTGCAGCACATCTCTCATTTACAAAAGTGACTCACACGTGTGAGGATAGATGCTCTTTAATGCTCTTATACACTGGTTTGAACATGTTTGCGTGACATAATGGACGCTCCAAAAGTTGAACAGCGTGGTGTCGTGAGGTTTTTCACAGCTGAGGGTTTTTCCAAAAAAGACACTAGTTGCCGTGTGGCTGCCGTGTATGTTGAAGATTTCATTTCATAGGCCACTGTGAAGCGTTGGAGGAAACTGTTCAAAGAAGGACGTGATAGCTGCAAAGACGATTCAAGACGAGGCCAAAGTCACTGTGCAATAACGCCCAACGCAATAGCAAAGGTTGATGAGCAGATTACAGAAGAGCAAAGGATAACCAACGATGAACAGGCTCAGCTTGTGAACATAGTCACGGTTCGGTTCACACCATAATTCATTTATATCTCGGTTATTGGTTCCTTTGCGCGCAATGAATGCCGAAGATTTTGAACCACCACCAGAAGACACGGAAGTTCGGCGTTGCTTTGGCTCATCTCATCCGCTATGATAATGAGGGTGACGACTTCTAGATTGCAATTGCGACTGGAAATGAATTATGGAACCACTACTATTAGGCATAAACACCACGGCAAAGATCACAGTGGATACATTCAAATTTATTATTCCAAAAGGAAGCAAAGACCGTCATTTCCGCCGGAAAGGTGTTGTTGCCTTTTTTTTCTTCGATCGTCAGGGTCCATTACTTATAGAATTTGCTAAACCTGGAGAGACTATCAATCGTTTCCAATATTGTGAAATGCCGAATGAGCTGCATTCGCCATCAAGAAGAAACGACATATAATATCGACGAATGGAGTCATCTTGCTCCACGACAACGCCAGCCCACGTCGCTGATGTGGTTAACACAAAACTTACAAACTTCAAGCGGGAAACTCTGCAACATATGCGATATGACCCAGACCTGTCGCTTTGCGACTTCCTCAATTTGAGGCTATTGAAAAGAACAGCTCAAGGGAACCAGATTCACCGTCGCACTATGACGTGAAAGATTCACTTACAAACATATTCAGGCTGCAACACAAGGAGCTTTATGAGACGCCAACCACGCGACTCGTTTGTCAGTGCGACTAATATCGATATGTTCATGGAGACTAGCTTTAAATAAAGTACACCGATTGTCATATATTCCCATTTGTCCACTTTTATTTGACTCGCCCTCGTATATGTTGCAGAACTTCTGCTTTTTATATGTCATCTCTGCTGCTACTATAACTTTGGTGCAATTCCTCACAATACACGACCGACGACAGCTCCTTCGGCGCAAAACATTGGAACAATGACAACATTGAGATTTTTTCGTGACGGTTGCATATTTACAAAAATGTAAATATGGATCTTGACTGACAAAGTTTCATTCATGTATTTGCCCTCAAGTTGTTCATTTCGTGGCCTTCGCATTTTTTTCATATGAGCGGCATGCACTGCTTTGCGGACGGCGAACTGATAGAGTTCTGAAGTTCATGTAATGTGTTCTTTACCTATTAAATAGACAAAACGCATCACGGCTTTGATGTCAGTTATTTCGGAGACAGTCTTGGCGACATACGAGTATACTGTTAATTGAAAGAATACATACTTCACTTCTCTTGAGTGCGCGTAGATTTCGAGAATTTATTTACTGGCATCTTTGGCAATGGCAATGCAGTTATTATTCATGTATTCGATCCCACGACACATTCTATAAGGAGGTGGCCGAGCTTCAACGTGTGCCCTCCCCTCCCCTGAACGAAATTTCTGCTTACGCCACTGGTTTGCAAGGGGTCGTGAAGCATACAACCCGAGAAGAATGTCCTCTTTTGCAGTCGCCATGTGGTGGCTTTGGTTTCCTTGAAACAAGCGTGCACTAGACGCCATTCGGTTTCGGCTATAATTAGCCTTCCAAAGAAAGTGTGTACCAATATCGGCAACCACAGTGACTGTCATATTCTTGACGCAGTGGTCTTTTTTGTTTACGAAATTCTGGATTTATTGTGATTACGGGAGAGTCGGGTTTACTCATACTCGCCTAATAAAGAGTTTGACGGAAATCCACCTGGAAGAAAGGAATATGATGCAGGTAAAACAAACTCGCGGCCAAGAGTATATTAGTCTGGCAGAACTTGATGTTTCTGTGCCCGTACGGGTCCCATGCTCACAATGGCAGCAAACGTAATGGTTCTCGTTTAATTATGGGTTAGAGAGCGCAGTGCGCGTGCGTAGGTGTTGGGCACGTTACCACGTGTACTGTTCATCACTTGGCGCATCGACTCAATACGCAGCCATATTAATTGTAATCCCAGCTACAATAGCTTATCGGTTCCTGTAATTGACGCTGAGCTCCTCTCTATGATTACTAACTACCTTTAGTAACTTTTACCCCAGGAAACCTACTCTAACATGCAAGCGAAGAATTATGAGCGTATTCGTTGTTCATAACAATCAATGTTTCTATTTACCGCAGCTCTCCGCTGGTTTTGGAGCCGAACTTTCCGCAGGAGGCACAGACGACACTAAGACGCCGAGGGCACACACTAAGTGTCGACCATGATAATCGGCGCTCTCGCTACGCTGGCCACGCCAACATCCTGGCTCGTGCAACCCACTGGTGGTCCAAGGAACAAGTACACCATCAGCCGAACCCCAATGGTTCTATCTGGTGTGGAGCGGAGCCTCGTACCAAAAGTGTTGCCCTTGGTTTCTGATCGAGACCAACAATACAAGGTTGCAGAGGGTGGGAGTGGTAATATAGCATCGCTTAAGAAAATACACAATACAAATACTACCTGATATGATAGCAAATAGCATGCAATAATATTAGGGGGAAATGAGGCGGAATCCTTCAAAAGATGACTGTGGACATTTTAATGCAATCAGCATTCAAGCGATGAAGCGGCAACTTCATATCTTCATTTCGTTTTCATTTTGAGAATTTCTTTGCACTCACCACAATCAGCCAATTTACTGTGATACTTGCTTGCCCTATTCTGGAAATACCATAAAGGCGTGATGAGCCACTGACACCAAATGGATGACGTAGTAGAAATGACCTCGATTGAACGACGACGGCAGTATGATGGCAACAGCGTGCCGATATTCACATGACGGTTCTGCGATGATGGCGATGGTATGAAGTGGATGACAGCGTAATGACGAGGGCATCTTTGAGTGACATAATGGCTGTTGCATGACGATGATGGCATGATTCTGATGGCATCACGGTCAATGGCCCGAGCTTGTAAACAACTCGCGTCGCTATGTGGGCATGACAGGCTTTTTAGATCAATAAAACAGACTCAATATACCTGAAGTAGGCAAAGAATGCTAATAGCAATAAAATAATAAAATAGGAAACCTGTCGTATCAGGGCGGAGAAAACTCAGTTGTTAGAAGAATATCTTAAAAACGGAACTACTAAATAAAAATCCAGCAGGTCTCATGTCACTGTGACTATATATAGTATTGCGATTAGCGTTTTATCAATATAGGCACACACCGATTAGATGACGATGACGTAAGGATAACGAAGAGATGACAAAGGTAAGAGGACGATTGGAGGAAAGCGAATGTATCAGGACGGTGGCATGACGTCGACTGTATGACGGCGACTTAAGGGTGACGATGGCTTTAGGCAATATCGTGACGAGACTCTGATGAGGAACACTGAATGATACCAATGAATAGACCATGGTGGCATCCCGCAGACGGTACGACAACGAATGCGCACCTAATGTGTGACGATGTTAGCTTGAAGACGACGCTGTGCGAAGAATCGCATGTCCAAGCTGCACATGACGACGATGCAACGGCCACGATTGCACGACGATTCAGCAAGAGCCTATAACAACTGGCCCAACTTATGTGACGACTCACACCACTGGATCAGCGCAAAAGGCGTGACCAAAACGGTGTGAAGAGAGTTGGATGAGGAAATTCAAATCACAATGAGGAAACAACTACAGAAGCATCACGACAATGAGCGCATAGCTAGTGACCCAAGATAGTAGGAAACTTGAACGGTAGTGTGGCTAGAGGCTATATACATGGACAGCTTGACGTAATTGTTCTGCTGAAGCCCGAAAGGTGGAGAGAAGTAATTGTTCAACGGAAAATGAGACATCCACCCAATCGTAGCAATAACTACAAAGGAAACCTTGGCGGGTTCCCAGAAAGAAAAACCTCGCAGTTCAGGAAAAATTCACCAAATTCTTTCCGGACGTGGACCAATTTTTCTTCAACTGCGCGGCTTTTCTTTGACGAACCCTTATGGGTTTGTTTTCTAGCAATTCCTACGATTCAATTCAATGCAACGCTCTTTAGAGGGTTCATGTCTTACTTTCCCTTTATTAATTTAAGTAGCTGGCGAGATAGAAATATTTATAGACGGATAGATGGGTGTATAGGAAAACAGATGGACAGACAGACAGACAGACAGACAGACAGACAGACACAGACAGACAGACAGACGGATAGATAGATAGATACATAGATAGATAGATAGATAGATAGATAGATAGATAGATAGATAGATACAGATAGATAGATAGATAGATAGATAGATAGATAGATAGATAGATAGATAGATAGATAGATAGATAGATAGATAGATTCACCTTGTCTAAAGTAGACAAAAAGTAGTCATAGACAAGCACGCACTAAGTGTGTGTTATTTATTTATTGCCACATCAGGGCAGGTATTAAAATTTTCTCTGACGTAATTTAGAAAAAAAACACTGAGTGCAGGAATGCGTACTTTCCTGCCCATCACTGCAAGCTGTATACGGCTAGCGAATTCGTCCATCCATCTTTTGCCTGTGCGCCAAAACTTTTCCAGAACATCCCAATGTGCATGCACGAAAACAAAAGTAAAATAGGCGCGTGATTAGCTACGCTACTAATCACGTCGTTGTACTCCGTCGCACCCGAGGGCGCGCGCAGCAGTTTCTCTCCGGCTACGAAATGGGTAGGTTACACGTCATACGTACTCCTGAGGAGCAGGCAGCTTTCGATCTGTCACGCCGCGAGCATCACCGTGACCGAGCTCGTCTACGCCATGCCGATGCTGCAGCCCGAGCACACGAACACGCATGTGCAGCCGCGCGCAAGCAGCATCTGCGTACCAAAAATCCGGTAGCGTCTCAAGCTGTCTCTTAATGAACCGTCGGGATTAACCCAGTGATAATCAACGGGGCCGCCCATTTCAGCTTCGGTGGTTAACGATCAGTGCGGAGCGCTTGGGGGGGGGGAGGGGGGGTTATTGAGTCTACCGACATGTTCATAAAGGCCCCTTGACAATGCTTCATCATGCGAGGTAGGTGCGTGTTGTCTGCATCAAAACTGATCTACGTAGAATCACACTGATCTCTAGTACAACTATTCAGGACAATCGAATACACACTGTAAACTTAACGATACGATAAAGGTATTTATTCCTGCAGCACATTATCTCCTCTGGCTACAGTGTTTAAATGTTTACCTTGTTTGGAACAATCATGATGCTGAAAAAGTTCACTCAGTGCTGGCATGTTATGATCGCCATGGAAAGGAATCTAACGGAAGGCCGGGTAGAGACAGAGCATCCACACACAAGTGCAACAGTCGTGGGGCGAAAATCAGGGAGTTCGGCATGCTCCTAGTGGCGGCGTTGCGGAGCAGAAATTGTGCATTGCGCCACGTTTGATTAAGAAGACGAATTTACGAAAACACATATTTGTCCTAAATAATTCTAGTTTTGATAAGCCCATTTAGCAATAGTCCCAATATCAGTCGCTTTTATGGGTCGGTACACTTCACTCGAGTCGAGGGCGCATTTCAAGGCGTTCCTCGCGGAGGAAAGGTGGAGTAGTGTTCATGAAACGCAACGCTGCCTTGAGTGAAGTAAGACCCGTCGCCAAAACTTGGATGAGTCGAGGAGAACGTTGAGTAAAGGCGTGTTTAAGAATACGAAGGTAAGCTGGCGTCATATGCGTGCGGAGACAGTTGAAGTTGAAGTACTTACAAGAGTGCTGGGAGGGAGGGCAGGATGGAGGAAGTGAGACGACAGGCGGTAGGGCACGGCCTCTTGAATCATCGCACGCGTGCACGTGCCGATCAAGGAGGCCTTGCAAGGGAAGCGGATTTGCTTTCCCACCTGCCTGATGGATGACGCTAGTCACCTCTGCCACCTTAAGTCACTCAATAATTTTAGAGTATCGAAAGGCTTTGATCCAGCCGACGATGCCAGCGATAGGCTGATCGGTGACATGTGACCTTGCCCAGCCACTTTGCCGCCATGAAAGTTCCTGCGTGCCAGGCGAAGGGCGCGCGTTCCGCCTGTTGTGCTATGCACATTGCTGGGATAATTTCGTTCTGGGAGGGCCGAAATGACTTGTTGCTCTGCGGTCGGGTGCCGAAACCGGAAGAAGGATGGCAAGACGTTATTTTGCATCCCACGCGGCAACCGAAACCTAACCAGAAGCAAAGTATGGTTGCACACAATTGGATGGAATGACTTTTAACCGTCGGTAACTGCATGACTATGTGAGGCAAGTTACATACAACGATACAAAGGTGCGATAGAAAGTAAACACGGGCGTGTGACGAGCGGTGATAGAATTTCACTCGCGCGCATGAATGTTGATGGCTGATGTTTGTGGTAATTATTTATTTTAGTTCGTTTTATGAGCCTGCTGAATTGCTCAGTATGACCTAAGATGCGAAGGACCAAAATGCCTCGTTGCTGTGCGGATGGGTGCCGAGGTCATACGGAGGACGGCAAGAAGTTATTCTGCATCCCGCGCGGCAAACAAAACCCAACCAGAAGACAAATGTGGTCGCATAGAATAGGACAGAAATACTGTACCGTCGGTAACTGCACGAATACGCGAGGAAAATAATGTAGAGCGATACAAAGGTGCGAGAGAAAGTATACACCTGCGTGTACAGAGCTGCGATAGTATTCCATTCACAAGCATGAATTTTGATGGCCTAAGTTTGTGGAGATTATTGATTTTAGTGCCTTATGAGCCCGTTGATTTAGCAGGTGCAGTATGACCTATCATGCAAGTAAATAGTGGGCCAGAAGCGCATTGACTCGCTGACAAATATCCGCATTGCGTTACGTGCGATAAAAAATAACAACTTTCAGCCGCGAAGTCTACTTTCACACTTTCCTGGGTTTGTGGGTGCGTTGTTAACTGCGCTTTACAATATTTCCAAAAAGTCATTTCCAACTGTGCATATCCTAATCGTATTTGGTGCATTGCACATGTGAATGAGCATATTCCTAATTGCCTGCATGGCTCTGCTTTTAAGAACAAGTACTGCATAGCCACTGCTACTGGTCATCAAATAATAAAGTATAATAGAACATATCAAAGTACATTACATACAGCTGCGAGCTCGTTCCTTCCAAGTTGCCCTTACACTCGAAGAAGTTTCAATAATCAGCGATGCCAGTTTACTAATGAAAAACACACAACTGCAAATTAACATAAGAAAAAGGCCAGAACCTATACACGGATTGCCAGCAAAATACAGTGCAATAATAGCTAGGCTAATCCACGGGCGTTTCGTATAAGTGACATCTAATTCTTACGGGGTCTAAGCGGTGCACGGAGGCGAAAAGGCATAAGCACAACAATGCTCGTCATGATTCAAGTTCACGTGGCGACATCGCACGGTTCACGGGAACAGTCAACCGCATTGACACATGCGCACACACTACGCTCGATATTGGTGTGCTGCGAGATTAGATCGCTCTGGCAGCCCGAACACGATCGAGGAGACTCGCTGACACAATCCATACCATCGCTTCAGAATGTCACGACACTTGCACTGGCTCGTAGCACTGAACCACAAAACACAACAGTCGTCGTGTAATCGCTACACGGCACACACTCAGCGCAAGAAGACTGTTGGCGCACTCGTTTCCACGAACACACACAGGATTTTGTTTAGTTGCCGTGAGGGTCGCATGTTTCAGCGACATTATGTCGAAAGTTTTTTCAGTCCAAGCGACTGTCAGCCTTCCTTTTTATACGAATTCTTCGTTCAATATAACTGCTACGTGTACGGAGCACACTTACAAGCAAAATAATTAACACAGCAAATGGTACTAAGTGCAAGCAATCACAAAGGCTCGCGCGGTGATTGAGCGCAAACGAACGAGATGTAAACATGCGGAATCCAGGTGATTAAGCCCTCATTCCTCTCTGTTGAGCATTTCAGCTCTCATTTGAAATTAAAGAACTAGTTTTAGCAGTTGAGGCCCTTCTTTCGTTTTTACCCAAGTCAGGCACCAGTATGTTTTATTTCCGCGCATGTGCAGATATTTTTCACCTCACGAATGCCGCGGCGCCTCGGCTTAGCGTGCGCGCCGTATGCTACAGGAACTTCCTAGGTGGCGCGCACGCCAGATGTCCCGGCCGGTGGGACGAGCGTTCGTTGAGCTCCCAGCGTGAAGTGGCCTAGGTGGCCAAGGTTTCGGTGAAGCGTCACCAACAGCGGCGATACTGTGGTGGGATGACGTTGTGGGAAACGCTTCAATCTCTACTACTCCCACGATAGGGCTCGGAGCATGAAGCAGGGAAACAAGAGAAAGGAACATACAGCAATGCTACTGAAGCGTAAATCTGCTGGGCAAATGGTGGCCCAACACGTGATTGCACGTCAAAGTGTATGGTTCGTTTCAGTGTTCCTGTTCTGCAGGCGGAGTCATGGCAAAGCATCTGAACAAGTGCGCACCCAATAAAAAAACTACAAGGATATCTACTGGGAACTAAACGTCTCACGATATCTCAATTCCTACTCGGCGATCTCGACGCAATATTACATGCGTTGGGCCACCACTGTGGCTTCACGGAGCGTTCGCATGCCAAGGCTGGCTGCATGACGTAATGCTTTCTCCTATATTTTCCTTCCTCCGTGGCTCGGAGCGCCTCAGAGCACTCGGAGATGGAGGAGAGCGATCGAAAAGAACCAGCCGAACACAACGCGCGCAACCTCTTTCAATCAGCCGAAGAAAATGCCGCTCGCTAGAGCAGTCTAGAGCGCTTCGAAATGGCCAGCCGAAGATGCCATGAATGTAGACTGTTCGTCCAATAACACACTAGTTTCATCATTCACAGTTTGGGTAATTTCGTCCCCGTCACTACTACGTGACAATATGCGCTGCACCATTAGCACCTACCGTCTCATAACGAATATTGCGATTGCAACGTGCTCTTTGCCAATGTCATGACTGTGCCACGTCTAATAGTAAATTGGTGGGATAAATTACTGATGCTGCCTGGACACACGTCCCATGAGCCACGTACGTTTGGGCCCCGTCAGTAGCGCTAACAAACAAAGAAACAACTTACGTTAGTAGGCGTGCAGGTGAATTAGCATGGTAAGAGAGTTTTATTGTTGGGCTAGTTGGTTTTCCATAATTGAACTAGTAACTTGGTGAAATAAAAACCGCAGAGATAAGAAAGATGGACAAAGATAAGCGCTAGTGCTGGTCCACCTTTCTTGCCTCCGTGATTTTTATTTCGCTAAACTACTAGGAGAATTAGAATGAGCCCTGTCTATGCTTTTAGCTTCGCATGCGCGCCCCCTCCACTTCCTTGGAAACTATACATTAAAATTTCGTTGTAAGTGAGCGTTTATTTTGTCCACATCGTTTCGTAAAGAACGAAAGTATCAAATTTTACGAAAGGGCAATGCCCTATCTATACGGCATAGTACTTTGGGGAAAAACTAACTTCAAGTGAGGTAGCCAGCTCCATGGTGGACATGCGGATTTCCTTCTTGTATATAAATGCAAGAAAACGTGCTGATTTTTTCAGCTTTAGTAAGACTCGATATTGCTCGTTCAGATCATGGAACGACGATTCCAAAAAAATAAATGAATTTATGATTTTACACGAATAAAATCGTCATGCAGGTTTCTATTACCTACGTTAGAATAACACAAAAGCTATTCAGGAATGATACTATAGAGTCGTATGTTATTACTTTTATATAGCGCATATACGACAACCAAAATTCAGATTGAGATTGTTAGGTTCATTATATTATAAAGAACAATTCACACTTTTTCGAAAAGAAACTTAGCTAGATCACAAAAACAGGTTGTATATGCGGGCCTTACGTAGTCTTGGACTGCACGGGCCCAAAACGTTAAAGATTCAAACATTTCACCCCCCAAAAAAACCAGCCCGATAGCTCTCATTACCAAGGGGCACAAGTCGTATAATATATTGTAGACTATATAATATTCATCATCATTATAATCAGCAGCAGCAGCATATTTGTGTCCACGGCTGGACGGAGGCCTCTCCCTGCGACCTTCCTAACGTGGCCCGACGCTGTTGAAAACCAAGCGGATGGTAAGTTTACAGATCACCGAAAATGATGTCACGAGATCGGACACGGATATTCCTTTTTAGCTGATCACCACTAATGCAAGAATTGACCGTCTCAGCAGCACAACGCTGCGCGTCTTCCGGTCCGCACCACAGGACTGACGCATACCGTAGCGGTAGGCTGGCAATTCGTGTTGTCGACCTGCGCTTTTTTAAGGTATACGTTGTTACATTCCGCTCCCTTGAGAATGCGGCCGCAGTGGTGGGGATCGAACCCTCGACGTCAAGCACAGCAGCGCAACACCAAACAACTGCGCTACCCCAGGGGGTTCCACGTTATTTATCATGACTTATACAAACCTACGGGTTCACTTTTTGCATGCCAGTTAGGAAGAATATGACAGACGACAATGGGTGGCGATAGCAAGGACGTGCGCGGGGGGGTCTTCTTGGGAAATAAAGGAACATATCTAGGGAACTAAATACAAAAGTATCACTTCACTAAAAGCTACTGGCCAAATATATTGTTGGTCGTTATTGTTTGAGTGTTGTGCGGCGAGGATGTGGAAGTGGTGCCTCAACCTCATGAACCGTTGGTGCGCCAAATGCTTCGGGAAAACAATGTAGTAGTAGTAGCGGCAGTGCACCGCCAGACGCCCATCTCAAATATTATTCAACTTCGACACCTTCATGAACAAGTACAGCGCATGTAGGGAGTCTCCAAGCCCTTGGAATCAGCCCAACTAATTACTGCTCAATGGAACCAGAGGTCCTCTTGCAAATCCTGCCAGCAGGATTCGTGCTAAACTGTCACGAGCTTTGCAAGCCGTTGACGACTTCCACGGATGGATAAAATGCTCAAGCAAAAGGTGGCGCAACGCTCCGGATGAGAAAAACGCAGAAAGAACTAAATCATCTGCTGCAGTACCTGGGTCAACTACGTTGCCTAGAAACTCTGGCTGAAAAATCATCTTCGAAGGTGTCAGAATACTTTCGGAAAGCTGGTAACAAAGACGAGGAAGCGAAACAGGCACATCTTAGTGGGTCTAGGCAAAGAAAGACTTTTGCATTAAAGTCTAGAAGTTTCCCGTGAAGAGCAATACTCCTTAAAAGATAGCAAGGTTTAGTCTTAAGAGATAGCAACTTTCACTTAAGCATCTAGGAAGGTTCTCTAGCAAGTTGATTCTCCAAAATGTTGGCGCAATGCAGCACGCAAGGCAACTGAAGCTGCAGAGCTGAAAGAGCAACAATGCAGTTACGCGTCTCATAACGCTGGCCTCTTGAGGAGTGCCTTGTAGGCGTCGAATATAGATAGTGCACGAGATGACACAGATGCAAAGGCCACAGCATTTGCAGCTTTAAATTCACAGCCTGTTCCTTTAGGATGACTGTATGTACACAGATTCTCAGTAGAAATGCTAAAGCCTATACGCAAAAGACTCGAGCCGGTTAAGCAACACGGAACACTGCCCAGGCTCTGCTGCAAAGCCAACTGAGCAAAGCGTTATAGCGAGTTGTTTCGTTCCCTTAGTTTTATAGTTATTGCTGCCAAATGTACCGACTAAACCTCTGTCACGTGTACACAAACCAACACGACACGAGAGGCCTGCGCAAGGAGCATCGATACCGCGACAAAACGACGGCACCAACGTGGATTCGAAAACAAGAGTTTATATAATGAAATTGTTTGGGACTCCGTAGAATAACTATTGCGATGCAACGGAATTGCTCGGATGCGAACCTTTTCTGAAAATTTGTATGGTATGTTTACAAAAATAAAACGCTACAGAGGGTGGGCGTTCCCTATTAAATTTGTGAATAAAACTGTAAGAACTGTAACAAAAGTAAAAACTGGCTATAGAAAGTGGCAGCACCGGCTGTAGTGACAATGCGAATAGTAATAATTGATCCCAGATGCTCACCCTGTTACTTCTGCCAGTATTAATTTTATTCAGTTTGCGACAGATGGAGCCCTCACAGAGATTCAACGGAGGTAAATTTGGCAATATGCGGTAGGAAGGAAGGTTTGAAGTTTGAAAAATAGTTTAAGTGCTCTATTGTTCAATGATAGGGTCGGATTTTGGTTCCGCAGCACAACAATCTCACTTTCTAACCATTAGGCCACAAACTTCTTCCTAATGCAGATCATCCACGAGCAAGTATCAACAAACAATCTGAAGCCCTAAGGTGAAAAAAAGCCCACTCGCTTGCGTAAACGTTCTTACTGAAAAATTGTGTGTGCAATTGCGCGTTAGAAGCCTTCCTGCTGTTCCGGTGGCCGTTATATCGATGAATATTTGAGAAATGCAGCGGTACAGAATATAGCTTCACAAGTATTTATTTAAAGTATCTGGTTGCAAACCTGAGATTTCCATTGTTAGGGTTGCTTACCTAGTAGATGGATCCCATTAGTGTGTGAGAATTGCTCTTTGGTGATACTTTCCTTGACATTTAGACAAATGATAAATTTAAGTTCCTTTGAAAGCTAAAGACTGATTTCGGAAATAAAAACATCTAAGCAGGTCTAGAAATAGGATTGAGGTAATGTAAGGCAGGCTGTTCAATGAACTCAATAATATTTGAACAGCACGGTGTTTAAAACCTAAGGTGCGTGAAACCTAAGTCTATCGATCGTGTGCTTAATGTGTATTTTTTCGTTGAGCAGCTTGCCAGGCTTTACCTCGAATACAATTATAATACACGCTTTCTACAATGTGCCACTAACATCAGGCATGTATAAAAAATATATTCGGAATTGATCTAGTGTTTCTTGAAAAACCCGAATACCGGAGTTTAACGTTTTGACTGCTTTTAGTTACACTAACCGTTGCGATGTAAGAAATTATTGAATTTATAGCAATCAAAGTGATAGTAAAGTTACAGTGCGACGCGTAATCTTGACTGTTCCTGCTCCAAGGAACGACAAACTTCTCCAAGATGCAACTGCAATAGTCAGCGACTGCGGCGCAACCAGTACTCTCGGCAAAGAACGCGCCAGCCGGAAAGCCATGGTGGCGCCACACCGGTAACGTTGTGGTGCGCTTAGTGGCTTCGTCGCTTTTGCAATTAAAGGACAGGAGGTTTCTATACTCCGTTTCATACATCAGTTAGAGCGATTCGGAGGCTACAGATATCTTTAAGTGCGTAAGGGCTATCCCATGCCTAAATTTCGAGTTACCCACTCCCAAATTTCCATTGGCCACAGCCCAAATTTCATGTTGACCCATACCAAAATTTGTGTCGACCCACTCGCAGATCTCAAGTTCACCCACTGAAATTTCAGTTGGCCCACCACATTTCCAGGCGGCCCACCACTACTATACGCTTATCCATGCATATTCTAAGGAGCACAGTGTATCACTATGGGTATGCATAAATGTAATCATGTGGGTATTGTCTATTAACACTATTCTTTAGACCGCATCTCTTAGGCGCCCGTTCCTGCGGGGAGCGTTGTCGTTGTCCCTCGTAACCAAGCGAAGAAGCGCAGCTAAAGAGAAAAGCGATCACAGAGCGCAGCGGTAGATGAAAGCCGTGGTGCAGCTGAACCACGAGGCGGTAAGCGGAGAGGGAAGGTATGGCGAAAGAATGAGAGGAAAAGTGTAGAGCGGCGACGGCTGCTGCGAGATGGCGCCAGAGTAGCGCGTGTGGTCTGGTAGGTCTGTCGGCGGCGGCTGCTGCGAATTACACACCCATGCGTCACCCACGCGCTAGCACTCGCGATCTCCTGATTAGGGAGATTGTGCCCCTACAGTTCGCTCACTTTGCAACTTTCCGCTCAGCTTGCCCGCGCCAGCCAATACATCGCGAAATTATAACATGTATAGAGCTGCACTCTAATTTACATTTAGGGAATATCGTTATCCTCGGTTAAATTTTTTCGGTTCCAATTCTTCCCTATCACGTATAAACCTAGGACATCTACATTTAGAATACTAGAACGATGAAACGTGTTTGTTCGCAAATAACGCAGTTTTGTGAAATACAGGTTATTACACTTTTCGCGCGAAGGACAGAGTTTGGTGGGGCACTCTGGAAAGAAGGCTTATGCATTCAAACACTGGCAGTGCTGAGTTTGGAACGTACGACTAAACGTTCAGAAGTCGGTGGGTTACCAAGTGGGCTAAACACCCACGCTTACAGAATGTGGATGTATCCGAACCATATGAATTGGTTGCACCGGCGGTACAAAACAAATGTCAAATTGTAACCGTTTGTATAAAGGCTAGAAAGATTTGGTTATTGTGCAACAAAACGCTTCTCTAGAAACACATATAGAGCCGACTTGCAGCGTTGTAGACTATAGGAAAATTTTGATTTTGCGAAAATTTAAGTCATACACGCCACATACCCTAAGTGTTTCGGTGGGCCGTATGTGGACGCCTTCGGTTCCGTTTTTCCTTCATCGACGATATTCCACCCATTTCTGAGGGCCCATGTGATTCGCGTCGCGCAACACAGAAAGGTAGTCAGTGAGTCGATAACGATAAGGAGTTATGAGGGGTTAAACGAGCGTCATCAGTGTTTATATTTGTTCAACGAAGATGGATGAAGTGCTTAGTAGCGATAAGGGCTTAAATGGTGGGAGCAATTCTCATGATGTTGCTAAGCACGGATAAGAGTTGATAAGTGAGGGAGGAACACTGATGAGGTTAAAAAAGACCGATAAGAGTCAATAAGTGTCGGCTGATGTCCCATGAAAGTGATGACGACAGACAAGTGTTGATCGGATCGATTGCGATAGGGCTGATAGCGTCCTACAAGATGTGAGAATGATCAGATCGAGTCCGATAAGGTTATTAACAACCGCTAAGGGTCGATAGAGCTCGGATTTTGTCCTATGAGGTTGATAATGACCGATACGGGTTGACAAACCTTTGTACTGGTCAGATAAAGTTCGATAACACTGATAATTATAGCGGGCTGCATGGAGTAGCACCATGCCCACCCAAACTGAAACAACTCATGTGGAGTTTCTGGCGCAATTTTCCCAGTTCGCACTTAGAAGTAGTTCGGTGGTTTCGGATTGAGTACTTCTTGCGTAGCTTGCACAGCGTTGCACTTTATGTATGGAACGGAGTGTAGAGACATTTATGCCCTATGCGTACGGGACGATCATGTGCCTCTATAATACGACATCACGGCAGAACTGAGCTCACGATAACTTGCGACCGCAATACGTTAACATCGAATCAATAGAGCTACACAACGTATTGCCACAGTTCGAACGAGGTATGTATGAGGCGTTTACTGAACCGGGGCTCCTGTGTCGCGCTTTTATTAGACACTCCCTGCCATCTAACGCCGCCGCAGCGAAACCTGCGGCTGGCCTCCAAAAAATATGGCCGCTTGTGCGTAGGAACGGTGGGCAACGCACCATGCAGCAACTGGGCTTCTGTCTCATGCTTCTCGCTGGACATGTTGTGCCATCTAGTGGCACTGCCGAGAAGTCCACGCCTGGTCTCTGAGACGAGAACAGTGGCGCGGCGATGCCTGCGAACACTGGGAAGGTTTTCCTCGCTTGCCGCACAATCAGGTGCACATAATCAGGAGCCAAGTTGTTGAGACGCTCATTGAGCAGCGGCACATACCCAGTGCATTCGTGTCGCAGCCTGCTCATGAATCGGGTTGCTCTTCTTGAGGACCCTTGTGAGGTGGGTGTGATTTCGCCCAGTCAGTCATTCAACAAACTTTATTAAGGTCCTAAGCAACTAACTAACTCGCCGTTGCGGGCCGCTCCCACGTTGGGGCCGGAAGACCATGGTCCTCCGCCCGTTCGTTGGCCCTTTGGACAGCCCATAGTTGGTTCTTGGGATCGCCGCTTTTAAGAGCCTCTTCCCTATCCTCTTGTTTCTTAAAAGATGCGTTTTGTAATGCAGAGCATTGGCAGAGCATGTGTGATAACGAGCAATAATCTTCATTGCACTCAGGGCAGTGTGGGTCGATGTCCGGATCAAAGTGGCTAAACTTTCCTCTCGAAAGGATGGATCGCGTTTGTAACATGCTCAATGTGGAATATTGGGGTATAGTAGTTGTGGGTGTGGGCGCTGGAATGACCTGCGCCCAAGCTGATAGTGTTTAACTATTTCATGAAACGTGGGTAAAGGGTCCAAGTTATGTTCACAATCCCGACTGCTTAGCGTATCAGGACAATTGCGGAATGTTGGACCTCGCGCTTGGTCATGAACTAGCTCATTCGGGTTGGGTTTGCAGGGATGTACATTGGTTCTTATCTGCACCAGGAACCGTGCGATAGTGTGAACAGCGTCAGCCCTTCTTTCCTTGATTACAGTCGCCGCCGCTTTCGAGAATAGGCCAGATAGAAAGCTCGTATGGCTGATCTCGAGTCAGTGTAGGTGTAAGGCCGCGAGGGGTCATTCATAGCTAGCGCGATGGTAGCCTGTTCAGCCGCCACTACTGTGGTGTGTCTTACCGAAGCTACGTTCAGGATTTTCCCGTGAGGATCAGCTGCAAGAGCTACAAATGAATCTGTGCACCCATACTAAGTAGCATCTACATAGGTAGGTAATTGCAGGATTTTGTGCGTAAAGTCAATGAGAGAGTGAGTGGTCTCGTACCTTGCGTCTAGCTGCATTATATTGGGGGTGTACATTCCGAGGGAAAGGGTTAACTTGAAAGGTGGCCCTAACGGCGTGAGAGAGCATGATGGCACTCGCGTCGATGGCGAAGGCGGCCAGACCTACGCACAATAATATGCTTCTGCCTGCCTTCGAAGATGAGGGGTGGGCGGATTGCGCCGTTCTTTGTGCTTTGATTACATCCGTCAAGGTATTGCGAAGCCGTTATTGTAAGAGCTGATCTGTGCTGGTGCTAGTGAGAATTCCCAGTATGCGTTTTATACTTTTTCTCATCAACGCGTCATTTTGACCTCCTCCGAGCGGGACCAGTTGAGCGCCGAAGCTACTTAGTTTATATGGCTCATGAGGAACGCATGATACAGCCTAAGGAGATTGCTCTCACTGAGGCCTCCTGTGCGGTTCGAGACTCTTGTGATTAATCGGAGCAATGTTCTCCGTTTTTGCCTTGGCACGGACAACAGTTTGATTCTTGTTCTCCTTTGCATTTGACTATGAGACCTAGAGAATTCTGGTCGTTTCGAATCTAGGGATCATCGGACCATATAGATTTTGCGTATTGGTTAATGGGAATCTAGTAGACACAGGTAGAGTGTCTCTTGCCCCTGCGATCTGGTCTATAAAGCAGTAGTTCTGACTTTGATGGTGATGAACAGAGTCCCGTACGTTTTAAATTCTCATCGGTAATACCCAAGGCCTCTTGATGGGCACGCTCCCCGGCCCCCTCCGACTCCCACTGCTCCAAACAGTGATGTCGTCCGCATAGAGTACATGATTGGCGCCCTCGACCCTGCCCAGCCTTTCCGAGAGTCCCTTCATCACCATATTGAAAAGGAAAGGTGAGATTACTGGACCCTGCGGAGCGCCCTTAGCGCCTAATTTGAACTCGTCGGATCTTAGTTTACCGATTTTAATAGTGACTTTACTGTCTCTTAAGAAAGAGTTCACAGAAGCAGGAAAGCGTTTCTCTAAGTTTAGGTTGGAGATGGATTCCAGAACAAATCTGTGTGTGATGGTGTCAAAGGCTTTGGCGAGATCTAACGATAAAATACCTCTGACATCCCTGTTGTTCACGTCGATGATCTACTTTTTGATGAGAAGCATGACATCTTGCGCGGATATACAAGGCCTGAAAGGTACCATGTCATACGGAAACAGTTCTCGTCCCTCAATGTATCTCGTTATTCTGTCATGGAAGACGTGCTCAGCCACCTTGCCCACGCAGGACATGAGCGAGATTGGTCTGAGGTTCTCGGATGTGTGTGGCTTCTCCTGATTTCGGGATAAGGACCACAGAGGCCGTTTTGCAGTCCTCTAGGACGCATCTTTCCTTTGAGATCGTGGATTACTCTATCAATAGTTACGCACTGATTAATTTTGGATTGTGAGTCATCCAGGAGCTGCTTCAGGAGGTTCCATTTGCCTCCCGAACGCACCTGTCCGTCAAATTCCGAGCAAACCTCGTTCCATTGCTGCTTGCCCAATTCTTGTCAATCCGCTTCGATTTCACGATGTAGTACCGCTACTTTATTACGCAGCCTCCGATGCAGCCTCTGCTTTTGTCATCTTGCGAGTACGGAGTTTTCGGCCTTCTACCAGGTGCGCCAAGTGCGCATCCATCCTGCTAACTTTTAAATCGGTTTAGGCTGTTTATAGTAACAGCCTTGCCGTTTTCTTTGACTCCCTTTAAGAGGTCTTCGAAGAACACGTACTCCTCCAAGTCCTCTCTCCGGCGTCTATGGAAAGCGTCCCAGTGTGCCAAGGGGGCTGCAGCATCTTCCAGAGAAATTTCCAAAATAAAATGGTGACTTCCCAGGTTTTGTTGTTTATTGTGCCAACTAAGAGAGGTGGCGTTCTTAACGAAGGCCAGATCCGGCGTGGTGTCCCACGGCACTGAATTACCGATGCGCGTGAGCAACTGTGGCTCCATAGCTAGCTCTAATGAGAAGTTTGTAACCGCTTGAGGTCGATTTATTTCTTTAGGGCAGTGTATCACATAACACCACGCCTGATGCGCCGCGTTGGAGTCTGTAGCTGCCACAAGTGGAGCATCCTTTCCTTTTGTTGCCGAACTTGGCTATAATCTGCAAGAACGCCTGGTGACGGTCTCTAGGGGAACTGTCAATGTTTAAAATGAAAATGCTCGTTTTAAGCCAGCTGTAGGGAATTATTTCGTTAAGCATTGCCTCCGCCTTCGTGTTGCCCAACTGCAATTGATGCTGTTTAAAGGAGCACTTCACAACTAGGACCGCCAGGCCGAGTGTGCCCTCACTGGTGGCGAGATAGTTCGGTAACCTGGAAATGATGAAATTTCAGTTCTAATTTCCTGAAGTAAGATAACATGTGGTTTGTTCCCCTGTGTCGCGTTAAAATGATGCAGTGGGGCCTTTCTCATCTGAAAACTGGCGCAGTTCTACTGCAATATGATAAATTATTTAGTGTGACCCGCCATTATTGAGGCTTTAAAAGGCCTCTAGGACGCTACCTGTAGCTTCTCTAGCTGCCGTTGGAGCAACTTCTGTACTCACTCGTTCTGCGCGCTTAGTTTGCACGTTTTCTAGACCTTGGACTCTAAAGAGCAGCATTTGATTGCCCTTGATCAATTCATTGACGGATTTTTGTAAACGGTCTAGAAAGCGTTGTATCGCTGCCTCCGTCGTGGCAGTTTGTTCGGCTGCCTGCTGCGAGGCCGTGGCCCTACGTTTAGCCGTACGTGGCTGCGCTTCTCCGTTTCCCGAAGAGGACTCTTGCCTTCGTTGAAGGCTTGCCTTACGAAAGGCCTTGAAATTGGCCTTCAACTTTTGGATTTTTGCTTTGAGGCTAACGTTTTCTTGCAAGCGCTTCAGTATTCCGGGGGGTTCCCTATGGTCTGGCAATCTTACCTGCGTTACCTTATTTCGCGCCTTGTCCCTCTTTGGTCTGACTCGGTCCGCTCACGAGGGTCCTTCCATGACGCGCACCTGCGATTGGCAAGGCCCCTTGGAGCGGGAAGGTCCTCTGAAGAGGGAGCGACCCCTTAAGCGAGATCGGGGGCGCCCTCTGGAGAGGCTACGTTGAATAGCCGCTGGTGTCAGCAAACGCGCACGTCCAGGCGCGGTTGTCAGGCTGGAGTCACGTGAGTGAACTTCCTGGGCCGCCTGTGACTTCTTGGCGCGTCTGTGCCATCTTCGTCTTTGTCCTAATATGTAGGGCAGCTGGATTCGCTGCTTGCACTTGCGGTCCGCAGTGAGGTGAGGACCCCCGCAGAAGGCACACTTTGGCGTGTACTAACAATCTTCGGCAGGGGAGCCTAGACCGCATCCCCTGCATTTTTTCCTGCTTGGTTTCGGGCACACATCGGCTGGATGTCACAAATTGCCACCGTTGTAACACGCTTCCACTTGTCTTCTGTATAGCGTGCCGGGCAGCACGCCCGCGCCAGACATGATGTAGCTCGGCACGCTCATACTTTCGAAAAGCACGGCCTCCATCGTAGTAGCCTTGATGCGGCTCACCTCGAGCGCTTTCGGGTTCCGTTGGTTTACAATCATTGTCCGCAGCTTTGTATCGCTGAAGTCGGCGTCGACCCCGCGAATGACTGCCTTGGATGAGTTGTCCGAGGTGGCTAAATAACCTGCCACACCGTACTTGCCTTCCCTGAGGTGTATCTGCTGAACGGCCACGTAGGCACACGCGTTTCTCCTCACCGGCGTTGAAACGACGGGAATGTTCTTAGCAGCGTTGGGGCAGATGTCTTCACCCACTTCGTCCAGGTCTAAGGTGGCCGCCATGGCCAAAGCTTGGGTTAGTCGAATCGTACTGACTTTCTTACCACCGAGGCCTCCTCTTGGTCTGACGATGATGCGTATATGATACCGAGCCACTTTTGGGAGTCTTGAGGCGTTCACGAGCTGCTTCATCGCGCTCTGTCGGGTGGCCGCGCAACGGCCACCTTTCCCGCCATTGTGCGTCTCCGTGCTAGCCATCGACTTGGGAGTCTCTAGTCGACGCTTCTTGTTTCTACCCACTGCCGTGGTCCAGAACGGGCAATTCGCTTCGTTGGAGTAGATCGCGACCCCTTCCACCATCTGAACTTCAGCCATTTCGCCCCACAACGCCGAGTAAGCCGTGGCTTACCACGGACGCCCCACCGGCGCTAGGCTGCGCCCGTTAGGGTGAGCCGACGAACACTGTGGCAGGTAGTTCAAAACCTCTCAAAATTGTCGAAAAGCTCACCTATCGACAAGACTCTGGCATGGGCTGGTTGCTTGTTACGAACTGCGTTGAATGATACACATCATTGGAGGATTTGGCAAAAACAATTCGCTAAAATCATTGAAGAAGCAGAAACCGATGTTTGTGCGTCCGCACTACTCGGCGCCTCCTCGCGTTCTCCCTGATTTCGCTCAGTATTGGATTAATTTAAGTAACATTTTTCATGATTGCAGAACGCAACATTCCGAGTTTCGCATATGTAGGTACCTACGTTAACATCAAAGGCGTTCGTGGAAGAACGGCACACACTTACTGGCACATACCCAGTAACCCATATTGGCATTAGAGATGTTCATTGTAGACTAGCGCCGACCACGTGGCACATAGGTAGAACTCTAAGTTGCAGGCGGAGAGTTTCTTCGAGCACGGGCACCCACCTAGACACGCCTATGCAGTGACCCACGCTGGCGTGAAATAGGTTCATTCGAAAGGATATTCACTTGAAGAGTAAACGCACGAAGAAAGACCAAGAAGATATATGTAACACGAGCGCTTACTCAAGAACGACTGAACGATTATTTCTTGCAGATATCACACAAATAGGAAAACTGGGTAAGCACAGATGAAGTTGTACCGCCTCACCTTGCTAGCTACCGTACTTCGCTGAATAGTGGCACGTGTGTACACATCGCCACATATTAAGTGATCTAAACTTTTTGGTTTCGCACGTTGTTACCCTAACACACCACCGATTCAACCACTAATTACCGAGGTAACCAAACAAATCGTTACCTACAAATAAACATACACATATAACTCCCGGCAAATGCGTCAAGTACCCTAAGAATTATAACGAAACGAAAATTGGGCACTTCAACGCTCTTTATGCGCATTTCTAGCGAGATGTATCCGTAACATGGCTGTCTTAGGCTGCTGGTTGTCTTCATGGTGCAATATATTTCTTATTTCTACGTATAGAGAACTTCTTGCGCACTCTAGCACAGCACCAATTCCTTCGCAGCGTCGGGCACTCCGTTTATAAGAGGCCTGGTGTTGGTATATCGCTGCTGTCTTCGAGTGTTGTATAACTGTAGGATGCTGGCCATTATTTAGGTAATACTCAGTGCAGAGAAAGTATTCTATGGCTCGATAACTGAATAACAGGCACTGCATCACAAGTGTTGGAACGGAATGATTTTTGCGGAATTGTAACTTGCTGGCGGGGGGCGGCTTGTTTCAGATTTTCAGCGAGCTTGTATTTCTTGCCTAGGACCTTTCAGTTCTTTCAATTGAGCGGTACTAGAACGGTAGCACCTATGGACAGATAGTGAAGGCAAAGAAAAAGATACAGAATTGTACGATTGCACTACAAACGATAATAATGAATTCCAGAAATCTGGCCAGGCGGTATTAGCAGGAGATGTGAATGCGGACGCAGCGGATTTAGACGCATATACTGATAAGAGTTTTAGTGTTGGATCTGACTTCTGAACAGAGTCTTATAGTAATTAACAGGTGAGGTGGTAAAGCGGCTTGAAGCCGTCATGTATCTACTGCGAATTTGTCTCAGAAATGGTCTAGGAATGACTGCGCCAAATGACAATAATAATGATAATAATAATGATGATGATAGACGTAGATAAAAAAATGAAAGCTTGGGTAGCAATTGTAAATTTAGAACCTTAAAATTTGGGATAGATACTACTGCCAAAAAACCAACCAAAAGCATCAAAATTTAAACACAGATTATGAAATAAGAGATATCGCAAGAAAACACAAAAAATTGGTGCGTTTTCTACAACAATCTGTGAACTGACGGAAATGGTAGACATTATTAGCATGCAGCTCCAAGTGCTGCACGCGAAGACGGGCTCCTTCATTATACAGATACGCCAACAATACGCCAAACAGATGCGTCAAACAGATGTGCCAACAGCAGAAAAGTCTCGACGATCAATATTTAGCCTAGAAATCTCTGACTGGAAAAGAGAGAGAGAAACAACTTCATGTATACGCCTGCAGAACGACACCATGGCTAAATGGCGCCGTGACGCGGGCCCTGACGTCTTCTCAGCGGGTGGTCTTTACTCAACTCCAGCACGTGTTACTCCCGCAGTCGGTCGCCCTGAGGGGCAACGTTCCGTCGGTTTGACTCGGCCTTTGTCTTTCAAGAGGTTTAGGTTTCAGGTTTAGCTTTCGTGGTCGTAGCATTCCGCCGCAGCCGCGAGTCGCGGCGGAATCGTTGTATTTGTCGAAGCTTCATCGGGGAACTTGGTGCAATCCGATAGGATGTGCGTCAGGGTGGCCCTCTCCCGCTGGCACACGCGCAACACATCACTCACATATAATTTCGGGTATAGATGAGTCATTAACACTGGGGTAGGTAAAGAACCAGTTTACAACAGTCTGAACAGCACCGCCTCCGCTCGGCTCAGCCCCGGGTGCGGGGGTGGGAAAGTCCTTCGAGCCAGGCGGTGGAGCTATGTAATTTCGTTGAACCTCGTCATGCGGTCCTTGGCACTACACCACGTTGGACGGTCGGTTGCAGTGGCGCGGTTGGTTAGCGCTCGTGCCCCTGCGTGTGCCGTCTCGTTGTTGTTATCGTGCTTCTCGGACGCATCGTTGCCGGCGTGCGCCGGGAACCACTTGATTCTAACATTCCGATTCTCTCATTGCAGGTCAGCCGAGTACAGAACGCGCACAGCCTCACCACACACTTGGCCCTATGCAAAATTCCGCACTGCAGTTCGCGAATCGACAAACACGGTCTGGCACCCGGGGTCGGCAATGGCCAGGGCAATGGCCCCCTCCTCCGCCTGACACGCCTCGCGGACCCGTAAGCTCGCCGCTGCCCTCGTCGCGCCGACACGGCGCCTCGATGACGGTAGCTAGGAACGCCGCGCAGTCTCCCTGGTATTCTGCCGCATCCACGAACCTTGCGTGCTCGTCCTTGGCGTGAAAGTCGATGAGGGCCTTGGCCCTCGCCACTCGTCTCTCCTTCTTATACTCCGGGTTCATGTTTCTCGGGATGAGGTCCACCCGAATCCGGCGCCGGGTTCCGTCCGGGACAGAAGCATCGCTACTCGCCGTTTTCGCTCCGGCCGTGAAGCCCAAGTATTGAAGTATGTGCCTGGCGGCTTCGGTCATAGAGAGCTCTCCACCTGGGCGGTCCGTTGCGCTTCCGCAATTTCCTCGAGGGTATTGTGTACGCCCAGGTTCAGGAGCTTGTTGGTGTTCGTACACTCGAATAGTCCGAGCGCCGCCTTGTAAGCTCGGCGTATCAGGGCGTAATTTTATTCCGTTCACATTGTATCCAGTTGTGGAAGGCTGCAACGTAGGTGACGTGGCTGATTACGAAGGAGTGCACAAGCCGAATCAAGCTTTCCTCCTTCATCCCGGCCTTGCGGTTGGTGACCCGTCTGATGAGACGTATTGCGTTGGTAACCTTGGCTGTAAGGCGGGAAATAGTCTCGCCGTTGCCCCGTTGCTTGTCTATAATCATGGCGAGCACCCGGATTTTGTCGACCTCTGGGATCACGTGGCCGTTCCCCGTCACGATCTTGATGGCCTCGTAATCCCTCGCTTCGCTCTTGTTACGTCTGACCACGGAGCAAGAAATATTTAGGAGTGGAAACTCCGCTGTTTGCGGCGACCAGAAAAGGTCACAAGCCCGCGGAGCCGTTATCGTGCTGGCGGCGCCTGGCGGCTTGGAAAGAAATTACCGCCGTTGAGGGCGCGCCGGAGCCGCCTTCCCGGGCGCTTTATTTTTTTTTCGCTGTGGCTTCTACGACGCGGCGCATGGCGCCGCCACTGTATACGGCCCCGTCGGCGCATGCAACAATTGTGACCTTATCTGGTCGCCCGCGCTCGCTCGCGCTGACGGGAGTTTCACCTCCTAAATGTCTTACTCCGTGCGTCTGACGCACTTCGGTGGTAACACCAGCAGTTCTGACTTGCTCGGTGAGCAGATCAAACCGGAACCATTCAGCTGGTCTTCGATCGCGTCGACGGCTTCTTGCAGCGTGCTCTCAATGTGACCATCGCTGCCTCCCGGAACCCACAGCGTGATGTCATCGGCGTAGATGGTGTGCCGGACGCCCTCGACGTGAGAGAGTCGCTTGGCCACCCCGATCATAACGAGGTTTAATAACAACGGCGAGATGACCGAGCCCGGGGGGAGGGGTCCCGACACTGCCGAGCCTCTTCTCTTGGAGCCGTAGATCGCCGGCGCAGAGCTCAGTAGTCCGCCCCGTCAGAAAGTCCTTGATGTAATTGTACGTCCTTGCGCCCATGTTGAGTCTGGACACCTGGGCTAGGATGGCAGAGTGCTTCACCTTGTGAAAGGCGCGCTGCAGGTCCAGCCCCAGAATGGCCTTGTTGTCTTTCGTTAGGGTGTCATGGTCAATGATATCTTTCTTCAACAGAATAATCGCGTCTTGGGTGCCGAGGGAACGCCGAAAGCCGATGATCGTGGTGCGGTATAGTCCCGACTCCTCCAGGTAATCGTGCCACCTACACATGAGGACGTGCTCCAACACCTTGGCCACGCAGGAAGTGAGCGAGATGGGCCGGAGGTTGTCCGTGTTTGGCGGCTTGCCTGGTTTGGGGATGAGCATGGTCTTGGCAGTCTTGCACTGCTGGGGCAGTGACCCCGCACTCCAGCACTTGTTGTAGTAACCGGTGAGGTTTTCGATGGCCACATCGCTGAGGTTCTTGAGCGCTCTGTTCGAGATGGGATCCGGGCCGGCCGCCGACTTGCTGTTTAGTTCGTGCAGGGCCGCTCGCACCTCCTCGACGCTGATGTCGCGGTCAAGCTTCTCGTTCACTTGACTGCCGTAGTCGGGATGCCTTTCCGTGGGTGTAACCGGAAGGTACTTGCTGTTTATGCGTCTGATTACTTCAGTTTGCCCATTTTCCTTGACTGCTCTGTGAATGATCTTTGCGAGGCGGTCGCGTTGGTGGAATTTTGTTTTAGTCTCGTCGAGCAGATGCTGCATGAAGTTCCAGGTTTTGCCGCAATGCATCTGCCCGTCCGCAGCATTAGAGATTTTGTTCCACTTTTGCGTGCAGAGCAGCCGACAATGAACTTCGATGGCGCGATTCAGCTCCGCCACCTTTTTCCTTAGGCGCCGATTTAGTCGTTGCTTCTTCCACCTGTTTAGGATAGATTGCTTTGCTTCAAATAAGTGCGCGAGGCGGCTGTCAAACTTGTCGACCTGCTCATCCGTTTCTATGATTTTGGTCGCCTCCTTGACCTTCCCCGCAACGTGGGCTGACCATTCTTCTATGTTCTCGATTTCCTACATCTCCGTTGGTAACAGGCTGCGGAAGGCATCCCAATCCGTAAAATTATGTTTTCTGGTGTCCTCCGATGCCTTGACCTCTTCCGATATGATGACCTCTACGATGTAGTGGTCGCTGCCGAGCTCTGACCCCGTGTTGCGCCAGGAGATATTCCCATTCTCGTCGTTCTTCACGAACGTGAGGTCCGACGTCATATCCCTGGACACAGAGTAGGATCAGTCCTTAGAGTCCTCAGTCCTCAGAGTAGATCAATCCTTGTAGGATCAGTCGGATCTGTGATGAGGGTGAAGCCCAGGTCTAATGTGTCTTGGAACAGGTCTCGCCCCTTGGCCAATTGCTTGTTATATCCCCATGCCGGGTGTGCCGCGTTGAAGTCCCCGCAGGCGACGAGCCTGTGAGTCCCCGCCACGGTGTTGGCTTTGTGAAGGAGCGTCTTGAATTTTTGCTTCCAGTGTGAAGGGCTACTGTAGACGTTAAGCAGAAAGGTGCTATTCTTTTGTTTCTTGCCCGTAACGACCTCGATGAGGGTGTATTAAATTTTACTATTGTGCAACTCGTGCGCAATGAAGGTGAGTCCCTTGCGAACCAATATGCATATCCCTCTACCGCCACTGACCTTTGGAGACTTGGCGTATACCCGATAACCGGGTAGCAATGCTGCATCCGTGCGAGTCTCTTGTATAATGATTATATCGGGCTTGCCTGCTACTTGTGTTATGTGTTGCTGCAAGACTGCCTTCTTGCTAGCGAAACCGTTACAGTTCCAGTGCCAGGTCACGAGACCCTTCACTGCTGTAGTTGTTGCTGTTGCTGGAGCAGCCATGATTGTTGCTGATTGTACTGCTGCGTAATTTGCTGTATTGTGTTCGTTAACTGCTGACACGTCCGCTCGATGGCGGCGAACCTGTCGTTAATCATCTTGGTGAACGTTGTCGTAATATAATCTTCGAGCCCGTCGAGGTGTTCCTCGATTTGGTCGACCTTGTCTTTCAGGTTGTCCACCCGGTCGTTGAGCTTGCGCTCCTTCAGGTTCTCGATCGCTCGTCTCTTGGGTGCCGGTTCCTTCTCAGAGGATGTTGACTGTACAGCGCTGCTGATGCTGGGTGTGGGTTCACATGATACCGCTTGGGGCGTTTCGTCATTGGTGGAACGGGTCGTCAGAAGCTTCTTGATTTCCATGATCTCGTTTGCCATCTTGCTAATAGTGGCCTCTTGCCTACTGACTTTCGTCTCGAGCAACAGCAGAGTGCCTCGTTGGCTTCCTTCAACGTCCTCATCGCCTCGTCTTCCCTCGTCTTGCTGTTGTTGTTGCCATCGACGGTCTTGCTGTTGCTAATGGTCTTGGTCGTTGCGGTATTGGAGGTGGTGGTGGTGGTGGCAGCCCCCTGTGCTTTCTTGGCACCGTGCCTTGCTGCATCGGCCAGGCTCACGCGCTCACGTGACTGCGATATCTTACGGCTAAGGCTACGCTGTCTACTCTCGCTGGCCCTGCGCTTCGAGACGGAACGTGACGCTCGGCAACCAGCTGGGCCGGCAGGTGTTGCGGTTGCTGACATCAGCGATGGAAATTCCTCAGCTTTGAGAGATGCTCGTTGTTGCTGCTGCGCTTGTTGTTCGGCTATCTTGCGCTGCCATTGTCTCCTTGCAACTACGTATGGGACCTTGAACCTATTCTTGCAAAACCTTGTCACCGGTCAGATGTCGCCCGCCGCACAATCTGCAAGTGGGGGTACATCTATGGTCTTCCTTGGGGTCAACGGCCCCGCAAGCAAAGCAAGCCCTCACGTGAGGGTTTGGACAAACGTCGGGGCGGTGGCCCACCTTTCCGCACTGCTTACATACATCAAATTGTTTTCGATATACGCTGCACTTGGTGAGAACGGGACCATAACACACGTAATTCGGGACCCTCAGGCCCTTGAAAGCCACGATGACTGTGGTCGAGCTACCAATCCTCTTCGCGAAGTGCCAAGGGATTTCTCGAGTTAACAATCTTCCGGTCGATTGCGGCCGTGGAGTCATCTATTGGGATACCTCTAATAATGCCTTTACGGTGCCATATGGTGCGGTTTGATATGCGCCAACCACGTGTTCCTTGCCACCAATGCAGATCGATTTTATCTCGGCGTAACGTGAAGCACGTATATCGTCGGGGGTACTCACCACCATGATGTTTTGTTGCAAGTTGGGGCAGAAGGTGTCCGCTGCTCCGTCCTCCCTTGATACGCTCGCCGCCGTCATGATGGCTGATGCGACGGTGGCGGTCTGAGTCCTCGCGATGTTAAGGCCTCCCCGAGGCCGCACTATCACCTTGGTCTCCTCCCTCGGTAGAGCGTCTGGCATCCTTGCTGCCCTCGTCACCGAAGCTTTCACGTTCCTGGCAAACTTCTTCGTCGTAGGTCTTGACTGGCTAACGTACGTACTATTCTGACTGGAAAAAAAGCAGCAGAAAACCTCACTGATAACACGACCACAAGATGCGATGAAGTTCCAATGCAGCTAATAAAGAAGCTTGTTCCAAACAAAGGCCCTGATTAATAATCTCATACAGCAAGAGATTATAGCGAATGAATTTGCGGTTGGATTGTGCAAAAGCAATAACCTCACCTACAAGTTCAAATGTAATGAGGAAAAGGTGGGCTCGCACAGTACAGTTACAGTAACGTCGGTGACACGTAGAATAGCAAAGCAAGCCACAAAAGAGGAACTGACGACGTGGGCGTAGGAAAATGATTTACTAGTGGAACTACCGAATGGGTTCACAACAGGCCAATGCTAAAAGTATATTACGTTTGCACTAACTCAGTGCATGGCGATTGCAGTAGCTCAGAATAGGCCTTTATGCATAGCATTTGTAGATGTCAAAGGAGCCTGCGACATTGTAGACACGGAAATGTCATGGGATATCTTTAGGCGCAAAGGCACGGAAGATGATTTTGCGTAATTTCGGAGGAAGATATATAGGACTGTCTCGCTATATCTCCTTCTTTTCGTATCAAATTATATATGACGGCCGAAAATTTAATGACTTGGAGAATGTTCACCGAGTACTGGAGCAACGCTATCCTCTGTTCGTTGTTCCAGCTTGATATCAAGACCATAGAAAGACGACTGGAAAACAGTAAATTATCATTTGACTTACTCTATATGCGTCACTGTCGAATAGTGGCATAGAAGGTCCCTAGAATGATGTATGCAAATGGAAAATGCAGGAGTTCACAGAAACTTGCGAACATATTCGGCAGCGCAGCGACAAATCATGGCACTAAGGTCCCCACAGAGGAATCGAGAATTATGATCTTCAATGAAGAGAAGAGTAATTACGTGATATCAGTTCAATAGCAACTCATACGCAATGTCAAGCAATATATTTACCTCGGCGTATGCATCAACGAAGGAAAGTCTTACTCAAGCGTCCACCAAGATAATATTAAAATTAAGGGGAAGCGGAGCGCAGAAATAATGCAACAGGTTGCAGGTTAGGGCCACTGTTAATATCATGTGGTTCATGGAAACTTAAAAGGAGTAAATGTGCCAACGCTTACGTATGTAAATGTCATTCTGTGTTTGAAATGGGAAATCTTCTCAAAGTTAAAGTTAACCAAAGATCGTTAGACCGGCAGGTTTGAGGAACCCACGGCAAAACAACAAATTAGACAGTGCAGGGTGACATTAGTTCGGCCTTTTTTGATGTCACAGGTGGCAAGGAAGTACATTGTAACTGAAAGTGTGCATAGGCAACGAGTAGTCATCAAAGAGAGAATGAGAGAAATAGAGACAGTGATTTTGATGCTAATGGAATAGAAAACTAGATCATGACAATTTACTAGGATGTGAAGAAGGAAATTAGGAGAGAAAATCTGTATCGTTAAACAAAAGCTAGTTCATCCAATAAATCATCATGAGCAGCAGCGTGAAGCAATCACAGGTAAATTTAGCATCGAGCGCGCTGCTGAGAGAACATTAGCCTAGCAGCACGCTTGTCGATCAAATTGAAAGTGGATGCGTTGGAGGGACTCATTACGATCACAGAAGGAATAATTTATCGAACTTGAACCGGGGTCAGCAAGTGTGCAATTTGTTATAGAAATTTTACACGCGCCCAAATTTGTCGTATCAGCCTTATATACTGAGGTACATGAAATTTCCTGCAATACTTTGGGCAGCATAACTGAGGGACAGCCAACTCCGGCGACTATGGTAATGTGTGCGTCTGTATGGGAAGAGACAGTGCAGCAGATTGGGCAACCATAGAAGCTCAATCCATGTACCAGCGCGGCGGACTCGAGTGGCGGAGGGTAATTTCAGGCGGACCAGTGAAGGGGCGCCTGAAATTCATTGCAATTCTAGCGTTCTGGCCGTATGCTAGTGCCCAAAACGCTAGTGCTCTGCAAAGCAACAACGCCAAATACCTAGAGGGAGCGTGCACAAATTCACAATTTGGTAGTGAGATGCCGCTGAACGTACCACAAATTAAGCAGGTGATGCGTGAGTAAACGTAACTCGTATTTTACAGCTCAGCTGCATACCTCTACCATCCGAGGAAATTTTTTGTCGTTGGCGTGGTAAGAAAAAAAAACTTCCCATTCATGGGCCGATACCCGAGATAGTGCGATACTGGACCAACTCACCACGGAGGTGAAGTGGGCGTTAAGCACCCCCATAAGTGAGCCTATGCCGAAGATTGTGCAATGCTGGGTGACCCCCGGTGGAGGTGAAGCAGGTGTCAAACATCCCCATACATGGACCGATACCGTAGCTAGTGCAATGCCGGACCGATTCGCGGCGGAGGTGCAGTTCGCCATTAATATACGTACTCAATTGCGGAAATAAGCGCTCGCAAGGCGGTGCGTTTGAAAACGCGCGCCGCCTTCAGAAAGCCACACCACTGTGCATTCGCGGTCGCGGAGAGCAGTGGGCAGGCGAGAGTTCTCGCGATATCTCGAGATGCCTCAGGAGCCCGCGTCAACACCCGCGCTTTTCAGTCGTTGTTCCTCCCCGGCTGGGCTCGCCGGCAAGAGCGTTGACTTCACTGGACACGCGATGACTACGGCGTCTGTCATTGGCTCGCTCAGGTTTGCGGAAACGCGGCGCCTCGAAAAAAAAGGCGTTCGTGACCCATCCTCGCGCGGCAAAGAATTCTTGCAAGGAAAGCGCCTTTCTCGGGGCGCGTTTTTAAGCACGCCACCTTGCGTGCGCTTACTTCTGCAAGTAAGGACGTACATTTAAGGGGCCCATATGCATAGCTTCGCTGGTCATCCTTCTCGACAAAGTGGAAGGGCACTGAGCAATATTTGTTACGTCGTTTCTGTACCCTGTTGTCCATGCCTCCACTGCAACACGCTAAAGGCGTTGCACGTACCACATTACCACACTGCGGCTGCACCCGGATAAAGCCTGCGCGACTTTTTGTCCATTCAACTGGTTGAACCGGGTACTAAGAAGTTGTGAACGTTAAGAAGTCATAGTAGGTTATTAATTTTATACGCCCTAGCCATACCATGAACCAAACCGTGAAGCTTCAACACTAAGCTACACTGAAAACAGATACCATGTAGTTGGGCAGCATGATCTCCAGTTGTTTAGTACCTTTCCCTCCTTCCTTGATGTCGCATATAAAGGCTGCTCATTCAGCCCTGTTCTGCTTGCAGAGATGAAGCACATCCCTGGTGAATTCGAGCATGTTGTGACTTGGGCACTTCGCCACGCCATCGCGGATTGTCAACGATACGTAGGGGACTCTCGCACTGGTGGCTCGCTGGATGATATGCTCTCACATCAGCGTGCATGTAGCAGTGCGACAATGGTAAAATTGCACCGGTACAAATGTTTCAAGACATGGCAAACTGGCACGAAAGATGAGAAACTCTATGTGCTAGGGAAATGCTATATTTGGACAATTACTCTAACAAAGTGAGCGGCACAGACAAGCGTTCTTGTGATATATATATATATATATATATATATATATATATATATATATATATATATATATATATATATATATATATATATATATATATGTGTGTGTGTGTGTGTGTGTGTGTGTGTGTGTGTGTGTGTGTGTGTGTGTGTGTGTGTGTGTGTGTGTGTGAAGAAACTTTATTGCAGGTCCGGCGAGGACGGGAACTCGTCACCCACCCGGCTAGTTCCACATCGGCACCGGGAGGTCTAGCCCACCGGCCCAGTCACGGGCACGCCGGACAGCCAGGATTTGCTTTTCTAGAGCGGGGCTCGCTCTAGAAGGGAGTCCCACTCTAAGCGAGTCTAAGTTCTAAGCGAGTCCCACTGCTCCTTGATGAACTTGGGGTATGTCAACCCACACTCCCAGAGCATGTGCGCTAGAGTGGAGGTCTGCCCGCGCGCGCGCGCATGTGTGTGTGTGTGTTAACCAATATGCTCCTTTGCATTCCAGCGACGAGTCTGCTTTTTTTTCCTACAACATTCCAAAGTCTCGGGACACGTCGAGTGGGACAAATTTTTGACAGAAATTGCGACAGATCTAAACAAGTAACAGTCACGAATGAAGTACCTTCGTAGTCTTTCAAGCATCCTCAGTCATGTGCATCAAATATTATGCAATCCATTCCCGACAAGGCAGCCTCCTCAAATGCTCGGTGTCAATGTATTCTTTCTGAGCGTCCGGCATGCGAATGTTACAGTGCTGAATTAAATGCTATTAACTTTTTCGCCAAATTCTATTCATAAACCAACCGAAAAGGGTATCGTACTGTAGCTAATAAATCAGACATTGGTAATACCATCTGCTTAAAGTTATCATGATCGCGGAGCAAGAAGTAGATTTTTTTATAATTTAGCTTGGAGAAGCCAACCGCTACTGCGCGATTAGTTAGAGGTGGCCGTTTCTTGTATTTGTTATGCTAAGCAATGCTACTGAGCTAAACGATCATGCTACGTGCATAGACTTCCCCTCAGGACTGCCCCAGTTATGTGTACAGCATCAATTCGCACTTAGTATTTGCGTGAAGAGCAACGCGGAATGATATATTTCTACTTGGAGAAGAACGGAAACCGTTTACCCCGAAGCTGCACCTCCTCTCGAGCATTTAAGTACCACGTTTGTGGCAGCTGCTCAGCAGGTCGGAAACGCGTGTGGGTTTGTCTGAAGCCTGGCAACCTATTTTGAATCCGCTTTATGGCAGGATATACAGGAAACAGGCTTGACCCTCATCACCTACCCCCGCTCCCCCACCAGAATGGGAACAAGGCTGACAAGAGACACCATGCCCGATCTAACATTAGTGAAGAACGCAAGAGGAGCGAGTTGGAATAACACGTTCGAAGACCTTGGTAGTGACCACAGAATTCTCGAAATGAAATTATTGGAGAATTTAAATGTCGAACCCAAGAAAACCTTCAAATGGACGGACTGGGATCAGTTCCGCAAGAATCGAGCCGGAATGACGCACGCGCCCATCACAGACATTCAACAATGGGCCGAAAAAGTGATGGCTGACGTCAATGAAGTAACAAAGACCGTGACGCCAGAACTTCTCGTCGAGAAGATCGACGGGCGCCTGGTGCACATGTGGGAGGCCGACCGATCGCTTCAAGCCAGGTGGCAGAAACAAAGACACAATAGCAAGTTGATGAAACGCATAGCGTTGCTCAACAAACAAATAATAGAACACTGCAAAACTCTTAGTAAACAACAGTGGGATGAGATCTGCAACGAGATGGACGGACGGATTGGCACCGGTCGCACATGGCGCCCGTTCCGACACCTGCTAGACCCGACCAAGACCAAGGCAACACATAGGGAAACCATGCGCAAGCTAATACACACACACACCAAGGACCAGGAAGAAATCCTTTCCGAACTCTGCGACCGATACGCCGCGCACAGCCCGACTATTCAACACGGGGAATACAGGGGAATTCCAATTTCTCTCTGGACAGAGACTTTGGCGAGGCGGAAATCCGGGCCACTTTGCAAAAGCTCAACAGCAAGTCGGCGCCGGGACCGGATGGCGGAACTAATAAGACCCTTCGTAACTTGGACGAGACCATCTCCGAACTGACGAAGTACATTAACGATTGCTGGACCCGAGGATGCATCCCCGACCAGTGGAAAAGAGCAAAAATGGTGCTCATCCCCAAACCAGGGAAACCTCAGATCTGGCCAACCTTCGACCAATATCTCTTACGTCGTGCGTCGGCAAGTTGATGGAGCACGCCTTCCTCACCCGGATCAACGCACAGTTGGACGACGTGGAAGCGTATCCAGACACCATGCTCGGGTTTCGAGCTCATCTCTCCACGCAGGATGCAATGTTGCAAATCAAGCACCAGATACTCGACAACAAGACAAGAAGTACCAGGGCCATTCTAGGATTAGACCTCAAGAAAGCCTTCGACAATGCAGCTCACGCAGCCATGCTACGCAGCATGCCACACTCAATCTAGGAAACCGAGCGTACAGCTATGTTCAGGATTTCCTCACAAACAGGAAAGTCTCCTTAACGCTGGGCAAACTCGCATCCGAAGACAGAAACATAGGCAGCGTCGGCACCCCGCAAGGCTAGGTCATCTCGCCGATGCTCTTTAAGCTTATTATCATCGACCTCCCCGAGCGCCTCAACGCCATCGAGGGAGTGCATCACACAAGATACGCGGACGACGTTCCGATCTGAGTGCCCGAGGGAAGCGAGGGAGAAATCGAACAGCGATTACAGGCCGCGGACGAGGTGGTGGAAGAGTACCTCGTCGGAACAGGTCTCGTCTGCTCGCCAGGAAAATCGGAACTCCTCCTCTACCGCCCGACGCTTATGGGAAGACCCCCCAAGGCTTACATCCAGCATGCTGAATACTAACAAATTTGCATACGCATCAAAGACGGACAAGAAATACCCAGGGTGAAGCAGATTAAGGTGCTCGGACTCATCATAGAATCGAACGACAGCAACGGAGAAACGGTCAGGCATTTGGAAACTAAGATCATGAACACGATGAGGCTCATCAGAAGAATCACCAACAGACATCAGGGTATGAGGGAGGCCAACGTCGTCAGACTCATACACTCCTTCGTTATTAGCCACATTACCTATGTGTCCGCCTACCACAATTGGTACGCGGCCGAATATGCCAAACTGAACACCCTCATTAGAGCACACAAGATGGCACTGGGCCTTCCGGACAGCACCAGCACGGAACTTCTGCCACAGCTGGGCGTTCACAACACGCTTGAAGAGTTAATTGAGGCACACGAAATCTCGCGACTCGAAAGACTAGCGAAGACACGAAGGGACAGGAGCATCCTGGACAAACTCGGGATAAGTTATCATAAGCAGCACGGCGACAAGACATCCCTTCCAAGCGCGATCAGGGAAAAGCTGCAGGTGGCTAATATACCCAAGAACATGAGGCCCGAATTCAATCAGGGTCGAAGAGAGAGTAGAGCCAAGGCTTTACTCCAAGTCTTCGGTAGGGACAAGGAAGCGCTGTACGTAGACGCGGCAGAATGCGAGGATCGACGTGCTCTTGCAGTGGCCGTCCTCAATACTCAAAGGGAAGCTCAATACTTTTCGAAGCGAGATTGGAATGCCTCAGACCAGGCACCTATATTTCGAGAAGGAAGGAGAAGCATGTGCTTGCTGCGGTAAAGTTAGGGAAACTATGGATCATGTTTTATTACAATGTGAAGACGTCTACCAAGTGGCCGATTTAGGCACCACTCGCCTTCTTGAAGCCCTTGAGTTCAGAGGGAGCCGTGGTAAAGTAAACGTGTCCACAATAGGCATTAGTAAGAGGCGATTGGAGGATTGGTGGTAGAAAAGTAGGGAAACGACAAAACACGGAGACTTACAAAAGCACAGTTCGCACTAGGATGAGAAAATTTGGGTGTGGTAGTTCATACAGTTTTTTTTCTTTTTTTCTTGTTGAACCTAGGTAGGACATTAGGCAGTATAATAGCAAGAGCATGGTTGCGCAACAGTAAACAGGATACAGTGTCTTTTCTCAAAGAAGTAATTTACTTTTTTGGAGAAATCAATAGCGTGTGCTGAGAAAGCTCATGGAAACCAGTGCAAGCAGGTGTAATTTTGGTTTGCAATGTTTCCCTTGAATTGTAGAATCACAAGCTTAACGTGGAACGTTTTTTTATGTCCTCTTTTGCGGGTTGCGTCAAGATGCACTCGAAAATTTGCTTTTTGCCTAATGATCGAAAAACCCAATGCCAAGGCCAGTTCAGTTTCCCCATACAATCAATTCTGCTACACTGTCACATTTCTCTAAGCCAAGCAAGCGTGGCAGCTGCACTGAACACAACGCACCTTCCATTCTATAGCTAGGGGCTGCTCTGACCAATACAGGATGAGAAGCTAAAACGGCGCTTGGCACCTTCCCTGATGAGGTACTTGACCTGAGTTGTTTGTAACAGGAGTCTTTTGATTACCCCGCAGGGTATGTTGTGCACCAATGTGATAAAAACACTACTTTCTGCGATCAGTGCAGACAAGCCATACCATCTGATAAGATCAGCATACTTACTCAAGTCATACACAGAAACTATCCATCTTTCCTTACCCTATACATGCTGCTATTGACCTACTACAAGTGCCAGAAAGCTTCTTTCGAAGAAACACCAACACATTTTTGCTCAGTGTAGTAAGCATTCCCCAGCTTGAGGTTTCAGTTCGTGCAAGTGTCGCATACAAGTGTTTTCCAGTATGCTACAAAATTGAAGAAATGTTATTGAAGATGTTTCTCGAAAAAGGAGTCGTATTGTTTGGTAGAAAAAAAAAAGAACCAGTTGAGAATGAAAACAACACTACAAAGTGCGGTATTCGCAGCCTTGGCAAGCAAGCTGCTACTACTAACGTTAAATAATTCCAGTAAAAAAGGTGCTTAGGGGGAGGGCACATTCATTTGATTGCTAAAACCAGTTGGTCCTTTCTTGTGGGCGCAAGTTCGTTCAATAAAGAGTTTATCAGCGTACTGCTGCATCTTCTTTCACTGCATTGCAGAAGTTAGGGCTTGTTAATTCGCAATGTGTAAAACATTTCATGTGCACGTTTACAATGTAATTATTTTGCGATTTATGAAGACAGTGTAGGAACATACGTGTGTTCGCCCTCCTTGCAGAGGTGGGCTTGTACTTTATTAACTAGTGTTTTTCAAACAATGACAGTTCACTGCACATGGTAGACGCCATTCATTTGGTTGTCATTTAACAAATGCTGCTTATAACAAAAGGACGTGTGCGTTTCGTGTGTTATACTCTGTGTGTTCATATTTAGTCCTTGTATTTGTATTTTTTTTTCTCGCAAATCACTAGAAGACTTCTACAGATATTTCAGTTGGTTCTGTTTTGCTTTTGCTATAGGTAGTTTTGCTATTGTTTGCTCTCTCCTGGCTGTTTGTGTCTTTATTGCCGGATTTTCGTTGTCCTCGCACTGACATTGTTTACAACCTATTTATTTGTTCTGAGTCATCGTTTCTATTATTCAGTAGCGTTTCGAAGAATGTAAAACTAGCCGCTGCCTACGATGTGCCCATTCGTGCGGAAAAAAGCTATTAGGGGCTCAATTTCACTTGTGCTGTGCTTATTGCATATCTCGTATTGCGTAAAAGTATGGAAATAAAACATCTTATAGAACCGCATGCTCGTTGAGTGGGATCTTTATTCTTCATCGCAATGCAGCCACTAGATGTTCGGAATGTGTGTTCGAAACACAGCACTTACACGGAATGACCGTGTGGATCCTTCAGGCTTTGGCAGACCATTGTGTAGATCTTTTGCAACATTGTTTTCGTGATAAAAAAGGCTTTACTTGCTTATTTGTTTATAGACACTTAAAGTTCAAGCGTGATGTATGCAGCTCATAAGGGCTATTATAACCATCTCGTATATAATATGCCTTGCTAAAACGTGATAGAGAACTCTGCCCTGGAGGTAAGCATAGGTAGGCATCTAGCTTTTGTGCTGCGGACCTTTATTTTTCTATTGAAATTATTGATCTTTAAAAATCTGCTTTTCGTTTCAAAGTTCAAGCGTTAACTTGGCTGTCCGCAGGCTTATCCACATTGTTCAACCCAATCCCAGACAAATTATGTATGTGCTCCGTTTGTAATCATCAACCACCATCGCCTAAATTGAACTTCCCTGTGGGAATAGTTACGACGATGCAGAGCTATTTTTCAATGTATGAAGCTTTTGCTGTAAGCGTAACAAGCAAGTCGCAGGTCGGAGCGTGGGTAGATAACACGGAAGTATAAATTGAAGGTGCTTTGAAAGCACTGAGTGCGAACGAGCGATATTTCTGGCACTAGCAGTGACGGGAAAGTGAACAAGTAGTCGCACGTCTCTACTTTCAAGACGTGACAGCTAGGTCGTTTTGCAGCAAATACTTTTCGTGCATATCAACTATCACGATCATCAACAATCGCGGAAAGGCCCATGAAGGTACTCGCAGCCTGGCGATACGAGTGCAGGCTTCACCGCACATCCGAAAAAGGTGAACTGAGTGCACACATCGTTCCGTGGAAGGGCAAAAAGAGGTTACATAAGTGTAAATTCTCCTTTTAGTTCCTTAGAAAGGAAAATATATCGAAAGTCGGCAGTGCAAATTAGTGGAACCATTCCACTATTTTTTTCCAGTCCGTCGTAGTCAGTAACGCGAGTAGCCGCGAACACTGAAGCGACGCGGCTTAACGCAACCGAAGCCACGCAAATGTTTGTTGCTGGTGTAATATCCAGCAAGGAGTATCCCCGCATTTTAATATTAAACTGTTTTTGATGAACTATGCGACATCCGCGCCATTTACAATCCAGCGCTGCGCTTGAAGCGACTAGGAAGGACGCCATAATAAACGATCACTCATTCACTTCAATGCTCGTAGCCTTCGTAAGAACATAGATGTAATTATTGACTTCAATGCCTCACTTCACCATGTCCACTATTATCAGCATATCAGAGACTTGGCTTTCTGATTCCGTCAACAACATGAGTGGTTTTCCATCTTATCAACCAAAGTATTGTCATCGTCCAACTAATAGTCATGGTGGTACCGCCATTTTTGTTTCACAACATGTCACCTACACTCGCAGAGTTTATCTGGCAGTTAACGTGAATCATTGTGAGTCAGTGTGGATAGAAGTCGACCGCTCATTCCTTAATCACATTGAGAATTTGATCCTTGGTTGCATTTATCCCGCACCGTCATTTTCCCTTAATGATATCTTGCTTTCTCTTCATGTAGTATTGTCCAAGCTCGCTTTTGAAAATAAGGATGTACTGATTGTAGGTGATGTTAACATTAACTTACTTGACACTGAAGCTACCTCATACACAACTTACACTGATTCTTTTGCTGGATTTGGTTTTGAATCACTCATTGACTGTCCAACATGAGTAGCTTCTCGTGGGAGCAGTACGCTCATTGATGGCGTGTTTGCTAACATATCACCATCGCCTTGCTCCGGGGTTATTGATACTGACATAACCGATCATTTTCCTGTTTTTCTTACATTTAACAATGAAATACATGAGAGTGATAATTGCTACTTTACTTCCGCATTTAGTGCAGATACCTTTATTGAAGCCATCAGTAAAACTGATTGATCGGCAATTATTTCTATGTCTTATCCCGAAGCAGCACTAAAAAAATTGTGCACTTCATTTCTATTGGCCGTTTCGACTAACACACGGACTGTAAAATCTGAGAAAAAGTATAAATATCCGCGCAACCCATGGATGACGGACGGTCTTCTAGAAAGTTTAGAAAAGAAGGAAAACATGTACAAGGCAACTAAACGTCAGCCCTTTAATACTGGACTAGCTAGACGCTATAGTAGGTACTGTAAATTACTTAACGTTTTACTTAAGCGTAAAAAGGTACTATGGAAATAAATTTCATCAGAATAAAGATAACCCCAAAAAGCAATGGCATTTATTGAACTCTTTTCTTAACAAGTCATCTGTTGATGCCTCTATAATCACAATAAATTACCATAGTTTCACTCTTTCTGAGCCTAATGAAATCGCTAATGCGTTTTCGGACTACATTTCTTCCGTTTACAGTAATAACGACCTACATGCGCAGTTGCATAATACTTTGAGCCGTACGACACGATCATTCTTCTTGTTACCAGCTACACCAAATGAAGTGTGCTCCACGATTGCTAACCTTAAAAATACAGGGCCTGGCTTAGACAATATTTGTGTCAGACATTTAAAACTGGTTGCGCATTTAGTTTGCGACACGCTCTGTAATATTATCAACCGTATGTTTAAAGAAGGTGCATTCCCTTCATTTTTAAAAAATGCCAAGATTATTCCTGTTTTTAAAAAAGGCGACAAACACACAGTTAATAATCACTGACCAATTGCAATTCTTTCCTGCCTTAGTAAACTCAATGAGAAATTATTTGTTAAACATCTTAATAACTACTTAACAAAGTTGAAATTGCTATAGAACAATCAATTTGGTTTCCGCCCTGGAAGTGCCACGAATCTAGCTGTTCTATATCAAACTGACCACACAAAAATGCATTGATTCGTACAATTACTCGCAATCGCGATAGCGCGCTTTGACCGAAGACCTCTCACAGAGGAACTTATTTTAAAATACCGCCATCGCAAGCCATCGCAGCAGAGGGCGACAAGGGCACTGTTGCGGTTCTGGAGGGTGACAGAATTGGACGAGCTGCTGTAGCCTGAACAGACGTTGATGGTGCTGCAAGTGTCACTGTGCTGGGCCATGACAGTATTCGGTGACAGTGACCGATTGTGATTGTGTGTCTATGGTCCTTTCTTTCCTCATCTCTACTTTGTTACTACTTTACCTCCCCCTACCCTCTCTCCCCAACGTAGGGTAGCAAACCGGATCTTTTTCCCTGGTTAACCTCCCTGCCTTTCCCCTTTCCTCTCTCTCTCTCTCTCTCTCTCTATTGATTCTCGAAACTTAGTCGGATCTGTATTTTAGACTTCAGTAAAGCTTATGACACGGTTAAGCATCAAGTCGTGTTTTATAAACTTGACTCTTATGGTATAACCGGTCCTGCGCTAGCGTTCCTAAAAAAATTACTTACTTGACCGGCCATACACAGTACATGCAGCAAATACTTTCTCAGTAACAAAAGGTATTGACAAAGGTGTACCAGTTCCGCTCTTTTTGCTTTTCCTTCTATATATTAATGATCTTCCGGATTCTCTTAGCTCCACCAACTTCGTTCATGGCATTTTATACGCAGATGACACAACCATATCTTTATCTAACAAATCTGTTGGTACTCTAAGTTCTAAGTTATATATTGCGTTATGTATCATCATAAAATGGTGTAGCAACAATTACTTAGTTCTTAATCCTCTAAAAGCTAAATTTATGTCATTCAAAAGTGCTGAAAAGGCTTTAACTCCTATTGCTGAAGTAAATCTTGGAATTCCTTCAATTCCCGTTAGCACCGATGTCACTTTTCTTAGCATACATCTCGACCCTAACCTTACATTTCGCTCTCACTTCCAATATCTCAAGCATAAGACTTCGTTTGGTATACGTGCATTAATCAAAGCTCGCCCTTCTTTTTTCTCTTGAAGCTCTGCTAGCGTTGTATTATGCGTTCATTCATAGCCACATAAATTACGGCATTGTTTCATGGGGCAACATGTACGCTTGTCACTTATCTTCAATTCAACATATCCAAAATCAGTCAATACGCATTATCACTTCTAGCTCCATGAAATCGAATGTCTCTTTGTTATTTCGCGCGTATAATATATTCCCTATTAATAATTGGTTCCAGTTTATCATACTCGTCTTACTCCACAACTTTCTTCATAATAATTGTACGTTACCGTTCATTGCAGTTGACCTTTTTCAGAATAAAAATATTAACAGATTTACGGCTAACAACAATTTCTTGTTACCCATGCTTCATACCAATTACGGCAAAAAAGAAATCATCTTCCTTCGCTGCAATTTCTCTTTGGAATGATTTACCATCAACTACAAAATCCTGTACTGTTCTTGAAATCTTTAAAAATCACCTTAAGCATCATTTCCTCGGATAACTTAACTACCATCTGGCGGTGTACCTTTGACATTTCTCCAACATGTCATTTCTTGTATTTCATCCAGGATTTTTTCCGACTTTCTTTTATAACGTGCTTTTTCGTGTTTGATTGTAAAGGACATGTCTAATGATGTATTTGATATGTAGCTGTTGTTTCTAATAACGCTAATTGGCTGACTTTTGATATCACGTCAATGTTGTTATTAATAACCGAGGGTCCCACTACAGTTCTTTCACTTTGGAAGCCTCGTCTGTATATGTATCATGTTGTTATTACTTCTTTTTTTGGACCCAATAAATCTGAAATCTGATAGGAAACGAAATGGCATTTCAGGGACGCTCCGAATTGTGCGTGGCTTGCCACAAGTGTTTAAACATCATGTAGCAGTACGGATATCAGCCGGTTTGTACCGGCTGATTCTGCGGCACAACGGAAGGAAAATTGTGCACCAATTTATAGCGAAGCGTTCCACGCAGCCACATGTGGACAAACAGCCATGGACGGAGGGAGCAGCAGCGGCGGCACGCTCCCGGCGTGAAAGCTCCAACTAAGACTATCAAGGGGGTGTCACCGTCGAAGGTAAAAAAAAGACAACAGACAAGCCATTTAGGAGAGGCAGCGGCAGCTGAGAGAGAAATGGCGGTGCTTTTCCGAAGATATAGGGCGTTTAGGTCATGCTCGCGTGCGCGGCTGGGTTTCTGGCAACACTACTGCGTGGTGCTCGCCTGCGCACATCCTGGTCAGCACTTCCGCGGGCTGGGATGTATAGTTCGTGCGTATGGTACGTGCTGTGATTGCTGTACTATGCGACAAAAGTGCAGGTGCTGGGCTGTTGAGATCGCGTGTTTTCCAGTGATAGTTTAATGTTTAGAATCGTCCATAGCGTGAACGCAGCGCTTGGAGATGGTATCTCTACAGGGTGCTGCCACGTATGCAAAGAAACCACATAAGATCGCGTCAGAAAATTTACTCCAAAGGGTGCACTCACCGTGGAGGACACCCAGGCTCGAAATGAGGTGCAGACTATCTACAGAATGTGTATGTATGTGTACCCAATGTGTATATACAAATATGTTATTTAAGTTAAGTACAGCCCCATAATTTATTAAAACTTACACTATCGCCAAGATGCGATGTGCCATGTGAGGCAACCGTAATGCTCATTATGAACAATGGGGCACAACAACACCTCAAGTAAAGAGGTCTCCCCTTGTGCCCTTTTGTTCTGATGACTAGGCAAAAAAACAGCAGTGGTGCGCGTAAGGTAGCGTGTAACATCAACTCACCACTCTCGTATTCGACTTAACGCTAAGGAAATTACAGATTTGACGCCAAAATCTACGCTCATAATGTGAATCAAAGCAAAGAGCCCACAGAGCTTCGGTTACATCAATTTTCACACTATGTGGGATCCGTCCATATCTTTTTGTACTACCCCGTGCACTTTCCATCCTCGCGGCTGAACTTGGTTGAAACTCACATTTATCAATAATTTGATGCCACGAAAACGTGACCAAACCTGTCAGGCTTGTTTGTTTCTTGCAAGGGCTCAGTGTATACAACGTGGCGGAAATTGATAACCAGCACCATCGATAGCTCTAGAGAAACTTCGAACCCTTTTATAGTTGAACTGCGGGCATCATACACAGTTGTATGACCTAGGACACGTGTCACAACAAATGAGTCTGCACGTGTCACGACAAATGAGTCATGAACCTGCGGCACACTTTTGGCGTTCAGTAGGTAAGTGCACGGAATAAATTTCAAACTGTGTAGTTACCGTGAGGTCAAGGGTTTTGTTTAGGAACTTTCCTGAAGGCAGACGCATACCCGTCATGAACAATTGCTGCAGGAGCCGCTTTACGAATGATGCGCACAAAATAAACATGGTACTCTCAATGCTCTTGCACTTTTGAAATAATGAACCGTTTCCAGCACAAAAGATTCGGACGTCGTAATCGATAAGGTATACGCAATAATTAGTGTTCCTTGCAGATGATACCACACTACCTGCAGTTCAATGGCAAAGGGAGAACAAGCACACCTAATAAATCACCGGGTGTAATACATAAATTTGTAGAGAGACGTTATAGTTGTTTCAGGCACACTCAGTGAATTCGAGACACGCCGGCACAACGAATTCCAAACGACGTGCCCCAGTTCGGCAGATTCATGCACGGAGGCGATACTAACACGAGACAATCTTGAATACCGGAGATGTGTCAAAATCTCAAATATAATCGGCTCGTAGCAAGGTAACCCCTTTTATTGTTTTTCACAATGTTTTACGTCACATACTTCTAGTACATTGATAGGCGCTTTCCAAATATGGCAGGCAAATAGTAGTTGGTGTTATTCTATTTATCTTTTCGCAGAGCATATCTATACAATATGCGGCCCACGAGAAAATTTTAGAGGCGAGTGGCCGCGCTTTTCTCTTGTGCCGGCGTGGCCATGAGGTGGCGGTCGTGTAATTAGAAAAACTACCACTTCCTTGCCAAGCACAATACACAACTTGAAGGTCTGGAATCGTAAGCAACAATAAAAAAAGAAAAGCTTGGGAGTGTACATCGTTTGTCGGGTGTTGACTAGACCAGATTGACCACCACCTTTTATATTCCTAAAATTACCGACTACTATGCCGCACTAACTCGACAGCGTTCATTATTTCTATTGTTATGTACTGTACTTCCTAAAAAAAAGCAAGGAGGCGTCCTGCCCCACTCAAAGGCAGCCGCCATCACCTTTTCGATATTTTTATACGTGCCTAAATCTAATAATAATATTATATTACTATTATTAACCTAATTGAATATCTAATTTCTCACTAAGCTTCCAATAAATGTTCTCGGCAATAGGGCGAAAAAATAAATGCGTTATATAGCATGTTCGCTTTAGGAAATAAGTAATGCTAGCGACGAACAAAATAAAGCTACTATCAGCTACACAACTTCGGACCAAGGACGTTCTAAAAAACGATATGGTGTATTTTTCTGCAGCTGCGGAAACGCCGTCTAAATAGGAAAAAGATATTGTATATGATTCATACAGTCGAATAGGAAATATGGCCTTATTTTTACAGATGTGGTGCGTATACTGTAAGCACCGATGCGGGTATTATTTTATGTGACAAAAAAAACTGAAGATTTGACTAAGCGTGTAGATTACATCAGTATTCCCACAACTTCGACAATGGAAAGGTTACCAGAGTAGTTTTTGTTGAAGAATAGTAAAGGTAAACGCAGTGTGCAGTTTGACACGGAGGCATGACCGGCTTTTGCATGACAGTTCAACAACTCGATTTGGTTTTTAGAGAATTGTTCTGTAACGTTGCTGAAGCGTGTTAAGACTCTTTATCGCGTTCTAGGTGGGGGACGAGTAGTAGTCGACACGTTGCGCTGATGTGTTATCGGCCTGAATGCGAGCAAACGTTGTTTGTGACAGCATCTAGCAAAACTCCCAACAGCTCAACGAAGCTTTTCTTAAAATGTCGGGTCGCCCACTGAACTTGGACCGACATTGAAAAGAACCACAAGAGCTCTAGAGAAATCATACCGACTGCATAGGAGCGGTAGTCGTTTGTACGTACAACAGTATTTTTTTCATTACGCAGTATTATTTATTTCTTTTACTTAGTGAAACTTTTACTTATTGCCTGAATAGCAAACATGTCAATTACAAAATTGTAGGGCATTAAATAACCTCTGAGTCAAGCATATATTCATGCTGATGTTCACCTGATTGTGTTTTCCAACAGAAAAAAAAATCCGCGAAACGCAGGAAATATGGCATAGATGCGTGCTCGTGCGCCGCTACTCAAGCGCCTCCAAACAACGTTGGAAAGAAATTCGGCTCTACTCCTTTATCGCCACACCGTAAAAGGCTTCGTCATGTAGGATAGCCCGAGAGGTTTCGCGACCTAACTAGCGCGGTGCGATAAGCATGAGCATTTGCGGATGCAAGAAGGTTCTGCTCAACAATGAGGCACTCGGGATTTGGTTAACCTTCGCGCATCATGAAACAAAGCTACAATAGAAGTTCAACCAATGTTAAAAAAGAGAGTGCGGAAAAAAGCACGAAAAAAGAAAGCAGCGGCTGTCGGTAAAACAAAAAAGAGCTACTCAGGCGCTTACTTAAATAAAAAAAGTATACCAATAGCACGAAAGGCGCCTCAGTGGCCCACAAGAAAACATCCAAAGGTGCAAATGGTTTGGCCATTTACCCTTTCTGTCTGTTGAACTCCGGCAAACACGCAAAACAAAGCGGTTTTTTGCTTATTTCTATCTTTATTGAAAGGCTTCTTTTTATGTAAGGACCGGGAGGCCTCATGAAAGTGCTATTAGATCTTGCCGTTGCGTACGTTGAGTACGTTGTGGAGGATTTTGCGAACTGAATGTTTATATACATTATTTACAGTAATAACACAAAGTAAAGAACAGTCGTGAAGTCATCGATGGCCGGCAGCATATCGGACGCTGCGGCCCGGGGCAAGAAGAACAAACCTTCACCCTGTCTCTCTCTTACCTCCTTCGATGGCTCGGGGTCGCGTCATTTACGGTCAATCGTAGAGGCAGCTCACGTGTCATCCTTTTCCTCCAATGGTAGGTGCCCGTGCAACTGCCGTCACATTCGACCAGTGGGGACGCACCAAGGGCTCCATTGTCCGAAGGTTGACTTGCCTTCGGCGCCGCCTCCTCGCCTGGAAGCGCTCAGCTGGAGGACACGAGTTGTTCTCGAACGACATTCCAGAGCCGCAAAACAGCTTTTCTTGGGACCAAGGTCAACTAACTCGAACCGTGATCGCATCCCGTTGCACTTTCGGGAAGAGTCAAGCAGGGGGTGGGGAGGGGGGAGCCAATAGCTCGACATGCGAGGTCTGAGGTAGGGGTCGCCAACCTGTCTTACGGGTCCGGTAACGTGGTAGAAGCAACACGACGCACCATAATTTGAATGCGAAGGCGAGTGGATGTTGTCGGGGAACTTGAGTGATGCCAGGAAAAGGGTACGTATCGAACAGCTCCTCCTCGCCCCGGAAGTTCGTAATGGCCAGTGAACTCAATTCGCTGTCCATGAGGAACTGTGATGGAACATGTAGTGTACTGGCGACGAGCCTCGTGTGACGAATTTCTGGATCCTGGGCCCTGGAGAACATACGAAAAACAAATGAAACAACATAGTGCTGCACGACCTACAAGCGGAGGCATTTCACCCCTGACTCGCCAGGCTATTACTACGTCGAAACCAACCCTGTTTTTTTTTCCTTTTCCCAAGTTTTATAAAGCAGTTCCAACCACCTTTCTAAACAGCTTTCCATATCTCCCCGAATGCCGACATGTACAGAGTAGTGTTGTCGTTGCAAAAGAAAAGGGAAAAGTTAAACAATAGTGAAAATAACTTTGATAACTATACACAAGCAAAGTTTTGAAACAAGTATGGCTTCAACCCATAATAACACTTCCTACCTAGCTAGTGAAAGGAAGGAAGGTAATATGTCGGTTTACTAAAACAACCGGCTCTTACATCCGCGTTCCCATTTAACTTGCCCCTTTTGTAATGGACGGTGAAGTTATTTTCCTGGAGAATACGACTCTATCTGAGCAAACGTCCGTTCTTACGGGACATGTGTCTGAGCCAAGTCAGAGCACAGTGGTCGGTCTCGAAAGTGAATTTCGCTCCGTACAGATAACACGATAATTTCTGGACCACCCACACTAAGCAGGAGTATTATTTTTCGGAAGGGCTTTACGCGTCCTCTCTGCGCGTAAATTTGCGGCTAGCATACAGTACCGGATTCTCCTCCCCGTCTCTGCCCACCTGGATGAGGACGACTCCCAACCCTCTGTCACCAGCGTCACACTGCACGATAAATTCCTTTGAATAAGCGGAGGTCCAAAGTAGTGGTCCTGAGCTCAGAACCTCTTTCAGGTGCTGAAATGCGCTTTCTTTGGCCTCATTTCGTCGAACTTTTTCGGGCTGTGCCTTTCGGAGGGTGTTGGTCAGGGGACTCGCTACCTGCGAGAAATTTAGAATACACCGCTGGTCATATCCCACGAGCGCCAGAAAGACTCTGACATGCGTCTCAGTTCGCGGTTCAGGAAAGTTAAAATGATAGGCCCTATGTTTTTTTGGGGGGGGCCGCCGCGTTCCTTTTCCTACAACATGCCCTAGGTAGGTAACTTGCCAACACCCGAAGTTGCAGTTTTCGGCCTTTACCGTGAGAACTGTGTCTCGTAGACGTGCCACCACCATCCTTAAGCGCTCCATGTGATCGTTGCAGCTGTTATGAAAGATGGGCACATCATCTAAGTAGGGGATCGCGTAATCTTGTAGGTATTTCAAAACAATACCCATTAGCTTGGACAAGCTAAATGGTGCGTTCTTAGGCCCTAAACTTAACATTAGTGGTCGAAATGTGCCAAGCGGGGAAGTGAATGCCGCATAGTGACTTGAGCGTTCTGACATTCGCACCTGCCAGTACCCCGTAACTAAGTCGATTGTTAAAATATACGGGGCTCCGCCCACCCGTTTAACTCGTTCTTCTATGTTAGGTAAAGGGTAAAGTAATCGAATTCAATTTCCTAGAGTCCACACATGGATGCGGCTCTTTCCCGCTAGCCTCTACGAGAATAATCGGGGAACTGTCTGCTCGCTCAATGATTCCTGACTCAAGAATTCGTTTGAGTTCTACTTCCATTATTTCTCGCTGACGAGGTAAGACCCGGTACGGCTTGGATAGGATGGGCTCGTCTGATGTTACCTCAATCTCAGTAGTAATGAATGTCGTTCTCCCCGGCCGGTTACTGAAGCATTGGCGAAATTCCTCAAACAGTTTCCGGAAGTCACTTCCTCGATCGGCCTCGAGAGCCAGTCGGTCTACGGAAAGATTCAGGTTGTCCTCTATGGAGCGTTCCGCATCTGTCAACCTCGCTAAAACTGGAAGTTCGACCGCTACTTTTTCATACGGGTTTACCACCATATTCGCAACCGCTTCCCTTCCACAATAAGGTTTCATTATATTGCAGTAATAAATTATTCCTTTATTCCTCTTTCCAGGAGCTTCTAGGATGTAGTTAGTCTCCTATTTCTTCTGGGTAACCTTTGCGGGTCCATCCCACAGCACCTGAAGTTTGTTTCTTCGTGACGGCCTTAGGATAATGAGGCTGTCGCCTACCCTAAATGTTCGCCTATGCGCATTTCTGTCATCGCACGCCTTCGCAGTTTCCTGGGCCTCTTTTAGGTTTTTTTCTTTCAACCAGTTCGAGCGAGACGCTTAGGCTATCCAGCAATATTAAAACGTAACTCACCACCGTCTGGCTTTCACCTATTCCTTCCCACATTTCTCTTAATATTTTGAGGGGGGCACGGATCGTATGACCGTACACCAGCTCGGAAGCAGTGCACCCCGTTGCGTTATGCGGGACCGTTCGCAACGCGAACAGGTTGCGGGTGAACAGTCCTCCCAGTAGGCTTTGTGTTCATGGCACAATGCACGTAACACTCTCTTAAGCACCGAGTGCATCTTCTCAAGGCTGTTTGATTGTGGATGGCACAGAACTTTGTATCAGCCGCACCCAACACCTTTCTAGGAACGTCGTGGTTAAGTCACTTGTAAATACCATCCCGTGGTTAGCCTGAATCACTGCAGGAAAACCGATTCGCGCAAGCGCGGACAACAGGGCGTCGACTATCTATGTAGAGCTCAATTCTTTCAAAGGAGTCGCTTCAGGACACTTCGTGGCGGGTCAGAACATGGTCAAAAGGTTCTTGCACCCTGATCGGCTCGACTGCAAAGGCCTGACTGTGTCGATAACCAGCTGACGGAATGGCTCTATTATTGAGGGAACCAACTTTAAAAGTGCCTTTCGTTTATCTCCTGGCTTCCCAACTCGCTGATACGCGTCACAGCAGCTTACATAACCTTCCACGTGCTTAAAGCATCCTGGCCAGTAATATTCTAACAAGAGCCTCTCCTTCTGTATGTTGATTCCTAGGTGGCCCGACCAGCCATTTGTGAGACACAAAGTCACGAGATCCGCACGATACATCTCCGCAATGATTAACTGATCGAGGATACGGCCTCTACGATCGCGGTAATGTTTATACTGCAGTCCTCCCTTTTCGTGAATGGTAACGTTGCGCCTAGCACTGCCCTCGTTCGCGTTGTAGTGTAAACGTGTCAGAGTCTGGTCCCTCTGGTGCTCCGTGCTGAGTGACTCCCTGTCCACCTGGGGAAGCCTGTCAAAGCCCCCAGAGGCAGGTGAAAGTACAGGGCTGCTCTCCCTTTCTGTTACTTCCACTGACGACCTTTCTTCGCTACGCGAGTTTTCTAGGGGGTCATTTTAATCGGCACCCCTGCTGTCTGACAGTTTTCTTTTTCCTCTGTTGTCCGAGGTTTTACTAGTGAAGGCGCTTCTTCGCGTTCCGCCATCGCTGCGCTGGAATCCTCGGTCAGCGGAGAGGTGATTTGGTGTGCTCGCGAGCGGGTTAATGGCTGCAGCCTTCCTTCTCCGAAGTCCTGACCACGCTCCCGTAAGAAACGTACCGAAGGGTAATAAAAGAGATACGGGTAGTCCGATGGTCGCGCCTTCAAAACGCCTACCTCGGTCTCTAGTTATCCGAAAGGACCGGAAATTGTCACTCATGCTATTGGCAGACACACGCTGCGTTCCTCTAGCACTCACTTGATCCAAGTTTCCTTCCCCGTATAGTCCTCGGCGTTTACAAAAGAAGGGCGAACTAGGTGCATGGTTGCTCCACTGTCCCTTAAAACCTTACAGATTTTTCCGCAAATCCGTAGCTCCTGGTGGTATGGACGGAGAAGCTCCAAGCTTTCTTCGCGTCTGACCACGCAGGAAAGCACTACCGGCTTTTTTGCAACACGAGGCATAATGACCTAGGCCCTGGCACGGATAAGATCGGACGGGTCACCTCTTCTTGAACTCTCCCGTATCAACCTTCTTTGTCCCCTCCTGCGGAGAGCTCCAAGCTCATTTATAATTGTTCCTTTCCTGAGTTTTTTTCATCGACTCGGCCCCATCGGTAGCGTTTACCTGTGTCTGTTTTTTGTGGTGGATATACCTTCTCGGAGTCTCCCTTCAATTTGAACGCTCGTCGTTGGCAGTGAGTTTTCGTCGCATCACATATTCATCAGCTAGCCGAGCCGCCTTATCTACCGTGTCTAGGGCACCTCTATCCGGCACCCAAAACCTCACTGACTGTGGAATGCTGCGGCAGGATTGTTCGAGACAAATACACTATACAATTGGGTCTCAACTTTCGTAGACTTCGGCAGCATTAGGCCACTCAACAAGGTTTGTTTTCAACCCGTACGCAAACTGTGAGTAGCCCTCGTCGCTATATTTGCTCCCTTCTCTGAATCGCTGCCTAAATGCTTCCAGGGAGATTCGGTACCTCCTCAACAGCGCTGCGTTTACTTTCCCGTAGTCTTCTGCGTCATTCGCCGTTAATCTTGCGACTACGTTTGCTGCCTCACAAGGCAATAAATTCACCAACCGATGAGACCAGGTGCCCTGAGCGAAATGACACCTTTAACATGTTCTCTCAAAATGTACCAAGAATAAGGCAATGTCTTCTCCAACCTTGTACGGTTTCCTCCATTGGTTCATCCGATATGGCCTGACCTCACTTGATCTGCTACGGCTATCCCCTTGACTGACTGATTTCTGACGTTCAACCTGTAGCTCTGCCATCTCCTCGTGTTTTTCCTGTTCTAGCTTACGCTCACGCTCACTCTCACTTTCTTGATGCTCACGCTCCCGTGTTTCTTGTATCCCCTCCCAAGCAATCTTAATGCTTTCATCATCATTGCCACTATCTTGAATTGACTTTTGTTTTTCATCTTTTTCTCCGCCTCAACTCCCAACTCTTCGAACAATAACAAGTCTGACCTCGTCAACCTTCTAAGATCCATGGCAGCTTCCCCGACTGGTGGTTAGAACTGGTTTCCTTACATATAATTTGTGAAAACAAAAAAATATGCAAATTCCCGATTCCTAGAACTATCAAAATAAATACGCAAAATTTGAAGTCTCGCGAATCAAAAAAAAAAAAACACGCGCTCAATCACAGATGCAGCCCAACGCCATCCGATTCATCGGTCCGCTGTTCCCGGTTCCCCGTGATGTCCTGGGTCGAAGACTCTTTCTTCTTCGCTGTTCCCAGTTCCTTAGCACTTCTTTGGACGAAGGTTCTTTCTTACCGTTGCCACCAATTATTATATGTTGCCCTTGATTGCGGGAGTTGGCCGACGTTGAGGAGGATTTTGCGATCTGAAGGTTTATTTATATTATTTACAGTAATAACACAAAGTAATGAATACTCATAAAGTTTTCGACAGCTGGCAGCAAATCGGACGCTGCGGCCCGTGGCAAGAAGAACGAACAAACTCTTCTCCCTGTCTCCCGCTTTAAAGCCCTTCGGTCTGTCGCGGACACGTCATTTCCGGCAAATCTTCGAGCCAGCTCAGGTGTCATCATTTTCCTCCAATGGTAGGTACCCGTGCAAGTGCCGTCCCAATCAGCCAATGGAGACGCTCCAAGGGCTCTATTGTCCGATGGTTGACTTGCCTCAGGCGTAGCCTGCTCACCTGGAAGCGTTCAGCTGGAGGAAACGGGTTGTTGTCGAACAACCATCCAGAGCCGCATCAAATCTTTGATCGGTACCAAGACTAACTACCTGGGACACTGCCAGCCTCCCATTGCGCTTTCGGGAAGAGTCAAGCAGGGGGGGGGGAGACAATAGCTCGACGTGCGGTGCCCCAGGTGATTGTCGCCAACCTGTCTGATGGGTGCGGTAACGTGTTAGACGCGGCCCGGCGCGCCATAACTGGAATGCGACTGCGAGTGGATGTGGTCGGGGAACTTGAGTTATGCCAGGAAAAGAGTCCGTATTCTACAATGCGCATAACTGCCACATTTTACACCAGTTTTGTGCTGTTATTTTCTACTGCCATTTATAGCACCGGCTCAAACAGGTTACCGTCTGAAGCAGTACAGCACTTGCTTCTTTTCACCACTTGTGCTATTGCTGCTTTGACCAACGACGTTGGAATCTCGCTTCTGACTCGGCGTGTTTTCCCTATCAGACGTTTGGTGCGGTAGTTTCGCTGCTATACACGCGATTCTTAACGTTAGCCCACAAGAAGAAGTTCTGTGGTGTCATATCCGACGACCTTGCAGGCCAGAGTACCGGTCCGTGCCGGCCAATCCACTGTCCAGGAAAAACCTTGTCGAGCCACGCTCGAGACTGATTACTACTATGCGCAGGAGCACCATCGGGTTGGAACCACACGTTCCGATAGTGGGCAAGTGTAACGTTTCAAGAGACTTGTTTCACAGGCTCCTTGAGGATGTCGTTGGCGTATCTTTGCGTCTTTTGTGTGTTGTCACAAACATGGGTCCCATGATATTGTCATCAAAAATACCGCCGCATTACACTTTAAACGACCATTGGTATTGGTGTCGTGTTCGTGCCTGCCAGTGTGGAGTCCTATGACTCACTTTAATTGACTACTGGTATTGGTGGCGTGTTCGGGCCAGCCAGTGGGAAATCCTATGACTCCGGTAGTGCACGTATGGAAGGTTAACTTTTGCATTTCTCGTGAAGTTAGCCTCTTCTGTCTAAAGCACGCTAATGAGTAAGTCCGGTTCTTCTTCACATTTCGTGAAAATGCCATTGGCATTTTATTCTGTTTCAAAGTTTCGGCCATCAATTTCTTAGTGCGTATGAACTTTTTCTAAAATCCTACACACTGATGACTTCGAGGTTCCGGAGTCTGAACTGGCGTGGCGCGCACTACCTTGAGGTTTAGCAGCAAAGAAGGCCAAAAAATCCATCCGTGTCGCGTTCTTGTGAAGCTAACAGTCTCGCAAAGGAGTTCGTTCTAAGTATTGTTGACAGACTAGGGCGATCTCAACGATGCCACATCCGGAGTAGCTTCACTGCCTTGCTCTTGTTGCCCTGCGCCACCCCGAGAGCCAGGATCAGTTAGCCCTTTTGACCACTCGTGAAGGGCGTGATTGTCTTCTTAAAGAGGAGGCCACTGGCGTGGTATTGTTGAGATCTCACCGACACGTCAATCAATAATGATTTACATAATCCACAACAGCATATGCTGGTCGTACAGATCCGCCAAAACGCATGTAAGCTTTGCTTCGAGAGCTAAAGCGAATAATATGAACGTGCATTTTGGGCGTGCCTATCTGCAGAACAAGATGCGTGCGCAATTTTTCCCTCCCAAGTGGGCGGTCACGGTTTCGCGACTTCAAAATCCCCCCTCCCGCCCCAAGGCTCCGTTACGCTTATCAATGCATCAACGACGTATTCTGATGATGCCGCGACAATCACATAGCGTCAAGCCTTGTATCGAGTTGCCGCCGCTGGTAAAGCCCTGTATGCGCGGCTATTCTATTGGGAGCGGTTGAGCAGCGGCGCGCGAGCACGTATCTACTTCATATTTTGGATCTTTCGCGCGCTTCCGTTTTTTTTATTGAAAAAACCAACGAGGAAACGCTGAGCACAAAAGAAATGCTAGATTCAGAGGCTATTTGAGGTGCCCTACAGCTTTGTAATTGATATGTTCCGATTCAAGCAATAATATAAAAGTTCGACAATTAAACGCAAATAATTAATACTTCGCGATTAAATACATACTGGTTGCAAGTGCACACGACTACCGCTACTATTCTGGCGGTACGATTTCTCTACAACACTTGGGCTTTTTTTAAAGCTTGGTCCAAGGTAACTGGGAGTCCAGGTGGAGTTGTCACAGTTGTTGGGCTTTTCAGGAATCGCGTCCCCACATGCGTTGTCGCACCAGCTGCGACTTGTACAGAGCTACCAGATGCCGAGCGAACAACAGACCGACACTATCTCATAGCATCTAGAATTTCGGGACCTTTAGGGCTTTAAGCATCAACCGAGCACTGTGAAAAGGCCTGCCTGAGCTACAGAAGCCTTAGGAGAATGTCAACTCGGTTTTCCGCAATTGCGCCAAAAGCGGCTGTGGTCAGCGAGGAGATGCTGGCGAGCGCGGCTGGCCTCGGTAAGCTCCGAATTTTCTTACACTCATCAGCTTTCCGAACAAACCATGAATGCTTTTGCGTGGCGGGCAACTTTGCAGAGCTGCTGCCTGCGAAATCTTGTTGCCAATTGGAAGCAAAGTTCAACTAACCATATTTCGTTTCAATGGTTGCTACTGGCTGTTAAACATTCCTCGGAGAAACAATAAATATTTCATAGGCGGTTATGAAGTTTGTCGTGAAATGATAATTTTTGATTACCAGACTTGAATAAAGGAGTATGAAATGTCTAAAGTTATGTGCTTAGATTATACAAATACTAATTTAATATTCGTAAAGGTTATGTCAGTTTTTGGTGTGGAACTTTCTTAGTATAACAACGTTACCTTCTGATCATCGTGTTGTTTCAACGACTAATTGACAATTTAACCCATGCGAAGCTGTTCATAGGAAGCTGGCGCCTAAATAGGGCTTTTCGTCTATTTTGTTGCTGTCCCCTTCCTATTGGAAGGCATTGAAATTATATCAGTTTGAGCCTTACTTTGATAAAAATGTTAGAGTTAAGAGGAAGCTTTAGCTCGAGTGCTCCTATCTAAATACATGTAAAAGAAGAATTCGTTTTTCTCGGCAACCACTGCACCAAATTTGACGAGGTTTGTTGCATTTAAAAGAAAAACTTAAAATCTAGTGACTGTTGGTTTAGAATTTTCGACTTAGGTCGTCAATCGTTTATTAAAAATTGGCGAAAATCAAAAATTTTCAAAAAACGAACCTATCAAGTTTACAACTCTGTAACTCAACCACTAAACATTATAATACAATTCTGTGAATTGCATCTAAAAGTACATCCATAGCGGACAAAATTGATATGTTACACATGAATATAAAAAAATTTAATCATAGGGAAATACAACTTTTGTAAAACCGTTGTAACCAACGTAACAAATTCATGTAAGATGTAAAATGACAAATTGAATTTGTCCGCTTTGAATGATCTAATGGATGCCGTTTACAGAACCGCGATATCAGTTCTTGATGCATAGCTATCAACTTGTAAACTTCGTGCTTTTATTTTTTTCAAACGGTCAAATATTTGAAAATCGTTTTAGGAAAATTCAAGCCCTAAATCGAAATTCCGCTTGCAACAGTCACTAGAATTTAACTTTCTCTTTCAAATGCAACAAATTTCATCAAAATCGGTGCAGGGGTTATCTCATAAAAACGTTTTTGCGTTTTACATGTATTTGAATAGGCCGCGTCGGAGATGGGCCCGAGCTAAAGCTTCCTCTTAACGGGAACCGAGTAGAAGGTGACAGTGACCTGTAGAGAGATTTCCAACGGTACATCGAACAAAACTTTGAACACTCCTTTGATGTATGTAAAATATCTGCTGTATGGGAAGTAAAAAGAATACGAGATGCAGTCCCCTAATAAGTAACGTTCTCGCTCTACCGTATCTGAAATCTTTAATGTAGCCAAACAATTAACAAGTCACCTTCTCAGAGTGCAACTCTGGGCAAATCAGCAGGTAATAATATCCGGCATATGTTTGATGCGTCGTGAAAAGTGTTTTAGGTGGTAAATGTACACATATTTAGAATTGACTCCAGCTTCATATGCGTATTTTTGTAAGGGCCATATTTCTCGCCGTACTTGTTAAAATTTTTCCCAGCTGAGAAATTTCCCTTGGTTGCCTGTTTTCCTAATTACTTGTTAGAAGTGTTTGTTTATGTGCTATATATGGAATGAATGTTATTTTTTCTTGCGTATAATGCAGGAAAAATCAGTTCATGATGTTGACCCGACCTGCTATAAAGTCTAGTAGTACTATTATCTAATCAGTCAGCATGAAATTCAGCCTCGGGTACTATCAAAGACCAACATAGTCTTGTGCGTTGATTGTGACAACAAGAAGAAAGCATGACAACAATGCATTATGCTAACCTAGGACCAATTCGGTCTTTATAACGGTGCCGTCATTCATTTCTTACACAATGTTCTTATGAAATATTCAGTTTTCTAGGCTTTTTAAACCTCCTTGTGCCTCTTGTAGCGCTAAAAACTTTGACAGGTGCGCTGATTGAATTAAGTTCAATTTGACTGAGGAAGCCAAAAGTCTCGCGCATTTCGAAAGAAACTATGGCACTGACTTTAGAGGGTACCAGCGCATACGTTGTTGTCTAGTGCGCCGTAAATCATGTTGAATAACCAATGTATAAGGTAGGATGACTGCAGTGCCAATTTCACGATAAAGTTCTCCATAACATTTTTGACTCACGTAGTTCCGCTTCCTCCTCGCGTTGGCAAAGGTATGCAGCGCTTCAGGTGCCAACCTGGCATTGATATGGAAATTTATGTTTGCGCATCTAGGGGGCGGCTCGCGCAAACATCTACTACATACCTCAGTTTGCGGAATTTATGGAGGTTATGGAGTTTATGGAGCGCTAGTATTGGCTTACGCTATTACTGTTCCGCAGCTTTATTGAACAGTCCTTACTTGACCCCAACATTACGCATACAACCACTTTATTGGCGTTTTCTCTCTTCTGCTTGAGGAGTTTCCAGCGGCACCAAAACTTAGGTAAGTTGTGGGGGAGGACGTGGCCTGAGCGAAATTTCAATGTTGTGCCTAATTCACGTGGGAGACAGAGCTCATGTCTATAGTCTGTGCTCGATGCGCCGGTGTCAGCTGGCCTGAAGCCAATGTGTTCTTTTCTTTTTGAAATTTCCGATTGATTTCTGGTTCTTCGATTCAAGATATCTGCCCACTTTTGTACAATTAAATTAGGCACTTAGAGGTATTATAGTTCATATTAGTGAACAAAAACAACGTCAAAATAAAGCTTGGAACACGAAAGACGAAGAAAGTTAGCATAATAATATGTACAGAGCAGTAATAATGCACAATTAGCGAAAGCAGGCAGAAAATAAACAACATTACAAATATTAAAGAAAAACACATAAAGCGCGACCAGAGGCGTGGCTTCAATCATTAATATGTCTGGGCCAATCTTAAATATAGTGCATCCCAAAAATGTGGCCCCATACCCAAGGTAATGCAATCTGAACAACAAACAGCATGATACATAAATTTGCCCAAGAACACAAGGCATTGGAAGAAAATGCTGTTTACTCACCTTTTTATTATGAGTGTTAACGTCTCTAGTACGCGATCTACTTTTTTTTTAATTTTTATTGATATGAAAAACGTGCTGAGAGTGCATGGACGAGATAACTCTATTATTTCTCTAGTAGCGCTGTCGAACCTCAAATTCATCTATAACGTACGTGTGACTAATGTAGCGAAAGCTTTTGAAAACGAAAAGGAATTGCAAGCTGTCAAGCAGTTTGACGCTGATTGAAAAGCGAAAATGGCCCCGCAACCACAGCAGTCCTTCCTGATTTTGAAATCCTACAGTCAATTTGTAAACGTAGGATTGCTACATCAAGTAAACTCAAATTTCTAACTTCTCTAGGTGGGATTCAACCTATTTCAGTCACGTCCAATTTTTAGTGCATTGAATTTAGAAATATTTAGAATGCTTTTTGCAAAGATGCATGCAACAAGAATGTAAATGTATCATCATCATCATCATCATCATCATCATCATTATAATCAACACCACCACCACCACCACCGCCATCCTAAGCGTATTTTATGCCAACTGCCGGACAAGGGCCTCTACCTACGACCTCCAATTATCCCTTTTGCATGTTCTACAGTACAATCTTCTTTTCAGGAGCTATAGCTTGTTAGCGTAGGAAACTATCCCTAATTTTTCATTCCTAAATTATTATCAAACCCACAGATGTGCTCCGCCGTGGAGGCAACGCTGCTGACGCGGCGCTTGCCATGACAGCCTGCATGCAGGTTCTTCAGCCATATGCCACCGGCATTGGAGGTGACTGCTTCGCCGTGCACTACGACGCCCGCACAAAGAGCGTTCGCTGCGTCGATGGATGGTGAGTGGCAGGGGAGCGCGTGCACAGCCCTGATACACTCATAGCTCGACATTTGTCAGTTAGTTTAGTTTCTATATAACCCAAAGGAGCGTTCTCGTTCCAAACACGACAAAAGTTGGACCGCGCTATTGACGTGCACAACAGAAACTGAGGGGCCTGGCTTTCGTGAGGCACGAGCACACGAAACTAACAGATATTGAAGCCTAGGAAAGCATAGTACAGTGTGGGTCAGGCTACCGATCGCGTCAAGTTATTTGTTTTGCTCATTTTCGTTTAGCGCATCACTTCTACATTATACATAAAAGGTCAACAATGTCCTCCTCCTTTCCCTTGGCATTTATTACGTGCCGGGTACATGTGGTTTATATAACGGAATAACAAATAACACAAGACAAAGTATATTATTGCAGACCCTTGGGAGTACCGCGCGGCAGAAGTGCGGTGGGAGGCTGTTAACGTTGCTCAGCTGTTTCCTACCACTTCACTGGTTTTGTGAACATGTATATTTCTAGAAAGAATAGTGCCAACGCAACTAAGTACTCTTCACCTCGGTAAGCCACTGTCATTCTGGTGGGCTCACATATTTCAGCGGTTACCTATCATTTATTAACAGCAGCGTACCGCTGATACTGAGAAGTAATATTCAAGAAACGTTCCACAGTAATCCGCATCTGGTTGAGCGGTTGACTCAATCATATCTTATCCCACACGCGAATATTGACTTCTCGGTAGCTGTAATCTCATTAACGAACGCATTTAATCAAACAAACTATCCACAGTATTCGCAGGAAGGTTGATGTCGCTTAACTGCACTTTAAGCTGTGAGAAACGCTATCCGACCGATAGCAAAGCATGTCATGGTCGCTCAAATTATATCGGGATTCTTCTAGGCAGGCTGGATGTTTTCTACAGCCATACGCACATGGTAATGTTCCTCATGGCCTTATTTCATGTGCGAAACTCTGAATGTACGCAGTACAGCTTCGAATGTGTCTCCATACCTGTCTTTGTTCGTATGTATTAAATGCCTAATCTGTCCAACCTTCCTCTGAAAATTTATGCCACTTTTAGAGTTCTTCATACGGACTGCTAAGAGTTCATCTTTTTGTAGTTGTTGTTTGCGGCTGCAGATCTGTGTCTTCTCAATATCATTATCCTTCTTCATAAACTTAGTTATATTCCTTTGCGCGTGAAGCTTTTAAACTATGTGCCACAAAAAGAAGTTTTTCGAAACGTCAAGCACAGAACTGACGCAGTTGTTAAACGTCAGCTTTGTGGTTCCATATATGGGATCCCATACTATGCCGAAAATGCTAGTAACTGTCACACACGTTTATGACAACAGTTTTCGCTCACACGAAAAGACTGACATCCTGTTACAGTACTCAATTGTCCCATAACTGCCTGTTTATGTAAAAACCTTTAACTATGAGGTTTTATATGCCAAAACCGCGATCTGATTGTGATGCATGTCGTAATGGGGGACTACAATTATTTAGCAGAACTGGGGTTCTTCAACAGGCACCTAAAGCAAAGTACACGGGTGTTTTCGTATTTCGCCTCATGGAAATGCGGCCGCCGTGGCCGGGCATTTTTATTCGGAACATGCCAACCTTAGGGTGTAGCTTTGCGCGTACTCAACTCAAAGAAAAGGCAAAGTTTGAGAAGATACGTCGTACTGATGCCTTAAGTTTACCTAGAATACGTATGTTTCCTGATTGGATAGCGTTTATGTTTAAGAATCTGCAAAGAGACGTAGCATACAACAATATAAGTACTACGGATATTGCGCTGAAAACCTCAGCTTAGCTTTTGCACAATATAATTATATGCGCAATCTGAAACGTGTGTTTTGCTCTGGACGTCATTCGCCATCTATGTTCATTCCTAGGAGCCCACATGGTCGTAAAATATGCGGTTCTTCTCTTCTAAGGTATACGTTTAAGTCTTGATGCCGGGACCCTTTCCCACAAGTTTATTACAGAGGTGGACTATCGTGAAACATCATAGGAATATTAGAGCCACGCGTGCATAGAGATGCTTCACAAATCCACGAAACAAATAATTGATTTCTGTGTGATCCCATCAATAACCACTTAATGAATAAAAGGCACGCCTTAGTTGGGGACCTACCCACCGCGGATGCTTAGTGGCTTTAGCGCTCGGCTGCTAAGCACGAGCTCACAGGATCGAATACCGCCTACGGCGGCCGCATTTTGACGGGGGCGAAATCCGAGAAGGTCTCGTGTATTTAGATTTCGGTGCACGTTACAGAACCCCAGATGGTCTAAATTTTCAGAGTCCTTCACTTTCGCGTGCCTCATAATCAGGCCCTGGCTTTGGTACGTAAAGCCCTATCATTAATTTTTTTAGATGGGGACTATTGACTCCCTTTGAGCACTTGAGATTCTTTAACGTGCGCCTGAAAAGTGCACGAGCATTCTTGCGTCCATTTCCAGCACCTGTCTATCTATCTATCTATCTATCTATCTATCTATCTATCTATCTATCTATCTATCTATCTATCTATCTATCTATCTATCTATCTATCTATCTATCTATCTATCTATCTATCTATCTATCCATCCATCTATCTATCTATCTATCTATCTATCTATCTATCTATCTATCTATCTATCTATCTATCTATCTATCTATCTATCTATCTATCTATCTGTCTGTCTGTCTGTCTGTCTGTCTGTCTGTCTGTCTGTCTGTCTGTCTGTCTGTCTGTCTGTCTGTCTGTTGTGAAGGTGTTTATTGACAGGGTGCGCAAGGAGAGAGAGACCGAACTCGGTGCGGTAGTCAAAAACCCTGCGAGCAGTCCGAACCAGCCCCGTGCGTAAAGCGCTGGTGATGCGCCTGACTGACCGGCACTTCGTTACATTTCATACGCTGAAGATGCCCCGGGCTAACCGGCGCTTCTTCTTCGTTACACCATCTTTGTATGTATATGTATGTTCGCATCGAACCATTTTCCTGCCTATCTGGCTAAATGGGTAGCACGTGGTAGAATGGTTAGCGCATCGGGTTCCTGTGCTCAGGTAACAAGGTCCCAGACCAAGATCGGTTCAACTTGGCTCTTTCACTATGTCACTATGTATGTACATACATGACTCTCTTCAACGAAGCTCTTTTCACGCTGGCACGTGCCCCTATAGATGCGGGACTGTGTAGGCATCGGTGTTCCAAGAAACCCTTTGACGTGGACTTGAAGCTCTAGGTATGTGCAGCTTGGTCTTTTCTGACCTTCGATAATGCTCTTTAACGCCGAGTTGCGTAACTAGATATGTGCGCTGAAAATTTGCCGCTACAAAATGACTAATAAATACCTGTAACATTAATGGATGGGAAGCGGAATCAAACCCATGGCACAAAGGTTCCTCAAGTAAAAGGCCCCGTCTGATTAGGAGGCTGCGGAAAAAATTGACTGGTGTATGTGACCCTTTTAAATGAATGCTTCGCCGAATTGGGTCATTGAGTACGGATCAGAGAGTGTGAGCAAGCAAAGGAACAATTCTCAGTGTTCGCCGGCACTATTATGCCGTGCGTTTCGTCTCGAGTGCCACGAGTGGACTTCTCGGCAGCGCACTGGATGTAACAGCGTGTCCAAAAAGAAGGGCGTTAGAGGAGCCCGACTGCCGCATGATGCACTTCCGAGCCCTCACACGCACCGGTGCGCCATGAATTTAGGACGCCACACCAGGCTTCGGGGTGGCCGCGCTGTGCGCCGTCGAGTGTTCTTAGTGTTCTTAGCAGTTACCCGAGGGATTTTGCCTTGATGTGCTGAACCTTCATGTCGACTATGAGGGCGGGTCTACTTGTTGCTAGAAGACCAGTTGTACATGCATTGACTATGGACTCTCATCGCAGGGTCTGGTGCGTTAAGTCGGGGGGATGCACACCAACGTATCACGGCAGGTCAGCGTAGGAAGTGATCTAAACCGCATGCGCGTAACTATATCTATATCCACGTGGCATATGGCACGCAAAGAAAGACCCCCAGGAGTATGCCGCCTGCCAATAACTGCCTACGTGGCTATCGCGGAGGAACTTAAAGAGCACCTGCGTTTGAAAAAAATGTACGAACTGTGACGAATATATCAGGCGACAGAGACGGAGTATGAAAATGCATGAAACTCACACGAATACACCCCTTGGATTGCGTTGTAAGGGATGCTGGGACCTGGAAGTGCACGAGCATTTCCAAGCGCGCAAGTGAGCAAAGAGGCACCATTGCAGAGCTGTCAAGCAAATGCCCGCCGACCAATGCCAGGCCCCTTGAATTTGATACGTCCGACGTAAAGAGGCCCCGCAAGAAATTGTGCAAAGAAATGTTGGCGAATGTGATTACTGTCGGCTCTTTCAGTCATCGTGTCTCCTAAAAAAATCTGCTCGATGAACGCTTGTGTTTGTACTGTGAAAACTGAGAATTTATTTGTTCGTTCTCCCCTTTCATTTCCCTTTTCCTGTTCTCCAGTGTAGGATAGCCCACCGAGTTCAGCCTTGTTAACCTCATTGCCTTTCCCTCGTATCTGCGAATATCATCATGAAGAACATAGAGATGAGGACACCGGCCACCACGTGTCCGATCTTGAGGGACACCTTGCAAGCAACTTGAAGAAACTGTTCGCATTCCCGCCTGCACAACTGCCAGAAGCTCCTCCGGCCTCCCATGCAAGGGCACTGAAGATAGTGTAGACAAATGCAAGCGTGTCATAACACCACTCGCACTTGACCGAGGCCTTGTGCGCATTGGGGCCTATGAAACAGAGCGATTGGACAATATACCAGCGGGACTGGTGAAATGTTTGGGCAACACAGCCCGAGAGTGCCTCGCTATAATATCTACCGGCATCCTGCATCGTGAACCCATTCAACCAGACTAGCAATGCGGACGCATTAGGTTCTTGTCTAAGGAGGCTCTAAACAATGGAGTGCTAAAGTACTACAGGCCACTCATGGTCAACAGTGTGTTATACCACCTGTTCGCGCAGGTAGTCAAAAAGTGGATCTCCTCATGGGCCGAAATTAATGGCGTTCTTACTCAAAAAGCAGAACCGCTCACTGAAGGACAGTCTGTTTGTGTTTAGCCAGACGGTGGAGGGGGTGCAAAAGTAGCTGTGAACTTAGTAGGATGCTTTCTGGACGTTCCGGAAGTGTATGACGGGGATCTGCAAGACCAGATACTGCGCCGCTTGGTTGAATTAAGCATGTAGAACAGATCGACTAATCATCTTCGTAAGATGTATGCAAGAAACACCGTTCTTTCCTGCTTTAACGGGCTCACCACGACACCGGTGGCAGCACGCAGAGGACTGAAGCCAGGGTGCTTTCTGTCCCCCTTAATTTATGTGGTATATATGTCGGTGATGAAGGCTGATCCGGAGTGGCCTCCGATTTCAGTTGAAGTACATGGTGGACGGTCAGCCGAACTCTTGGAGATTGCTGGGGCTGTTGTTTGCGGAAGACAAAGTGCTCCTTGCCGAGAACGTAGAGCACGCATAGCGGTCGGTCTCTTTGGCTACTGCCTACCTCTCTCGGCTGGAACTGAAGTTGAATGCAAGGATGTCTATGGGGCTGCAGTTTTCCGGTTCTTAAGAGGAAGCCTTAGCTCGGACCAAACTCCGACGTGGCCTATTCAAATACAAGTAAAACGCAAAAACGTTTTTCTGAGATAACCCGCCGCCGATATTAATTAAATGTTTTGCATGTGAGAGAAAAAGTTTAATTCTAGGGACTGTTGGAAACGGAATTTCGATTTATGTCCCGAATTTTGTTAAAAGATTTTAAAAAATTCGGAAAAACGAAAAATATAGACGCAGGAAATTTATGAAAAATAATAGCTCTGAATTACGAACAGATATCGCAGTTCTGTAAACGGCATCCATTCGATCATTCAAAGCAGACAAATTTCATCTGTCAATTTATGTCTTATGTGAATTATTACGTTTCTTACAAGGGTTCTGCTAAAACTGCATTCCCATATTACAAAATTTATATAGATTCACGAGTAACACAACAATTTTGTACGCTTTAGATGTACTATCAAATGCAATTAACATAATTGTGATATTAAATTCCTTGGTGTGGTACAAAGTTGTAAACTTGGTAGTTTCGTTTTCTGAAAATTTTAAAGTTCTGCAAATTTTCAAAAAAACATTGACGACCTAAATCGAAAATTCGGAAATACAGAGTCACAAGATTTTAGGTTTTTCTTGTAGATGCAACAAACCTCGTCAAATTTGGTACAGTGGTTGCCGAGGAAAACGATTTCTCATTTCACACTTATTTGGATAGGAGCACCCGAGCTAAAGCTTCCTCTTAAGGTGACACACTCCTGATTCTTCCCAATAATACCACTATACCATGGGTCACCGAATACCGTTTCCTTGGTGTAATGCTTATTTCGTCATAAAAGGTTTTGGAGCAACACGATGACCACTTCAAACGGGTTGCTAAGATAGCATGCAATTTGCTGCGCAGACAATGTATGTGGGTTTGGAGTCGTCCTTGAAGGTGGTAGGCGTGCTTGGTCTCAACTTTGTTATTGGTGTTGTATGCCTCTCAGCGAACGTGTGAGGATGAATAGAACGCAGTCAACGCTAAGTTGGGAGAACAGTTATGGGTTATCATGGGCGCGTCGCTGTCGAGGCGTTTCAGGGCGACATCCGCCATCCTTCTTTAGAGGCAAGAGAAGCGACCCGCAAGATTTCATTCGACGGCCGTCTAAGGGTAATGAACTACAAAAGGTGGGCTCGACAAGTGTTAGGATATCTACATTTCAAGGATGTACAAGCTCAGTGTAGTAGACGCCTATACATTATTCAGCGTATATCTGGGTTGTTCGCTCATTTTGTGCAGGAACACAGCGAACCCCAGTGGGCGAAGGCATTGAGGGCTCAGGCTAGGCAAGAGGAGCCGGGTTATGGCAATCCGGAATGCTTTATAAACGAAAGCTGCAATCCTACAGCACCCAGAAAACAACCATTGCAGTGTAAAATGTATATGAAAACGGCGATCGGGGCGGCCTTTGTTTACAGGCTCGCGCAGGAACTCTACACGCTCTTGCGTATCAACGGCACTGACCCAAAACGGGAAGTGTTGGCAACAAAGTGCCGGGCGTGTGGAGAAAAGGAAGGGAACGCCGATAATCTGGTTTTGGGCTCCAGAAGCCTCACGTGAGCCAAGCCACACAGAGAGGACCACGTTACTCGAAGCGCTGACATTTACCGTTGTCGTGCAACCATACGCTCGTGATGAAACCGATGGTACTCCTGAAGGACTCGCAATAGCAGTGTCCACCACGAAGAAAAAGCTGCAAAAGTGGTGGAGTGTAGCGAGCGCACGTCCTTCAACTGAAGTTAGATCATCAGTCAATATGACAATTAGGATATTGTTCCTTTTTACTGCTTTTTATTTTTCTCTTCTTTTGCGACATTGCTATTTCGTTATTCAATACTTCTTATCATGGCTAGAAGGCAGCACTAGCGCCCGACCGTTCTAGAAGGTAGAAACCAATATTAACATCGAAGCGCTACAGTGGAGTCTCGATGCCGTGTATGCCTCACACATAATTTGTTTCAATGGTGGCAATACGTTGTGTGGCTATATTTATTCAGTGCTAAAGCATTGCCTTTGAAATGTTTCTGTAGAATTTCTTTTGGTGCTCGTTTCCTTTCGCTGCTCTTGATGTGATAGAGCCACACCAACTAACCCAGATCCAAGTCTTGATGCAGAATTGCTCTATTAAAGTTCTACTAGCAAATACAAAGGCGATTAGAGCACGCCAATTGCAAGAATGAGCACCTTAATATAAAGGTTACAGTCTGCGGATTGTAGGCTCACCTCAGTAGGAAGCAAAATAAAACTATTTGAACTTTAGTAAGCCTTCTTCAAAAGCGAACGAGACATAACAGTTTCTAGAACAACAGCAAAAGAAAATCGCCTTACAGCGTGATTGAATATAAATGGCTGTAGAGAGCATTTTCGAGGAGCCACCTCACGGTCTTCTAGTACTACCCCAACTACATAGAAAGTGTATTCTGAGGTGCACTGAAACATGTCATCACTAGCAGTTAACGACATTCCAGCAAAAACCACACACATAAGAACACCTAAACATAATGCGCCGAATTCACAAAGCTTTCGTTCGTAAGTGCTGTTCTTCATTGGCTGATAGCACGACGCTAATGATATGTCCTACATCATTATTAGCTGGCAAGAACGCGTTTAGAGTAGTAACATATTGTGAATGCGGGCCCAGTACCCTTATTCATGAAACGTCTTACGCTATAATATTTAATAAACAAATCTCAGCCAGTCTGGATGGTGCACATGCATATAAATAAACGACCTCGGGCTCAGCAGCGCGATGCCTTAGCGGCACCTTGTTTTTTCATCCTCTTTCATTAAGAATAATTTATCGTTTCATTATTTCATTTATTAAGCACAAGTAATTTGCCCTAAGGTGTCCTTGGTGGCAAGGTTTGTTATCTTGTTACGATATGACTAATAAAAAATCGGGCCCATGGGTTAGCCCCCTTTCGTCTCGTTTAATACTCCGCAAAGGCATAGGAATGCATAAAAATAGCTACAATAATGAGAAATGTGCTAAAAACTTTCATAGATTTAAGAGCGTCAAGTACCTAGCCAAATACTGCAGGTGACAAGCGTAACTCCTTGCCAGGGCCTAGTGAACCTTTGTAGGCCAGCCTACGCCAAAACATCGCTGGAGCGCGGTGTGCATATGAACTAGCTGTTCCAAGCGGTGGACAGTGGTAGTGCGAGCACGAAACGTGTAAGCGTCTTGGCGTGGAAACACAAAGGTTGCTGTGGATTCTGGATGCTTGGCCGTGCATAGGCGGTTGTTTAGGTCAATCACGTTAGTAACAGCTTTTCCCGCTATCGCTGATTTTTGCCACTAAAGCAGGGCTCAGGCAGACATATATTGGAATGCCCCATAACCGAGTTAGAACTGCGACCTGGTTTACTCAGTCGCTAAAGCTGTCTGCAACCAGATTTTCATTAACGCTATATCAATTCCACCTTCCAGTCGACAGCGTTTGTGCGGTACTTTCTGCGCTTGAGAATGGTTGTCATGCTATGGTACATAACAGACGTACAAAACACGCAGCGGCAGGAGCCCAGCCGCGCTTACGCTGGAGATGGTGGAGTCCAAGAGCAGCTATGACTGGACAAGTGAGAGGTACATGTACGGCTTGCAGGCGACTGTTCCCGGTGCAGCAAAGGCCTGGTTCCACATCGCTACTCGTTTCGGCTCTGGAAAGGTGAGTCTCGCTGCGTGAGTGCTGTCAGCGTAGTCACACCTATAATGAAACTGGTTTTAAAATGCTGGAGTAGGGAGTGAATCAAATCATTTCCCGGTCCTCAGTGAAAGTACTCTAGAAGTTTGAGAAAACTACCAAAAGAATGAGGTATAACTCTATGCCAATTGTATTCGATTATTGAGGCAGTTCCTGAGAAATTTGCATCGAACAAGTGATAACAATATAGCCGCTGTTTGTTTTTGCTAAATCATTGGGAAAAAGGTCATATTTTTGATTCCCTGTGCGCAATTCAGTAGTAGAACAAATAGTTATCGTTTGTTGTGTGAATTACACTACACACTCATTACTAACCTGTAAACTTGCACTGCTAGGTGCCTACGTTGGCCATCTAAAACTACATGTGTGGCTGGTGAAAAAAGGGGCTAATTTTTGACCAATGTTTTATTTTCAGCTTCAATTTCCAATAATTGTGATAAGTTGTAATTAGAAGATCACTGTTTTTCGTCACAGCAGTAGAGGATGCATACGTCGAAGCTAGAAAAACCAGTATACCTGCTGACTGGATATCACTTCATTGCTGCTCACATTTCTAGTTCACAAGTGAGACACCTGGCTTAGAGGGAAGTGCAAAATTTATACTTACAGTTTGATAATATGTGGGATCAAAATTCGATTGCTCGTATAGGCAATATTCGACTGCACCACCTAATAATGTTGATTTTGGCAAAGTCGCGATATCTACAAAAGAAAATTTTTCATAAATGTATATTAACTCGTACACCCTTTCAAAGACCTAGCAAACAGCAAGTGATATTGCTGAAGCCAGTAATACCACCGATGGTTATTTGGTGATTGCATATTTTACATTGCGAGGAACACGCCCCTGAGCTCCAGTATAAATCGGATAACGCACATCAAAGGAGCTCTATTGAGATCAGAGTTTCCACAAAAATTAAAATTACTTGCACACTGATGCCAATGAGAAACATGGGCATCATCATCATCATCATTTTTCAGCCTTGTCACGCCCACTGCAAGGCAAAGGCCCCTCCCATACTTCTCCAACTACCCCGGTCATGTACTAATTGTGGCCATGTTGTCCCTCCAGACTTCGTAATTTAATCCGCCCACCTAACTTTCTGCCCCTCCCTGCTACGCTTCCCTTCCCTTGGAATCCAGTCCGTAACCCTTAATGACCATCGGTTATCTTCCCTCCTCATTACATGTCCTCCCGATGCCCATTTCTTTTTCTTGATTTCAACTAAGATGTCATTACCTCGCATTTGTTTTCTCAACCAATCGGCTCTCTTCTTATCCCCTCCCCCTTAACGTTACACCTATCATGCTTCTTTCCAAGGCTCGTTGCGTCGTCCTCAATTTAAGTAGAACCCTTTTCGCAAGCCTCCAGGTATCTGCCCCGTACGTGAGTTCTGGTAAGACACAGCTGTTTTAAACTTTTCTCTTGAGGGATAATGGTAACCTGCTGTTCATGATCTGAGAATGCCTGCCAAATGCGCCCCAGCCCATTCTTATTTTTCTGGTTATTTCAGTCTCATGATCCGGATACGCGATCACCACCTGCCCTATGTATTCCCTTACCCCTTCCATTGACTCGCTACTTATTGTAAACTGCGGTTCTCTTCCGAGACTGCTAAACATTATTTTAGTTCTCTGCAGATTAATTTTTAGACCCACCCTTCTGCTTTGCCTCTCCAGGTCAGTGAGGATGCATTGCAATTTGTCCCCTGAGTTACTAAGCAAGGCAATCTCATCAACGAATTGCAAGTTGCTAAGGTATTCTCCATTAACTCTTATCCGCAGTTCTTCCCAATACAGGCCTGTGAATACCTCCTGTAAACACGTTGTGAATAGCATTAGAGAGATCGTATCTCCGTGCCTGACGCCTTTGTTTATTGGGATTTTGTTGCTTTCTTTATGGAGATCTATGGTGGCTATGGTTTTCGCGAAATGCGAAAACACCCGTGTACTTAGAATTAGGTGCACGTTAAAGAACCTCAGGTGGTCGAAATTTTCGGAGTCCTCCACTACGGCGTGCATAATCAGAAAGTGGTTTTTGTCACGCAAAACACCATAATTCAATTTTTAATTTAACTCCTACGGGGACAGTAGAGTATCCGTCTCCAGTGCAAGAGGACCGTGATTCACATCCCGGTGCCGCGCAATTCTCCACCGAAAAAAAAACCATGTGTTGAGAAAATTGCACAAACAGGCCTGGAGTGCGGCCTGATCCCGGTGACCAGAACCGGTAACGCACTCTCTCACCAGAGCAGGATTGGCCACCCTGGTGCAGTACTTGGCCACAACCTCCTATATCAGTCCCCAGCAGCCGCGAAGCAACTGACCACGGCGGCGGTCAGATCTGTAACGCTGCAGAGGGTGCTAAGAATACCTGGTTCCGGACAGGCCACCATTGGAATCTGAACCTGGCAACGTTTAACCCTAGAACGCTATCTAGTGAGGCGAGTCTAGCAGTGTTATTGGAGGAATTAGACGGTAGTAAATGGAATATAATAGGGCTCAGTGAGGTTAGGAGGACAAAAGAAGCATATACAGTGCTAAATAGCGGGCATGTACTGTGTTACCGGGGCTTAGCGGAGAGACCAGAACTAGGAGTCGGATTCCTGATTAATAAGGAAATAGCTGGTAACATACAAGAATTCTATAGCATTAATGAGAGGGTGGCAGGTCTTGTTGTGAAACTTAATAAGAGGTACAAATTGAAGGTGGTACAAGTCTATGCCCCTACATGCAGTCATGATGATCATGAAGTCGAAAGCTTTTATGAAGACGTGGAATCGGCGATGGATAAAGTCAAAACAAAATACACTATACTGATGGGCGACTTCAATGCCAGGGTAGGCAAGAAGCAGGCTGGAGACAAGTCAGTGGGGGAATATGGCATAGGCTCTAGGAATAGCAGAGGAGAATTATTAGTAGAGTTTGCAGAACAGAATAATATGCGGATAATGAACACCTTTTTCCGCAAGCGGGTTAGTCGAAAGTGGACGTGGAGGGGCCCGAATGGTGAGACTAGAAATGAAATCGACTTCATACTCTGCGCGAACCCTGGCATCATACAAGATGTAGACGTGCTCGGCAAGGTACGCTGCAGTGACCATAGGATGGTAAGAACTCGAATTAGCCTAGACTTGAGGAGGGAACGGAAGAAACTGGTACACAAGAAGCCAATCAATGAGTTAGCGGTAAGAGGGAAACTAGAGGAATTCCGGATCAAGCTACAGAACAGGTATTCGGCTTTAACTCAGGAAGAGGACCTTAGTGTTGAAGCAATGAACGACTATCTCATGGGAACCATTAAGGAGTGCGCAATAGAAGTCGGTGGTAACTCCGTTAGACAGGAAACCAGTAAGCTATCGCAGGAGACGAAAGATCTGAACAAGAAACGCCAATGTATGAAAGCCTCTAACCCTACAGCTAGAATAGAACTGGCAGAACTTTCTAAGTTAATCAACAAGCGTAAGACAGCGGACATCAGGAACTATAATATGGATAGAATTGAACAGGCTCTCAGGAACGGAGGAAGCCTAAAAACAGTGAAGAAGAAACTAGGAATAGGCAAGAATCAGATGTGTGCGTTAAGAGAGAAAGCCGGCAATATCGTTACTAATATGGATGAGATAGTTCAAGTGGCTGAGGAGTTCTATAGAGATTTATACAGTACCAGTGGCACCCACGACGATAGTGGAAGAGAGAATAGCCTAGAGGAATTGGAAATCCCACAGGTAACGCCAGAAGAAGCAAAGAAAGCCTTCGGAGCTATGCAAAGGGGGAAGGCAGCTGGGGAGGATCAGGTAACAGCAGATTTGTTGAAGGATGGTGGTCAGATTGTTCTAGAGAAACTGGCCACCCTGTATACGCAATGCCTCATAACCTCGAGCGTACCGGAATCTTGGAAGAACGCTAACATAATCCTAATCCATAAGAAAGGGGACGCCAAAGACTTGAAAAATTACAGACCGATCAGCTTGCTGTCCGTTGCCTACAAAGTATTAACTAAGGTAATCGCAAATAGAATCAGGAACACCTTAGACTTCTGTCAAGCAAAGGACCAGGCAGGATTCCGTAAAGGCTACTCAACAATAGACCATATTCACACTATCAATCAAGTGGTAGAGAAATGTGCAGAATATAACCAACCCTTATATATAGCTTTCATTGATTACGAGAAAGCGTTTGATTCAGTCGAAACCTCAGCAGTCATGGAGGCATTACGGAATCAGGGTGTAGATGAGCCATATGTAAAGATACTGGAAGATATCTATAGCGGCTCCACAGCCACCGTAGTCCTCCACAAAGAAAGCAACAAAATCCCTATAAAGAAAGGCGTCAGACAGGGAGATACGATATCTCCAATGCTATTCACAGCATGTTTACAGGAGGTATTCAGAGGTCTGGAGTGGGAAGAATTGGGGATAAAAGTTGATGGAGATTACCTTAGCAACTTGCGATTCGCTGATGATATTGCCTTGCTTAGTAACTCAGGAGACCAATTGCAATGCATGCTCACTGACCTGCAGAGGCAAAGCAGAAGGGTGGGTCTGAAAATTAATCTGCAGAAAACTAAAGTAATGTTTAACAGGCTCGGAAGAGAACAGCAGTTTACGATAGGTAGCGAAGCACTGTAAGGGGTAAGGGAATACATCTACTTAGGGCAGGTAGTGACCACGGATCCGGATCATGAGACTGAAATAACCAGAAGAATAAGAATGGGCTGGGGTGCGTTTGGCAGGCATTCTCAAATCATGAACAGCAGGTTGCCACTATCCCTCAAAAGGAAAGTGGATAACAGCTGTGTGTTACCAGTACTCACATATGGGGCAGAAACCTGGAGGCTTACGAAAAGGGTTCTGCTGAAATTGAGGAAGACGCAACGAGCTATGGAAAGAAGAATGATGGGTGTGACGTTAAGGGATAAGAAAAGAGCAGATTGGGTGAGGCAACAAACGCGGGTAAACGACATCTTAGTTGAAATCAAGAAAAAGAAATGGGCATGGGCCGGACATGTAATGAGGAGGGAAGATAACCGATGGTCACTAAGGGTTACGGACTGGATTCCAAGGGAAGGGATGCGTAGCAGGGGGCGGCAGAAAGTTAGGTGGGCGGATGACATTAAGACGTTTGCAGGGACAACATGGCCACAATTAGTACATGACCGGGGTAGTTGGAGAAGTATGGGAGAGGCCTTTGCCCTGCAGTGGGCGTAACTAGGCTGATGATGATGATGATGATGATGATGATGGTGGCTGTGGAGGCGCTATATATACCTTTCATTATTTTTACATACGGCACGTCTACACCCTGATCTCACAATGCCTTCATGACTGCTGAGGTTTCGACTGAATAAAACGCTTTCTCGTAATCAATGAAAGCTATATATAAGGGTTGGTTATTTTCCGAACATTTCTCTATCACCTGATTGATAGTGTGAATATGGTCTATTGTTGAGTAGCCTTTATGGAATGCTGCCTGGTCCTTTGGTTGACAGAAGGACCATGCAGGATTCCGTAATGGCTACTGAACAATAGACAATAGACAAACATCGTAAATTCTATCCAGTTTGTCGCCGGACAGGAGCGGCGAGCTCCGTTTATGATTTGCATTACCAGCGCAAACGTAGCGAAAATGTCATAATTACACACAGATCCTGTCTTTTACTATGGTAATTACGAGTAGTACACATGTATGCTTGTTGAAATTGCTGAAACGGCTCGGGCAAATGCTATGACTCAGTAAATGTATTCCTGCAGTTGCTAATGTAGACACGTCTCAGCCGCTCTATTATTCAAGTCTACTGCAGGGGGCAGTGCTCAGTCTCCGAGACAATGAAATGTGCTCGGGACACGAATTATTTCTATTAAATGCGTTTATCACCGGCATTGTGTATAGCAGCAAGGATTTAGAATACACACATTGTCATCCCTCCTTGCTAGCAATGGCCTCGGCCGTTGGACACTCGTCATGGCATTCTGAAGATTGTTTTCGCGAGGTCGTCTGCCGTGAAACAGATTTTTGCACGTGCATTAAGGTAACTCTTTCTTTTTAGAAAATTGTATTGATCCAATGAAAAAAATTCACAAGGTACACTTGCACAATAATTTCAGTTCTTATCACCATAGCTGAGAGGTTGGGCAAAGGGGTATGTTCACTGTGCCGTTCTTTGGGGTGACCTGGCGCCCCGTTCCAGAAAAGCAAGCTAAATGCGCATAGCAAGATACGGCGGCAACACCGCTATGCTACCGCGTGTAAATATCGGTAGTAACAGGAGAGTAATACAGCTGGAACCGTGCTACTTGGAAACATCTCCGGGCAGAGGGGCAGATGAGGTAGTGGGGGCAACGGAGGTGGCATAGTATATCAATGTAGTCGTGGCCTGAAGCACTCGGTGTGAGGCTTAGTACAGAGAGAGGATATTTACTGATACCACAACATGACGGGACGAGACAACAGTACTACCAGAGTTCCTGGAAGAAAGAGGGCGTCCAGGTGTGGTTCATCTTGTGAACGTTTATCTCAAACGCGGTCAAGTAATTCCTGTTTTCAAAAAAGGTGATCGCAAGCTTCTACAGAATTAGAGACCCATTTGCGTTCTTCCATTTTTTAATAAAGTTATTGCAAAACATATAGAAAAGCCTCTAACAAAATATTTAGCCAGATTTACTATTCCTTTCCCTTCTCAGTATGGTTTTTTTTTGCTTTTCAACTTATCTAGCACTCATAAATCTTACTGATTACCTCAAAAATTGATTGATGAAGATACATTTGAAGCCTGGGTATTTATTGGCATATCCAAGGCCTTCTACACAATTAATCAGACAATTCTCTGTGCAAAAGTTGAAGCCATTGGAATAACGTGTGCGCCTCTACTTCTAATCCACCGTTACAACATAGAAAACAAGTCGGTAACATTTATGGGTACTACATTAAAGAAGCTACTACTAACATTGGCGAACCAGATAGGTCCATATTACGTCCCCTACTTTTCTTCATTTGTATTAACGATCTGCATAATTGTATTTCTTCATCGAAGGGCGTTCTGCACGCTTACCGCCCTACTGTATTTAGTGCTAGCAATTGTGTAACCACGAAGATGTCGCCTAAATTTCCACATGGTGCCAACTTAATAAGCTCCAGATTAACCATATTGAGACCAGTTTTGTCTTTGCCTCGCTTCAGCGGTCGCCTTAGCTCCTTCAGTCTATCTCCATCAACAATCACGTAACCACTACAATTGATCATTGCACATATTTACGCATGGAATTTGATCGCCACCTTCAATTTCACTTTCAGATAACTAATGTGAAAAAATATGGCATAAGGAATACGCGTTTTGATGACAGCACGAATAAATATTTTTTATTTTCTACTTTCACGTCGCTTTATTATGCCTTTGTTCATTCTCATATAACTACAACATTGAATCATGGGGCAACACTTACAACGGTTACATAACTTCGTTGCAAGTCGTTCACAATTGAGCTATTTGCCTAATAACATATCCACCTCGTAATATAAGGTCAAATCAGCTTTTACACGCGCATGTTTTGATTGTGACATGTCTTGTCAAATATCACCTGGCTATATTTATTTTTACGGCATTAAACAATGAAAGTCCTGTAATCATCATACCAAAACCATACCAATCCGCCCACATAACATTCGGCCGCCCCCTGCTACGCTTCTCTTCTCTTGAAATCCAGTCCGTAACACTTAAGAACCATTGGTTATCTTCCCTCCTCATTACATGCCCCGGCCCACGCCCGTTTCTTTTTCTTTATTTCAACTAAGATGTCGTTAACTCGCGTTCGTTTTCTCACCGAATCTGCTCTCTTATCCCCCCATCTTAAACCTTAGACGCAGCATTCTTCTTTCCATAGCTCGTTGCGTCGTCCTCAATTTAAGTAGAACCCTTTTCATAAGCCTCCAGGTTTCTGCCCCGTAGGTGAGTACTGGTAAGACACAGCTGTTATACATTTTTCTCTTGGGGGATAATGGCAACCTGCTGTTCATGATCTGAGAATGCCTGCCAAATGTGCCCCAGCCCCTTCTTATTGTTCCGATTATTTCAGCCTCATGATCCGAATCCGCCGTCACTACCTTCCCTAAATAGATGTATTTTGTTACCACTTCCAGTGCCTCGCTACCTATCGTGAACTGCTGTTCTCCTCCGAGACTATTAAACATTACTTTAGTTTTCTGCAGATTAATTTTTAGACCCACCCTACCGCTTTGCCTGTCCAGGTCAGTGAGCATGTACTGCAGTTGGTCCCCTGAGTTACTAAGCAAGGCAATATCATCAGCTAATCGCAAGTTACTAATGTATTCTCCATTAACTCTTATCCCCTATTCTTCCTGATCCAGGTCTCTGAATACTTCGTGGAAACACGTTGTGAATATCATTGGTGAGATCATATCTCCCTGCCGGACGCCTTTATGTATTGGAATTTTCTTGCTTTCTTTATGGAGGGCTACGGCGGCTGTGGAGACGCTTAGATATATTTCAGTATTTTTACATACGCCTCGTGTACACCCTGATTCCGTAATGCCTGCATGACTGCTGAGGAATCGACTGAATCAACCGCTTCCTCGTAATCATTGAAAGCTATACATAAAGGTTGGTTATATTCCGCACATTTCTCTATGACCCGATTGATAGTGCGAGTATCGTCTATTGTTGAGTAGCCTTTATGAAATCCTGCCTGGTCCTTTGGTTTACAGAAGTCTAGGGTGTTCCTGATTCTATTTGCGATTACTTTAGTAAATACTTTCTAGGCAACAGACTGTAAGCCGATCGGTATGTAATTTTTCAAGTCTCTGGCGTGCCCTTTCTCATGGATGTGATACCTGATAAGAAAAGTAGTTAATGTCAACCGGTAGGAAGTGTTGATGGTGTTTTTTGGCGTTGGAAGTACCTATAAGCAGCAAAGCATCTTCGGGTGGAGCGGACAAGAAGGGGCGCAGAGAAGTATCAGCGTATTCAGTTCAAATCTTCAGGGAACGGTTTCTTGATTCTCATGTTTTTTTCAAACATATCATATACACAACGTCTTTTCATGTACACTATTCTACAGCCCAACTTTCTTCGCCCACTTTGCAGGCTTTGGCCTGGGTACTGGATGGCTTGCTCAGTATGTCGAACGAAGTGTTCTTGTGTTTTCCTCTACAAAGGTAAATTTGCGCCTAATGTAAGTACGAGCGAATCGGCCCACATAAAGTTCAAGTTTGCGAACTTCGATAAGCTTCGCAGCAAATCTGTTTCTACATATGTTTATACATATAACGTAGCCTATCATTTAGCTATAAAACATGCATAACTATTAACAGAATGACGACTTATGTTGTCACTGTGCACAAAACATACGTGAAAAGGACACGTATTACAAAAAAAATCTGCAAGTCCGACGCGGAGGTTGGAATTGATGTGAAACGACGCTTGCGTGAAGCGGTTCCTCAATGGCTACCAAGTTTCCGCTTTAATTTTTGCATCTTTGGGGTAAAGGAAAATGGCGCACACATGTGCTCTTGCGTAGCCGTGCTAGACGATGTAACGCATGTTATATAGGCTTGTGTTTATTCAGTCCTTCCAACTTATTTTAAATCTGCGAGCGGCTTCTTGGTTGATCCCCTGTTGCGGGGACCTGCCATAGGGTTGAAATCAGAATCATCACCAACACGGGGCAATGATCGCAAAGCACAAGACGACCCTAGCATGATGCGCCATCCGTTTCTTGGCGAACCCCCGTTGTGCTTAGATAAGTGTCATAGTATGATAGTCATCCTCATGCTAACGAACGGACGCATTACTTGGCCAAATTCTCGCTTTGGGTATGTCCCATAGTATGCGAATCATAACTATAAACATGCAGCCGTCGTCGAAAAATGATAGCGTTGAGCACCCCAGAATTGCACATGCGGTTGTGGTACACAAAGCAGGCGAGCATAAGCATGGATTCAGAAACTCCACCTATTCTTGCTGTTGCTCAGCATTATAAGCGTCGTCGTCGTCGTCGGTGGTGGCGGCGGCGCCGCGCACTCACAGAGTGCAGAGATAGGGCAGCTTTGCGTGGGAGGGGGGAGGTCATCGCGTCTTCTTTTATCTAGGCTGCTAATGGCGATGGCGATGCCACAGGTGCAGGAAACGGCGGAGGACTCCGCGCATGGCGGGCCGCTACGGGCACCATCTGTCCGCCGCACCGTATAACGGTCATGCGCACGCTCTGCTCTACGCAGTCCCCTGAGGACGACGGGCACTTCTGGAATGGTCACCGTTCGATGGGACGTCGGGACGTTGCGTGATGGCCGCACCGTCGCTTGCTCCGCGTCTGCTGCATCATATAAATGCTTCCGCCGCGAAATTCACGATACCATTGGTGGTTCTGAACGCCGTTGGGTTAAACGTGGCAACGGGGATATAGATGCGTGCCTCTGTCTCGGCGGCGGCGGCGGCGGCAGCGGCAGCAGAATAACAAGCAGCGTAGAATAACAAGTGGCACAGCTCAAGACGACAAGTGTATAGTGCTTGTCCCAGTCGTGTGATCCATTATTTTCTGCTCTTTAAATCTACGTCCTATGCACTGCTAACTGGCCAGAAAGCCGACTTCGTTTATATTTCCATATATTCCCTATATATTCCCTTCTGTCAACTAGCGCACGAAGATCGTTTGTGCTGTGTACCTCGGTGAGCAAGCAACGATTTAATAGTGTTTATAAGAACGACGTGCATTTCTGCCTAAAGCCGAAAGCTGTACTAGTGGAAATATAAATTAGGGTTTCGACGTGTTCACAGCATTGATGGAAAAAAAGTTAAGTACAGCAACAGCCAGAACACAGGAAACTGCACTGTGTTCTGTTAACGTTCAAAGACGAGTAACGCAAATTTATAGGTGAAGTTCATTGCATTTCAAAAGTTGAGGAAAAATACAGACCTTTTTATCATAATTCATTACCATTTTCTGAAGCTAATGAGTTTTCCCAAATATGTTCACTCATTTTTTAACTCAATTTATTCTCACCCTAACATACAGGATGGCCTATTTTCTAGGTTGTTTTATAGTAACCAAAGGAGTTTCATCATCATCATAATCATCAGCCTGGTTACGCCCACTGCAGGGCAAAGGCCTCTCCCATACTTCTCCAGCAACCCCGGTCATGTACTAATTGTGGCCATGTCGTCCCTGCAAACTTCTTAATCTCATCCGCCCACCTAACTTTCTTCCGCCCCCTGCTACGCTTTCCTTACCTTGGAATCCAGTCCTTAACCCTTAATGACCGTCGATTATCTTCCCTCCTCATTGCATGTCCTGCCCATGCCCATTTCTTTTTCTTGATTTCAACTAAGATGTCATTAACTCGCGTTTGTTCCCTCACCCAATCTGCTCTTTTCTTATCCCTTAACGTTACACCTATCATTCTTCTTTGCATAGCTCGTTGCGTCGTCCCCGATTTGAGTAGAACCCTTTTCATAAGCCTCCAGGTTTCTGCCCCGTAGGTGAGTACTGCTAAGACACAGCTATTATACACTTTTCTCTTGAGGGATAATGGCAATCTGCTGTTCGTGATCTGAGAATGCCTGCCAAACGCATCCCAGCCCATTCTTATTCTTCTGATCATTTCCGTCTCATGATCCGGATCCGCCGTCACTACCTGCCCTAAGTAGATGTATTCCCTTACCACTTCCAGTGCCTCGCTACCTATTGTAAATTGCTGTTCTCTTCCGAGACTGTTGAACATTACTTAAGTTTTCTGGAGATTAATTTTTAGACCCACTCTTCTGCTTTGCCTCTCCACATCAGTGAGCATGCATTGCAAATGGTCCCCTGAGTTACAAACACGCAATATCATCAGGAAATCGCAAGTAACTAAGGTATTCTCCATTAACTTTTATCCCTAATTCTTCCCAATCCCATAGGAGTTTATCGACCCCAAATTCAACTACAGACAGCTACGGGTTACTCCAACACAGAGGCAATATGCTAAGGTAAATGAATTTATTTTGGAAAATTGTGCTCGCGCTATGTTTCTTCACCACTTTTCTTCCTCATCTTGTTGACTGTGTTTCTCTTGCATTTTGACGATATCTAATAATTTTTTATTTTAAGGAATAAAAGCTCTGGCTGAATGCATAAATGGTCACTTGAAGTACAGCGCCCTTCAGTATAAAAGATACACGTTCAGTTGCAGCAGGACAACCTTTTTTTAGAAGCGGTTCTTTGTCAGTTTTCAGAATAACAGAGTATACGTATACGTGCACAGGCTGTCATATCAAGCTATTACAGAGAGGAAGAGAAAGCGAGCAAAAGAAAGGCAGGCAGGTACCACAGAAAAAAAGATCCGTTTGATACCCGACACAGTAGGTGAGCAAAATGGCGAAAAATTTTCGTGTGCGCTTTCAGAGGACGCGTCCCCAGTCACTCCATAGCATTTAGTCAACAAAATTTATTCAGGATCACAAGTAAAAAAATGAATAGAAATGTGAAGATATGACGCACACACTAAAGTCAGCGTGAATCGTAGATTTAGTTGAGTGGTTATTTAGTGTTATACAAATGAATGTTGTCCATGAGGTTGCATACATTCTTTTATGTAAAGCGGAATGTTATGTAATGTTTATGTTTAGGTACCACAATGGTCACGACTTGTTCTCAATTTCTATGTTTATGCAATGCATGGTTAAGAAGTTGAGGCAAAATGCAAAGGCTAAATTACCAAATTATGTATTTAGGCTGCCGGTATATCAATGACATATTGTAGATGGCGGTAACGCTTTTAGAGAAATCGCGAGAACATTCAATTGTGCTTTCAAGACAATTTTTCACTTAGTTAATTATTAGAAGATATTGGGCTAACCACGCCATGCGGTTGTACAGGGGCGTTCAAGGGTCACTGAGCCGCATGCTCTAAGGCTTATGGCATTTTGGACGTCCTTCGACATTGATGGAGAATACTGCTGCCGCGAAGCTGTGCAGGAATGCTGTATAGGATGCTGTTATTCCTCGCTTGCCTAAGTTTGCTCGATGGCAGTCAGAGAACACAGCGCAAAAGGAGCAGGCAATAAAAACTGGAGGACGCTTAAGCTTCACCTTCAAGAGTGGAACGCGAAAGCGTTATCGCACCCCGTTCGCACTGCCTAATCAAACGCGCTACGCCAGCCAAACGTCGCGATCGGCACAGATATCCGGGCCCCGACGCGCCATGAAAGCGGGCGCGATCATGGGGCGAGTGGCGCGACACGTGTCGGGGCAGCGCCGTACATTGCGGGGAGGGGTTCTTCTGTGTTTGCCGCAAGATGGCTCTGCGTGTGCGCAGAGCGCAGAAGAAATGAAACGGAAACGTACTTCGCTACTCGTGAAACTGCGACTTCTGTAAGTTACATGGTCATAATTACCGATATACACGCAGTGTAACTTTCTACGGCCGTTTCTAAGGCAACACCGCATTCACTAGAGGCGATTTTGTCCCGTTTAGAAGGAACGAACTCATGGCTGAGTGGTAGCGTCTCGGTCTCGCACTCCGGAGACCCTGGTTCGACTCCAAGATGCAAGATATTCCTTTGTTTATGAAGTGCCTTCTGGGATTTATCGCTCATGGCCAACGCCGCTGACGCCGACACCGGCTTTTCTGCGACACGAGCTCCTTAACGCTGTCACGTTAAAATACCTACATAAAGCAACGTATTTCAACACGACCGCATCCTCCGCGTACCGCTTCCTCGTTTCAAACGCAGAGGGCTAGGCAATGTTCGGCGGCAGCGCCACCTGTTATTATCAGCGCAGCCTCGTATTGTCGCAGTATCGTGACTGTACCGTTGTATATCTACACCTTCAGCACAAATCACTTCCCACGCCCTACTGGAGTGCCTCACGGACGTGTCTCTTCTTTTGGAAATGATGTGTCTACCGTTGCCTCCCGCTACAGCGCTATATGTAATGAATTCCAGATTGTTTTAAAGTACAGCCTGTGCACGTCTTGCACATTTTATATGCCTATAGCCTATCCTAGAGCACGTAATACAATGCATTACAAAATATTTTCGGTCACAAATTACTTACAAGCTAATGCATTCGATGGAAAGATAAACAAATGAAGGAAGGGACCGACTGTCTGGCCACATGACGTTTTGTGTTTCGGCCGCCCGTGAAGTAACGCCCGGATAATGATAACCCAAGGGTAACTAGAGACCACCACCATCATCATCACCATCATCATCATCACCCTGTTTTATGCCCACTGTAGGACGAAGGCACAGGACAAACTAGCGCCCGCGAATTTCCTGGTTTCATCGATGCACCTAGTCTTCTGCAGTCCTCCACTGCATTTCTCTTCTCATGGTAGCCATTCTGTAACCCTAATAGTCCTACGGTTAAATAACCGACGCATTACATGATCTTCCCACCTCCATTTTTTTCTATTGATGTCAATTAGAATATTGTCTATACCCGTTTGCTCTCTGACCCAAACCACTCTCTTTCTGTCTCTTAAAGGCATGCCTAGCAATCTTCGTTCCATCGCTATTTATGCGGTAAGCAACTTGTTGTCAAGCTTCTTTGTCACTCTCTGTGATGCAAGGTTCTTGTACTCAATGGTTTTAACGGTTCTCTTAGGCGGAGCCTCCGAGAACCTAATTAAGGACAAAGCCATTGGTCTCGAAAACACATACAAACCTTTAATGGAGCTAGAAAGAGGCCTCAAATAAATAGAAGGAAATAAAAAAAACAACACAAACACTCAAACAGACATCCCGGCAGTAAGAAACACACTTGGGGCTAGTATGCCGGTAAATGGTGCGCGTGTCCGGGCTTGCCACGACGGCAGGGACACATAACAGTCTCGACGCCTAGACGCGGCGACAAGCTGACGAAAGGAGTTGCGCCGGTCTCACCAGAGGTCGGGGTATAGGATGGTTGACCGGACAACCAGAGCGTCCTTCCTCTGGCTTGCAGTTAGAAGGCAGGCGGCTTGGCGGCACGAGCACACGGCTTCGGCGTTCTGGCTGTGCAGCTAGGCATAGAACTCGGGCTTGTAGCCCGACTGCTCTCGTCCTGCGCACGGGCACAGAAGCTCCAACGCCGGCCTCGGGCTGCAGACGGTACGACAGACGGCGGCGGCGTTCTGGCCGGGCAGCTTCGCGTAGAACTCGGGCCCGTAACCCGACTGCTCTCGTCCTGCCCATGGGCGCAGAAGCTCGCCGGCCTTGAGCAGCTGGCGGCACGCTCGGGTAGACTGGCGACGCACAGGAACGGGTTGACAGGAGGCCGCGGTCGGGTCAAGCTTCCTGTAAGTCTTTCGCCGTCTCCACCCTTCTGCCAGCGCACCACGCTTTTTCGTCTGGTCTGGCCGATTAGTCATTTTCCGATTGACTGCCTGATGCCCCGTGGTCTTTTTTAATTGGTTGGCTTTTCTTCTTTTAGTTCCTTTTCTTGCGCCGCGCGTTCACGTGCCGGACGCTCTTCGGCGTTGTCGTTTTCTCCTTCCAGCACGGAATTCACCTCGGTGCGCGCACTCTTTGTCTGCTTCTGTCCGTCCCGATCACCGCACCATGTCGCGCACCACACACATCACATAATCCTCTTTTTCTAACAAGGTTTCGTGAAGAAAAACTGCCGCTCAGTGCGCGACATAGTTCACGTATGCTCGGAACACTACAGTGATGGTCCGTTCACGAGAACGCACTGTATGGTTCCATGGCACAGTTCACTGAGCACACTGATAAGAACATTAACGGAATATACTAATATAAAGAAAGCAAACGCGAAAAAAATGGTAGCATCAAACGCTATCACAACACACTATTGAAGAAGATAATCAAGAGGAAGGTCACCATGTCCGAGGTCAGAAGTCCGAGTAAAAGCCATAAGTGGAACATTACAGTTCCCTTAGGTTACCCTTTCCCACATCAACCGAACTAGACATTTATCTTCTCAGTCAGAGTACAATGGCCAGTCCGCGATAACATCGCTCCAAGCATTAATGTCTCTGCATGGTGTCGACCAAGTCACTGCTTGCGTTCTAAGGTAGTCGACGTTGTAATGTGTTATTGCATAATCAGTGTGAATGGTCGAACCACACACGAGTGCATGAGCACACAAAGGATGTTCTGAATCCTCAAAGTCATGTGTTGATTCGGTACACAGGCATGAGCCCTCCCAAGTGCACATAGCAGCTGCTTCTGTCGGATTCGAGGAACGCAGTAATGACAACTCAATACTCTGTAGAAACCAAACACAGTTTCTCAGAAGCCCTGATATGTTTAAGTTCATCTTGACCATGGTGCGAACCCGCCGACGTGCTATCTTTAGCCTGTAGGAGGTGCTCAGTTCTAACTTTCTCAACCAGGCCCATGCACGGCAGCTCTGAACCCTGCACGAGCTAGTCATCGCCTACACTGGGCTGGCGCCGCACTGGTTGAGGTACGGAAGCAATATCCTCTTTGCCTTGTGACCAAACATACCCTTTGAAAAAATAGTATCTTTGCCTACAATGGCATGATTACAAGTTGTTTTTCCTTGAGACACTTTTTGCTCGCCAAGGCCTGACGCCATGTCGGAGAGAGCCCTCGGTTCGCCCTTGCACTGCTGTGCTGCAGCCTCAACAGTGGAACTCGTCCTTTCGGAGCAAGCATCCGTGAGTGCCTTGATGCGAACTCACACCCTGCGAACCTCTTCCTCCAGGCATTCCCTCTCAGCTGCCTGCTTTGCCGCTCGCCTGTCGTGCTCCCTCCGAGATTTCCCGCATATGATCAACCATCTGTCTTGCAGCCAGCTGTTCAAGTCTGCCCCATGCAAAGTCAACCGCTGGGCCACGGTGACCAAGTCCATCAAACCAACCTCTGGCTGTTTCTTGTCCAAATATGCGCCCTCAGCCTCTGCTACTATTAGCTGCAATTGTAAATTTCTCTCCCCAAACGCAAGTTTCCTTCCTAGCATCGCGTTCGGCTGCGCGCTCTTCTCGCGCCCGCGCTTCCTGCTCATCTAACCATTCCCTCAACTCCGCAACTTCCAGCTCCATGCGTTCGACTAAGTCTAACAGGTCTCGAGGTCTCATGCGTTAGCCATAGTTCCTAGCAGTTAGAAAAAAAAGAAAATCCAAACGAACGGCTTTGTCCTGTCGCGGACGCCAATCTGTGATGCAAGGTTCTTGTACTCAAACGTTCTGACGGTTCTCTTAGCCAGAGTCTCCGAGAATCCCATTGAGGACAAAGCCGTTGGTTTCAAAAAACAAACAAACATTTAATAAAACTAGAATGAGGCTTTAAAATAAATACAAGGAAATAGAAATCATAAAATAAACACTCAAACAGACATCATGGTAGTAGGAAACACACTTGGGGCTAGTATGACGTTAACTATTTCGCGTGTCCGGGCTTGCCACGACGGCAGGTACACATAACAGTCTCGGCGCGGAGACTTGGCGACAAGCTGACGAAAGGAGTTGCGCCGGCCTCACCAAAGGTCGGGGCATAGGATGGTTGGCCGGACAACGGGAGCGCCCTTCCGCTGGCTTGCAGTTAGAAGGAAGGCGGCTTGGCGGCACGGGCAGCCCGGCTGCTCTCGCTCTGCCCACGGGCACAGAAGCTCGCCGGCCTTGAAGAGCTGGCAGGACGCTCGGATAGACTGGCGACGCGCAGGAACGGGTTGACAGGAGGCCTCGGTCGGGTGAAGTCCTGGTGGCTCGGGTCCGGAACCCGACGGCCCGTCTTGAACTTCCGGCCCGGTGGCTGACCTTCTCCTGGCGTCGCTTCCTGCAAGTCTCTCGGCGTCTCCCCCCTTCTGCCAGCGCACCACGCTTTTTCTTCTGCTCTGGCCGATTAGTCATTTTCCGATTGGTTGCCTGACGCCCCGTGGTCTTTCCTAATTGCTTGGCTTTCCTTCTTTTAGTTCCTTTTCTTGCGCCGCGCGTTCACGTGCCGGACGCTCTTCGACGTTGTCGTTTTCTCCTTCCAGCACGGAATTCTCCTGGGCGCGCGCACTCCTTGTCTGTACGTCCCGACCACCGCACCATGTCGCGCACCACACACACCACACCCTCCAAGTCTTTGCCCCGTATGTCAGCACTGGTAAAATCCACTGGCTGTACAAATTCCTTTTCAATGATAATGGTAAGCTTCCAGACAGGAGCTCACAATTTCTGCCGCATGCGACCAACCCATTTTTATTCTTCTATGAATTTCCTTCTCATAATCAGGGTTCCCTGTGAATAATTGGCTTAGGGAAACGTACTCCTTCACACCCTCTAGAGGCTGACTGTCGACCCTGAACTCTTGTTCCTTTGCCGGGCTATTCACTGTTTTTGTCTTCTGCATATTAATCTTCAATGCCACTCTTACACTCTCTCTGTTAAGGTCCTCAATCATTTGTTGTAACTCGTCTGGACTGTTGCTGAATAGAACAATCTCATCGGCAAACCGAGGGTTGCTGAGATACTTGCAGTCGATCATTACTCCTTAGCCTTCCCGGTTTATCAGGCTTGAATACTTCTTCCAAACATGCAGTGAATAACAGTGGAGAGATTGTGTCTGCCTGTCTGACCCCTTTGTTTGTTGGTATCTTCCTGCTTTTCTTGTGTAGAATTAGGGTAGCTGTAGAACCTCTGTAGATATTTTCCAAGGTATTTACGTAAGCGTTCTGTACTCATTAATTACGTAATATCTCTATGACGGCTGGTACGTCTACTGAATCAAATGTCTTTTCATTATCTATGAATGCCATATAGAGAGGCTTATTGTACTCTGAGGATTTCTCGATAACCTGATTAATTACACGGATGTGATTCATTGTAAAGCATCTCTTCCTGAAGCCAGCCTGCTCCCTTGGTGGACTAAAGCCCAGTGTTGCCCTTATTCTTTTGGAGATTATTTTGGTAAATATTTATATAATATCAGGAGTAAGCTAATGGGCCTATAATTTTTCTGTTATTTAACGTCAGCCTTTTTGTTGATTAGTGTAAACCTTGCATTATTCCAGTTTCTGGGACCCTTGCAGTCGATAGACAATTCGTATAAAGAGCCGCCACTTTTCCACGCATTATGTCTAGTCCATCTTTGATTAAATCGACTCTTAGTAAATCTTCTTCTGCTACTCTTCCTGTGTTTCATGTCTTGCAAGGCCCTTCTGACCACATCGGTAGTTATACGGCGAGTTTCTATGTCCTGTTCATTACTGTTTCTAATGGAGGTATCCTGACCCCTCTGCGTGGTGTACAGGTCAGAAGAGAATTCTTCCGCTGCTTTTATTGTATCTTCGATAGTCGCGATGATATTGCCCTGCTTATCTGTCAGTGCATACATCTATGCCTGTCTTGTGCCAAGTTTCCTTCTCACTGATTTTAGGCTGAGTCAATTTTTTACGGCTTCTTCAGTCTTTCGCGCGTTATAATTTCGAATATCACTTATTTTCGCTGTGTTCATCAGTTCTGACAGTTCCGCGAATTCTACCTTTTCTGTTGAGCTGCACACTTTCATTCTTTGTCGTTTCTTTATTAGCTCACTTGTTACTTACAGGTTGCCTTGGTGCCTTGCCACCCACTTTTATTGTTGCCTCTGAAGCCAGCCTAGTTAAGGTTTCATTCATTAGCTCTACGTCGTCATCATCTCGCTGTTCTAAGGCTGCATATATGTTTGCAAGTACCAGCCTGAATTTGTCTGTTCTCATCCTTACTACATGTAGGTTGACCTGTTTCTTCTTCACCAATTTTGTTCTTTCTCTCTTTAAATTGAGGCGGACCCTAGCCCTCATTAACCTGTGATCACTGCACTTTACCCTACCTGTCACTTCTGCAACCTGCACTATGCTGGGTAGAGCAGAAATGAAGAAGTCAATTTAATTTCTTGTTTCACCGTTAGGGCTTTTCCAGGTCCACTTTCTGTTGCTACGCTTCCTGAAAAAGGTGTTCATTATTCGAACCTTATACCTTTCTGCGAATTCTACCAGCATCTCTTTTTTAGCGTTCTTAGAATAGACACCGTAGTTGCGAATTGTTTGTTCATCAGCCTGCTTTTTCCTCCTTTTGCATTGGTGTCGCCCATTACTACAGCATACTGAGTTAAACTTTTCTCATCGCTAATTCAATATCTTCATAAAACTGATCTACTTCCTCATAATCGTGACTGCATGTTGAAGCATAGGCTTTTACTACCTTTAATCTATGCCTGCCATTAAGTTTGATTACAACTACAGTTATCCTCTCGTTAATGCTCTACAATTCGACAAGTTTACCCGCTATGTCCTTATGAATTAGGAATTAGGAACCCCTTATTGCTTCTTATCTAGGAGACCTATATAGCAGAAGACATGTCCGTTATGCAGCAGTGTATAAGCCTCACCAGTTCTTCTAAACACAATAAAGGGGATGATATCCCAAACAATGTCTGATAATTCCTCAAAGAGTCCTGCTAAGCTTGCCTTACTCGAGTTAGTTCGGATGTTAAACGTTGCAAGGCTCAGCTTCCATTCGCGGCCTGTCCGGATGCAGAAGTTCTTAGCACACTGTGTTGTGGTGCAGGTCTGACCACCGCCTTGCTCAGCTGCTCCGCAGCTGCTGGGGACTGATGACTATTGGGTAACTGAGTGAGACATTTGGGGGGGGGGGTGGCTGAATACTGCACCAGGCAGGCCGGTGTCTGTTCTGGTGAGGGAGTGTCTTGTTGAAGCTTTGTGGGTCTTCCTAATTTGGTTGTTCCTGAATTAGTATATCCCCAGTCGCTCTCGGCATCTTTTCCCCGTGACAGGCGTCACTCCAACGCTGCAGATGTTGGCTAGATAAGCCAATGAAAATGGAGGCTCAACCAGGGTTAAATTTTATGCCTTGATACCCTTACTTTATTCATCTGAGGGCGTTGCCGGAGCTCGTGGTGGTACTCAAGTTTGCCAAGCTCAGGCGCTCCTGCTTAAGAATCCAGGGGCTCATTTCACAAAGCTTTTCGTTCATAAGGGCTGTTTATCATTGGCTGGTCGTCTTTGCTAATAATAAGTGCCACATTCCTAATGGCTGGCGCGGACATTTTAGCGTAAGAACGTTTTGTGAATACTCGCCCTGAGCATTTTGTACGCTTGAGTAATCTGCTCCCTTTTTTGAAGATGATGGCGTCATGTAAAGAAGAGAGGGCTGTGAAAAAAAATTTCACATGTTGCTATTTAAAAATTTGTTGCAGCAAAGCGGACGCCTATAGTTACCAAGCTGACTTTCTTTAAATACAAAGAACACGTTTTGTCGCTACTGGTGAAACTTAAAGGAGCAGCATTTTCTATACAATATATTTGTCTCACGATTCTGCAGTACACAAAGAAGTTGACTGAACTCGCGAAAACTCATAACTCATATAAGACTTCAGCGGACAAGCTCTGTATTGACTCGTAAACGTACATTTACGATAGCTTCACTAGCGCCATCTTTGTGATAGAAAGGTGGTTATTCCGTGACAAATGTGCGAGTAATGACCTAAAAGAAAAGCCTGTTCGAAGGGGTCTTTCATTATTCCTGTCATTTCAATAATGAAAATTCACTAATCCAATTTTTAACTAAATACCCTATGACACATACTGCAATTTAGAATGTCGGCTGGGTGAAACGGGATGGAATATTTATTTGAAAAAAAATGTGTGGGTGATAGCATTTGCGAGGTATGCGCCGTCAAACATTCTTAAAAATGTACTGCCGTTCCCCTTACTTTCTTAAAAAATCGTCATTTTATGCACTGAAGCAGAAAGGTAACTGAAACGCCAATGAAGTTTCGCCAAAATTCGGGAAATGTTATCTCGGCACAGGTGTCATGCTCAGATTTTGATACAAGAGGATCCGCGTAGCAACCTTTCCCGCTAAAATTTGTAACTAGCGGCATGTGCCATCAACTTATTAGCTAAACGATCAATATAAATAAAGTTTGCAATGACTTGACTAGGCATTTCAATTTTTTGTATAAGTGATGTCTGCTTCATTTAGTGGTCTGGCACAAGCACTAGAATTGTGCCATCTTCCACAGGCAAGATCTCAAAAAAATTTGGAAGTTGTAGCTGAAACAACCGGCATACAGGTGAGTTCGAAATTGCAAGAGAGGAGGTGGTGTTTTGTTGGGCATTTAGAAAAATCTTAGGTCATTCCTTTTAAATGCCGGTGCCGATAATGAAATTGTTTAGGTTGCGAGAAAACTATTTTCCATGACGATACTGTTCGGGTGTTGTTTACGTCCTTCTGATCTGAGGGGTTTTTGTTATTAATGAAGCACGCATTAGCATAAGCAAGGTCTGCCAGCTTTTTCCAGATGAAATTGCTTGCCTGTTGGTGATCTGAATTTTCTGTATCCGAATGGGCCATGCTATCGTCTCCATATGTCGACAGAGTTCATCAACTTGACCTTTGACAGCGACATCTTTCAAACTGTATCTCACACAACCAGTAGCTTCAATACAATAGACGCTGTACTCACAACAGCTCACGAAACTGCAGGGTACTTGAAAGACTTGGGTGGATTTAACAGTTTACATCAACTCACCTTGTATATTTGGTCTATTATTACTCATGTGTGCAAGTAAATAAATCCGAAGCTATAATAAAAGACATACCACCAGTAATAAACATTGCCACACCGACCAACTGGAAGCTTTGTGTGAGAACGAACTATTACCATTTATTTTAGAACCAATCAGCTGAAGAAAAATGTATTTTATTTAAGAACAAGTATCCGTGTTAAGGGAAAAGTGCACTGCCTACATTAAAAATCATAATCATAAATATGATCATTAGTTTACAAAAGCTCTTCAGCTCATGAACAAAAAATGTGATTATGCAGGAACATTAGGTGCGTTAGGCACAAGTTCATCGTGGAATTAATGGAAATCTTCTCTGAAATCGTCTTCCATTCCCCCAAGTGCCGCAAAGGATAACTTTTTTTTAATGGCCTGCCACAGATAGGAGGAAGAATCCTACAAAGTTCGGTCAAACAATCAGACTTAGCCGCGAGAGTAACCGCGTTTTCTCGCATGAGGATAACGGAATCCCTCTTTCTGATAGCCTATCCTCAACAGTCTTTAACTAGTTTTTCACGTTCGTATTCACATAAATAGACAGCTAAAACATTCAATCTCTTCCAGATTTTGTCAACGAATAACATCACGGTCGGGAAAATTGAAATTATGATGTTTTAAGTGCCAAAACCACTTCCTGATTGTAAGTCGCGCCGTAGTTCATGACTCTGGAAATTTCGACCACCTGGGGATCTTTAACGTGCACCTACATCTAAGTACACGGGCGTTTTAGCATTTCGCCTCAATCGAAATTCGGTCGCCCTGGCCGGGATTCAATGCCGCGACCTCGTGCTCAGCAGCGCAACACCATAGCCACTGAGCAACCACGGCGGGTTCCAGTCGGGGGCATGCCTGCTGTAATAATCTTACAGTATTGTCTTGGGGCATTGCTGAAATCAACTCTAATACATTAAAAATACAACTTTTGTTTGAACAAATATTCTTTCTCATATATTGAGGCAATAAATATTGTCTGGTATGCTTGCCTACGACTGAAAAATAGAAAAAGTTGTTCTGGCCTACAAAAGTGGAAGTAAAAATTCATGTGAAGGTTAAAGGCCCATTTCCCTTGTACTTTCTGCAAGATTCTTGAACACGTTATCTCTTCATACATTTATAACCATATTGAAAATTAGTTTCTTTTGCCACATTGACCACGGTATCAGAGATGGATTTTGGTGTGAGACAATGTGCTGTTTTTACAACAGACGTGCAATTAGCATGTACTTCTATGAACAGGCGCACTGAACTGAACTAAAATTTATAAGGCATCCGACCGTATTGCTCGTTGTCACATGATATCTAAAACTTCTGTGCTGAAATTTTACTCCAGAACCTTGTTATGGCTGCGCAGCTTTCTTTTTATTCGTGAGCATTTTATTTCGGTTTATGACTTCAAGCCTTCCCCATCTGATGTTACTTCTGATGTGCCAAAAGGCAGCGTCCTCGGCCCTTTTCAATATACATTCTGGATTTAACACCTTTTGAACAACATATTCTCTCGCATACGAATGCTTTTGGAGAATTGCATTATATATCACGAGATAAATAACAGTGATGATGTTTTAGCCCTACAACGAGACCTCGAACTTGCGACTGAATGCTGTAAAACGTGGCTTATGACTCTATACACACCAAATAGTAAAAAAATGCCTTTCACTAGTAAACCTATCCTATCGCTCTTTTGCTGTCACATTGACAACAGCCTTGTATCGACATCTATAAAAGATAAGCATTAAGACGTTAACCACAGATCGAAATGAACACTGTCTTAGCAAATTACGCGCGTCTCTGCCAATGTGCCCAAATCTTTGGCGGGGGGGGGGAGAGGGAAGCGCAACTTGCACAGTGAACCTTCTTGCCTGGGTGATTTAACTTGCATACTTAACGTAGGGTGGACCCCGTTGAGTACTGCTCTCGAATCTTGTCAGCACATTATTTGCCGTATTGAAGTGCTTGAATTACATCAAAACAATCTTCAGTAATAAATACAATCCTTCGCATACAAAAGCCCTTTAGCGCACGAATAACGGGAAATATGGCTCTACTGGAAAGCGGTTAGCGTTTCTTCAGGGCCTGGAGTAGCATGTAAGGCGAACAACAAAGCTAACATATCCAGCATGTCTTTAAAGCATGTGTTTCTCTCTCTCTCTCTCTCTCTCTCTCAGAAAAGGGCAAGTCGTCTAGTTCTTGTAATTACAGTGCTCAGTCAAGCATAACTAAAGCAAAGATTAATGAATAGCTACAGACCTGAAACACTTGTTATGATCTCGCATTATTGCCATTATTACAGTAAATCATTCACTCTCATGATTCATCCCTACCATGCTCCATTTAGCAAGGTAAGGATACCACGTCTTCACAACACCCGGATTGCAAAATTACTTTGGCTGCGCCCGCATATACAGTGTGACACAGACACCCATTTTTCCACCACTGTCACGTGCTATCCGCCTAGGGACAAGCGTTCAGATGGCATTGCTTCGCATAATAATCATGACGCTTTCCGCAATAACCTAGCCAAACATTTTCCTGCTCACAAATAGTAGTTTCTTTTCTTTTGGTCTCCTGTTTTCTCTTCTTTGGACAAACTTTGTGCCTATATACTTGCTTGTAATTCTGATTACGCGTCCTTTTCACCTTTTCGAGTCTTTCCAATGTTGCGGCTGCTCTGTTATTAATATTTTTAAGAAGACTCTGCTAACATCTTTCGTTCTTTTTTCTATTGCCCGTGATGTGTCATTGCCGTCTTTGTGTTTATTGTTCTTTCCGTTACGTTAGTTTGCCAAAGTTCTTGAATATACCTTAGTAATACAAGCAGCGATAAACTTCCTTTTTTACACTTCTGTTTATTTGCGCTTTGTTGTTTTACTTTATCATTTTGCATGATTTGCCATCCTATATTTGTTTGAACAATCAAACCCCGGCTCTCAGTTCCCAGCGACTGCGAAAACATGACCGGCGTAGTTGGAGAAGTATGGGAGAGGCCTTTGCCCTGCAGTGGGCGTAACCAGCCTGATGATGGTGATGATTTGTTAGAGATTGCGTGATCGTTTGTATCTTTACAATGTTTTGTAGCAGAAATGTCCTCAAGCGTAATTCAACTGTACCGCGTGCTTACCTCACTCAATGCCTCTCTGGAGGACTGTGAGCTCTTTCCAAATAAGATAAAAAATAAGAGCTATATTTTTTCGCTGTCACATTGCACGGATTCTACATCGGTTCTGCTTTAAAGCTTGCTCTTTCTACATCAAGGATTGATGCGCATCTGTTCTAGGTCATCTTGCTCAAAGCACGAATGGTGTTCCCCTGTCACGGCCCCAGCTGCTGTTCGAAGCTTTCGTTCATTTTACGTTGCCATCATTCTTCACAAGCGTTTCCTGCTGTCGCGCTGCAGCTGCCAGAACTGCTGCTATTTCCTCTCCACGCTTCGATGGGCTCATGTTCGCCACAATGAAGTTATTGAAAACTGCGGCGTTCCAACTGCAGCCATAGAGCGTTTTGTTCAATGCAGCAAGTGTTTTTACATCTCATTTCCGGCGCTGTCATTGCAAAGCAAATCATTGTGTTGACTTTTGTTCTATTTACCTGGACGCGCACATGGTGAATCCTGGCCTACAAAAGCAAAAACGGATACAGCAGCGGCACTGCCTAACACAAGTCTGTGATCTACTGCAATCAGTTTTGCGAGAGTTGGTCATTCACAATGTAAAAAAGCATGCCAATTATACCAAGGAACACAAGGAGAAACCACCGTATGGTAGAAAGAACTTTATTTAGGTCCTGAAGGTTCAGTCTGGGACTGATTCGGGCCGCTCCCACGTTCGGAAAGAAAGGACGAGCGCCTCTAATGTCACACTGACTTTCTGGACAACCCTGAGTTGGTACGCCAACACTTCAATGTACAGAATTCACTGCCACCACTGTTCACCTCGAGAACTATCACCGGCCAACGCCAAGCAGCGCCAAAGCATGTGTTCTAAATTGAGCAAACCCCCACACTTACTACAATAGAGTGAAACGCCGCAGTACGGATTAATTTTATTCATGATGACCGGGTTAGGGTACGTACGTGTCTGCAGAAGCCTTAATGTAACCGCCTGTGGCCTACTTAAGTTAGAATGTGGCAGGCGCAGTGCCCTGCGCCTTAAGTAATACTGATTGGTAGATGTCCTTTGTTTTTTTATGCACGCTGCAGCTTTATCACGCACGACTTACCCAGTTTTCACTTCTTCCTCACCGTAGAGGGGTTGCAGAATAAGAGCAGCAACTGTCAAACACGCAAGACACCGTAACACTTTGAGAGATACATGCTAGAAAGATAATCTGGGAAGTGTAGGCAAGGGATATAAAACAAATTCTACGAGACTGATCAACAACTGACCAATTCTAGAATTATGCTCAAAACTTCGCGGTACCATTATTAGAATTTTCAAATACTACTGAAAGATCATTTTAAAGAAATTATTCAAACGAACAAGTCACTAGTCGGAGTTGTCAAATATTCCTCACTGTTGGTATGAACAAGAGAATACACGTGTAAAGATCAAATTATAGACAAAACTCCTGGCTCTTTCGAATGATACTACTGACCGGAACAGAAGGATCTGTTTTGATCAAACGTATGGAGCAGACCGAAAAATTTGTTCACATAATTCTGTTCATTTAAGCAGTACCCTTATCTTAATACAGCGGAGAAATGTGTACAGTCTTCTTAGACAATGTGACTTATTACTTCGACAATGTTTCCACTATTGCAAATAGTTCTTTCCATTTACTGTTTATACAATGTGGCTAGGTTTGCATTTCGTTGAAAAGATGATGCGGTGCTGCTTATTACATCTTCGTCTTTTAACGAATACTGCGTTTTACATGAGCATAGGGGGCTAACCGAAGAGCCCAATTTTATTATTCGTATCGGGAGAAGCTAACAAACAAACACACCAAAGAAAACATAGAGCAAACTACTTTTAGGCATTATTGGAAAAAAAGAAATGATAAAGTAACGGCAATGAGTCATTACCATTCAATCATCATTTCTTTAATTCAATTATTAACTATAAATAATTTGCTCTGTGCTTTCCCTGGTGTATTTGCGTTTTTCGTGTATCTTGAGATGTACTTTTCCAGTAGTTGATGACAGCCATTATCATGGTGCTCCCATTGATATAAAATATCAGTGCACGGTTTCTAATTTACAAGCTCCAGGGTTCACCGGGCGTCCTGTTCTAAAGAGAATTAGGGATACCAAAGAAAAAAATAACGGTTTTAAAATATTGACAAGCGCATGCCACGGAACTCTCGACTTTCATATTGTTTAAACAGAGGACGGTATTGGAGTTGATGTGAATTCTCACGGTCGCTTTTCTTGAAAATTCGGTTTCGAAACTATGCAAACACCGTACCAATAGTGTAAATTCTTCTTCGCACTGTAGATGAGCAGCGAAAGATCATTATTTGTACTTAATGACCTGCCACTATATTATATAGGAGAAAAAACATGATTTTTTGGGATATATACCAACGCTACGATGAAATAATAGGTAAGGGATGCAAGTATACCTCGGTTTTTTGTCTTTAACCCTGGGTAACCGTAACCTGCTTTCGCAATCCCAACTCCCTTTTATTTAACTTAATTGTGTTGTTTTTAGTTATGCTGCAACTTAGCTATTCGTAAGCTGTTTTACTTGAAATTATTTGGTTTACTTCATGTGGGAACCCTTGTTCATTGCGCCATAAATCTGTAATATATATTATTGTTCTATAAGTACTGCAAAGGCAGTGGTTTGCTGGTTGAATGCAATTAGGCTGAATACAATTAGGTATATCGCGATTACTGGAAGATAAACAAGCTCGTTCTGATAAAAATATTTTGAACTTAGTACATGCTGGTACATTTCGATTGTGGCCGCTTTATCTTTACCTTTTCTTTGGTACCATTATTAGACAATCTATATAAATTGTGAATGGACAGTATCGCTGGTGGCACGTGAACTGTTATTGATTTATGTCATTTATAGTCGGAAAACACCGTCGGGTCCCCGACTAATATAATAATGAAACATGCTGCTTCTACTAAAACATTTCTGTAGGAGCCATCTAACGGAGAGTTCGGATTTGAGCCTGGTCTTAGAAAGCAGCTGACCGGGTTCCGGGATATCCTTTCGTTTAGAGAGAAGCATTTTTTTGCCTGCTATCCCGTGGTTTTGCCTCGGTCGTTCATTCGTTCGTTTGGGTGCTCACTGAGTTGATTCCTTCTCCTTTGTAAAAGAAAGGACGTTCTGTGGCAGAATTGGGACCTGTACCCCCTAGCGCAGCAACGCAATATTCAAACTGTAAAGTGACACTCGCCCGCTCACTTTTTTCAGCAGTTCGCCACGTGTTGGTTATCAGGAATATAGCCATACTATGCCACATACCCAAAACGGAAGACTGTCCTAGAAGCGGGTGGTACATATCATTCCAACGCGAACAATATCTTTGATTTCATCGCCAGGCGTGCTGACAATAAGGATTTCTGTACTGTGACACATACCGAAAACAAGGAATTGGCCAAGCAGCTTGTCCACGTGTTTTGATAATGGCGATTTCAATATCTTGGCACATAATCACAAAGAGGGATCGGCCAAGGAGCGTGTCTTACATATCCTGCTACCAACTAGCTCTTTATGATCATGGCTTCTTGCTGAACATGACAATAATTTACGTACTGCGGCACACACTCACAACGGGGAAGTGGCTAAAGAGGGGCCTGTATATTTGGAAAAATAAAAAAAATGAAGAAATACAAGCTAATCAAGGATTTCGAGCATTTGCGCAGCACGGGTGCACGAAAGTACATGCGGGCTAGTTTACCGTACACGAAAGACGCGGGAGGTAAATGGGCAAATTAACAAGAGTTGATCAACACCTTCACTTCACTTGGACTACAGCATGCAAGTTCCATCTGCATCACGTTTTCTTTACGTTTGGTGACTCACTGACTGTTATCATATTGAAGCCGCTCCACACCAACCGTTTTAATGAACAATAATGATGGCGACCCATCGACAAAACATTAAAAAATCGCTAAAATATTTCTGGCATGCACAGCGCATACGATGTTCACCAACTCACCAACCTTCGAACAAAGATACTTATCCGGCCAAATATGGGTATGCATCGGTTTTCTGGGATTTAATTAGAAAACGCGGCAGTAACAAGTAACGAGCAGTACATAAAGAGCAGTGCGAATTATGTACTGTAGCCAAAACACTTGCAATGAGCTTACCATTCTTTCGAAACTTCATGCAGTTTGCGGTATGTCTGTCTGTTTGTTTATCGGTTTTTTTGCATACATTTCGGTCTGTCCTTGATTTATTACACTTAGTTAACTTGAAACAATCGCTAGTCAATGGTCGAATGTATTGAGTATGACAACCGTGTTCAAAACAAATAATCGGAACAACATGGGACAGTGGGTAATATACTGGTCATGGGGCACTCTTTAAAGCACTTCTTGTACACCAACTACGATCCCATGTTATGCAACGTAAGAGATGTGCCTCTCTTGAATGATGTAATGCACTACAGCTTGGGTGACTCGGTAAGAGCCGGCAGGAATGTACCACTCTTCAAAAATTTTTTTTTTATGTTCAGTTGTGTCACTGTGTATACCACTGGGTACAAGCAATTCCTCATATTACTCATTGTAAGATATAAGATAAATTGTGAATAAGTTACGCTGGAAGACACGCACAGCATAGGCAAGCCAGAGAGCGCGACAAGATGGCCCGTATGCTCTAAAGCCTGCCCCCCCTCCATCTTCAGTAACTATTTCTTTGTCTGCGCCCCAATATCTCAGAGCGGACACCCCAGTCTTGACGTCCTTTTTAGATCTGGTTAATGATACTCCGGGACAATATAACCACAAATTACACACCCATCATAAGTTAGATTACTAATTGCACTACCCCGCAGGGTCGCCTGCGTCAACAAGCGCTTGGTGTGTTGCGAGACCACGTACTCGAGCACACGAGGGTTGGACCCTCCCGAATGTAGCCGTGTCCGGGGAAATGGGGATCCTGGGGTTTGAGCCGATGCAGGGTGTTCGGACCTTTAAGGCCCCCGGCGGAGGCAACACACCTCTTTGGCCTTTGCTTCACGTAGATGGCTTCACGTCAAATAGCATAAGCAAGCTTGCGTTACGGACAGACTCCGCAGAGGTACAATGTTCAGTTTGTTTTTTTGGAAAACTCACAAATTTCAATATTCGAACCACTATTTTTAAATTTTTCTCTGCAATTTGCATTCGAAACAATATAAATATTTTTGTAGTTGAACATTCCATTGTCTTAACGCGTGCCATAGACTGCTTGGATAGATCGAACGGAAGTGCTCGATCAGTCACATTGAATGAGGTTTCAGCTGTCATCGAAGATTTTAGCGTTTGGAACTTCTATTGTTTCTTGCTACATCATTTGTTCCGGCTCTATGCCAGTATTTGACGTCAATTCGCATACGAACAAATGAAATAGAATATTCTTTATGTGGCTACAACGCATAACTTATGGCAGTGGTGTCTGTAGGAAAGCTGCCTTTCGGGCGTAGCTGTGACATGAGGAATGTTTTCGTCCTCTTTCTGGATCAGCGAAGTAATGCTTATAAGAAAAAAAATTTGGGATGTTTCTAGGTATTACGAATTAGAACAAACAAAAAAGCCCTGTGTACTATAACATATATTTCAAATCTATAAAATTTATGCAAATTCGTAGAGATGTGCCTTGTTCTTATGCGTAATAGTCTACCAAAAATTTCTGCATTTGGAAAAGTTCTTGAATGAATTGTTCTATTAAGAAACATACCTTACCTGACTTTGATGGAGTACTCTAACGGCCCTGTTTCAATGCCGGTCAATCTTTAAAAAATTTGTGGTGCCACGACAACGCCAACGTGAAGCTAGGATTCATTTTTGAAACCAACCGCAAACATTAGCCATTTATTCACCCTGCACAGAATTTAAAATAAAGTATATTGTGCATTCTTTGTGCATATTCAATCATGAATCAGATTCATTGCGGCTGAACCTAGCCGGCCTTATTGATGCAAATGGTTTTTGACACCAGCCTTTCTGATGCACAGGACGCAGAAAAAATGTAGAGAGAGATCAACAGGGATCCATGTGCCTCTAACGCGATACCAGTAATCACACACCACATTATATGACGAAAGCGTTTATGTATAACATGCTGTATTGTATGTCTCCATATTGATTGTGAGCTGTAATGGTTAAAAGGTTACCGATGTAGTTTGTATAACAAAACAATAAATAGGGCACATGAAGGCAAAATAACAAGGCGTCCATGATAGGGATACATTCATTGCAGTTATGATATTGAACAGTGATATTGACATGAGTCAACTACTAGCTGTGTGTCGCTGATGGCAAGCTCTTTTCAAACAAATTCTGTTCGTAGTGCTGCCAACTTTTAAACATGGACCTAGAAATTTTTACTTGTAGAAAGCATCGCGTTGTGATTCACAGCAATCGTACTTTTTGCTGGCACCTGCATCACGCAGCTTAGCATGAAGGACCTCTTAGCCCCGGCAATCAGCTACGCCGAGAACGGATACCCTATGGATGCCGTGAAGCAGGGCACCTGGCAGAGCATGCACAACCGTTTGAAACGATTACCTGGTGGCCGTTATTTCCTAAATGAGGACAACAATGTGCCCCCGCTTGGCCAAATATTGGTCAACAGGCCACTGGCAACGCTTTTGAAGGCAAGTACACAGAAATCAGCGCATCATTTTTTAAACTTCTTTATCTCCTCGATCAGCCACACAATATATAGTGGTCGTGGTGCTTGACTTTTGATCATTTATCATGTGTTCTGTGTAATATTTCCTTTTCGATCTGTGAATGCTACTCGTGTCGCTCCTATAAATCCTTACGGTGTTATCTTTTCCGAAATATCGCTTCATTGTATTCCTTAGTAGGCCTACGTTCCTTCTTTTTGGAGATTTTGAGTGATATTCTTGAGTATGTTTGTAGAAGCCTTCTTGAAGCTGCTGCAGCTTGATATTCCAGTGCTTCTACGTCTTGACATTCTGCGCTTCCCGCATTCATACAAAAAAAAATGGAAGTATGCGAACGTATTTGAGGTTCGTATTTCATGAACGTATTTGAGCCCTAAATATAAAAATTCATAACTAGTTAAGTAACGCATTTATTTCCGGCTATTACCGCGTGTCCACAGTGCTTGGTGAGCAGGACTTGTGGTTCAGTCAGGCGGCAATGTCTGCATTCGTCAGGGGACTGTGGTATCGCACTGTCTCCGTAAAGTCAGCAATAAATCTATCTACAACAGGTGGTGTAACTAAGTCGCATTATACCAAAGCAGCATATTATCCGTGAATGTACCAAGCTCATATGGTGTTTGATTTCACTACACATGAACAAGCAAATATTTTTCATGTGGAATATCAACCGAGCAGTGAATCAAGACGCAATAGTGTTGACGTATACACTCTGCAGTTTCATTTTGTTATAGGTGAACCCTCGCTGCAGACTGTATTAAAGAGTGCACATTGAGTGAGCTATGGAAAGCATATAAATCATCCTTGGAACTTATTCTTGATCTGCCAGGGTAAAATACTCCAGACGTAAGCAATAATCAATACAAGAAAAATAAATCAGCTGCTTATCTAACATTGGGCATGGATGAAAATGCACACACCGCCTGAAGTACATAATAAAAGCAGTCTCAAGAATCAAGGAAAACAAATATGCTGCTCGCGATTGCGTGCTCACAACTGAAAGATTGTACGAACTAGGCAAGAGAGAATGCTCACACAAAAGCTCCATCAGTTGAATTATGCTTAACATAGGCCGCCAACCTCATTTCCCGACGCGTACCTAGAACTGTCTGTGAATGCCTACTGATGTGGCCAAATACCTGTCGATGCGACATACAGGCTGCATGCAGTACATAAATATCAGATGTTCGTTTCGAAAAACGAAGCATAAATATGTGAAATCGAAGGAGAGTTGTGCAGTTGTTAGTTATGCGTTACAAGATCAACACAATGAATTGGATTCACTCAGGCTGAGGCCGGCCCAAGCATTGATAAAATGCTTTAGAAAACGGGTTAGAGATGCAATGTGCCAGAGCTCTTCCTGCATTGCAAGGTCTGTGGGAGTATTTAACAATGGGTTTCTCAAGCACCATGCATTTTATATCTCTGTCTGCATGCTAGTGCTAACTTGACATGCCTCGGAACTATACAGTATGGTGTCGCCTTCTCGTATTGTATAGAATCCGGTGGCTCTCTAGCCCGACCTTACGAACCTGCTGAAAAAGGTGCCGTCAAACTGATGAAACTAATCAATAGAAGCAGCATCAAACATGTGCTGAAGACTATCCTATTCAGAGGCTGTACATAATGTGGCAGTTTCGAAATTACGAGTGGCAGTCGTGTTGTTCTCTTTAGCAAAGCTGGGAGGGGAACATCATGCCCTGTGAACTCGCATCATGAATTATTGTTTCAGAAATCAATAGTACACCGGTTCTTCGCAGAGGCTAGGCCAGGAGGGCCCACAGGTGGTATACAAGGGATGTGTGGCTGAAGGAATCGTTGACGCTGTGCACCGGGCGGGTGGCGTCCTGTCCATTGACGACCTTTCTGATCACATGGAGTCTACTGAGCCGCTTGAGACAGAGCCCGCATCCACCACGTACCGAGGCGAGATCGCAGTGCATACGACGACGCTTCCGACACAGGGTGCCGTGCTTTTAGAGGCCCTTAACATACTCAACAGGTTTGATCTGAAAGGTAAGCTTTCGTAAATCTGAAGCAGCGACAGCGCAACCCCTTCCTCCTGTAGGCGAACGCTATGAAAAAATGAAGCAGAGCATATTGCCACCATTATCTTAGTTAGCGCAGGAGCATTTCGGAAAGCAACACTCACTATATTTATAGTAAAGCTTTTCTTGAGCTCTTTTTAGCGCATCTCGTTTGTATTCTACCTCTAACGATGAATGCTATTGCACTTTCCTGACTGCCTTAGCGCTTTGTGGCATCCGGGTCCATTCCACTGCACAATGTCAACGCTTCCATTCTTCAATCTGTTCTGCTCAGGGAATGACAGGGGATCTTCTTCTAGGACCCACCTCAACTGCTTCGGCACTCTCTGTGAGATTCGTAGCTTCGGACACACTCACAACACACAAAAACTCGTCACGTGCAACTTGTAACAGAAACGAGAAAGTGAAACAGCGAAATGGCAGGTTTAGGCAAGCAAATACTTTTGTATTAAACTCAGTCAGCTTCCCCTGAAGCGGAACGCTCTTTAAGGGATAACAACGTGTAGCCTTTAGTTAAGCATCTAGGAAGGTGCTGTAGCAAGTCCCTCATTCAAAATGCTGGCGCAATGCAGCACGCAAGGCAACTGAAGCTGAAAAGCAGAAAGGGCACCAAGGCAGCTGCTATGTGTCTCATGACGCTGGCGTGATGAGGAGTACATTGTAGGCGTCGAATATTGAATGTGCATGAGATGAGACACACAGAAAGGTCTGAGCGTTTGCAGCTTTGTACTAACTGCGTGTTCCTTTAGGGCCACTGTGTGCCCACTGCGTCTGAGTAGGAATACTAAGGCCTATACGCAAAACACTCAAGCCAGTTAAGCAAGACGGAACACTGCCCTGGCTCTGCTGCTGAGTCGGCAGCGCGAAGCCTTACAGTGCGTCACTGCGTTCACTTTGTTTCCTAGTTATTTCCCCAAAACGCACTAACTAAACCTCTCGCATGCCTACACAAACCCAACTCACCGCGAGCAGCATGTGCAAGCATCATTCATACCGCGACATAATGACGGAAACAACGGGAATAGCTAAGAGTCTATATAATTGGAATGTGTAGAATAACTAAGCAAATAAAACGAAATTGGTTGAATGTTATCCTCTTCTGAAAATATATATTGCATGTTTCCAGAAATAAAAGAATGGAGACGACTCGCTTTGATTACTAAATCGATGAATAAAACTCAGACTTTAGAAAGTGTCAGCATCTACCACCGTTACAATGTGAATAGCAATAATTAATTGCACATGCTTACACTTTCACTTCTGCCAGCGTCCATTTTATTCAGTACACGACAGAAAGAGCCTTCGCTGCGTTTCAACGCAGTTATGTGTGGCAAAATGTGGTAGGAAGGAAAGTTTGAAAATATGAAAAAGATTTTAAGTGTTCAACTGTATAATAGTGGGTTCGAGTTTTGGTTCCGAAGCACATCAGTCTCGCTCTCTAACAATAAAGCCACGGAATCCTTTCTGACGCGCGTCATCCACTAGGAAATACCAACCAAATATGTTAAGCACTAAGGTGAAAATGACACGCTCTCTAGCACAACCTTCTAAAAAACTTTGTGTGCGATTTCTCGGCAGCAACTTTCTTACCATTCCGGTGGACATTACATCGACTATTGTTTGAACAATGCAGCGGTACACCTTATAGCTAAGCACATCTTCATTTACATTCCCTGGCTGTTGCCCTCAGATTTATACTGTTAGGGTTCTTTACAAAGTGCGCATATCCCACGCATGTGTGAGACCTTTCTTTGATATTTGTACAAATGGTAAATGTAAATATCATGCAAAGCTAAACACTGCGGAAATAAAAACATCCAACCAGGCGCAGACACATGATTTAGTAAGAAGAAAAATATATTTAAGAAACACGGTGTTTAAGGCCTACGGTGTCGAAAACATCGAAAGTTCGACGGACCACCGCAGGTGTCGTAACTATATCTCGCGCCGTGTTTCTATATAATCTTCATTCTTTCGTTGAACAGTTTGGCTGACGTTACCTCGAACAAATTTATAACACATACGTGATTTCCATTTTGTGTCTTTGACATCACCCATGTATCCGAAAAATACATTCGTGATTGATCTAGTGTTCTTTAAGAAACCAAAATACCGGAATATAACGTTTTGAATGTTTTTGGTTGCACTAATTGCTTCGCTGTGAAAAATTTCGGACGGTTTGTACCAAAAAGCGAAGCAATCAAAGTGATAACCAGGTTACAGAGTGACGCACACCCTAGATGGTTCGTTCTCCGGTGAACGATGGGTTTCTCCTCGCCGCAGTTACACTAGTCACTGACTGCGGCGCCACTACTGTCGCCGAAAAACGCGTCAGTTGGGGAGGTATGCTGGCGGCACTCCGGCAATGTGGTTAGGCGTAAACTGGTTTGCTCGCTTTTGCCACTAGAGCACAGCAACTCTGTATACTCCGTTTCATACTTACGTTACAGCGCTTCGGAGGCTACAGACACGTTTAGGTGCAGAAGCGCTGAGCCATCCCCAAATGCCAGGTTGCCCACCCCCAAATTTAAATTCACCCAAGCCCAAAATTCCAGTTCTCCCCTACCCAAATTTGTTTTGACCGGCTCACCTACCCCTAAATCTCAGCTTGGCCCCCCGAAATTTCAGTTGGGCAACTACATTTCCAGTTGGCCCACCCCCAAATTTCAGTTTGCCCAACACTGCTATAGGCTTCCCCACGCATTTTCGACTGCGCTCTATGTACACTATGCGTATCCATAAATCTAATCATATGTGTATCTTCTATCATCAATATTTTTTTAGAGCGCAGCTCCTAGGCGCCCGTTCCTGTGGCGAGCGTCGTCGTTGTCCCTCGTAACCGGGCGAACGAGCACAGCGAAAGATAAAAGCGATCCCGGAGCGCAGCGGGGAATGAAAGCCACGGTGGAACTAAGCCATAAGGCGGTAAGCGGAGGGCATGTCGAAAGGATCAGAAGAAAAGTGCAGAGCGGCAACATGCGCTACGAGATGGGGCCAGAGTAGCGCGCATCATCTGCGAGGGGGTCACGCGGCGGCTGCTGTGAATAGCGCCTGTGCGTTACCCACGCGCTGTTCCTAGCAATCTCCTGATAATCGAGGCTCTGGCGCTACAGTTCGCTCCGTTTGCAACCTTCCACACAAGATGGATTGCCCGCTCCAGCCAATATTTTCCGAATTGAAAACTTTTGTTGTGACTTCAATGTGCCTTATAACCTATAAGGCTCAAATGATCTACATTTTCACAACATAGCGAGCTGCGTTTGTTCTCAATCACGCATTTTTATGTAAAGACAAGCTATTAGGCTTCTCGCGTGACAGACAGATTTTGGTATTGTACTCGCGAAATAATGCTTACGCATTGAAACGTTGGCGGGGGTAAGTTTCGAACCTACGACACCACGTTCAGAAGTCGAGTATTTTATCCTCTCGACGAAACACCCACGCTTACAGCAGGTGAATGCATCCAAACCATTTGTTACGGCAAGTTTTCGAGTATAGAAAGACTGTTTTTACAATAAATATACAGGATGACTCGGAGTAGTTAAGATGGCTGACCACCAACAACACGCAGCAGCCAGCGTCTCCGATCTTCTTCGAGCTCTCTCTTCTTTCAGCGTTCCGTAAAAGGACACCCGGGTGGCGAAGCGCCATCTCGGCACATGGCTGGCGAAGAACTGCGAGCAAAGTATGGCTTCAGCAGCGAAACGTGCACGACGGCAACAGGCGTCTGACTTGAGGATGCATCAAAGTGTCGGGGCGAAACCTCGTAATTTACTTCGTTAACTTGGCGTAGGACTTCATAAGGCCCTGTGTAGCGAAATAGAATCTTCTTGGAGAGACCAACACGACGACATGGTGACTAGAGGAACACTCTTGCAGCTGGCACGAATTTAACGTCGCGATGGCAGCGGTCGTAACGCTCTTTTTTGTATATGCTTCGAGGCTAATAATCGAGATTGGGCGACGTGACGAGCCATGTGAGCGCGTTCGATGACTTCACGCGTCTGCTTAATTGCAACACTCAGCACAGAAGGCAGTATGGTGTGAAACAGCAATGTGGGGTCGCGATCATACAAGAGATAAAAGGGCGGATATCCTGCGGTGTCATGTCGAGACGAGTTATACGAAAACGTCACGTAAGCTAGCGTGGCTTCCCAGTCGAGGTGATCGTTGGAGACGTACATCGGCACCATCTCTGCGATTGTTCGGTTGAGACGTTCAGTAATACCTTTTGTTCGTGGGTGGTAGGCGGTAGGCAGCTTGGGCTCAGGGCCCCAAGAGTGAAGGAGGTCATCGACAACTCTAGATAAGAACAAGTGGTCGGGGTCTGTAAGTAACTGTCGAAGTGCACCATTGTGGAGAATGACGTCGCGGAGGAGAAAATCGGGGACGTGTGTTGCGCAACTAGTCGACAACGCCTTTGTTATCGCGTAGCGTGTCGCATAATCAGTAGCGACTTTGATCCACTTATTCCCTCTAGCAGGTCAAGGCCTAGGTGTCCTCCAAGGTGTCCTGCCTTCGGTGCATCGTGAAGTTGTTCGAGAACGACGGATCGCCGATGACGAGGAAGGACAACGAGCAACTCAGGTTAGTCAGGGTTGATATTGCGGCGGTAGAGGATGCCGTCGTGCAGCACGAATCTGCGGCACGTGCCGTCGCTGCGGCCAGATTGCACTCCGGCAATGATGTACTGTAAGCATGCGTCGCGTTGCTGTTCAGCGAGCATGTCAGTCATGTTAGTAAAAGCCATCACGCAGACCACCGGATCGTGCGCAACATGATCTGGAGGATCCACGGCGTGACGCGAGAGGCAGTCAGCGTCCTTGGAGAGGCGCCCACTCTTGTAATGAACAATAAATGAAAATTCCTAGAACCGAAGAGCCAAGCGACTAAGCCGTCCAGTCGAGTACCGAAGGGAAGACAATCAGCAGAGGGCGTGATGGTCTGTGACGACCGAAAACGTGCGGCCGCACAAATATGACTGGATCCTGGCCACAGCCCAAACTAAAGCGAAGCGCGCCCACTCGGTGATGGAGAACTTTCTCTCGGTAGGTGACAGCAGGCGGCCGGCGCAAGCTATCACGCACTCGGTACCATTCTGTTGTTGGGCGAGAAAAGCGCCAATTCCATGGCGGCTGGCGTCAGTGTTGACTTTGGTCCATGCAGATGGACCAAAGTGGACAAGTATGGTAGGCGTGGCCAGAAACCCGATGAGAGCCTGCTCCGTGCCCCATGAGAATGTCGTGTTCTTCTTTAGAAGATCTGTCAAAGGCCGAGCAACGTCGGCGAAGTAGTTGACGAAATGGCGAGAGTAAGAACGCAGGCCGACGAAGCAGCGCACGTCAGAAGCAGAACGTGGTAAAGGGAAACTGCGGACGGCGCGAACTTTTTCCGAATCTGTTTGGACACCGGATGCTTCAACGGGGTTTGCCAACACGGTAACTTGACGGCGCCCGAACTGACACTTCGTGGAGTTCAGTCGAAGGCCGGCTTTTCGGAAGACCGCAAGAATTGCAGCGAGTCGGGTAAGATGGCTGCCGAACGTGGGAGAAAAAAAACAATAACGTAGTCAAGGCAACAGACTCAGGTGGTCCATTTGTAGCCTCGCAGAATAGAGTCCATTATACGTTCAAATGTCGCAGGAGCATTGCATAGGCCAAAGGGCCTGACATTGAACAGATATATTCCATGCGGCGTGGTGGAGGCCGTCTCCTGGCGGTACATTTCCTTAACTGAAATCCGCCAGCAGCTGGATCGAAGATCGATGGACGAGAAGTATTTAGCTCCGTGAAAGCAGTCCAAGGCGTCATCGATGCGTGGTAGTGGGTACACTTCTTTTCGCGTTCTCTTGTTTAAAAGGCGATAATCAACGCAAGAACGCCAGGTACCATCTTTCTTTTTCTCAAATACGACAGGCGATGGCCAAGGGCTGGCTGATGGCTCGATGACCCCTTTGCAGAGCATTTTGAAACCTTCTGATTGGATGACTCGACGTTCAACATGCAATACCCGATAAGGACGCCGACGAATAGGATTGGTGTCTCCAGTGTTTATACAGAGGTCAACAACAGATCTTTGGCCTAAAGACCCGTCGCCGAAATCGAAAATGCCACTGCACGATTCAAGCAGGCTACGTATGTCCGTGGACTGTGCAGAGGTGAGGTCGGCTGCAATAATTTTCGCGGAGTCATCCGTTAAGGAACCAGAGCTATGACCTACAATTGGCGCTAATGAGCCACTCTTGGCATTCAGGCTCTCAATGTCAAATTCGGTACCACTAGAAACGCTCGCCAAGAACATGCCGGCCGGAATCACTTGGGGGCGCAAGCTTAAATTCAGAAGCGGCAGAATGACATCGTCATTATTAGCCGCGACGAACGCATGCAGAACAAAAACGTTCCGGTTGAAAAACACTTCGATGATGCGGCGTAATATACAGTCACCGTCAGGAACCTGTAGCTGGGTGGTCAAAGTGACCTAAGTAACTGCCTCGGGTGACAGCGCACATCGTGAAGCGAGCACCAGTGCGGTGGGGCGGTGCTCGGAGCATCGGCGAATTGAGCCAGTTCCAACTGAAGAACGCCGGTCGCGCTGTCTATGAGAGCAGAATGACTGGATAAAAAGTTCAATCCAAGGATAATTTTGTAAGGGCAGTTTTTGATCACAGCAAAGATAACAGAAGTAGGGCGGCCGGCTGTAATTAAACGCGCAGTACACATTCCAAGAACAACCAGCGCGCCGCTGTCGGCCACACGAAGAACTCAGGCAGCAGCTTGGGTGAGGACATTCTTTAAACGTCTACGTAGGCTAGCACTCATCACAGATACGTAGGCTCCAGTGTAGACGAGTGCTTGGACAGGTATGTCGTCTATTTTAACGTCTGTTACACTTCTGCTTGTGGGCACAGACAAAGGATTTGCTGCGGTAGTCGGCAGTGCAGCGCCATCTCCGAGGGCTCCATTTCTTTGTTTTCCAAGGGTGCGGCCAAACGCCACAGAGGACGAAAGGCGACGTGGCTGCAGTCAACCGGAAGACGGACAACGTGTTTGTGGTGAACGAGACTGGTGTCCGCGCGGCGATGGTGAGCGACTGTACCATGTGTTCCTAGCAGAGTTGTCACTGCTATTAGACTGGGCTGTGGGAGAAACATTGCGGGTATTTCCATCAAAATGGCTCAGGTTGGTCCGCGTGCGAGGTGTTGAAGGCCACGAGTTGTGACAATACCAGGCGACATTACCAATGCGGCGACAGGTGAAAGAGACCGGCTGGTCATCCACAGTTCTCCACTCAGTCAGGTTGCGATAACGTGGGGAGAAGCGTCGGGGTGGAGCGAAAATAGTAGAAGAGCGTTCGTTAGTTCTGGGGTTGGCGGCAACACGCACTGAACGTAAACCGATCTTTGCAAGTTTCTGTCGAACGAGGGCTTGTACGAGAGGGACGGAAAAAGTGGTAGCATCAGGGCTACGCGAACAGAAAGCTGCGGGCGCCATCGCATACAGTTCACGTCTAACGATTCGCACCAGTTCAACAGATGGCGATGCATGCAGCTGTGCGGGTTGATCTTCACACGTCGAAGTTTCGGCAGTATTGAGAAGTCTTGCGAATAGGTGCGAGACGGGTGGGCTTTTGGCCTGTTTGGATTGTCGGCACTCTTTAATGATAGCATCAACTGTAAAGCAGCCTTTGCACATGCGCTTAATAAAGGCGTCGTCAGCATTGCCCCTAGGCACGTGCCCGACCTTCTCAGCTTGTGTCATGTCGTGATCGGCTTTACGACAAAGTTCCAGCATGTCCAGGAAGTACGATAGATAGGACTCCGTGGGGGATTGGGCACGGGAGGCCAGCTCCTGCATTGCGGTAATATTACGGCCCGCTGGTTTGCCTAACATTTTTGTCAACTTTTGTTTGCATTGGTCCCAGCTGGTTAGCTCCTCTTCGTGGTTTTCGTACCACACCTTTGCGGTGCCTCTTAGGTATAACAACAGGTTAGCTAGCATTAGCGTCGACTCCCATCTGTTGATTCCACTCACTGGTTCGTACATAGCCACCCTTTCTTCGACGTTGGTGCCATCGGTCCCAATGAAAGTTCCAGGATTCTTGGGTTGCACAAGCACAACCGAAGATGACAGCGATGTGGCTTGCGATGGTTACGTTGGACAACGACGTTGATCCCGTGAGCTCACCGTCATTCATGGTGCGGACGGTGATGCGACGTCCACCGCGGAGCTCCATTTCCTGCCGCGGTACCCCACACCTCCCACAAATGTTATGGCGATATTGCAAGTATAGAAAGACTATATTAACAATATATATACAGGCTGAGTCAGATTACTTAAGATGGCGGACCACCAACCACACCCACCTGTAGCGTTTGCGATCTTCTTCGGCCTCTGTCTTCTTTCAGCCTTCCGTAACAGTGTGAATGGATTGTACCAGCATTGCAAAACAAATGTCAAAAGAGAGCAGTTTCTATGATGACTGTAATAGTGTCGTTATTGTGCAATAAAAAAAGGCCTCTAGAACCTCTCAGTACAGCTGACTTGGAACGTTGTAGTCATTCGAAAAATTCCGATTTCGCGAAAATTCAAGTAATACATGCGAGATACCCTATGTGTTTCGGTGGGTGCGAGACTCTCTTTCCGTTTGGTTCTTCGCCCGCCGACGAAATGCCACCAATCTCTGAGGGCTCATGCGCCTCACGTCGCGCAACACAAGAAGATCAGCAGTCATGAGGGTTATATGGGTCACGGCATGGTTTATATTTGTTCAACGCGGATGGATAGGACGCCAATGAGCGATAAGGACCTAACTTATTGGAGCAATTATGAGAACTTTCCTAAGTACGGATGAAGTTGTTAAGCTTGGCAACAAGTCTGATAAGGACTTTAACCGTTGATGAAAGTCAGATCACGTCCGATAAAGTTGATAAGGACAGAAGATGGTTGATAAAGATTGCGTAGATTGCGATAAGGCTGATAACGCCCCATAAGGGGTGATAAGGATCGGATCAACTCCGGTAAGGGTTGCTACCGGAGTCTAATTCTTATAAGATTGCTAATGACTGATATGGATTTATAAAGATTGATAGCGGTCAGATCAAGTTCGATAAGGTTTATAATTTCGCAGGATTGCATGAGGACAAGCAAGTCCCTGAATGTTTACGCCAACTGAGACAACTCCAGTATAGTCTTTGCCATAATTTTTGCAGTGGTGCGTTCGCACTTTAGAGCAGTTCGCTGTTTTCTAATCGACTTTTGTGAAAATGTTCCTATAACCTCAGATCCTAATTAAGAAAGTAATTTAGCCTTAGAAACAAACTAGCCATTTACGTATATGCTGCTAACACGTTGTATTAGATCAACTTGCTTGTTATTATTTTTATTTGCAGCCTGTGGCGTGCAGCGAAGCATAGACGGAATGCGCAGAGCGGTAAATTTAGGTGACCTACTTTATGTGTAGATTCCACAGCGTTTCACCTAATGTATGAAGGAGAGTGAAATTACATTTCGGCTCTACACGTACTGGAGACTCATATACTTCTATAACGCGACAGCACGACAAAACTAAACTTCCGATGAATGGCGAAGGTAATACGTTAGCTTAGAATCAATAAAGCGACACAACGTATTGCCACGGTCGGAATGAGGCATGTATGAGGAGCGTACTTCAGCAGGACTCTTCTGTAGCGCTTTCATTAGAACACTCAGTGCCATCTAGTGCCGCCGCTGCGAAGCCGGCGGCGGGCGTCCAGAATTTGTGGCGCGCTCGTGCGCGGGAACGCCGGGAAACGCGCCATGCAGCAACCGGGCTTCTCTCTCATGTTTCTATTTGGGCATGCTGCGCTTTCTAGTAACACTGCCGAGAAGTCTGTTGCAGCTTCTGAAAAGAGAAGCTTGGCGCGCCACTGCGAGCTAATAGTGAGATCGTTTCTTCGCTTGCCGCAGACTCAGGGGCACATACTCAGTAACCGAAGTTGGCGAGTTCATTTAGAAGCGGCACATACCTAGTGCATTCGTGTCGCAGCCTACTAATGCCGCGGGTTGCTCTTCTTGAGGGTCTCTTGTGTGGTGGGTGTGATCACACACTATATTGGACAAATTTAAGCAATCTCTTTCGTGATTGCACAATGACACATTCAAAGTGTGGCATACGTAGTTACCTAAACTGAAGTCAAAGACGCTCAATGAAGAAAGCCACACACTTATTGGCACATGCCCAGTAACCCATGTTGGCATCAAAGATGTTCATTGTGGACTAGCGCAGACCGAGCTTCCATAGGGGAATACTGCAAGTCGGTCCAGAATAGTTTCTTCGGGCAGCGGCATCTACCCAGTCACGCGTCTACAGTGACCCATGTCGGCGGAAAATAGGTTAATTCAAAAGCACATTTACCTGCACGGCTAACGAGCCAAGGTGAACAAAAAAGAAAGAAGTAAGGCAAGCGCTGACTCAAGACTAACAATTTATTTCTTGCAGATACCGCATAAATGGGAATGCTCAGAAAATAAAGATGTAGTTTTAGGGACTCGTCTGCTAGCTATCGTACTTCGTTGAAGAGCAGGACGTATGTACACATTGCCACATATTCAGTGGTCTAAAATCATCTCATGGTTGGTTTCGTACCTCGTTACCTCCGTATAGCAGCCCGACGTACTGGAAAACAGACGACTGGAACAGTGACTGGAAAACAGTGAACAGACGACTGAAAGACAGTGAATGACATTTGAGTTACTCTATATGCGTAATGCGCATAAGGAAAATGCGAGAGATTTATAGATACTTGCGAACGTGTGTGGCAACACAGCGACAAATCAAGGCTTAAAGGAAGAAAAGAGTAATAGGGTGGTGTCAGCCCAAGATCAAGGCCTACCCAAAGTTTAGCAATATAATTACCTCGGCGTATGAATAAACGAAGGAAAGCCGTACTCAAGCACGCACCAAGATAATCTTTAAACAAAGGGGAAGCGGAACGCGGAAACAATGGACAAGACTGCACTTTGCAGCCACAGTACATATGAGGTGGTTTGTGTAATCTGGAAAGGAGTAAAACTGCCAACTCTAACGTTTGGAAATCTCCTACTGCGCTTAATATGGGACATCTCGTCAGTGCTAAAGTTAACAAAAGATCGGTTGGCCGGTAGGCTTTAGAAGCCCGCGTTAAAAGCCCGAATGAGACAGTGGAGGGTGACGTTGTTTCGGCCTCTTTTGAAGTCACAGATTACAGCCAAGTGCATGTCTATTGAAAGTATACATAGGCAACCAGGAGTCCTCAAAAACAAAGTGAGAGAAATAAAGACCATAACATGGATGACAATGAAATAGAAAATAAAAGATCATGAAAGTTTACATGAATGTGAAGAAAGAAATTAGAAGGAAAAATCTGTACCATAATACAAAAGGCACTTCATCCATATAGTATCATGAAGCAATAGGAGGTAAATTTAGCATCGCGCGGGCTGCTGGGAGGGCACTAGCTTTGCAGCAAGCTTGTCGATCCCGGTGGAAGTGGATTTGTTGGAAAGAGCTGATTTTGATCATAGAAGGAATAAATTATCGAAATCAAAACAGTGCTCACCAGGAGTTATGTGCCTACAAGTGCGCAATTTGATGTAGAAATTTAAACTTTACTCGAATTTTTCGCCTCAGCGTTATACACCTACGTACAATAAATTTCCTGCAAAACTTCGGGTAGCATGACAGAGGGATAGCCAACTCCATCAACCATGGGAAATCGTCTGTCTTATGGGGAGGCCAAGCACCGGAGATGGGGGAAATCGGATAAGTTCAAGCCATGTACGATCACGGTGGACTCGAGTGCCGCTGGGTAATTTTGGACGCCACCAGTAGACGAGTAATTTGTGTATACTAGTACCCAGGGTATCTTCTGCAGAGCAACAACGCCCAATACCTAGAGGGAGTGTGCACAAATGCAGAATTTGATAGTGCGGTGACACTAACTGTAACAGAAATTAAGCAGGTAAGTTTTCAGGTATGTTAAGCAGGTAAGGTACGTTTCAGGTAAGTTCAGGTAAGTTTAAGCAGGTAAGAAGAATACTACTTGTATTTTTGGTTACGTCATTTCTGTACCCTATTGCCCATGCCTCCTTTGCAGCATGCACAAGACTGCACATGTACCCCAGTGCAGCTGCGGCCCCCATTGAGCCTAACAGATTTTTTTCTTTCTACTTGTTCAAGCTGCTACCAATAAACTGAGAACGTTAGGAAATCATTGTAAGTTATCAATTCAACACTCAGTAGCCGTATCTGAGTCGAACCGTGAAGCTTCAACACTAACCTACGGTGAAAACGAAGAACATGTAGTTCGGAAGCATGCCCTAAAATGGTTTAGCACTTTTCTCTCCTTCCTTGACGTGGCCTATAAATGCTGCTCATTCTGTCCTGTTCTTCTTGCAGACTTGAAGCAAATCCCTGGTCAGTTCGAGCACGTTGTGATTGAGGCACTTCGCCACGCCATCGCTGATGGCTTACGATACGTGGGGGACCCTCGCACTGGTGGCTCGCTGGATGAGATGCTCTCACATCAGCGTGCACGTAACATTGCTACAATGGTGAAATTTGACAGGTACATACTTTTCAAGACATAGAAAGCTGATACGAAAGATCAGAAACTGTATGTGCTAGGGATGTAACATGTTTTCACGACTACCCCAACTAACAAAGTGAGCAGAACAGACAAGCGTCCTTATTACACTTATATCTGGTCAGTAAGGCTAGGACAATTCCAATAGAAACCGTTTTGAGAAGGGTACTTGTCTTTTTCATTTCAATACTCAGAGGGAGATGTATTATTTATTAGAAATTATGTAACTCTGTCTCTCTCTCTGAGTAAAGGAGTGCACCGAAGCTGTGAACAGCGGACCGACACTCATGCATCCCATGGCCCCGACACTTAATCAATATGCTACTTTGCATTACAGCGACACGTTTGGTTTATTTTACCGCTTCCCTATGTCCCGGGACACATCCAGTCGGACAAGTCTTTGACACAAATTGCGACTGAGCTACTCAAGCAACAGTTGCGAATGAACTATCTTCGTAGACTTTAATGCATCCTCAGTCTCACGTATCAAATGTTTTATAATCGACACACGACAAGGCCGCCTCGTCAGTGCTAGGTATCAACATATATTTTCTCAGAATACGACATGCAAATGTTAGAGTGCTGTTTTAAATTACATAAGTTGTTCGCCAAATTCTCTTCATTAGCTTTCCGAAAAAGGTATCGTAGCGTAACTAGTAAATCAGAGACGCTGTTAATACCATCTCGTTAACGGTAAGATATTCGCGGTGCAAGAGGTTGACGTGAAGGGAATTGCGCTAAAAAAGACAGGGACGAGTAAGGACATGGACGGGCGCAAACTCGCGACTGATTTTATTCAGAAATAACACAAATATATATATACCTAGATTCTTATTCAATCATTGCCTAAGCGCAAATGCCAAGAACGCTCCAAGAACATGCCAAGAGACACGTCCGTGTCTTTTTTAGCGCAATTCCCTTCTTTAAGTATGTACGACCGACTCGCCCAACAACGTGTTCTCCTCAAGAGGTTGACTTCTTATTGTGGAGCTTAGAGGAACCAACAGCTACTGCGCGATTAGTTAGAGGGAACCGTTTGTTGTATATGTTATGCAAATAGTTACGTATTATACAATGTTACTGAGCTAAACGATGATGCTGTTTGCACAGACTTCCACTAAGCGCTGCCTAACTTTTGTGTACAGCATCGATTTGCGCTGAGTATTTGCGCCAAGAGCAACGCGGAATTATTTATTTCTACTTGCAGAAGAACGGAAACCGTTTACCCGGAAGCTGCACTTCCTCTCGAAAATTTAGGTACCACGTTCGTGGCGGCTGCTGACGAGGCCGGAAACGTATGTGGACTGATCGGAAGCCTCTCACATTATTTTGGATGTGCTGTCGTCGAAGAGCACGGATTTGCCGTTCAGGTAGGAGGCAAATACCACGATTGAAGAACATCAAGCGAAGGTGCGCTTTCGCTGTGTCCGTTTTATGCCCGCAGGCCACGGATTGCTTTAAACACAGGAAATGTTTGGCTTTGAAGTTGTACTGAGAACGCTTTCAAAAACTTTTTGTTGCGTTTAGCAGAAAAAAAATATATTGCTTGCGGTTGCATTTGAATTGCACCTGGATTATTTATTCGCATGTGTACTTCGAAAGCGCGTTTTGCTTGCCGGCGGAAATTCATGGTGAAAATAGTCGAATCATTGAAGCTTCCCTATCTCGGTAAATTTTTCTATTGAAGAGTTGTTCATGCAGGCTTTCTTACAGAGACGGGGAGCCGCATTCAACCGTGTTCCCGGGCACCCGAATTGTTTCGGGCCCCGAAAAAAGCCCTACCACTCGCTCATGCCTGTTATGGTGACCGACGCATGCTCGCGAGATTGGCTATGCACGATGGGCAGTATGGGTGGACTCATACAGACAAGTGTCCTTGCCCAGGTAAGATCGTAATTGAAACCATATACCACAACTTGGCAACACAATCCAATTAATGTTTGGCTTGTAAATCCTATTTTGCAGAGGTGAATTTGATAAACAAATAAATGTTTTTAGGCAGCGTTCGTTAGTTGCAGTGAAGTTCTCTTATAATGGCGCTGAATTCCTCGTTATGAATGTATAATGACCTTTGGGGGAACAATGTTCGCCTCAGCCTCTACTCAATGTATTTTTCAAAGCAGCCTCGCCTTCTTTAGTGCAAGGCTTGGTTTATTTGGGACTGCTTTGTAGTGCAAGTTTTTATCAGGTGCGAAGAACGTCAGCAAGATACAAAAGTGTAATTCAACGGTTTGATGAGAAACTTGAAAAGGAGAAAAGAAGTCTTGTAGTGATATGAAGGGAGGGGGTGCGCTAGGTGATTTCATAATTGTTGGGCTCCTGGGAAAGGAAGAAAAGTAAATAAATCAGGCATTGCTCACATAGCGGGCCAAGGTTTTCTAGAAAACATAATTTAAGCACATATTATATGTGAAAAGTTGAAAACAAGAACTAAGAAAGAAAACGATAAGAAATCTTTCAGGAATAATAATAATTTAGTCATTTCAACAAGAATGTATTACATTCAGTGGTAAATATATAAATGGGAAACTCATTGAGTATAATAGAAGTTTGCTCTAAAATTATGAAAGTAAAGAAAGAGTAACTGTAGACAACTACAAATGAATAAATGAACAGTACAGCCTAGACAGAGAGATAAAAACATTCATTAACGAGAATGAGTGAGAAAGAGTTCTTTCTTCACTGAAGGTGGGTGGCCTCCTTAGTCCAGGCAGCCATTGGCCCTTGCTGCTTCCCTGGCCTGGTTCACCAGCTTTCGCTGGCCCTCGAAGTCTGGGGCCGTGGGCATGGCCCTGCAGCATTCTTGGCGGTCTTCTTCTGTGCTTTTGTTTTCAATTCTTGATTGAGCTGCATGGCTATTGGGTTCAGCAAGACTAGGACACCCCATCACCATGCGACAAAGGGCAGGATAGGCAAAGATATGAGAGTTGGGTCGGGTGAATTCTATGCATTATAATGCCGTGTACATAGGAGTTTGTTTGGAGACGCCACAGAGCAACTGTCTCTACTGACGTTAGACTGAGGTATGACCGCCTTGAAGAAATAAGATTACAGTGCTCAATTCTACTTCATATGGGACCAAGTAGTGAAGCTTTGCTGTTTATATTTATTTTTTCTATTATGCGTAATAATGGAAGCTCCTGCAGTACGCAGATCATTTCCGCCCACCCTACTCCCAAAGCGATTCCATGCTAGCTTGCTCTTCTTGAACGAGACTATGCAAACAAGAATTTACAAACTAAGCATTACCTGTACCTATATACTATGCCTGAATAGCATATACAACAGCCACAAGCCAATTTTGCAAATAGAAATAAAATGAACAGAGAACAGTGTGCGCTCCCATTTGATACCTTGTGCTAATCACGATTTCTATTTATATGCTGAATTAATATGTGCTATATTCTTCTGCTTATTATATGAAACGATTGATAGCGCTGGGTGGGTAGATGTTTGAATAATTCCTAAGGTTTGTGATTTACTCATTTCATATGCAGTTGTGCCTGAAAGGAAAATGCCCATGCTTATGAAAAGCCGGTGTATCATTGTATTATTTTTGCATGCCAATGAGTAGCTTTATCGGCCGTGGGACGACGACGAAGTGCCTTCTTCTTAGAACGCTTCTATCTGTGTTCTCTGGTTTTCGACGAATTCTTTGGAATTTCCTGGTGCCTCGGCTCCCGGTTTTGTGGCCATGGACGCGGAGCCTTCCAGAGGCCCTCCTGGCCAGCGGTCATCAAGGCCGTCCCTCACGAGGAAGGGAGGAAGCGTGCTCAGTGACACCGAAGACACTGAGCTATACTCGATGTCGGATGAAGACTCATCGGATGATAGCTTCATCACTGTCCGCAGAAAGAGGGCCAAAAGGAGGAGTGTCAACGCGAACCCATCAACGCAAGCGAGCACGGCGACGTTGAAGTCAAGGCCTGAACGCTGGCCTCAGGCCATCGTGTTCGTACCCGAAGAGCCCTCAAACAACCTCCGACTGCTAAACAGGCAAGAACTATCTGTTTTCTTGGAAGGGGTCGTGCCGAATGAAATTAAGGATATTCGGATAAATGCACGCAAAAATGTCCTCGCAATCGATGTTACCAACGGGAGTGCGCTCGAAAAACTGAAGCAAATCTCGGTGCTAGGGCGCATCAAAGTGCGTTCATATATCCCGATGGATGACGCATCCACAGCAGGTGTCATTTATGACATCGATGTCGCCATTCCCAACGCGGACTTGCCTATCCTCGTCAAACCAGCAAGTGAGGGTGTTGTTATCACGCGTGTGAGCCGCCTTGGAACATCGCGCTGCGTCAAACTGATCTTCAAAGGAGATTGCTTACCAACACACGTCAAAGTCGGTCACTTCCGACACCCTGTTCGGCCCTTCATACCAAAGCCTCTTCAATGCCATCAGTGCTTCAGGCTTGGACATGTCAAGGGTGTCTGCCCAAACTCGATACTATGTCCCCGTTGTGCTGAACCTCATGCGGAGGAGACGTGCCGGGCTACTGTCCTAAAGTGCGGCAACTGTAATGGTTCCCATGCTGCCTCGTCTAGGGACTGCCCTCGCATCAAGAAAGAGGTCGCTGTTCTCAAGCAAATGGTTCGGGACAATTCGACACACAAGGAGGCTGCTGCAACGATCCGGCGTCGGCGTCGGCGTCACCGAACCGCCTCAAAAAAGGCAGAGCCGCGAAAGGAGAGGGCCGCTTCCATTGTAGCACCCACTTTCTCCAATCAGGCCAAAAAGGGGCTGAACAGCACAAGGAAGTCGCCTGAAAGGAATTTGTCTCAAGAAGAATGGCCTGCGCTTCCAAGCCAGCAATCTGCCACAGAAATACAGATTGTCAAGCCCGCTCGGGAGCGTGCTCCTGCTGCTGATGCCACGCCTAAAGCAGATCGTCAAGTCCTTTCAATGCTGCGTCCCCTCATAGATGCCATTCGAGTGATTCTGTCGAACCTTGGAACTACGTCTGCTCAAAATGCACTGAAAGTACTGGACGCCTTAAACCCAGTGCTTGAGTGCCTCGAATAGAGACATGGCCAGCCATCGCCCATCGTTTCGAGAGGAAGTCAAGGCAGCGTCAATCATACAATGGAACGCAAGAGGACTAAAATCACGCCTTTCGGATTTTCGTCAGTATATATATACTCATTTGTTCCCAGTCATTGTCATATGTGAGCCTAATGTGTCAAAACCAGTCAGATTATCGGGATACGAAGCTGTTATATCCGCAACAACTAATGCATGCAGCAAAGTCATCGTTTTTCTTCGTCAAGAACTGAAATATGTTCGCCAGCCGATTCCGCCTTATGATAAAAATCAATACGTTTGCCTAACAATTAAAAAGGGCAAACTCATGTTTACACTTGTTGGCGTTTATGTATCGCCTTCAAGTGTTTTTGATCCCAAACGATTAAGGAACATCTTGTCTATGTGCCCTGCCCCATATGTCATCATCGGAGATTTTAATGCGCACCATATAGCATGGGGAAGCGCAAGAACAAATGCAAGAGGGCAAAGACTTGCAAACTTCGCCTGTAACCACGGCCTTTCATTCCTGAATGACGGCAGCCCAACGTTTATACGAGGCGTGAATTATGGCAGCTGTCTTGACCTAGCTTTCGTCTCCAGCAGTTTCACAAGATATGTTAAATGGTTTTCGGATATCGAGACACGGGAGTGATCATATTCCCACGTACCTTGTCAACAAAGGAATGTCCAGTCCCACCCCACGGAACACCATTCGAATAATTGACTGGACCACTTTTACTTCCACCATGGAGGATGCTTGTCGAGAGGGCCTGTCCTCTGGATTAGAGGAAGCAATCAAGTCTGCAATGCTCCACGCCGCGCGCACGGTCACGGTTTCGTCGAAGCACATGGAATTGGATATAGTGTTGGAGCGACTTCGTGCACTCCGTCGTCGTGCGGAGCGGCGTTACCGGCGTACAAAATCCATCGAAGACCTTAGGACAGCCAGACGACTACAAAAGAAACTTCAACGTCGCATGGATAGATTGGCATCTCGACGTTGGGCAAGATTTTGCCAGTCACTAGACCCCCGAAAGCCACTTTCCCACATCTGGAGAACCATACGTGGTCTACGTTCCTTCCCTGAACAACGCTTCCCATTCAAAGCGCTGGCGCTCTTCCAGGGGCGGCTAGAGGCTGATGTTGCAGAAGACTTTTGTGCAAGGATCGCTGGCCAAGCAACCGGTCCAGGCTTTCGAGCCCCCAGTCGCATCCCTGTTTCACGTGACGGCCGCATGGATCTTCCTTTCATAATGGAGGAACTAGAAGCGGCTCTTGCTCTATGCAGGCGTTCTTCATCCGCGGGACCAGATGGAATATCCTACCGCGCCTTGAACAACCTGAGTGATGGCGCACGGAGAGAACTGTTACATCTCTACAACTTATCTTGGCAGGATGGCATGGTTCCTGAAGAATGGAAGACAAGCCGCTTGGTCCCCCTCCTGAAGCAAGGCAAGTCCCCACTTGAACCCACCTCATACCGCCCAATAGCGCTGGCCAGCTGTGTGGGAAAGATAATGGAAAAGATGATCCTTGCCCGCTTGGAGTGGTACCTGGAGCACTACAACATGTTACCGAATTGCATGGCTGGTTTTCGTCGAGATCGCTCTTCAGTAGACAGTGTTGTTGATCTCGCTACGTACGTCCAGCTTCAAAAGTCACGCAAAAGATTATGTGCAGCTTTGTTCTTGGATGTCAAGGGGGCATACGATAACGTATCTCACGAGGCTATCCTCGATGCTCTTGAGATGGTTGGTCTAGGTGGTCGAGTTTTCCAATGGATCTCTCAATACCTTTTTATGAGATCTTTCTTTGTCTGTACCGGTGATGGTAAAACCGCACTACACTACACGTACCGAGGTGTTCCTCAAGGCGGTGTACTAAGCCCTACCCTATTCAACCTCACACTCATTGGTCTCGTTGATCATCTGCCAGTAGCGATCAAGATATCAATGTACGCCGACGACATATGTATATGGACCTCAGGTGTGACACGTCCTCAGATACGTGCAAGACTTCAAAAAGCAACTACTCTAATAGCTATATACCTCCGCAACCAAGGTCTTGAAATCTCGTCAGACAAATGTGCACTGATGGCGTTCACTCGCAAACCAATGGCACCCTACGCCATATCAATAAATGGCCAGTTAATTTCTTATGAGAAGACTCACAAATTTCTTGGCATAATCATTGATAGAGATCTCTCATGGAGCCCCCACGTGACCTACTTGAAGAAGCGTCTGACAGCAATCTCCCAACTTTTCAAGTTTCTGGGAGGAAAGACTTGGGGAATGTCAGTGCATGCAATGTTGGCATTGTACAGGGCTCTTTTTCTGGGCTTCTTGAGATACAGTTTGCCCGTACTGACCAACACCTGCCAGACAAATCTCCCTGCTCTACAGGCTATTCAAGCTCGGGCTCTCAGGGTTTGTCTTGGTTTGCCAAAATGCACATCGATAGCAGCGACTATTGCGATTGCTCGGGACCAACCTATACAAACACACATTGCGGTAGAAGTGTTGAGAGTGCACATTAGGCACGTTGCCCGTGCCTGTTCCCACCATCTGGCAACACTACCGTCAGAAAGGCCGCAGGCAGCATTTTGTACTACGATTTCGGAGAATTCCACCTGCCTCCCGTCAGGCTTCACCCCCGCAACTAAGCCATCGATTCCTCCATGGTGTTTGGCTCGACCCGCAGTGCACCTCACCGTACCAGGAATCAGGAAAAAATCTGAGCTGTCATCACCTGCTCTTAAACAACTAACTCTGCTCCTTTTGCACGAGAAGTACGCCGACCACGTACATATTTATACTGATGGATCGACAACTCTCCAGTGTTCCTCTGGAGCCGTGGTCTTCCCAGCGAAAGCCACCACCATCAGTTTCAAGACATGTCACCCAACGACACCGATGGCCGCGGAACTTGCAGCCCTTCGCGCTGCACTTCGTCTCGTCAGCCAAGAGCAACCTCGAAGGTGGTCAATATTCAGTGACTCGAAGGCTGCACTGCAATCTTTGCTATCGGCCCTGCGGCGCGGACCACACGAACAACTGGTATTTGAGATTAGAGAACTCATTCATACCTTAACTGAGAAAGGACACCACGTGACATTTCAGTGGCTTCCAAGTCACTGCGGAGTCATAGGGAATGAACACGCTGACAACGCTGCTCGGTCGGCTCTTCAAGGGGACGAAGAGGAGCCGATACCGTTATCAAGGACAGATACCGCTCGAAAACTTCGAATGATCAGCCGTGACATCACGTTCTCCTTGTGGAACGCTGGAAGTTTTCACGACTGCCGACTCCACAATCTTGACTACTCTCTACGCCTGTGTATTCCAGCTGGACTCTGCCGTCGCGAAGCTACCCTGCTTTGTCGACTATGGCTAGGGGTGGCTTTCACCAAGTCTTTCGCTTACCGAATTGGATGGGCCGACGACGCCACGTGTGAGGACTGTGGTAACGAGGAGACTTTTCAACACCTTCTTTGTGACTGTCCTCGATATAATTTACAGAGGCAATCACTCGCAACCGCGATAACGCGCTTTGACCAAAGACCTCTCACAGAGGAACTTATTTTACAATACCGCCATCACAAGCCATCGCAGCAGAGGGCGACGAGGGCACTGTTGCGGTTTTTGAGGGCGACAGGATTGGACAGGCGGCTGTAGCCTGAACAAATGTTGATAGTGTGGCAAGTGTCACTGTGCTGTGCAATGACAGTATTCGGTGCCGGTGACCGATGGTGACTGTGTGTCTAGGCTCTTTCCTTTCCTTATCTCTCCTTTGTTACCACTTTACCTCCCCCTCCCCTCTCTTCCCAGTGTAGGGTAGCCAACCGGATCTTTTTCTCTGGTTAACCTCCCTGCCTTTCCCCTTTCCTCTCTCTCTCTTGCATGCCAATATTTGAATTGAAACCAGTTTAAATAACTTATGTGTACTCACGCCTATGAAGACTGAAGGAAGCAACTAGTGCTTCCTGCTGACAATCATTGAATGCCACGGGTCTGAATCTTGGACATCGTCATAGAGATTGCCTATGGCAACCTTAACATACTTAAGACCAGCAAAGGATAGCAGGAGTGTGAACGCAGGATCTGTTTTGTTCGCGTCCCCACTTAATCTCCCGCAGTATCTCTACTTTTACTTCAAGGCAGCATTTATGTTTAGCTTTACTATTGTTCGATATAAGTGAGGTGCCACTGTTATGGCAAGAAACGTTCCTAAGTCACTGAAGAATCATTTAAGAAAATATTAACTATCCTTATAGAACTGATCCGCTGTTCAGTGTCGAGATATTTTGTTTGAGAAGTTATGCAATCACCTGCTACCATCTTTAAGAAAATGATCTCATTGTTCTCTTGCAGGTGCTCGTTAACATGGTCGAGCTTGGTCTAGACCCGCAACAGTCGCTATACAGACCACGCTTTCTAGTTGGGGGCGCCATGAGTGTGCACCCAGAGTAAGCATTTAGTTTAGACATCTTGTTTGTCGTAAAGCTAAAACGTCTTTTTTGCGAGAACATAACGCCTTACAGGCTGAACAACTTACAGGGTGAACACCTTACATACACCATACACCTTACGGGCTGAAGCTGCCACGGAAACACGGTTTTTCTATATACTTCGTCTTTCGAGAAAATAAAAGCAACACCCGCAAAGACTGTAATAAAAACACAAGACGATAACGTTTCGGGGTCTGCACTGGTCCCGTGTTCCCAATGACACCAAAGACAATGGCCGTTGTTGAAGTATGGGTGAGATAGCGCAGTGCACGTGCATAGATTTCAGGCAGATCACCGCGTGTCCTCTTCAAAGCCTGGCACGTCGTGCTGTATACGCAGTGATGCTAATAGTAATCGCGAAGGAAAAACGTTGTCCGTGGGGACAATGCACGCCATGTCTAAGTCTATGGAATGGCCTGTCTCATCATGGTGCTCAGATAATGCATCTGTATTCACATCTTTGGATACATAATTTGATTTCATGTCATCTATTGCACCTTTAGGGCCCGAAGCTAATACACATTGGGGGGGGGGGGGGGCGGGCGTACATCGAGTTTCTATATAGGATACAATTAAAAGCAACTGGTGACAAAATTAACAAAGGTGAAGCAAATCGAAGTAGCATACGGTAGTACTGAAACAAGGTAACAGCACGGTACGCTGGGTGTGTTTTGTCGGAGAGCCGGCGATCGGCTAGTTCGGGAAATTTTGCTCATTCTGAGTATGAAGCTAGGAAGCGTTGTACGCGAGGTTATTGTGCGCGAGAAGAACGAATTATTTATGGCCGATGTTCAGCCGCTTATGCATGAGTCGGGACCTGCGGGCTAATCTCGAGGATGATCTGAGTGTTGGGTTTAGGATTGCGTCCTTTGTACACGCCTTACCACAAAAGGAATGCAGCAGGCGAAGTCTAGCCATTATGCGACGTGATCAGGCTGTTTCACATGGCCCGATTTTCAGCCAGCGACAGAGCGAATTCTGTATCTCAGCCACCGCCGCGACTTTGTGGGCTCTCCGCGACTGCATTCCAAGAAGTTGGTCGCGCCGTCGCTGAGTCGCAGCGATCAGCGCGATGTGCGAGAGGCAATGTGTTACGAAACAAAGCAACGTCAAAATAGGCGCTTTCGTGTTTTACGGCGCGGTGGTAGCTCTGTGGAGCAATGTCGGGCGCCAGGTTTAGCTATGTTTTAATAGGGCATACCGACCAGCGTTTGTGGGTTGGGAGCTTCAAAAACATTTTTCTTTTCTTCCGCTTACACAATTCGTTTAAAAGGAGAAGTTGCACGCTATCCAGGTCGGGAGAAGGACGCCGCTTCAACATAAGGCACGTACCCACTCAATCGCCACCGTCGCCAGCGTCTTCACCGCTACAAATTGCGCCAGCTGCTTATGATGCAAACTTAATAGTAGCTTGTTCTTCTGTAAAAGCAAATACTCATCCAGGAAAGAAAGTTGCGGCTTCCATAGTAACAACGAAACTAAAGTGTACTAAACGGAACCACCCCACCGATGCGGCACAAGCCGCACGCTCATACTTGCGGTGTTGTGCAGCGGCTCACTCACCGTATCTGCAAGCTGTCGTAAAGTGTCAACACTTTTAAACGTTAAAAAACGCTGTACTTATTCTGTTATCATATAATAATAGGAAAATTTGAATATTTGACTAGTTTCCATGTTGTTTTCATTTAACGATGCAGGCATGGATACTTCGTGAGCAGGAGGCTACCTTGGGCATCGCTGCGACGGAAATCGCGCTGCCGCAAACGCATGTGAAAGCTTTCAGCGAAAATCGCTCTGCGGTGGGCGCGGCGGAACGATGTTTTGCCTTAATCGCGCCATGTGAAACAGCCTATTCAAAAGCTGTAAGGGAGGGAGTCTGTTTAACAGCGGTTGTACTGATGTACGCAGAATACAAAGATGTTATAAAACGTGCTGCACGGTTTCTTAGTGCTTTTATTTCATTGGCGAGATATGATTGTGGTTAATGCCATATCGATGACACGGGCTCGAACTGTGGTCGCACGTGCATAAAGAAGGCCACTTTCTTGAAATCAGTGAATGTGCACTTAAAATTGTGACATAGATATCCAAGTGGGAGATGCCTCATGGTATCTATATGCGATACCCATGATTGGTATGGCGCTAAATGCACTCCTTGGCACTTAAAGTTTTAGCTCAGCTGATAGGGGACGAAATAATGTGGAAAGGGTAGTTTATGAAAGGTGTTTGCACGAGAATGTTATCAATTTCCATTTCGACAAGTTTAACAGCATGAGCAATTGATTACATCATGCAGCGATATTATCTAAATCACGTTGCAGGGTAGTGATGTCTAAGTTATGTATAGGCTTCCAAATAACGCAACCATCGGCGAAAGGTCATGCTTTTCCGTTTATTTTAGCGGGAAGGTCGCTGATACAGATAAAAAATAATAGTGGTGATAAACCTGCACCTTGAGAAGCGTCTAATGTTGCGCTAACGAATTGAGAGTTACTGTTATTGGCAATGGCGAACTGAAATCGACATTTTAGAAAGTGTTTCAGCCAACGGATTAGTTTCTCAGTGATACCAAGGGAAGATAATTTAATCAGCAACTTATTATGAGGTTCTAGGTCGACTATTTTCGAAAAGTCCAGAAATATGGCATGTATCGCAAGTCGTTCATTCCCATAAAGCACTAAATTACGTGCTAATTCTGCCAGTTGAGTTTCGCGGGATCATTTCTTTCGCAAGCCCTGCTGTAGCAGGTAGAAGAAGCTAATCGATTCGACATAGGACATTAGGTTGGAAGCGATTATGTGTTGAAGCAGTTTGGATGTCATACCACTAAGAGAGATTGGTCTGTAATTGGTGCCACTTTCTGTGATTCCGGTTTTAACGATTTGGACAATTTTAGGTATTTTCCAATTTTTCCGAACGACCGAGATTTGCATGGATGGGTAAATATAAGGCACAAAATTTTACCATTTATTTTATAGGTTTCTTTAGTAGCCTATTGTTAATGTTGTCGCAGCCTGCTGATGACGGTATTTCAAGGCTGTCTATTAGTTTTGATATACCCTGCCGGTCTATCTGAGCATCAAGCATAGCTATGGAGTAGGAGTTCCAGGTCGTTCCAGGTCCAGGTCGAACTTAGGAGTGACAGTGAAGGCAGACGAGAAGTAATTATTATGGGCTGTTTTTCAATTGTGAGGTTTTGCTTTTAATTTCGTAAAAAGGGGGTTTGGTGGAAATAATACTCTAGAAGTTTTTAGGGTACGTACGCAGTATGGCGCGTAAATCAAAAGAGACAATATTGCTTTTGCTTCATCCAAATCTATGAGGCACTGTTTCGTCCACCGGCACTAAACACCCCATCATTTGGGCAGTTGTTTGTTTTAGCTGATCTGCAGAGGAGTTTTCTCCTGTTCAAGAGATTTTTAAGCATTTGTTAAACCAGGGCTTCTTTGATCGTTTTCACAAGGATTCCAGGTATATATTTGTTAAGTACTATCATAACGTTTCTGTTCTGCAGTGCGGTTTGCGTAGATCTTGTGCAGATTACCATGTGTATTTTTAACCACTTGGTGCATCTACTGAATACGCAGTCATACTAATGGCAATCGCGGCGACAATAGCCTGTGCGCAGCTATAACGGTCACTCAGTTCCAGTCTGTTTTACTTACTATTTTTAGCAACCATTACCCTAATAATTCTTCCCTAACATGCACGTGCAGTATTATGAGCATATTCGTTGTTCAAAACAATCAATGTTTCTCCTTTACCGCAGCTCTCCAGTGGTTTTGGAGCCGAGCTTTGCGCAGGAGGCGCAGATGACATTAAGACGCCGAGGGCACACACTTAGCATCAACCATGAGAATCTGCGCTATCACCACGCGGGCTACGCCAACATCCTGGCACGGGCAACACACTGGTGGTCCAAGGAACAAGCAAACCAGCAGCCAAATCCCGATGGTTTTATCTGGTGCGGAGCAGAGCCTCGCACCAACAGTGTTGCCCTTGGTTACTGACCAAGACCAAGAATACAACGGTGCAGAGGGCGGCAGTGGTAACACATTATCGCTTAAGAAAGTTAGCCAATTAAATATAATCTGATATGATAGTGGATAGCATGCAATAAATATTAAGGGAAAGTCAGGCGCAACCCTTCTAAAGATGACTGTGGACGTTTCAACGCAATAAGCATTCAAGTAATGTAGCGACAAAACCTATATACTTCCATTTAAACTTTTATTGGCGATTCTGAGATTTTCCTTCACTCACCGCAATTAGCTGAATTTGTTATGATACGCGCTTGCCAGAGTCTCGCAGTACCATGAAGGCCTGATGCTGAGCTACTGACGAGAATAGGATGACGTAGAAGGAATTACCTCGACAGAACGACTAAGGCAGTATGACGGCAACAGCATATCGATATTGACATGACGATTGTGAAACGATCTCATGAAGCGGATAACAGCGGGATGACGACGGCATCGACCAAGGATACAGCGGCTGCTGTATGACGATTATGGCATGATTACGATGGCATGACGAAAGTTTTGTGACGAAATAGAAATGACGATGATGGCACGACCATGACGGCATCACGGTCAGTGGCCCGAGATTGTAGAATGCTTGCGTCACTATATGCACATGAGAGGCTCTTTAGATCAATATAAGATAGACTCAAATGCATCAAGCAGGCAAAGAATGCTAACAGCAATAAAATAATAAAATACCATTGCTGCGACACCAGGGCGCAGAAAACACATTTGTAAGAGAACTATCTATGCATAAAAACTACTAAAATAAAAAGAAATCTAGCAGTTCTTATCTCACTATGATTGTCAATAGTATTGCGATAAGCATTTCATCAAGATAGCCACACACCTCATTACACGATGACGACGTAAAGACAACAAAGACATAACAGTAAGAGAACGATTGCAGGAAGACGAGTGTATCACGACGATGGCGTGGTGTCGACCGTATGACGACAGCTGTAGGCAATCTCATGACGAGATTTAGATGACGAAAATTCAATGGTGCCGATGGATCAACATTGACGGAATCCCAAAGGCAGTATGACAATGAACGCATATTGACTGTATGACGGCGTCAGCGTGAAGACAAGGCAATGCGAGGAATCGGTTGTGCAAGCTGCACTTGACGACCATGCAGACCACGATGTGATGACGATTCACCATGAGCCCATAACAATTGAACCAAGCCATTAGACGACTTCGTCCACTGCATCAGAGCAAAAGGAGGACGAAGACGGTATAATGAGACACGGATGAGCGACTATGAGGGAACGACAAAGGCAGCGTCATGGCCATGAGCGCATACCTAGTGACCCCAAGCTAGTAGGCAACTTTAGTCACTGGGGGGGGTGGCGTAAAGGCTAGTCATATAGATAGCTGGATAGGCAAATAGATAGATAGATAGATAGATAGATAGATAGATAGATAGATAGATAGATAGATAGATAGATAGATAGATAGATAGATAGATAGATAGATAGATAGATAGATAGATAGATAGATAGGCTTATCATGCCTAAAGTAGACAAAGAAGTATTCAAAGACAATCACGCTCTGAGTGCGTGCTCGATTTATTGTCCCTGCATTGTAGGTATTTAGAATAATCTGTAACGTAATTCAGAAAAACAAACACTGTCTGAGAGCATGCATACTTTCTAGTCCATCACTGCATGATCGTTTGTTTCGTCTAATGATATGTTCACAGAGGCTCCTTGACAATGTTCATCCTACTAGGAATATGATCCTTGTCTGCATTATAACTGATCTATGCACAATAACGCGGTTGCCTAATACAAGTGATCAGAAGAATGCAACATATGATATACATTTACCGATAAATTAAAGGTATTTGTTGCTGCAGCATCATATGTCCTATCGCTACCGTGTTTGAAAGTTTAAGCTCCTTAGCGTAGCCATGATGCTGAAACGGTTGGGTCAGTGTTGGCAGATGATGATCACCATGGAAAAAATTCGAAGGGGAGCCCATGTAGTGTCGGCGCATGTAAACACAAGTGCAACATTTTTCGTAGGACAACGAGGGCGTTTGGTTTGGAATTGTGTAGCGGTGAATATTTTTACGTTTCTCTAGGCCAGGTTAACCCCACCACAAGAAGCCACCACGGACATTGTTCTGCTGAATAAAATAGTAAATTTATTATGTGATTTAAAGATTGACGTTTTAAAAGTAGGGATAGTGTGGCGAGAAAGCTCTATCAGAAAGTTCGAAAATGTGCGATACGGTTTCCGTATCTCTCTCTCAAATATTTATTAAACTTATTTGCCAACTTATGATTGTTAATGACAGGCAAGCCTCGCCCCTGTGCTGGTAATTGAGTGGTGCCGATGCCAAAGGTTATTCCTTAATGGGTTGAACTAATTGTGGCGAAGAAATTCGTCGTTCAAGGGATTTCTCAGGCGTTGTGAAGCGAAATATTTTGAAGCGATTTCAAAATATGAACCTCAAAAGCACTAGTATCAAAAGCTAGAAAACGTCCGGTACGTTAAAAGTGGGTCTATAAAACTCCAGAACTTGAAGTGCTTGTTAATAAAACGCGGGCAGGGAGCTTTAAAAAATTTAGAACGTCAGTACAATCGGCAACAAAGGGTCCCGTGTATACGATCACTAACTTATCGTCCAAGAAAATCTACCAGCCATATTTTATTGATTTTGGTACCCAAAGACATTTTCATATTGTAATTGCATTGTGAAGGTTTTATGAATTGGTATGGTCACACGGTCATATTGAATATTGTACGTTCGTTTTGTTCATCCAGTACGCTGGTCCTTTGGGAGTGAAACACGAAAGCTTTGATAGATCTTGAAACATAGTTTCGAACTTGAAACATAATGGGTTGGTTTGGATGGTCAATGTAAACTTTGCATGAGCACGCGACTCCCTAATGGCAAAATTTGCATCTTACTGACCATCACTTGTTGTGTGGTGAGAGTTTTTACTAATCAAGGGTCAATAGGGAACCCATTTGCTGTTGTTACCTCTAAGGTGCACAATGCTAGTTTACTAATTCATAGTGACTTGTACGTGATATTGCACGCTCGACAGAGGCGTACAAGAGCAGAGCATTCATAAATTGTTTTAATGGTGTTTAAACGTTCAAGATAACAATGGTTTCTCTTGTGTCGATATTTGATTTTGCGTATTATAATGCTGTTGCAAAATTGTCTCGGTCATATTTTTGTTAGAAGATTGTGACCGATTATGAGAAGGGGGCCCTCCCATGGCTCTAGAATGCGGCGCGAGATATATTTATGCCGTAGTTTATATCGCCTACTGGGGCTACATACATCGTCTTTGTCACTTTCTATTTCTTCCCACTTTGTAATTTGCCATAATATTGTGCAGGAAAGATACATGTTTGTCTCAATCGCAATAAAGTATTTAAACTATTTTCATAAAATAAATCGACTCTCACATTGTTCAATATTTGCTGAAGGAAAACAAAAGAGCAATGTAATTATTGTCAGTGGCCAGAAAAGAACTGGAAGAAGAAGAAAAAAACAATGTTGATATAGTCGTTCGCGCCTGCTGGCATGGAACTGCCTGTGAATTTTTTTTTGGTCAGCAAAACCATTTTGTCAGAGTATCAGTAAAAAACGATGATGCATGCTTTCCCAAGTAACGCAATATATTGCATTAACGTTGCCTGGATGTGCGCAAATCTCGACACATAACGTTGGGCACATGGAGCTAATGTCTTCTTTTTTGATCACCAGGCAACTTCATGGCGCAAACTTATGGTAGTGTTGAGCTGCATACTGACTACGTTGACATAACATCAGTGCAACGTCTTGGCGACGTAACCTGGATGTTGCCTAATTTACCTTCAACTTTCAAGCAACATATGTTTTGTGACATTTAAGCAAGACTCAAATTACACTGCGAATATTTGTAGCAAAACATAACAGCAGTGCTGTCAGCGTGACACACAATCTTAAAAAAGTTCACACACTTGGGGTGGTATCTTGTCCCACAACACTAATCATCATCTGCTTTGCTTGCGTTTTCATTCCTGAAAATTCAGTGCTCGCTATTTTCCTGTCGAGAATGCTTTGTCACGCTGATAACGCACATACTGTTCGCGACTTGAAAGCACCGAGCTCGCAGTGTTAAAGAAAGGAAATGCGGGCAAGACAGACGACGATTATTGTTGTTTCACAAGATACAACTAAAAGATTGTAAACATTTTTAAGACTACAACTGACGGCACTGCGAACCCTTAATTTTATATTTGCTTTACAGTTTAAGCGTTGCACTAGTTTTCACTTTGCCACTTCATGTTACATATGCAGGAAAATGTGAAACAATAATTGGTTAAAACCAGCATTCTTTTGCGTATATTTCTTGTGTAGCTTCCATCTTCATGGAGAGCTGATGTATATTTTACTATGTAGTACGAACTCGCCCTAATCCAGTATATATTGTTTCAGGTGTTGGTTTGCCTGATTATTGCCTTGCTGTTGTCCATAACACAGCATATAGAAGCTGACTGCAATCACAAGTGCTTAATGCAAAGGCTACATAGGGGTTCATAGCAACACTTTTTATTATCGCTACAACAACAAGACAGCATCATGCACATCCACGGCACAGAGGTTCTCGTATACAGGTAACAAAAGTTGTAATTTTCTCATAGCAGGTAAAGTCTCAACTTGAAACAATGTTCATTTTCGTTGAAGTGACCATTTAGCCTTCGGCTACAAAAAAATTATTTCTATCCTTCTTACCTACTGCTATAAAATATCACGTGTCCGTAGTTGCATGTGCTGAAAAGAAAGTGCATGATAGCTAACGTCAGCTGATAATAACAAACGCCAGTATGTAGGAATATGTCGTGCAGGAGGAACTCGTTGTGGTTGAATGTGTACGCATGGATATGCTTTGGTCTAACGTAAATAACAGTGAATGTGCCCTAGCCAAAGCTAGTTGTAATGTCCGACCATGAATTTATTTAACGTCTGTTAACGTCATACTGCCAAATATTGACACTTAGATAACTGTGCCATTTTTTTAGAAAAAAAACATTGCGAACAACACTGATAACACACTTAAACAAATAATTTTTTTATTAAACATCGAGGTTTTGTGTTGCATATTAATACACTCTACTAACAGATTCAATCACAACATACGTTACCTTCCCGTTTATGTCAAACTCGAGATTTCTTGTTTTTGTCAAGTTCTCTTACTTCAATGGCAGAGCATAATTCATACTTCTTAATAACAGCACAAATACTATCTTACTTCACTTTGTAATGTGGAGAAAGGCGCCACAGCATGACTGAGGTTGGATACTATGTCCTCCCAAGCATTCGATTGGTCTTTTTGCCTCAGCTCGCTGACATGGCAGCAAGTCTGTGACAGATAGAGAGATAAAAGGAAAGCAGAGCTGTTAACTAGTCAAGAGCCCACTTGGCTACCCAGCGCTGGGGGAAGGGACAAGGGGCACAGAAAGAAGTGATAGAAAGTGAGAGATGGGAGTAGAGATACGTGCATGAACAGCACTACAGAGTGAAAGCCAGAAAGCACGAAGGCTCAGAACGCACAAAGGTGCCTTTTTTGCCTCATGAGCCGATGATCAGTTGGGCGGTTTTCAAGTATTGTCTCTTCACTCAGACGATCATCTATTTTCCTTAATGCGTTAATCATAGATTGTCTGTGCTTCAGCAAGTCTGAACTAGTCAACACAGCACAGCGAGTAGAGTAACAGGAAGTCATCGAAGCACTGACCGCCAGCCTTCACATTCGCAGAGGATGGCCAGCAGCACACATGCCTCCTGCGATAGCTTCACTAGTATGCGGAGGCGTCACTGGTTTGCAAGTGAATACGGTAACCTACAGAGACCTGACCAATTGCATGCAACTATGTAGTGCTTAAGAAAAACTGAAGTAAGCCCCGTTTACTTTAAAACAGGCTATAAAATGGCTTACAAAGCACTTGACCTTCGCATAACTGGGAAACATAAAAGCTAGTGACCTCACGCTGGAGAATGATGCATAAATCATGAAAGGTTCATTCTACGCCGACTGTCCCAACCGTGGCTCGCTCGACCAATATACATTTCTTTCAAAAAATGACAAAATAATTATTTGAACAGTATTTTCTGAAATTATTTTCAGTAGTAAAAACTTTTTGTCCTTGTGAGGGACAATTGAATTTCACAAAACGAATATCAGTTGTGAAAAGAATTTTGACAAAAATGAACCGTTTCGCACATTCTTTGAAACTGCGTTTTTCCGTTGTTTGACTATTGTGCTCTCATTATAGAACAGTTTCACAAAGTACTTCCATATTCTTGAACCCATAACACCGAATTAAGAAGCCCCAAATTATAGCGATATTGGGAAATTTTTCACAAAAGGTCATGGAAGACAACCTGGAATTAGTTTTATCATCATCATCATCATCATCAGCCTAGTTACGCCCACTGCAGGGCAAAGGCCTCTCCCATACTTCTCCAACTACCCCGGTCATGTACTAATTGTGGCCATGTTCTCCCTGCAAACATCTTGATTTCATCCGCCCACCTAACTTTCTGCCGCCCCCTGCTACGCTTCCCTTCCCTTGGAATCCAGTCCGTAACCCTTAATGACCATCGGTTGTCTTCCCTCCTCATTACATGTCCTGCCCATGCCCATTTCTTTTTCTTGATTTAAACTAAGATGTCGTTTACCCGCGTTTGTTGCCTCACCCAATCTGCTCTTTTCTTATCCCTTAACGTTACACCCATCATTCTTCTTTCCATAGCTCGTTGCGTCGACCTCAATTTCAGCAGAACCCTTTTCGTAAGCCTCCAGGTTTCTGCCCCATATGTGAGTACTGGTAACACACAGCTGTTATACACTTTCCTTTTGAGGGATAGTGGCAACCTGCTGTTCATGATTTGAGAATGCCTGCCAAATGCACCCCAGCCCATTCTTATTCTTCTGGTTATTTCAGTCTCATGATTCGGATCCGTGGTCACTACCTGCCCTAAGTAGATGTATTCCCTTACCACTTCCAGTGCTTCGCTACCTATCGTAAACTGCTGTTCTCTTCCGAGACTGTTAAACAATACTTTAGTTTTCTGCAAATTAATTTTCAGACCCACCCTTCTGCTTTGCCTCTCTAGGTCAGTGAGCATGCATTGCAATTGGTCTCCTGAATTACTAAGCAAGGCAATATCATCAGCGAATCGCAAGTTGCTAAGGTATTCTCCATCAACTTTTATCCCCTATTCTTCCCACTCCAGGCCTCTGAATACCTCCTGTAAACATGCTGTGAATAGCATTGGAGATATCGTATCTCCCTGTCTGACGCCTTTCTTTATATGGATTTTGTTACTTTCTTTGTGGAGGACTACGGTGGCTGTGGAGCTGCTATAGATATCTTCCAGTATTTCTACATATGGCTCATCTACACCCTGATTCCGTAATGCCTCCATGACTGCTGAGGTTTCGACTGAATCAAACGCTTTCTCGTAATCAATGAAAGCTATATATAAGAGTTGGTTATATTCTGCACATTTCTCTATCACTTGATTGACAGTGTGAATATGGTCTATTGTTGAGTAGCCTTTACGGAATCATGCCTGGTCCTTTGGTTGACAGAAGTCTAAGGTGTTCCTGATTCTATTTGCGATTACCTTAGTAAATACTTTGTAGGCAACGGACAGTAAGCTGATCGGTCTATAATTTTTCAAGTCTTTGGTGTCCCCTTTCTTATGGATTAGGATTATGTTAGCGTTCTTCCAAGATTCCGGTACGCTCGAGGTTATGAGGCATTGCGTATAGAGGGTGGCCAGTTTCTGTAGAACAATCTGACCACCATCCTTCAACAAATCTGCTGTTACCTGATCCTCCCCAGCTGCCTTCCCCCTTTGCATAGCTCCTAAGGCTTTCTTTACTTCTTCTGGCGTTACCTGTGGGATTTCGAATTCCTCTAGGCTATTCTCTCTTCCACTATCGTCGTGGGTACCACTGGTACTGTATACATCTCTATAGAACTCCTCAGCCACTTGAACTATCTCATCCATATTGGTAACGATAGTGCCGGCTTTGTCTCTTAACGCACACGTCTGATTCTTGCCTATTCCTAGTTTCTTCTTCACTGTTTTTAGGCTTCCTCCGTTCCTGAGAGCCTGTTCAATTCTATCCATATTATAGTTTCTGATGTCCGCTGTCTTACGCTTGTTGATTAACTTAGAAAGTTCTGCCAGTTCTATTCTAGCTGTAGGGTTAGAGGCTTTCATACATTGGCGTTTCTTGATCAGATCTTTCGTCTCCTGCGATAGCTTACTGGTTTCCTGTATAACGGCGTTACCACCGACGTCTATTGCGCACTCCTTAATGATGCCCATGAGATTGTCGTGCATTGCTGCAACACTAAGGTGCTCTTCCTGAGTTAAAGCCGAGTACCTGTTCTGTAGCTTGTTCCGGAATTCCTCTAGTTTCCCTCTTACCGCTAACTCATTGATTGGCTTCTTGTGTACCAGTTTCTTCCGTTCCCTCCTCAAGTCTAGGCTAATTCGAGTTCTTACCATTCTATGGTCACTGCAGCGTACCTTGCCGAGCACGTCTACATCTGGTATGATGCCAGGGTTCGCGCAGAGTATGAAGTCGATTTCATTTCTAGTCTCACCATTCGGGCTCCTCCACGTCCACTTTCGACTAACCCGCTTGCGGAAAAAGGTGTTCATTATCCGCATATTATTCTGTTCTGCAAACTCTACTAATAATTCTCCTCTGCTATTCCTAGAGCCTATGCCATATTCCCCCACTGACTTGTCTCCAGCCTGCTTCTTGCCTACCCTGGCATTGAAGTCGCGCATCAGTATAGTGTATTTTGTTTTGACTTTACCCATCGCCGATTCCACGTCTTCATAAAAGCTTTCGACTTCCTGGTCATCATGACTGCATGTAGGGGCATAGACTTGTACCACCCTCAATTTGTACCTCTTATTAAGCTTCACAACAAGACCTGCCACCCTCTCGTTAATGCTGTAGAATTCCTGTATGTTACCAGCTATTTCCTTATTAATGAGGAATTCGACTCCTAGTTCTCGTCTCTCTGCTAAGCCCCGGTAACACAGTAGATGCCCGCTTTTTAGCACTGTATATGCTTCTTTTGTCCTCCTAACCTCACTGAGCCCTATTATATCCCATTTACTACCCTCTAATTCCTCCAATAACACTGCTAGACTCGCCTCGCTAGATAGCGTTCTAACGTTAAACGTTGCCAGGGTTAGATTCCAATGGCGGCCTGTCCGGAGCCAGGTATTCTTAGCACCCTCTGCTGCGTCACAGATCTGACCGCCGCCGTGGTCAGTTGCTTCGCGGCTGCTGGAGACTGAGGGCCGGGGTTTGATTGTTGTATTCATATAGGAGGTTGTGGCCCAGTACTGCACCAGGGTGGCCAATCCTGCTCTGGTGAGAGAGTTTACAGTTTTATAGTCTGTCCCTAAGACATATTATCTTCTAAAATTTTACTTTTGCTGGTGTTCTGCATACACGCACCAACATAAAAGCCTGGCTTTGCCAAAAATGCTATTTAGCCAAAGTTTAGACCTTGCTAACATACTAAGGTGGTCCCTGAAGAAATACGCAAGAAAAATAGATATGAGCGAGAAATATAATAACTTTTCCCATAGAAATTTTTAACTTGTACTGTCACTCTTAAAAAAGGTAGTCTCATTTGACTCTTTTCGAGGTTTATCTGCTCGTCGCACATATGATGACCTTTGGATGGTAACCCTCTTGGAACTACAGTACCGGCGACTCCCTCACAGTACCGGTGACTCTCCCGCACAGAACTACTGAGGTGTATGTATTACTCCCAAAGCAGGAGTTGATGCGACTATTTTAGTGGTCCATGCAAGTACCCCTTGGTAGTCAGCGGAACCCCTTTCATATGGCAACAATGACCCTTCGTAGGGTAGTCATCTGAAGACTAACAATGGTGGCGTACGTGATGACCATCGCAAGAATTCGTGAAACTACCTCCTGGTACTTAACCAGACCCTTTGCAGCAACTGCAGTGACCTCTGCCTGGGTAGTCAATAGACTCACGCTAAGATGGAAGCTCACAACATAACAGATTTTAGTTTGGATGTGCAACAAACGGCTAGTTATTCAGCCACCATTATAAGTTATGATAAACTGCAATATTATAAACAACTAGAAGAACACTGAGCACATACCACAACAGTGAGTAAAACACCAAAAGCAGAAGTTTTACTGCTATCATGGTGTTTACCTCTAGTGCATCAATGCACTATACCTGGCAATAACAGAAGACAGCAGTCTGATTTGCTTAATTGGAATCAATGGCCAATCTTGACAAACACTACGCTTCAGTTTACAAGGCATACTAAACAGCTGCAATATTTCCCAGCTTATCAGGTAATGTAGGATTTCAGGCTTTTGAACGATGATTTAATTCTTTGCCACGACAAAGGGCTCATTTATTTCAATATGCCATGGAGGCATACGTGGACAGAATAAATAAATTTCTATATTAATATTAAACGACAAATTTACAATCTCACCAAATCAAAGAAATCATACAGCATCGATGTGAATGGAAGAAAAGAAATATGCCCAAAGCCCAGATAAATGCAAAACAGGGCACGGTAAATAGCGCCAGTTCAATTTTCCCGTACTGCCAGCATAATAAGTACATCTCATAATGTTTCAAAAGTGCAACTTCTTGGCCATCCTTTCATCCAATTTGCAAAAACGACTGTTGTCTCACCTCCTAATTGTTTCCACTAGCACTGCCTCTATGTTTGCCTCAAATTCTGCCTGCTCCGGTTAAGATCTGAGAGAACAGCCCTACTGTTGAAACTTTGTAAAAATTTCATTGAATAAAATGTGCACACATCACAGTAACCTTCAGCAAGAGCACATATAGTTATTACAAGGAACACTTAGTTCTTATAAGCAGAGCATTCAGCTTAAAGCAGGACAGGAAGAGATGAGCCTGAGAATAGCTACACTGCATCCGTTGATGTTCTCTTAGAACGAATCACAAGTGGCCTTGCCATCAGGGTATATCGCAAGCCCACACATGTGGATAAACAGCAGGCAGAACACACTTAAATTAGTATAAGTATGTATGTATAAGTTTATTTTCCAGGTTCAACTGGAGGTTTTCCTCGCTAAAAGCTGCCTGCCTAGCTTGACTGCGTCCACACAACCCCTACAAGCAATAGCACACGAGTGGTACGGGAAATCTTCAACAGACACACATAGACCGATCACATTCAATAAAGAGGAACATGGACCATTTATGCATAGAGAGTCTAATAATCTTTGAACAAAATTTGAACAATAACATCGAAACGCAGAAATGGTCGTACATATGTTCAGAAATAATAATAGTAATAACCAAGGGAACATGACGCACCTACTAGCGAAGACATAAAATCACATTTCAACAAAATATTTCTGCAGCTAAGCTTTGGTATATCCTTTTGTATGTTTATACGTGTTTAGAACATGGGGAAGGTTATAGGACAACATTTGTAATTAATAATTCGCGCGAAAACATTCTATATTTCATGTGTTAATAGTTCTTCTGTGTATGTTAGCACGACGGATGTCAAGAGAAGCCAGAGTAGAATAATATATGGCAGTGGATGCCGTGAAAAAATAAAATGTTGTAACTTAAAGTTATACAAATGATTGACGCGGAAAATGTTATGTGCTTGAAAAGCATACTTGGAGGTAGTTGTATTATCAACATTCGCGATTATTCGAACAATTTTCTTTTGTAATACGAGAAGTTTATTTATGTTTGTTTTGGTCAATATGGCCCATAACTAAACTGCAGTAGTTAAGGTGAGAATGTACATGGCTTCACTTTGCTGTCTCCCAATAATGGGGCTCACTGCTGTGAACTTATAGGATAATGCCCTCCAATGTCACATTTTCACATTAATGTGCAGAATGTTTCTATTATACATGAATCAAATGCAAGCTGTAATTCTATGGGGGAATAGCACTGAGCTAGTGCCTACTAAGCAATATGCGTAAGTGTGAATGACAGCATCATTAACAGGACTACGCTGCTGCTTTGCAAGTAGTCACTCCATCTCAGTAACAGCAAGTGTGGGTTGCGCGTCACAGAGATGAGACAAGGTTCCAAATAAGGGCCCCAGAATTATGTAGTATTCTTTATTGATCAAAGAATGCCCACTATGTTCTGTCAATTTAAGAACGTCACACAAAACAGCGAATTATAATGGCCACCGGCAACTCAGTGGTGTGACATACTACGTCTAGCGTCTGCCTCATAACACATGATCCTTACGTAATACTGTACTGGCACTTTCCTTTTACAGCAAGCAGTTAAAGTATTAAAGTACTGCAATGCACTTGCAAAGCAGAGTTATTTCCCCGTAGTAGGATCAAGACCAAATAATAAACAGACAGCACAGCTACAGCGTAGATAAAATGTATTCTGCAGTATTGTATAAGTGCTAAAGGTTCTTCCTTGGTACTGCTGAGCGGTTTTCATGCTACCTAGTTCCTGTTTTGTGGTCTCACAAAGATTGTGGTATGATCAACACATTCGGACAAGAGTCGCTAAAGTTATGCATTCAAATTCATTGGAATCACTTTACGTGTTTAACCCTTTTTTGACCGCACATATAAATACAAAAAAAAATTATTTTATACCTAAATGTGCAAAATACATCGAGGATAAGCATAATCAACTAAAAGAAAGACAATTTTGTATAAACTCCTTTTGTAATATGGGGGAATAAAACTAGAAGTGAGCTTCTCCCCAAGCCACATATGGCTGCGTTCGGAATTTGTACAGAGAGCTCTTTGCATATGTGTACAATAGGTGTACATTTCTTCGTATTGTGTGCCGGAGGTCACTACAGCAGGAGATCTCGCACCGGTCTGTCTCCTCCACGGTAAGTGAATTCTTAGGTGCACGTTCTGCGTATATTACATGCTATCGCCAGGAAGTCGTCGCGGCGTTTAGCCGACGCGATTGACAACGGACTAGGCAAGCGCGCTGTGTCTCTCGATGTCAATCAAAAAAGCCGGTCGTCGCGATAACTGCATGTGATTTTATCACTTTGCCGTTGCCCGTAAGAGCTTTGAAAATCGCAAACGCTGCCAGAACCATGGTATGTTCAATTATACCTGAGGCGAGAGGACGCTTAAAATGGTTTCTTCACCAGCCCATGATTTCGAGTCTATGCGGAGCGTGCTTAGCGTGCGTCTTGTGAGTTCGAATTCATTCAGTTTGGCAGTCTACTGTGTACGGAACGCTGTTGAAATAAGGAGTCACATAACAGAAGGGGTCATTTTGCTGGTGGCATGCTTTGCTGGTGGTATGCTTGGCGGTGTCTCGCCCATGGGTAATCTGCGACCACTGATGTTACGTGCAGCGCCAGTGCTAGATAGAAACTTTGCCGCAGGCTTTCAGCTGCATGCAGCAAGACCTCAATTGGGCGCGTTATCTTGAACTTACTGAAAATGCAGGAGGAATCCATTTTTTAAGCTGCATAAAGTATGAACCTTACATAAGCCATCTTGCGCGCGACAGCGTTCGATTGTCGCCTACAAGCCGTACTCCGTGCGAGCGACGAATTTGAGCGACGCCTCCCCGATGTTGTCGGTATGAGGGCTGATTACACGCGTAGAAACTAGTGTGACGCGTGCTTTAGTAACTTAAGTTGATGTATTTTACTGTAAAAAGTAGCAGAATATTTCCAAATATCTTGTAGCAGATTCTTATCTTGCACGTATAAAAATAAAATCGTTTGCTCGTTCTGCACGACAATCGGTAATATTTGACCGATGTACATCCAGTTCCGGCTTCGCGCTATTGGCTGGTGGCTCACTGCACTTCTGGGAGACGAGCGACGATTTCTAGATTTCCAGAACCGAGCGATCTGTTGAACCGACGGCCTTTTTTTGGATCAAAGCCGTCGCTCATCGCCGTCGCGCACTAAATTGCACTCATGGTGTTTAGCCCTAAGACTGAAGTGTTTTTCCTCTTGTATAAATATGGTGTGATTGTATGTCTGACTTAATGTCTCCTGTTGCGGTTTTAGAGCAAGGTGCAAATCTGAATGGGTGCTTATTTCTACGAACTCGGTGAATTATCAAGCAGCGAGTTATGCATCGGCATTAAATACAACGGCTGCTGTGTTGAATTACAATGAGAGGGGCGCTTTGTATGCCTCTATTGTTTTGGACATGCCTGTGCATTTGCTAACTTGAGTTGGCGTTTCAGAGTTATGTCATATGAACAGCTAAATCACCCTTCCTCTGGTGGTTACAAGCATAATGTGTTCATCTTGCTACTGCAATGCAGATCAAAATGTATATATCCCTTTAATATTTTTGTAGATAAATAAAGTATGAAAATAAAACCTTCCTTTAATTCCGTGTTACCAGTCGTTTGTCGTACACAAAACAAAGTTGGTCTAATGAACTAATAACTGCGGTGTAACCGCAACTTTTACGTGCCTTCAGGAATGCAAAATGCTAGATTTCAAACTGCAGCAGTAGTATAGTCTGTCAAAAATGAACTCTATTGCGCACCTCATAAATGAAAATATGTTCATGTCTATTAGTAAGCTGAGATGCAGGCCGCAGTGAAATTTCTTGTTGTTATTGAAATGTGGGTAAGCTTACCATAACAAGCCTTGTTGTCCTTTTTTATAGGCACACCCAGTAATATTCATTGAACTGGAGGACCACATTTTCATCCATTCTAAGCACCATGTTTGCAGATATGATCCTCAAATTATGGCTTGAGCAGTGGCACAACCAGAGATGGCGCGGGCGCACACTGGGCACCTGCTTAGGATGCGTCACAAGTGGTGTTTGCGACACACCAGACTAGTGACATCTGACAATGACCAATATTCTATTTATTAGCGGGGAGTATATTAAGGTTGATGCCGAACGAGGATGAACTGTCGGTTATTTCTTTTTCGTTTAAATCTAAAAATTGAAGTTAGTTTTGCAGTTCACTGTTGCTGTTATTTAGATGTTTCGCATGCATTTCAGTAAGAAGGCTAAATGCTAAGACTTTCAAATATTGCCATGACCTTGACTGTCTTGATGTTGATTTGCACCATGTCCTCTGTGCTGCACCATGCACTCTGTTCTGAAGGAGTAGAAACACTCGAATTGGAGGAGTAGAAGTACTCGGTTTGGAAGAGTAGAAGCACTCTGTCTGGGGCAGTACTATTGTCCCCGTGAGGAGAATATTAGCACGCTACAGAAGAGTACTAGCACTCCCTTGTGGTGGGGTAACAAAACTCTGTCGGGAGGAGTTGACCTACTCTCTCTCAAAGAGGGTTGATCAACTCTCTAAAAGAAAGTGAAATATGCGACAAGCAGTTACTCCATCAAAACAGTGTCCGGAAATCTCTTTGTTTTTAGACTGAAGTGTTTAAAAGGTTGGGCTACGACGATGACGTGCTCCCAAATATGGAACAACTGTGCCAACTAACAACGTCGTAATCGTATAGCAGTAACGGGAATATCTTTACAGGAAGCTCCAACGCTAAGATTTAACCGTGGTGTAGTATCTTGCTACCGACAAGTTGAATACTGAAATAAATATTTGTATGCCTACATATACCATTAGTATGGACACACCACAGAATTTTTTGCCGTCACCGTGATCTGTCCGACGCATATATATATATATATATATATATATATATATATATATATATATATATATATATATACTGTACGCATTAACAAATACGCATTGTCTGTTCATGTGTATATACCCGTCATCACCATCTTGGTCCTGAGTCGGGGGCTCCGTTGACGGAACTTCTATGTCGGTGACTTTCGAACTGATGACCTGAAGTGGTGGAGTGGGCTTTCCGTTTTGTCGGGGACCGGGCCCGTCTTTCGCCTGGTTCCTGGATTTCTGCACTGGATACGCTTCTACCAACTGCACGCGACCTTGACGGTGCAGTTTGCACCGTCATCGCCCGCACCGCGCGGGCGAATCTACCTTGCGATGACGGTGCAAACTGCACCACGCGCACCGCTATTCGCGCTGACAGCACTTGTGGCTTCGGCGATCTGTGCGACAAGACTCGCCGTAAACTGCAATATTTTAGCTTCGTTTTTATTTTTTATTTCCTTCCTTTCAAATGTAAGAACCAGGACAGAAGCGAAATTATCTCACTAGAGGGGGATCGCGCAGTGCGGCCAAATCGGATGTGCGCGCTTGTCAATGGTGATGACTGCAAGGCGCGCACTATATCTTCACTTATGCTTGGGCCACGCGCTCCGCTGTTCAACTTTCATTTGACGCCGACAGTACCTAATCGACAGAAGTCAGGAGCGCTGTATGAGTGACATTTTTGCAATAAATGAAAACGGGAACTTGTCCAGGCTTTGCGTCCTCCAAATGAAGGAACATAATCAGACGGTCCACTGAAAGGCAATAAAAATATCCCTGTCAATAAACTCTGACAAGTTCATAATGAAAACGTCACAGGAGTGAAATTTATTTGTTTAGCTGCGTACGTGAGTTATAGATGCATGTCACGTCAAAAAGTAATATACGTGCTACTGTAATTGCAAACTTCATTTCAAATCTTCGACCAAACAATTGCTATGAATGGTTCAAAGCGCGAAAAAAATTATTCCAAATGCTAAAGCTGATTAAATCATTCGCAGTTCTTTGACGTCGCTATCTAGTGGTCTGTATAGCAAGTCGGCAGGCCTTTTCAATATATGCCTTGTTTCCCGATCGGAGTGTTAAATATCATATTTTTGTCGGCGGATCTCATAAGCACGGTATATTTTTTCAATATTGCCTATGCCACTTTAGACTCCCGTGGCGCTCTCCTGCTTACGTTATTCTTTGTGCGTGTCAAATACAGTAACGCGAATGAAGCAAGGAATTTTAGTTCATAACTGATTGGACTGCAGTAGATTTTCGACCATCCCGACCCCGCCTATTCCATGGGATGAATAATGAACAAACCATCCTGGAATAGTTAACACTCTCACATATTCAAAATGGATGTTTCCATTAATATAACAACCGATGCACAACCGAAGTAACACACACCCACACACACACACACACACACACACACACACATATATATATATATATATATATATATATATATATATATATATAATGTACTTTTAATAATTTTGGTATACTGTCAATCCTTTCTTGGGATTTTTACAGGAAAGGGCAAAACATACACATACAGTTTCAGTGCTCACATATATATTTTTCAAGCGTAGAAAATAAGGGCGAAACATGCAATACACGTGACAATAATAAATAAAACTGAGGATGGCACTTGAATACAATAATTACACTGAGGTCAACACTGTAATATAAGATTATAAACAAGGTTATGCTGCGAGGAATGTAAGCAGAGCTCTCAGCGAGGGTAATAAATTTGTCTATGGTGCACTGGGCCGTGACTGATGGACGCAAGCGATTCTAACTTGTGGAAAACTTGTGGAAAAAAAGAATATCGGAAAGAAACACTGTGAAAGGAATATTCTTCAAGGGTGAGTGCATGCTTGTTACGCGTTAGTCTTGTAGTGTTTATACGAACAAAATCTGTGGGAGACATCTTTAATTCATTATTAAGCAGTAAAAAAAAAAAACTTTAGATGGTGTAATTTAGCACGCCTAGACAACGTGTGAAGCCCAGCCGTGCGTAAAAGATCTGTGGGTGAATGCATGCGTCCATAGCAGTTGAAGATAAAGCGCACGGCTTTGCTTTGAACCATGTGGAGTGTTTTAACGTTCTTTTTAGTATGGGGGAACCAAGCTATGTTAGCGTATCCTAAGACCGGACGGATAAGATGACGTAAGGTAGAAGTTTTGTATCAGATGTAGAATGACGAAGGGCCCTTTTAAGAAAAAAATAACTTGTTTATTGCTTTGCTAGCTATGCTTTGAACATGCGTAGTCGAGTTTAAGTCACAACTGATGACTACACCCCAGTACCGAGATTCACTCACACTACTGATATTCACGTTATTGCAAGAGTATACATAATCTAATCTACACTTTTTCCTTGTAATTGACATAGAGACCGTTATTTCGAAATTAATTACCATCTGCCATTTATTACACCAAGCTGTAATTTTTCTAGAGCGTTGTTAAGTTTTTCCCGCTCATTAGAGTCTTTTATTTCTTAGTATAACACGCAGACATCCGCGAATAGGCGCATTTTTACATCAGTTCCATTTGATATGTCGTTAAGAAAAAGTAGAAACAACAGCGGGGCAAAAACTTCGACAAATTCATCCCTAAATTTAGTTTTCGTGCCTACTCTCGAAAACCATGGTTTACTAAAGCACTTATAAGACTAGAAAACAGAAAAAACGCCTCTTCCGCTCCGCCAAGCTGCGGGATAATGAAAACGCTTCGCTGAAATATTATACAGCTGAAAAAGCATACCTAACGGCAATTCGCAACGCTAAGCATTCTTTTTTCCACGATGACTTGCCGAAAATACTGACTACCAATCCAAGAAAATTCTGGCAGATTATAAACCCAAACCACGCATCCACTATCGCTCTTACGAAAGAATCGGGTGAAGTGGCCACCGACTTTGAATGTGCTAATATGTTCAACACCGCCTTTTCATCCGTATTTAGTAAAGAAACCGACATGGCATCACCTGTACAATCCAATGTCTACGGAACTGTTATGCCGCCAATTTTCTTTGTCGCATCTGGAATTTCTGCCATAATTGACAAACTTAAACTATCTTCATCAGCCGGGATCGATAACATTAACTCAAAATTTCTATGGAACACTTAAAACATTTGTGCATCATTTTTGTGTTTACTGTACTCACAGTCACTTTCCACGGGCCATCTTCCTGCCGATTGGAAATACGGAAAGGTCATTCCAGTCTTCAAGTCAGGTATCAGAGAATCACTGCTAAACTACCGACCCATTTCTTTAACCAGTATCCAGTGCAAAATCATGGAGCATGTCATTTACACACATATCATGGACTTTCTCGATTCGAATAACTTCTTGAATCCTGCGCAGCATATATTTCGCAGAGGTTTTTCGTGCGAAACTCAACTGGCCATGTTTGCGCCCGACTTACATGCAAACTTAGATTGCAATTTTCAGACTGACGCCACTTTTCTGGACTTCGCGAAAGCGTTTGACAAAGTACCCCATAAGCGCCTTCTGCTCAAACTTTCACTGGTAAATCTTCACCGCGACATCATAAATTGCTTCGTTGAATTTCTAAATAACCGCTCTCAGGCTGTTTTTGTGAACAATACTACCTCTGCTTCCCTTCCAGTAACATCAGGGGTTCCGCAAGGGTCCGTAGTTGGCCCGCTTTTATTCCTTATATACATTAACGACCTACCAACGCATGTATCTTGTAATATCCGAATGTTTGCCGATGACTGTGTTATTTATCGCACTGTTGCCAACGCCTCTGATCAATTAACCCTTCAAAGTGGTCTTAACTATGTAAAGCAATGGTGCGATGATTGGCTAATGGAACTTAACCCTCACAAATGCAAAACCTTATCTTTCAACCGCCGCCGCTTTCCACTAGTTTTTTTCATATGCGATTAGCAGCGTTCCTGTCGAAGCAGTTCAATCGTTTAACTTTCTGGGAGTCGGAGGGAGTCACTTTCCAGGCACGTACCCAGAATTTTTTTTCGGGGTGTGCCCCAACCCAAGGTAGCTTTTCTATGCAAATGAGGGAGGGGGGTACCTTTACTAGTACAAATGTTATTAACGCCCGCCGTTCGCTGTAAAGACGCGTAAACCCGCAAAAGAGAAATGAAATAAGGTGTATCTCACAGGTACGCCTGTGAGATACACCTCTCCTTTACTAGGCAAGCAAGAAACCACATCAAATGAACTCGCGCAGGAAAGAAGCGCAGGAAGAACATTGCCAAGAACAATAAAGAAAGGCGAAAGTGTAACATAAAGATTTCTATGGTAGCATACAACTTTAAAAAAAAAACAGCAGTTGACAAGCAAGGCACACGGCCCACGCGGGGTTGTGTTACTCTGCCAGCCAATCACAGAAAGAAACAAAGTCGTCGTCATGAGGCCTTTTCAAAATGGCGTCGTACTTGATACCTCCAGAGCGTCTGCTGTTCTTGAGCCTTTTCATCGACGGTAGCAGTGAGGTGTGCAACAGACATGGACAATGTGTATGGAGTTTTAGCATTTCACTCTTCAAAAGTCTACCTGTCATGGTTGCTTAGTGGCTATGATGTTGGGCTGCGAAGAACGAGATCGCGGGATCGAATCCCGGCCACGGTGGCCGCATTTTCAATTGGGGCGAAATGCGAAAACGCGCATGTACTTAGATTTAGATGCACGTTAAAAAACCTCAAGTAGTATGAATTGCCGGAGTCTCCCACTACGACATGCCTCATGGTTTCGGCCCCCGTAAAACTCCATAATTAATTAAATATTCAAAAGCGTGCGGCACACTTCCCTACTGAGCCCGTTTTACTCATGAAATTTCACTGCCAACGGCAGTGCAACTTGAGAATATACTGCGTAATTGCAGCGAAGCAAGGATTTTATTTCAGTTCAATAAAGAATTCGGCATTCGTCATTCCACCATAATAGGCGAAGGAAAATGTGTAAATTTACGCGCTAATAAATTTATTTTTGTGGTTACCGCCTGATTTGGGTAACAGGCAATATTTCAAGTACGAATTATTTGCAGCCTCGCGGAGGAACAGTGGCTGACGGTTATGATGACGTGTGCAGGGCTTCAGTGCAGACTTGAGTTGTATCGGATTAAAACAGCGTTTTTTTAATTAGCTCTGGAAGAATTATAGAGGAATATACATTTGTCGAACAATCACAGTTCTTTTGGATCCCTCGTTTATATATCTACCAAGTGCCACAACCGACTCGTATTGTTATTTAACAAGTTACGTAACAATGCGTGGCCGCCAGTCCCGTACAACCGTGTAGAGCGCAGAACGCTGCGGTTGTATACGTATTGAGCCCACCGCGGGAGGTTACAAAAACACATTTACATAAGCACATCAGAGAAGTGGCTAGGTCAGGCGGCTCGACTGATAACTGCACAGGCGTCATTCAAAACACACGGAATTGTTCTCCACTTCCGGCGGCGTTTTCTCTACTTCCTATTTAAATAAAAAGATGTTTATCCATAAAGATTTTCATAAACAACGGTTAAATTTGTTAATATTCGCTTTTTCTTCCTGTTTCGCTGTTGCCTTGGCTCTCTCCCTTAGTAGGTCGCTTAACTTCTCAACTCCTTGCGGCTCTTGTTTCCAGTTGCCAAGTTTGCACGAAAAGTTCTGTACAATTAGGGAAAAACCAGACGAGGTAACGGGTGACAGTCATATTGCTTATGGTTTTAAGAGGAAACCTTAGCTCGGGTGCTCCTATCTAAACACATGTAAAAGGAGAATTCGTATTTCTTGGCAACCACTGCACCAAATTTCACGAGGTTTGTTCCATTTAAAAGAGAAATTAAAAATCTAGTGAATGCTGGTTTCCAATACTTGGAAACCAGCAAAACTGAAAAATTGGCACAGTAGCAAAAATTTTCAGAAACTCAAACTATCACGTTTACAACTCTCTAATTCAGCAAGGAAAAAAAATATGACAATTCTGTGAATTGCACCTGATCTTTCATCTAAAGGGGACAACATCGATATGTTACACATGAATCTAAAAAAGATCAGTAATATAGAAATACAGCTTTTGCAGAACCCTTCTACACAATGTAAGAAACCAACCTAATATATAAATTGACGTATCGAGTTTGTCCGCTTTGAATGATCTAATGGATGCCGTTTACAGAACCGTGGAATCTCTTTCTGATGCAGAAGTTCTAATTCATAAACGTCGTGCGTCTATTCTTTTAGAATTTCTGAAAAGCATTTCACAAAATTCACCCCATAAATCAAAATTCCGCGTCCAGCAGTCACTAGAATTTGCCTTCTCTCTCTAATGCAACAAATTTCATTAAAATCGGTCCAGGGGTTACCTCAGAAACGCGTTTTTGCGTTTTACATCCGTTTGAATAGGCCACATCGGAGTTGGGCCCGAGCTAAAGCTTCCTCTTAAGGGTTGTTGCAGGGTTTGTTGATAGGCGCTATTTCGCATTGTTTTATTTTTTACCTTATCTAACCCATATCGCGGGTATATGGTTCAGAGGATCTGCCACCGTCGCGGCGAGCCAATACTCGAGGAAATAATGAAGCAAAAGGACAACTTAAACGCAACTGGCGTTTTGTCAGGCCGCAACTTGTTTCTCGCGCTTACAGGCCAGCTGACTACGAACGGAATCTCTTTCCTGGTCCCTGGATCCGTCTAAACAAAAAAGGTTGAACTAACGAAGCAACTGCAATGCGCGTGGCCGTTGAATATGTGGTGACTGCTGAACGCATCTCGAGTTAATCGCGCTGGCGCCGAATCTGTGAGAAAACTGGCATCCACACCCCAAGAGATGCCGATAACTACCGCCATCCAAAAGGAGTTAAAAAGACAGGAAAATGTTGACCGCGAAATAGCTGTGAAATCTCAACATTGATTTGACGGCGCTTAGGAATGTGTGTGAGGATTGGTGGCGTGGGCGGGGGGGCGGGGGGTATGCCGCTTAATTTCGGGGGGAGGGCCGGGCCCCCCCGGCCCCCCCTTGGGTACGTGCCTGCTTTCTGCCATGACCTTGCTTGGGTTTTGCACGTCACTAACGTCATATCATCCGGAAATAAAACACTTGGATTTTTGCGACGTCATCTACATAACGCAACTAAGAACGTAAAATTGTTAGCTTATAAAGCTCTCGTGCGAACCAAATTGGAATATGCTTCACCAATTTGGAACCCGCGGCAAGCTTATATTCAAGACGCCCTTGAGTCACTTCAAAACCGTGCCACTAGATTCATTCATCGTTCGTATTCTTATAATGTGAGCGTGTCATCACTAAAATTAGTATCTAGTTTACCCCTTCTCTCATGTCGCCGCCATATCGCGAGTCTTTCTTTATTCTATAAACTTTTTCATAGCTCGCTGGGTATCCCGCCATACAATGCTCCACCAACACGCATATCTAGTCGCACTGGTCATCCTCTTCAAGTCGCGCGCCCACGTGCACGCACTGTTACCTTTTCTACGTCATTTTTTCCTCGTACAGCTGCTGACTGGAATGGCCTTCCGGGCGACACCGCTGTCATCCCTTGTCCATCCACCTTCATAGCAAGCGTCACCAATCACCTTTCCCCACAGATTAACACATGGTTTCTGCTTATTTCTGTATAACCCACCCCTTATGTAATACCCCGTTACGGGGTCTTTAAGGAATAAAAATGAAATGAAATGAAATGAAAACTGCACCTTGAGGTACTCCTGAAAGAACAGGTACTAACTTGGAGGCATGATGGTCGTACTGCACAAACTGATAACGACCAGAGACGTAATTATAAATCCATCGTACCAGTGGTCCATCGCCAAATATCGTTTTAATTTTAAAGTGGAGTTTAGTATGAGAGACTTGGTCAAAAGCCTTCGATAGATAGATAGGGCATGGATTTGCGACTGATTGTCGAGGCTTTGTGCAAAATTGTGCATAATTTCTAGTAGTTGCGTAGCGGTTGACAAGCCACTACAAAATCCATGTTGGCTTCTGTGGAGTATGTTGTTGACTTCGACAAAATTTGTCATAAATTTCCAAATGATGTGCTCCAGTAATTAGAAGCATGTACATGTCAGCGATATTGGTCGATAATTAGCTGCCGATAAAACATTGCCAGATTTAGGCACCTGAATTATGTTCGCTAGTTTCCACTCAGCAGGAAGTCTACACACATTGAGTGATTTTTGATATATCAGGCAGACGTATTTACTTACAGGCTCGGCATACCGCTTGAGAAATTTGTTCAGGATTCCATCTGGTCCATCACATTTCTTATCATCCATGTTTACCAGCATCATGAGCCCTCCCGCCTCGGATATTAGCGTGGTCTTACATTCGAATTCGAGGGCAAGGTCAGAGCAGTCGTTGTCATGTGTGAACACTGACTGAAAGTGAGTGTTAAAGGTGTCAGCGTCAATTCCTTCGGTATATTTTGTCTTGCTGTTTGTGCGTTGGGAATTTAGGTATCTCCAGAATTTGCTGGGTGCTGATTTAATGAAACCATTAAGTGTAATGAAGTAAGTAAGTGTAATGAAACCATTACAAAAAGTCAGTTTAGCAGTCCTAATTGTACTTTTTGATAGGCTAGTAAGGGAGTGAAGGCGAGTAAGGTAGTTGGGAATCGGGCGTATTTTATTTGATTTTCTGAGTCTTTTGATTTTACTCTTAAGGTGAACAGCATCTCGTGTTATTCATGCATTCTTTTTCTTTGTGGATTTTGTTAAAGTGGCAATGAAATTGTCAATGCACTGCCTGACATTAACCTTAAAACATGCCCATACCCGATCAATGGTTAACGGATGAGCCATACACAGTTCAAGAAAATCGGCGTATTCATGAACAAGATATGTTATAATGGCTGCGTCATTTGCCTTTCCAAATGCTAATATTGACGAAATATCTTTTTTGACAGCCATAGAAACAGGGAAAGGCAGAGTACACAACACAAGCTTATGGTCTGACAAACCTTCTAATATTTAAGCGTCTATTGGTGTGAATGAAAAATAATCCCTAACGAAAACCAAATCGAGTATCGAGCTGGAGGACCCTTGAATGCGAGTAGGTGTGTGGACAAGTTGATTCAAGTTAAATGCAAATATTATGTCAGAGAGAACATTATTATAAAGTGATCTCGGGATTCGAGAGCTCCAGTCCGATTGCGAAATATTAAAGTCCCCAGCCAAAATAGTTTTGTCACCTGATATGTGCTGGTGCATGTAATCGAGTAAGGGAACCCGGTACTCTGGATCACTGTTTGGTGGCCTATGACAGCGCCTACGTGCAGGACGTATCCTTCTGTGTTTAGTTTGCACCAAATAGTTTCGAAGTTCGGTACATCAGGCATAGGCATGAAATATAAATGACCCCTCAAGATAATAGCCACATCTCCGCCTCTCGATGCTCTATCTTTGCGCAGAACCTGGCGGAACAACTTCACTATCTGAGACGTCAGAGTGAAGCCACGTTTCGGATATAGTAACCACAACCGGACTCAGTGCTATCAATAAAGCTTCCAGACTTTCCACTTTGTTAACAAGACTTCGCGCGTTTAAGTTCAGAAGGGTTACTTTTGGTAACATCCGGTTGTTCTGCGGTCTGAGCTGGATTTTTCGTCGTTTTTTGGCTTTATCTCAACCATATCGTCGCTATCTGCGTCCCATGTAAAAACGCGGCCAGCTATGCGAACTTTAACGGAAGGTAACATTACCTTCTCTTTGGGGTCTCGATTTTCTTTACTTTTATTCCAAAGCTTTATCCTTATGTCGCGAACATTGCGTGAAATATCTTCACCAATAGAATACCTGGTATTTTTCACCTTATTGCAATTTTGAAGGATTTTCGCTTTGTCTTGGTAGTCGCTCCACTTAAAAATGACCGGTCTAATATAAGTTCCGTCATTTGGTTTTGGTCTACCAAATCGATGAATTCCATATATTCCCGCAATTTCAACATCAAGGATGTCTTTCTGAATTCTATTTATATATACACCACGCAAATGGTTTTATACTCGTCACATTTTGGTGGAGGTGCGGTGTACGCGTCTTCGCCACGGAGCTCCGCATCGGTATTCTCACCCAGCCTGGGACCATGCTTCCAGCGGAAGGCACAGCGTCTGCACCTGCAATGCCGATTACGCATACCCAGTACGTTGCTCTACCTCAGCTGCAAGACGCCGGCAAGTTCACCGGCCTCGATACTTTGACATAGAAGAATGGTTTAAGATCTATGAGCTTATCAGCAAGGTAAGCAGGTGGGATCCGACCATAATGCTGGCCAATGTCGTATTCTACCTCAACGTAACACAACGAACGTGGCTTTACACACACGAGGAAGAGCTAATCAGCTGGGACTTGTTCAAAGAAAAGCTGTGCGACATCTTTGGCATTCCAAATGGTCGACGACTAGCCGCTAAGCAACAACTTGCCACGCGTGCCAAAACTGCAACCGAGTCGTATGTATCTTACATTCAGGACGTCCAAGCCCTCTGTCCTAAAATCGACACGTCCATGCCTGAGGCAGACAAGGTTGGCCACCTTATCAATGGCATCGTGGACGACGCATTCAATCTTCTGGTCTTCAGAAACTTATCAACTGTCGACGCCACAATGAAGGAATGCCGCCGCTTCGAGTATGCGAAGAGTCGCCGTATATACAATCAGTTTACACGTCTTCCAAATACTGCAGCAACCTCTTCCTGCCCCCACCACACCAACCAATCTAGCTCATTCCCACCAAGCAAAACATGACCCGAATTCTACGCCGCGAACTCGAAGCAAAATTTCCTGTCTCGCCTCGCCAGACGTCTTGGAACAACACTGCTCAGACGATATCGCTGATCCAGTCCGTGGTTCGCCAGGAAATCACTAATGTGGGTCTTCCCAACGCCTGCTCCTTCAGTCACCCTAACATCCATCCGGCTCCTATGCCTCACTCCTATCGCAGTCCACCTCACAGTGTCCGTTATTTCTACACTATCAGGAATCCATTGGACTGGTGTACACCTAACAACAGGCCGATCTGTTTCTGCTGCGGCCGAATCGGTCACGTTTTCGATCACTGCCGTAGCCGTTGGACGTTCCCAACGCGAAACACCTTCCGGAATTCAAGTTCGCCTCGAGGTTCTTCACCCCGTCGCTTCTACAACACTAACGATGCCACTACCTCGACTCGCCGATATGCTCGCTCGCACTCGCCTCAGCGTCGCCAGCCATGTCCGCCCCAGAATCACCATTCGCGTCACTTACCTACCCAGGACCGCTAAAGCAGGAAAACTAGGCAATGCTGCGCCTCGAAGTGGTGCTGCAATCTCAGATTCGCCGCAAAATCCTCCTCTGACGCTGTTACAAGACATAACCTTCTTGACGTCCAAGTTGATGGCACACGTGTCACAGCACTCATAGATACCGGAGTACACATATCGATTATGACCAGCCGCCTAAGCGGCCATTGAAAGGAAAGTGTTAAGCCTGCCGTTACAAGGTTCGTACGAATCGCCGACGGTAGCATGGTGACCATGGTCGGAATGTGTACTGCAAGTGTGAGCATCTCCGGTCGCACTACTGTCGCCCTTTTCACTGCGATTGCCCAATGCCCCCATGACCTCAAACTAGGCCTAGATTTCCTCTCCACCCATTCAGCACTCATCGATTGTTTCTCAGGTACTGTGCGTCTTGACCTGGCCTTCACTGGACGTTCCTCAGAGGGCTTCGTTATAGACCCTCGTCTGACTTAAGTAGATCCAATATGGTGATGTATAGTTGTTTCCTTGGAGGCACCGCCAAATGCGAGTGTCCTCCAGAGAGAGAGACCGATGCGGAGGCGGAAAGATTCTTCATTCGGCTTTGTAATGATCTACGATTTCCCTGTACGTGATGATGTAATCTTTGATCCCTGAACTGGCTGCTCTAGAGTTGCCCGGTGATAGACTGCTTGGACGTGTTCGTGAGCGATTTCGTTACCTGGGACGTCTTCATGAGCCGGAATCCAAATAAAGGTTACGTCCTTCTTAGGAGCGTTTTTCAGTAGAATTTGTAGGGCCGCTTCCGAGATTCCCCTTTTGCTAATATTTCGGATAGATAATTTGCTATCTCCCGCTCCCGCACAATTGCTAACTCCCGCTTTTGTACCCGCACAAGTAAGCGCTACTGCATTCTCCTCGGCTGTACAGACGTCCTTAGTGCATGTGGAGCACGAAGGAGCCCACAGTTCTTCGAATGTGTTGTTTACTCCTAAGGCTAGCAGGATCTCTGCGGGCATCCCCTTAGGTATTGCCAGGGCCGCTTTGTGCTGATCTTATTATGATGTCGACCTGCCTCTCCTCCTCGCGACTTAGGAAGTGGTAGGGCACGCCGTACGTGATTCGGCTTACCACTAGTGCGTGGACGAGCCTCAGCGTGTCGTGTTCTTGCATGCCCGCTTTCCGACAAGTTACGCGACGGATCATTTGCGCAATGTTATTTGCGGTGATTTTCAATGTTGTATGGTGTGCGATGCTGTTCTGCTACTTTGGAGCCAGAAACCCATGAACCGCATCGCCTTAACTTCTTGGACCGTGGGTCCTTCCACAACGATGTTGACAGGTCCGTTGGATTTGTAGACCCTCGAGTGTACCCGAATGACCTGCGATTTTTCAGGGGCACATTTATGGCCACTACTCCTCAAGAATTTGTCTCCTGCCTCGGCTGCTTGTTGTAGTACTTGTTCTTTGTGTCCCAGAGAGCCCCTTGCTGCTCACAGCGTTGTGTCATCCGCGTACAGTGTGTAACCCAAATCGGGGATTTGGTCAGTTGTCGCTCCAGGCGACACATCGCTATATTGAAAAACAAAGGTGAGAATATTGCTCATAGGGGTGTTCCCCTAGTGGGCATCTTGAGCTTTTGGAACGCGCTTTTACCGACTCCTATTGTGTCGGTGCGGTTGGCGAGAAAAGCCTCCACGTAGTTGTACGTTCGTCCTCGGCATCTCGTCAATTCGAGTTCCTCCAATATTGTTTTGTGTGAAATGTTATCAAATGCTCCTTTGAGGTATAGTGCGAGCACTAGTCTTTCCTCTCCGCGGGTGATGTTAGCTATAACTTATTATCTGATCAGTAAGAATGCGTCTTGAGAGGATAGCCCCGTACGGAACCCTATCATGGTGTGTGGAAACCATCTTATTTCTTCAAGGTACCGCTGCAGTCCTATTGGTACTACTAGTTTGTACGGTTTACCCAGGCCGGACGTGGGAAAAATGGGCCTCAGACGGTTTATTGAGGGGGTCTTTTTTGGTTTGGGGATCATGATAATTTAACGTGTTTCCACTCCGGGGGCAATTGGCCTTTGAACCAGCTCTCGCCATTGAACAGTTCTGTGATTTTAGTCAGGACTCTAGCGTCCAGGTTCCGAAGCATCGCGTTCGTGATGACATCAGGGCCAGGAGCCGAGTTTTTTGCTGCTGCTTGAGCTGCCTTAAAGACTTCTGCATATGCGAAAGGTTCGTCTAATTTGGAATTCGCCTTTCCAAGGTATGGTCGCGTCTTGTTTGGGGAATCTGTGTTTAGTGGTGGTACTAAGTATCGTTCTTTCAGTTTCTCTAGTAATTCCGCGTCTGTGCCTGGGAAACTGTTCGATATGATTTCGAGTCGTTTGTTGTTTTCCGTACGTGTGCTATCCGGGTCAAGCAACCCACGAAGGATGCGCCACGTGCCAGCCATTCCCAAGGTCCCCGAGAGGGACCCGCAGAACGTAGCCCACTCGTTTTTCGCTGATTCGTCTGCGTGTCGTTGCGCTTCCTCCGACATATGTGTTTGCGGGCACGTATCTGTGCGTTGAGGCGTTGTTTTTTCCAACGCCTAACTAATCTGTGTCTTTCGTCCCACAAGTGTACTAGGTGGGAGTCTACCACGGGGCCGTCCGACGAGCGCTCTATGGTTTTGGTAGTGTCCTTGTGTGTTGACTGGATGAGTTTTGTCCATTCTTTGGGCAAAACTTTGGGGGTCTTTGCTGTGTTGAGGTTCCGTTGGAGCTCCCTGTATTTTGACCAGTCGGTCAATTTCGTTGAGCCAATCTTTCTACGTAATTTGCGGGTGGAGAGTGAAATACGAATCAGATCATGATCACTGCCCATGTTTTTATTTAGTGATGCCCCCTGTGCGTCTTTGATGTTTAGCGTGTACGCGCGATCGCGTGTTGTGTCCGTGCTCACGCTGTTACCTGTGTGTGTGGGCGTGCCTATGTGATTTGCTGTCTGCATGCCGAGGTTCTCAACTAGCCCACCAGCTCTTTCTTGCTGTCTTTGTTCTGCAGTGCTATTATATTTTGCCCCCGTTTTAAGCTTACTCTAGTGAGTCCAAACCCGCACTAAATTTCCAATACACAAATATATTGTGTATTGACAATACACTATAGATTGTATATTAAATAACTATTGACAATAGCCTGAGGACTTGAAATTAGTCTAAAAAACTTCGAAATTTCAGCTTCGTCCTGCGGATTAGGAAACTTCTCAGTCGCGTAGTATTTCCCTTTGTTCCAGTGACGCACGCTTATGGCAGTCTTTGGTGCGTGCGTAATATAATCCGTCAGATTACCGAGTCGACACAGCGTCCAATTTCCTTGTACTCCAGCTCAAGTCGACATCAATTTCGTAGTGTAATCCTAGGATTTTTTTCTTGGGTGCGAAGTATTGTTGGAAAACATCATTATGAATCCTTATTGTTGCAATAGCAAATATATGCACACTCCAGGCCCATTTCTGTCGTCGTCGTTGGCGTCGCCGTGAGGCTGCAGCGCGTAGCATGCTGTACGTGCGAGTGAAATCGAGCGAGGGTGAGCCGGCGATCGCGGCTCACCCTTTTACTCCTGATGACCCAGGCTGCCCCGCGCGCCCGCCTGGCCACTGTATGTTGTAAGACATCAGCGACGGGTACAGAGTCTGCGCTGCGCTGGGTTCTCAAGGCATAGTTCACGTTGATGCGAGCGACTGCGCGAAGGTGGACACGCTCGCTGCTGCTGCAGCGTTTCCTCACTGCGGCGTTTTGACAGAGAGTTTCCACGTTCATCGATTGATGTGTGCTCATGTTGGCTTGCGCGCGCGTGACACCATGCTTGTTAATTTAGTCACACTGGCGCACAACTTTTTCTGGCTATGAAAGGAAAGCTGCGGAGGCAAAGCAGGAACAAGGGAGCGCACTTCTGATAAGAGTGGCACGTTCTATTCCACGTTAGTTTCGGCTGGGCGAAGACAAAGCATGAACACGTTATTAGCAACAGTTGCATTAAACAGAACACGCCGCTGAGTGTAAAGGTTTCGTTATTTCGGGGCTTTTCCCTTCCGCATCTGTGGAAACACGAAGCCCTCTCACGGCGAAGCTGCGTCGATTCCGCGTCTGCTCCGAGCTATCAAATACCACTGTCAAACGCTGTCAGACTTCTTCGCGCAGTAACACATGTGCAGCAGCCTCGCGCCCGTAGCTGTCCCTTCAATCCCACAGAAAGTTGTCCACTAGCGTAGTATGTATATGTTTACAAACTTACAGGGCTGATAAAACAACTATCATTACTTCGTATAAACGGACACTAATTTTATATCGCAATCGATGCTTCGCCTTTCGGACGAAACTGCAACTTTCTTGATTGCTTCATACCACATGCAATTCTATGATCAGCGCTACGTGCGTTATATTTATGGATCAATTAATGGTGCCCTTTTATGGAAATTGGCAAAGCTCACGTTCCTACGGTGCGCAGTTGTTATAAGTGGTACACCATCATTTATATTAAAATATTAAAGGAAAACCTCACAAAAATAAACATCTTGCTCTCAATATTTTTGATAAGCTCCGAGAAAATATATTTACATGTAATCCGTGCACAAGCGCTGTAGCACATGTAACTCACCTGCTGGACACTATGATGCAGGATTTTTCAGAAAAGAGCAGACTGAGGACAATGGGAGCAGCGTCGGCGGTGGGGCGAATATTGTTTTCTTTTGACCGAAAATGTTTAGGGGGGGGGGGGTAAAATGTCTCTGTAGAAAGGAATAAACCGTCTATATGCGAGACCCAGCTCAGATTTCGTGGAAAAAAAGAGTTATTCACTACAAGTGGAAAAGGCGATTTTCCACTCTCGCTAATGTTTGAATTACGAAAAGCTATCACTAAAAGACTAAAAGATTATTCACTGCCAAGCATAGCTTCCTAACTTCATACTAATAGTTCTGCCTCAATTAAATTTAGACCTATATGTGGCTCAGAGAAGTTTTGCGAAATTGCCGAACTATGGTTATCGAGCAAGCGCCTCTCACTGATACTGAGATCGTTGCCTTGATTGGGCCATTTACCTAAGGAGACAAAATTGGAAAATTTTCGAATAAACATTCCAAGAGCTTCTAGCAAACAGAACATTAAAGCAGAAACTCCTCTGATAAGTATGATACATTGCGTAAGCGATGTGCCATGACAAAATTCTTACGCTTACTTATCATACTTATCTGCCTTGTCTTGTGCAATAGCGGACATGATGATCATCATCATCTTCGCCATCAGCCTATCTGTCCACTGCAGGACGAAGTCTCTCCCTGGGATCTCCAATTACCCCTGTCCTGCGCCAACCGATTCTAGGTAGCACCCGCAAATATCCTAATTTCGTCACACCATCAAGGCTTCTGCCGTACATTACTGCGCTTCTCTTCTCTTGATATCCATTCTGTAAACCTAATGTTCGTACGCTTATCTAATCTGCCCAATACATGACCTGCCCACCGCCATTTTTCTCTTAATATCTATTAGAATATCATCTATACACGTTCGCTCTCCGATCCCAACCGCTCTCTTTCTGTCTCTTAAACTTATGCCTAGCATTCTTCTTTCCATCGCTCTTTGCGCGGTTCTTAACTTGTTCTCAAGCTTCTTTGTCAGTCTCCAAGTCTCTGCGCCGTATGTCAGCACCGGTAAATTGCACTGATCGTATACTTTCCTTTTATGCGATCCGTATGCGACCTAACCCATTTTTTTATTCTGCGAACTTCCGTATCATGGTCAGGTTTCCCTGTGATTAGATGACCTAGATAAACGTACTCCTCCACATACTCCAGAGGTTGACTTGCGATCTTGAAGTGTTGTTCCCTCTCCCTGTTAAGGTCCTCAATCATTTGTTGTAATTCGTCCGCAGTAGTGCTGAATAGAACAATGTCATCGGCAAACCGAAAGTTGTTGAGGTATTCGCCTCGATCCTTACTCCTAATCCTTCCTACTTTAATAGCTTGAATAGTCCTTCCAAGCACGCAGTGAATTGCATTGGAGCGATTGTGTCTCCTTGCCTGACCCCTTTCTTTATAGGTATCTTCCTACTTTTGTTCTGTAGAATTATGGTGGCTGTGGAATGTCTGTAGAAATTTTCCATGGTATTTACGTAAGCGGTCTGTACTCCTGATTACGCAATGCATCTATGACTGCTGGTATCTTTACTGAATCAAATGCTTTTTTCGTAATCTGTGGAAGCCATATAGAGAGGCTTATTGTACTCCGCAGATTTCTCACTAACCTGATCAATGACATAGATACGATCTATTGTAGAGCAACATTTCCTGAAGCCAGCCTGCTCCCTTGGGTGACTGAAGTTCAATGTTGCCCTTGTTCTATTGGATATTATTTTGGTAAATAATTTATATAATACTGGGAGTCAGCTAATGGGCCTATAAATTTCTTTTTCTTTAACGTCGCCCTTTTTGTCCATTAGTATAATGGTTGCATTGTTCCAGTTTTCTGAGACCCTTGCAGTCGATAGACACTTCGCTTAGAGAGCCGCCAGTTTTCCTAGCATTATCTTTTTCTCCATCTTAGATTAAATAGACTGTTATTCCATCAACTGCTGCCGCTTTTCCCCGTTTCATGCCTTGCAAGGCCTTAATGACCTCATCTCTAGTTATAGGAGGAGTTTCTGTATACAGTTCATTATTGTATGGAATAGAGTGCTCCTTAGTCCTCTGGGTACTGTACAGGTAAGTATAGAATTCTTCCCTTGCTTTTATTATAGCTTCTGCATTTCTGGTGATATTACCCTGCTTATCTTCCAGTGCATTTATTTTGGTTTGTCCTATGCCAAGTTTCCTTCTCACTGATTTCAGGCTGCGTCCGTTTTTAACAGCTTGTTCAGTCTTTCTCACGTTATAACTTCTAATATCACTTATTTTTGCTTTGTTGATCAGTTAGGACAGTTACGCGAATTCTATATTTCTATCTTTCTATCTATCTATTTCGATCGTAGTTGGACACTTTCATTCTTTGTCGTTTCTTTATTAGGTTCTTTCTTCCTTGGGAGAGCTTGCTTACTGGTTGCCTTGGTGCCTTGCCTCATACTTCAATTGCTGCCTCTCACGCTAGCCTCGTTATGGTTTCATTCATTACCTCTATGTCATCATCTTGATCTCTGTGTTCTAAGGCTGCATATTTGTTTACAAGCACCAGCCTACATTTCTCTGCTTTTATCCTTACTGCCTATAAGTTGACCTATTTTTCTTGACCAATTTTACTCTTTCTCTGTTCATATTGAGGTGAATCCTTGCCCTCACTAACCTGTGATCACTACCACTTTACGCTACCTATCCCTTCTACATCCTGCACTATGCTGGGATCGGCAGAAAGTGTGACATCAATTTCATTTCTTGTTTCACCATTTAGACTTTTCCAGGTCCCATTTGCTGTTGCTACGTTTCCTGAAAAAGGTGTTCATTATTCTCGGCTTATTCCTGCCTGCGAATCCTACCACCATCTCTCCTCTAGCGTTTCTAAAATCGACACCGTAGTTGCCAATTGCCTGTTCAACCTCCTGCTTTTTCCCGACTTTTGCGTTGAAGTCCCCCATTACTGCTGTATGCCACGTTTGCACTTTTCTCATCGCTAATTCAGCATCTTCATAAAACTGACCTATTTCCTCGTCCTCGTGACTGGACGTTGGAGCGTAGGTTTGTCCTACCCGCTATATCCTTATAGATAGGAATCCTACGCCGTATTGCTTCTTATCCCGGAGAACTCTATAGCAGAGGACATGGCCATTATTCAGCAATGTGTAAGCCTCACCAGTTCTTATAATCTCACTAAGGCCGATAATATCCCAAACAATGTCTGATAGTTCCTCGAAGAATCCTGCTGAGCTAGCCTCACTCGAGAGGGTTCGGGTGTTAAACGTTGCAAGGGTCAGTTTCCATTGTAGGCCTGTCCGGACCCATAGATTCTTAGCACCCTCTGCAGCGTTGCAAGTCTGACCGCCGCCTTGGTCGGGTGCTCCGCAGCCGCTGGGGACTGAGGGCCATTGGTTCATTGAAAAGATCATAAGAAGGCTGTGGCCGAATAGTGCCCCAAGGCGGCCAACTGCTGCTGTGGGGAGGCAATGAGTAAGGCAATAAAATTCTCGGACTTTGGTGGGTGTCGAACCCACAACCTTTCGTGTATATTAAGGTAATTAAAAGGTTAATTTGGCGAAGCCCTTGCAAAAGCACCACTACATTTCTTGAAGTGGTTATGCAGTGTTCTTTGTAGCGTGAGAAATCTGTGCGTTGTTCCCTGTGACGCAGGGTATTGCGCGTCGGTATTTCCAGCGCTTGTACGGCGCCACAGTCACTGCCTGCCGTGGCGCGTTATGCTGCTGAGTTCTGTTCAGCCAGAAACACGGAAGCTAAGGTGATCAAAGGGGAATGGAAGCGTCACGTGACAGCCAATGTTATGACACAGTCAACTAGTTGGTGTAGCTGCCAGGGTTCTATTTAAATACTTGATGCTTGATCGACATGGAAGCAGGGCAGGGAAATCACATGCCGGAAGCATAAAGGCGTAACCAGTGCATAGGTTGGAGATGGCTCAAGGCATGCACAGATAACGGACGCCAAAACGGCTGCAAGAAAGTCGCACCAAGAACAAAAGCTTTATTAGCGACATGACCACAGCTGTTTTACCGTCGCGTCCTCGGCACGAAAGAGGTGATACAAAATCATCTTATTTGTGCCGCTATGAATGCGGGCCGCAATTAAATAAATTGCCCTTTGTATGGCAGACAGTCGAGGTCCACCAAATTCGAATGTTCAGCCGAGCGCCTTAGTAATAGAGTGCTGGAAGAGAAAGCATGTCAGGAGTGTTTCTGTTGCAGACAGACATGACATTTCGACAACGATCACACACGCATTACTGTCTCCGCGTCAGACACCGCACCAACAATAAAGGTTACCGCAACTGCGCAACCAGAACTCGCTGAATCTTGGTGGCGCTCCCGTCAATTGGTTTCTAGCCTTCCCTCCACCGAAACCAAAATTCAGTTTTCCGAGGCGGTATCGGACGTGGATAACCACCTCCTCCAACTCTGGGAAGCGCGGCATTGCTTCGTCCGCCGGTGGCGCCGACAAAAGCATAACCGCAAACTTAAGGCTCGAATTGCCGAGCTCACTCAGCGGGCGGCCGAGTATGCGGCCCAGCTCGCAGACGCCAACTGGGTGGATCGTTGCAACACGGTGGCGCGGCAGATGTCCAGCAGGAATACCTGCCGGCTCTTCCGCGCCCTTATCGACCCAACGCAGACACGCACAGAAACTCATAAACATCTACAACGTGCCATACACAGTTTTCACGGCAATACAACTCAGCTAGCGCACAAGTTACGGGACCAATACTTGTGCACTACCCAGGACCCCTGCGGATCGGCGTACTCTTATGCAGGTTCGGAGAACGCTGAGCTGGATCAGCCGTTCCAGCTCCACGATTTGCGGGCAGCCCTGGCGAAAATGAAACGTGGCACAGCCCCGGGTCGGGACAAAATTACAGTCAAATTACTCGCTAACTTATCCGACCCGGCCTACCAGTCCTTATTGGATTACACAATTCAATCTGGCTCGGGGACGCGCCTCTCCCCAACGATTGGAAAACCGCTCTGGTCACTTTCATTCCCAAACCTGGCAAGGCCATCAACGCGGACAACCTTCGCCCCATCTCTCTCACCTCGTGTGTGGGCAAACTAATGGAGACGATGGTGCGTGACAGCTTGTCCGAGTTCATGGAAAATCAACACATCTTCGCAGACTCCATGTTCGGATTTCGCCCGCACAGGTCCACACAGGATGTTTTGCTACAACTCAGTCGGGACATCCTTGACCCGGTCGAATGCCCCCACAACGATAAGGTCGTACTCGCCTTAGACTTGAAGGGGGCCTTCGACAACGTTACTCACGAGGTAATACTCACCCATCTTTCACAAACCGGCTGCGGACGCAACGCGTTCAGATACATTCGGCAATTTTTGGCAGATCGTGACTCCTACATTAAAATCCAGGACACTGAACACGGTCCCTTCCGACTTGGAACCAGAGGAACACCACAGGGTGCAGTGGACCGTTATGCTTGCCACTGTGGCCTGCAATGCTCCCCTCAAAAGTCTGAATTTGTACACATACGCCCCTCACCAAAGTGTACAGCCAAAATTGAGCTCTTTCTGGAGACAGGACCAATTCCTGAACACACAGAAGTTCGGGTACTGGGGCTTTTCATTGATCAACATAGACGGTCAAGTACTACCCTGGCCCAGCTCCGTAAGGGGAGGGGGAACAGGTGGGCCGCATGGTCCGCCGGGTTTCCAACAAACGCGGGGGGTTGCGGTTGCAGAGACGCCTTGCGGCTGGCGCATGCATTCATGACCAGTCGAATCTTATATTCGACTCCATACCTCCACCTTCGGAAAAAAAACGAGGATGCACTCGAAGTCACTCTCCGCAAAATTATTAAGAAAGCTCTCGATCTCCCCGTGAACATCTCCAACCAGCGACTCCTGGGTCTAGGCATGGTGAACACGTTCCGGGAGCTCCGAGAGGCCCACTTAACTAACCAATACACACGCCTCTCTAAGACACTGTCGGGTCGCCGCCTCTTGCCCGACTATACATCCAACACACCACCCTTATGGAAGAGCGAGTGCGATTCCCTTTCGAGTTGAGATGCGCCCTCCACGTACGCCCTCTTCCTAACAACATGACACGTGAGGACCATAATGGTCGGCGCCTGGCGGGGGCGGAAGCCGTGGGCTGCCATTATGGGTCGAAACCCGGCACTTATTACGTGGACGCCTCCGGGCCCCAACAAGGAGGATGGTACACGGCCGCAGTCGTCCACCAGTCCAAAACAGTTAACGGGCTTACATTTTGCGCCCGCGACATAACTCATGCGGAGGAGGTCGCCATTTCACTGGCTGCTACCCACTCTCATTCCAAAACAATTATCTCCGACTCGCGAGGGGCCTGTCGGAACGTCGAGCAAGGCAGGGCTCCATACTTGGCCTACCGACTACTTCAAAGTTGCACCTACACCGGGGACCCCGCTCACCGGAACAAAGTATGGGCTCCTGCTGATATGGGTCTCGAGGGGAATGAGGCTGCCGATGCCACCGCCCGCGCGCTCTCTCTCCGGGCTTCGTTTCTCGACCCCCTAGATCAGGATCTTGAATTAACTCCCACGTATTTTTTTAAAGACATTGTCCTGCATTATCAATCTGGCCATAGCCTTTACCCTCACCCGAGTAAAGGGCTATCTAAGATGGAGGAGCGGCTTCTACTCCGTCGGTATACCAACACTCTGCTGTGCGCGGCAGCACTCAAACATTTTCATTGTTCTTTCACGGGCAGTTGTCCGCACTGTGCGGAGAAGTCTTCGGACATCTACCACATGGTGTGGGCCTGCCCATCTAACCCAGCTATTGGCCCTCAGCCCAACCCCACTCGGGAGGACTGGGAGGTGACCCTGCTCGGCTGCTATGACCTGCAGGCCCAAAGGGCCTTGGTCGAGCGCGCCCGGGCAGCGGCCGACGCCACTGGGGTCCCGTACTAGGGATACCACCCAGTATTTTAAGTGCCGGGCCCTTAAGGACCAGCCCATGTGCGTGCCTCCATGTGCTTCTCCTCTGAGAGCAATAAAAGTTTTTCACCACCACCACCCGTCGCTCAAGCTGGAGTACGCCGCTCTGGATAAACCAGGACAATATGCTTCGAGCACTCGATATTTACCAGCCGAAATGTAAAGCATTTTCCTTTAGGCTGTTTGTTTGTTGTGGTGAGTATTTTATCATGTGCGGTTCCATGACAACGAACACCGAGGCTAAATTACAGCATCTGACAGAGTGCACAGAAGGAGCCCTTGTTCGTTGCAGTGATGACTTTTCCGAGTCCTTACAGCGCTCCAGCAAATCATCTATTTGAAAGAAACATTATTGTATTGTACCAAATACACTGACCATCAAATAATGTAGATGCAGTTCTTTATTTTTCAAAAGCTTTTTGGGCGAAAGGAAAAGCAGGACATCAGTAGCGACATAGGTTCCTTTCGTGTTCCTCGGGACGGTGCTGTGTAAGACTAGCTGCGCAAGGTTCTTGAAACCCGCAAGTTAAATTCAATTGGTAGATGGGGCACGTCACTTGCAAAGCTGATTATGACTTTCTGAGCATCGGCGCTTGTGATCCGCTCACACTACCTAAAGGCTTTTGCGGGAGCAATATATAAGTTGAATAACGCCTCATTTGGAATACATATACAGGACTAATCAAGAAAAATACCATAGTCAATGTATTCGGACCTTGATCCGTGCCATATATTTTAAACCAATATTTCATCCGGAGCTTCAGGACAGCGCACATCTCTTCAAATGTGGTGCGGGTATTCCTCGAATGATTTCAGCGAAAAGCCCGTCTTTTCCCATTAGGATTCAAAAACCTAAGGCAGGCCTGTGCTGGTGTCCTCGCAAGAAGATTCTGAGATGAATGCCTGTTTTTTATCTCTAAATGGCAAGAGATACTAAAGATACTAATTACAAAGGCTCGTAAGGCTGTATTAGTAGAGTTTGAGGTAGCAACTTCGGTTAAGCCGCGTTTGATCGCTGGACGCCAAAAAGTGATAAGGAAATGTATGGCCATTTTCTATTCACCCCAAAGCCGCAACCGTAACTTTGCTCACTCTTAGAGTATACGGCGGCTTAGTCGAAGGCAAGATCAGTGTCGCATTGGATATCTAGAATATACATTGTTATGATGTGCCGTTAAAGAGCTTTAGTTTCAGACTTCAGGCTACTGCTAGTCCTGAAGGCATGAATACGTGTTATATACACATGACTCAATTCGCTACAGGCACACTGGCAGCAGGTCTTATTAGAAGTGATAAATACAAATGCTCTCTGGTGGTTCACTTACAGGTAACCACCAGCTTCGAACTGTCAGCGGCGGTATCGGTCATGGACCACATCGTAGCCCTCTACAGCACGATTGACAGCCCACTCGAACATTGCTTGAGTGCTCACCGCACCGCACTTCGGCCTGAAGACCATCTGTCCCCCTACGTTTTTCAGTTACAGAGCCCTCTTGGTTACATCGAGTGCGTAAGCTCGTTTCCTGCTGCGATTCTAATTTCATAAAATTAAAATTAGGTCATTTAGAGTCCATATGCACAGCACACGAAAACTGGTCGCCGCCTACTTGAGACGCAGAAGCAAGCGCTAAAATCATTGTTAAGCAGAGCAAAGAGGATATTCATAGTAGCGAACAAACGCCGCCAGGCTGCGCACGAGTATTGTGAGGACGGGTAGAGACGAATGTACGCATTCTAGAGCCAAGGCTATCCTTCACATGTCACGCACGTTCTCGTATGAGGAACCACGCTGTGTTCCATCTGCTTCTCCTATCTGTAAAGCTATCTACTCTTGAGATAAATGAAAACCTAACAGTTTTGTGTACTGCCTACAGCAACGTGGGTAATTGAGTGAACGCCCGCAAAGCCTAAATTCACAGCTGGGGCTTCCAGCACGGCAAACCGTGAGTCTCCCCAGTACGAGGTCTTAACTGCATCAATGTTCATAATCAGCTAGCGCCCGCGTGCTCTGCAATGCCCTTGGCCGTGTTTAATCTAGGAAAAATGCAGAAAGTGAGTGAGTCCCCGCACGCCTTTCACTCTAGTTGCCCCAGTTAGCCACTTCCCTTACATGACAGAGTTCCCATTCATCCCCTAAACTTCTGTCGACAGCCCCAGTGGTATGCATTTTCAAAGTCGATGTACCTTCACACTATCAGCAATCATGTGGTCATGAATCGGATAAAACAAAAATTCGTGCAGGAGTGAAAACAACAGACCCTAACCGCAAACAAGACGCGAAAAAGCAATCTTCCTAACTTGAAACACATTCCTTTTTATCATCTTTTTTCCGTATCCATCCTTTGATATGGTGATATGATTTCTCTTCTCTCTGGTCCACTTTTTGCAAGTGCATGGAGTAGTAGCGCAAGCCAATTCGCAGGTCGTCGAAACGTTTTATGCTAATAATAAGGTAAAGTGCATGTGAGTGACGCCTGGTGAATAACTTCAACCCACGTCGCAATGAATACGTTCTAGCTGTGGTTTACAGCTTCACTGTCAAAACACTGTTACAGAATGGAATGGAGACCATTTTTTGTGCGCAATCAGGATTGCCAACCCGGGCACGACGTTTAAAGCTTGCATTAGCCTCACAAGCTTTCTTCACAGCCAGCGCAAGCCGTCACATAACATAACCTCATGTAATCAGATAAAAGAAACCACTTCAGGTGCTTTAGTGCGAACGCGTGCTTTTCTTTAAACTTCAGCGTCAAGTAAGCGAAGGTTTTCGTTTGTACAACCTATCGGTGGTTGGCCGTTTCTTTACGCCACATATATCTCCGCCATAGCCATTAATCGGCCCATGTTTTTGCCGACAGTCATAGTGGGGAACGTGTTTATAAAGACGGGGACTGCGACCGATTCAATTAAGATGTTTGCAGCCTTTTTTAATAGAGTATACTTTTGCAGAAATGCAGTATACTTTTGCAGAAATTGGTGCACATTACGAATGTGCACCAATTCAGTCAGCTCTCTGCTCCTTTGTGGGACATCCCATTGCGATCCAAAACGTTACAAGATGCGAACAAAGAACATATCCCAATAAAGTATTGTACAATACAAAAGCATTGTGGCAGATTTGGCGCACTTTTTGTAGACATTATACTATACTTCGGCCAGTGTTCTTAGAATAGAAACTCGTTTTCCTTCTATTACGAAATTCAACGTCTTGTAAAAACCTACAAGGTATTGCAGAATACGAAAGCATTGTGGCAGATATGGCGCGCTTTTACTCGACATTATATTATAATGCGACCAAGGCTCTTAGAATAGAAGCTCGTTGTCCTTCAATACGACAATTCAACGTCTTAAAGAAATGTGCGACTCCATAAAAACACCTGAACCATTACATTCAACATATACGATGTACTGAAGAACTCAAACACATAAAAAAAATGAACGCTTAATACTAACCGTAACATAATTTATTTAATTAAAAATTTCGCTCATCGTTAGAAAGGGTTATGAATATTTTTTCTCAAATAGAATACCAACTTTTTTTATCTGTTGCAACCCGAATAAATTTGGTGGACAATCCGACCAGACAATTCGTATACGTCAGTAGACTTAGTATTTAGTAATTAGTATACGTCAGTATACTCACTCATAAGTGCAGTTACCCATACTGATTCCTAATACGTGAGTAGGAGTGACAAAATGTATGTGAGTGCGAACCTAAGTGTCGACAACTGAATCGACATGACTATGTGAACGTGAGTGCGAAGTGTAAAAAAAATTGCGGATTATTATATTTCTGAACCAAGCAGGCTACCGCAGAATCTGTGGCCACTTCGTGGTATAGGTACAGTCGAAATGGTTACACATATAGGCGGCAATTATGAAGTTTTCCAATATGTATTTCCAAAAGACGCGGAGTATATTACGGCACATCTCGACTACAGTTCGCCGCGAATTTCAGCTAAAGGCGCGGCCTGATACATTTAGCGCCGGCGGCGGAGAAACGCGACAACGCGCGACCACCAAATACCGCATTTTCTTTTTTGTCTTTCTTTCCCCTTCCCTACGTGTAGGGTAGCCGTGTAGAGCAGCCGTGTAGGGCAGCAACAAGTTAAGCTTCCTGCTTTACGTGTTGCTACGTATATATATATATATATATATATATATATATATATATATATATATATATATATATATATATATATATATATATACACGCACGAAAGAGATGACGAACTTTTTGGGAGACTTCATTTACTTAACGTTTTCGGCTGGTGGACCAGCCTTCGTCAGAGTACAGTCCCAGAGTCTGTACTCTGACGAAGGCTGGTCCACCAGCCGAAAACGTTAAGTAAAAGAAGTCTCCCAAAAAGTTCGTCGTCTCTTTCCTGCGTATGTTACGTTTGGGTCCTGCGTGCTGAACTGTGAAGAAAACCCCTATATATATATATATATATATATATATATATATATATATATATATATATATATATATACATATATATAAGTTTTATCAATAGGGCCTGTAGCTTACTTAACGAAAGCGCTGTCTTATCCCAATTTACCATGCTGCCATTTAGAATATTACCCCAAAGATCAGCGTTCTGCTGCGCTTGCGCAAACATATTTGTATGCGCGAGCTGCATGAAATTTTCGGTCACTGCTGAGTCGCCTCATTCTTTATGAGGATACCTCCTTACTGCATCAACCTCACCACATCGGCCTCAGGTGAATTCCTGTTGGGTCCTTGCGGAGGTAAGATTGCATTGAAGTATGATTTCTTGACGAAATCACAAGCCTTCAGCGAGAGAACCATGAAAGAATTACAGCGCTTTAGCACGTGCAGGGCTTATCGTAGGGCTACTGGCGTCGATACATAGATTTAGCACAAGAATTCAAAGGGTAACTTAAAAATAATGAGCACAGAAGACAACAAACTCAAACACCTGATCTTTCTTTGCTTCTGCCCTTTTTCTCTTGTTGTCTGCCAGTTCAATTGCCGAGCTAAAAATTGTGCATCGACCGCGCCTTACATTACTCTTGCTTATAGGACAACCGACACCGTTTATGTGTTTCATGTATACTCGCTGCTTTTTAATGCTCTTGATGTTGTCTCCAAAGTTACTTAGTTACTTTTTCTTATTCTACACTAAATGTGCTTCCCCTTCCCTTTCTTATGTCGAGGCCAAAGCCAGCGAAGTTTTCATTGTGTGTGTATGTCGACAAATTGTGTCAAAATGTGTCTCCTACGGCGCGCCAAGCTATTGCAGGTAAGTACGAACCACGCGTCTACTGACCAGCCGTCCCTTTCCGCATTTCAGAACTCATCCCAGACTATCCGGCCAAAGTGTTTTACTTTGACGGCGAAGGGCCTTACATCACTCTTGCTTATAGTACGACCGACACCGTTTATGTGTATTATGTATAATCGCTGCTTTTTAATGCTCTTGATGTTGTCTCCAAAGATACTTAGTTACTTTTATCTTATGCTACACTAAATGTGCTTCCCCTTCCCTTTCTTATGTCGAGGCGAAAACCAGCGAAGTTTTCAGTGTGTGAGTGTGTCGACAAATTGTGTGAAAATGTGTCTCCTACGGCGCGCCAAGCTATTGCAGGTAAGGACGAACCACGCGTCTACAGACCAGCCATCTCTTCCCGCATTTCAGAACTCTTCCCAGACTATCCGGCCAAAGTGTTTTACTTTGACGGCGAAGGGCCTTACATCACTCTTGCTTATAGTACAACCGACACCCTTTATGTGTTTTATGTATACTCGCTGTTTTTAATGCTCTTGATGTTGTCTCCAAAGTTACCTATAGTTACTTTTTCTTATGCTACACTAAATGTGCTTCCCCTTCCCTTTCTTATGTCGAGGCGAAAACCAGCGAAGTTTTCAGTGTGTGAGTGTGTCGACAAATTGTGTCAAAATTTGTCTCCTACGGTGCGCCAAGCTATTGCAGGTAAGTACGAACCACGCGTCTACAGACCAGCCGTCTCTTTCCGCATTTCAGAACTCTTCCCAGACTATCCGGCCAAAGTGTTTTACTTTGACGGCGAAGGTTGTATCATTTCCAGCTTTGTTCTCTTCGGATATCAGCGTAAGTAAATCACGTCCTGCTAACCGCCGCAGCAATGCGAAATCGTTCAAGTTACTGACTTGGCAGCTGCATTCCTGCAAAAATATACTCTATTAAAAAAGGCTGCAAACATCTTAATTGAATCGGTCGCAGTCCCCGTCTTTATAAACACGTTCCCCACTATGACTGTCGGCAAAAACATGGGCCGATTAATGGCTATGGCGGAGATATATGTGGCGTAAAGAAACGGCCAACCACCGATAGGTTGTACAAACGAAAACCTTCGCTTACTTGACGCTGAAGTTTAAAGAAAAGCACGCGTTCGCACTAAAGCACCTGAAGTGGTTTCTTTTATCTGATTACATGAGGTTATGTTATGTGACGGCTTGCGCTGGCTGTGAAGAAAGCTTGTGAGGCTAATGCAAGCTTTAAACGTCGTGCCCGGGTTGGCAATCCTGATTGCGCACAAAAAATGGTCTCCATTCCATTCTGTAAAAGTGCTTTGACAGTGAAGCTGTAAACCACAGCTAGAACGTATTCATTGCGACGTGGGTTGAAGTTATTCACCAGGCGTCACTCACATGCACTTTACCTTATTATTAGCATAAAACGTTTCGACGACCTGCGAATTGGCTTGCGCTACTACTCCATGCACTTGCAAAAAGTGGACCAGAGAGAAGAGAAATTTGCCGAGTCTCGCATGCACACTGGTCTTCGGGAGGCCTCACTATACTGATCTTTCCATAGCACTATCACAAACAAATGTCAATTGCTATGTGGCCTCTTCCTTTAGGTAGGAAAGTGTTAATACATAACTCCTTGCTCCGTATGCTACAGTCAAGCTGCCGTCACCACGGCAGCTTACGCAACAGTAATCTCTACCTCGAAACGCATACTGGGAGCGCTACGTGTTTCACATTGCGTGTAAGCACATGAGCATCTTATTATCAATTATATAGTTCTGATGCTTGTTTTGAGCTTGTTCTTGATGAAAACGTACAGGGTTCTGTGTGTTGTATGCGCGATTTGAAAGAATATATGGAGTATTCGCTTCATTTTGCTGAATAATTCGAGCCTGTGCCTTACGGGTATTTGATCCATTGCATTCGGCGGCGTGATCCATAAATTAGTTTTGCGCCGTCTTTAGGACACGAAGAAATCCCGGGATGCTAGCCATAAACAGCATCATTGTTTAATACTTGCGTAATACCCAGTGATTTCACACCTAGAAGTTTGCTATTGTGTGGCTGCCCATACGAGTATTGCTGAAGTACTAGTGGCAATATATAAGCGACAACAAAGCAACTTGTATGGCTAGTTGGTAACATGTCCTACGTAATTGCTTCCAGCCTATTTATTAGGGCGATAGCCTTAAGTGGCTCGTTGCAATTGATCATACCTAAGAAACGTAGTGTCTGGCCGAGAAAACTATCCTCATCAGCAATGGCTCATACCCTCATAGGCAAGCAATAATGCAATGGCTCACACCCGCGTAAGCCATGTTTCATACCCCTTGGCAAGAGAAAGGTGCTATGGTTCATACGCTAATAAAGCAGAAGCTACATACGCTCAGCAAAGTGAAGCGCAAAAGGCATAGATTCATTTAAATCACCCATACAAACCGCAGAACCACATACGTTTCAATAAAATACAAGCTCAATACAAGCATGGGAACCATCAATAAAGCATTCCATACACCCTTCGGAAATGTGATAGTCCCGATGATGCCCGCCAAGCGAGAAAGGAAGTGCGACGTGTGAAGCGATGGGAGCAACGCGTTCGGCGGCGAGGGCTGCCTTCTCGTGCAGAGAGAATGCAAGTTAAAGTCGAAGAGAAACAGCGTTGGCGCGAGTGTGTTGGCACGTACGTGCAAAGTCACAGTTAAGCGTCGAAAATAAGCTGAAGAAGTCGAACTGCGAATGCAGCAACCTGGCGCTGCGAGGCAGCAACATAGAGAAGACACCAAAGCTCGCAGGCAACGCCTTGCTATACGTTCTCTCCACACTGCGGCTCGTTATATCTTGCAAGAAGTCCGTCCCCTCCGATCGTATAAGTTAATGCATTTCCGATTGTGCAGCACGCTTTTGCCTTCACGTGTTACAGTAGTGCAACATACTGCCTAACTTTTGCTCTGTGTAAGTCTACGTTTATTCAGAAGGTTAAGCACGTGCGATTGAAGCCACGGCATTGAAGCCACTCTAGGAAAGGGAGAATATGTAGCTCGCAGCATTGATTCCAAAAGCGACGCTTCCACAGGAAAGAAAACGCTGTGGGTGGTGGACGTATCTAGTGTGTCGGTGCGTCCGTGGTTGCGAGTGCGCTTATTGGCGCTCTTATAGTTATCTAGGATGAGCAACAACGCAGGCGGGCACTTAGTTAACCAAATAAAAAAAATGAAATTCTACGGTTTCACGTGCGAAATCCAGAATCTGATTGTGAGGCGCGCCCCATTAATTTTAACCACCGGGGGTTAAAACGTGCTCGCAATGCACAGAACACGGGCGTTTCTGCATTTCGCCCCCATCGAAATGAAGCCGCCCACGTCGCATTTGATATCGTGACCTCGGGCTTAGCACCACAATGCCATAGCCGCTACGTCACTATGGTGGGTCGGCCACTTATTCCTTTAGGCAGGTTCCCCTAGCTTTACATTTTGCCCTATCAGAACTGCCAATCTGAACGCTCACGCTAGTAAGCATTTTAAAGAGAGGTATACCTTTATTTCGCGAGAGCTAGGTGGAAATCTTTTATTGTACTAGTTATATCGATCTTCACAAAAGGTTTTAACCTTTCGCTAACTATTACAGGTGGCCCCAAATGATGCTCGCTTTGCGCCTGTATGTCTGACAGAAAGTATAGAGCGTGCAAGACCGTTGCCTACTTCGCGCGCGAAACTACCGCCACAAGGAAGGAAAGGCACAGAGCAGTGCCTGTCTGGACTCCTCAGCGTTCCGTCCCGTCGTATGGAGCCTCAGAGCCTATAATGAATCGATGACTGCTATGGCAGGCCACCTTGTCGCCAAACATAGCTGCAGTTTTATTAGTAGTAGTCGGTTCCCGCTTCTCTTGACGCTCTTGGAAGCTGAACTACTAGTTAAATGCAAGTGCTATCTCTAGCAGAATAACTTTTATAAAGTAGCATGGAGCCGAATGAAAGAGCGCAGTTCTCTGCTGTTCACCTCGAAGCCGTGGGATTTTGTGATGTGAAACCTGCTGACCTGCTCCTGGCCTTCGGGTTGGGCGCGTGGACGCGCGATTCAGCTTCTCACCATTCAAACAAACGCGCCGGTTCACGGACGTTCGGCATAATCAATAAACTCGTTTTTTCGAACAAACCCACGAATTTACGATTATGCCTGTATCATGCCAGCGCACGCTACCTTACAACTACTATTTCCCAATTTCATTACAGCAACTACTTAGCTACCATCCCCTATTACGCTTCCGTACTCTTGGCACCCGCTAATAAAAACTGGAGAGAAGGAAAAGGAAGAGAGAGCCCGATGCGAAGACTTGCGCTAGCGCCATTTTAACAGTTGGATCCATAATGCGCATACGGATGACGTCAGCCGGTGTCTTCAAAATAGCTTTTGGTGCCGCGAATCCCAGGAGAAGACTGGCGTCCTGCACCGACGATGGATCGACTGCGACGCCGCAGTGGTACACGTCGAGCCGATGATGCAAGGCTCATCTGGTAGGTTACCAAAGCACTGCAAGCCGGGAATCCTTCGCCGTCCAACCTGCAAGTATTTTGGATGAACTAGAGGGCAACGACACGGCGCTTACAGCATACAACAAGAAGACTGCCGACCTCACCAATGACGGGGAAGACCATGAGACGGAACGCACCGTAGCTCTGGAATATCACGTCAAGATGCGCACCACCTTGAGCTTGGTCAGCTTCCTTTTAAATTCTGCTGCAAGGCCCGGAGACACCGCCGTCTAGAGAATTGTGAACGAACCCGCCACGCAAGACGTCTCCACACAAGCAACGGGTAGCGAACACTTTGTTATAAATATCAGTGCTTCGCCTATTGGGCGCCACTACCACTTTTTGTCGTGCCCCACGCTGCGGATTGTAGCATTCTTTATAGAACGACAAAACCAAAAGTGGTTTGTTACGGGTGAGCTTAGGGCCTCAAAGTGAGGTTGAAACGCTTCTCTTCGCAAAGCATCTCTTCGCTGAAGACGTTGTCATCTCCCGAAGTTCAAGAGACACGCTATAAATTCTCAATGAACGAGGTGACCACGCGCGTCTGACCACACGCGTTGTCCCAGAATCCACGAGAGGGAACCAAAGGACCATATGGCCTCTCGTATAACTACATTGCGATAGCTGAAACATGTTTTTAAACGTTTTCTGGACTTGATACAATGCAGTCGCTTGTGTCTTATGACGATGTTACAGGTTCGATTTTTCTTCGTCTATTTCAGAATGCATAATGGGAGTGAAGACAGAAATAAGGATTCTGTTCCCGAAGAATGTGTGCAGCAGTTTGGTAATAACTGTGGTCCAGTAGGGTATATCCTTTACAGCAAAGAGGAATGCGCCTAAGAAGTTTGTATGCTCCCTCATGCATTCTATACTCCTCTCGGGAAGTCGCGTATGCAGTGGCTCTGAAACTGTACGATGCTAAATAAAGCGCAATTGCGGCTACTTCCTCGCGGTTTTCATGAAATTACTAAAGAGACATTGACAAAAGCACAGCTGTTTATTATACCCAAACCTAAAAATAAATGCACTTTGCGGTCATGGCAGTTTTTGGTGCTGTTACTCACGCGATTCCTTTGCAATATGTAGATTCGCGTTACCTTTGTAGTGTTTCTTCATTTATTCATATTTAATAAATCAACTATTTTTTTTACATCTTCCTTCGACTTTACCGCTGCTGCTGCTGCTGCTGCTGCTGCTGTTTTGCCGAACAACTGTGATCCAATAGGTCGGTCATACTAAAGGTAACGTTGTCATCACGCTGTCGTTGTCCTACTATTGCCATTATTGCTGGCGATTCGTTAATTGGCGAATTAACTCGTGCCTGACACTGTGCAAAGAAATCCTGGATAAGGAGCGAAAAGAGATGAGTCGTGTCTAATGCGTGTTTCATGCCGGAATCGATGTCGTCATCACTCCGCCGACATTTTATTATTGTCACCCCTGCTGCCTCCTCACTACAGTCTTCGATCACTGGGTGGTAGTGGACGCGGTGAAAACATCATATATACGGTGAATCGAGGCAAGCAGGGGTGGTATGTTAACATCTCCACGTAAGCACAGATATGAGATCTATGGACAACACATTGTTGTTGTCACGTCGTCATCGTTATTAAGTTTACGTCATTCCATCGTCATAGAATCATCGTCGTCATGCCATTGTCGCTGTTAGGTCGTCGTCATAGTTCCCATCATATCATCGGGATCGTTCCATTGTTTTAATCATGCCGTCATCGTCATACCGTTATCATTCTTGCTGGCTCCTGGCCACAGTCTTGGACGATTGGCTGGCATTGATCATTCTGCTAAGAAACACTGGATGTACTGAAAATTGAGGCGGCCCGTAGTTTCAGGTGATTCATGTAAGCGCATATGTCAGCTGTAGTACACGATCATGGTTCTGTCTGTGTCATAATTTTTGTCCTTCACATTGCAGTATCATTATGCCATTGTCACACTTCGAATGTCGTAACTTTTTCATAATATTTCAATTGTACTCAACCTATTGTTCGTCATCTTGGCGTCGTGGTCGCTCCATTGTCCTGGAATTAGCATCCTCGTGCCTTTAGCGAGGCTATCCTATCACCGAGATGCACTCATCGTTATTTGAGCGGCTCATTATTTGTTCGGCACACCGTGGTCGTCATGATGACCATGAAAATGATTTTGGCACGAGGGTCGGATGTGGCCTAAAAGCGCCAAGGCCATGGTAATGGGTCAATGGTAGGTGAATTACGAATTGCCAAGAGCGATTAAGCCAGGGTCAACAAGGCCGAAAAGATGTGCTAAAACGAGCGTAAACTGTGCGCATATGAAAACTGTAACAATGAGACATTAATTCTATAATCATTACATATACTTTAAAGAAATTATACACTTACCTACGTATCCGAAGGCAGTACAGTTGCCACACCAGGGTCCTTGCGCATAATGACATGGAGGCATGTACCATACAAGGCACTCCTATCGCAGGAGAAGCCTCTAGTCGGACGATGTGTTACGAATCTCGCGGACTTATAACGTGCAATAAATCAATATCACGTAAAAACTTTAAACGTAAGTTACGGTCGAACAATGGGGGAGGGGGGTCCCAGCTCCAATGAACAATGCCGGGTGAAGGAGAATGTGGCATCGGTACGCCAAAGAGAGTACATTTTTCGTTCAACTTCACCTCCCTGATACTGAAACAGCACGTGGAGGGCGATGAGTGCCTCCCCGCATTTAGGACATTTAGAATGCGGCTTCATGCACGGGTGTAGATTTCCAAACGGAAGTATTTCAACTCAACTTCAAGAAAATGCATTCAGAAGTGTGCCGCCAGAGCATCCTATGTCACTTCAATAACTGATGTGTCACAGTCTACAAGGTTCCACTGCCGTGACGGTAACTGTTTTGCTGGACCTAATAGAGGATGGTAAAAAAGTGCAACACCTATTTCTTCGTCAAATTTTCTCACTGGCATGGAAAATTAGTTCTTTAGAGCAGGTTTGCTTTGAAGTGATGAGATTCTTGTCAGTTTGTTCACCTTTGGGTAAGAATGTTATCGTGAGTTGGCATGTACCTTTCGAAAGTATATAAAACTAGCATGTCATTTGTAGAAGGGATCAACTATTAGATTCCACTGAAGAACTGTGAACCGGACCACTCATGAAGACAGCTGGCGCCAGCCGATTACCCAAATGGTAAAGAGGATGAAGAAGCTTTGAGGCGTCTAGTGTTGCAGTATTGCACACCTTAGCCATATGGTGTACACTTGTACGTATGAGGTATTTCTGTCACACACCACACGTGTGTGACAGAAATGAAGGCATGTTCACTGGTTTTGAAGATTTCTACTTATTTAGATATACTAAGAAGGAACGTAATTTTCGAGTCTAATATGTGGTTCATTATTTGTATTCTATTTTAACAGATTATTGTTGTTAAAAATAAATTACCGGGTTTTAATTCCGAAAACCATGATCTGCTTATGAGGCATGCCATAGCGGGGGACTCCCAAAATTTGGACCACCTAGGGTTTTGGTAACGTCCACATAATCAAAGCACACAGATGCTTTCACCCCCAATCGATATGCATGCGCCGTCGCCGGTACTCGATCTCGCAACATTGCTCTCAGCAGCCCAACACCATAGCCACTATGCAACCATGGCAAGTTAGATTACTGTTTTCTATGGGTTATACATTAGGATCGGGGACAAAACTTTTCTCCTCGTAAAAAACGCAGGAGCTCTTATTCGAATTTAGTTCAAATCCGTTGTCATTAGCCCATGTCGATATGGTGATGGGGGCAAGCTGAACCTGTGTTTATATTTTTTGAAAGACAGTGATGTAGCCAATTACAAATGATTTCTAAAGGTATAGATAGCCTATGCCTAGAGAATGAATACGTTTCAGTATGTTTACCTCGCTTCAAATTGCTTTCCGTACTTTTTGACTATGGATAAACCTACAAATGTTAATGATCTACACGGCAAAGCCTTTTATCAGTGGTGTGTGAAATGCAAGTGAATGATGGGTTTCTGAGTATTGCTTATACTTCCAGGGAGCAATGTTAATTACTCATGAAAAACATTTGTAATAATTCATAACATTTATTCGGGATGGTCCCCGCAGGGGCGTCTGCGTCAGCAGCCGTTTGGTGTGTTGCGACACCACGTACCCGAGCACAAGAGGGCTGGACCCTCCCGCGCGTAGCCGTGCGCGGCTTAGCCGTGTCCGGGGAAAAGGGGATCCTAGTGTTTGAGCCAATGCCGGGTGCTTGGACCTTTACGGCCCCCCAGCGGCGGCAACACACCTCTTTGGCCTCGGCTTCACGTAGACGGCATCCCTGGACTGACCCACCCGGGGGAAATCGGTAGTTGCCTTTTCCTGTCTCTCTCTCCCTCCAGCCTTCGTCTTTCTCTGACTTTTCATCTTTCCTGTCTTCTCCTAGCTTCCGCTTACTTCCAATTTTTCCAGGCAGCAAGGGTTAACCTTGTGTGAATAGCCAACCTAGGTTATCTCATATTTGGTTATAGTGATAACGTACAGCTGGCGCTTACAAGACCTGTTTTTTACAGTCCCTGTAGCGTCCCCTTGTAGGGCTCCACGGTGGGTGGCTGGCGTTATTGCCGAAAATTACATTATTCTATGGCTAGTTCCTTCCCTCCCCTCCCAGATCGCCCTCAGAAAAGAGGGTGCACCGAAGATGTATTTCAGTTCTTTGGACGCCAAAGACCCAACTTCCCACGATTTCACGTCATTCACTCGGAAAAGTCAGATACGCAAGTACGCGCAATCTCCCCATTTCTAGTATCAAAGTCTTTAACTGAGGCCTTTGGTCCAGGTTACAAGGCGACACGGATGGCTAGTGGAGATCTCCACTTGGAGCTCCAGGATCTGAAAGAATTTGAAAAGTTATCCAGTCTCGTGTCATTTGGGGACGATCAAGTGACAGTGACTCCGCACCGAACTATGAACACTACCCGCGGCGTTGTCTCAGACGATGGCTTGCTTCACCTGGCAGACGTAGAGCACTTGGAGGGCTTTAGTGAGCAGAATGTTGTCAATGTGAGAAGAATAAAGATGAGGCGGGACGGTAAAGAGATTGCAACCAAACACCTAATACTCACCTTCAATTGAAGTGTCCTACCCGAGTCAATGGAGGCCGGGTACATAAAGCTCCCTGTTAGGCCGTAGGTGCCAAATCCACTGCGATGTTTCAAATGCTAGCGCTTCGGCCGCAGTTCGCGGAGCTGCTGCGGCCGCCAAACATGTGCGAAATACATTGCCCACGAATACGCCACTGAAGCTTGTGCGAACGCTCTCCACTGTGTAAACTGTGATGGGAAGCACGCCGCGTACTCGCGGTCGTGCCCTTCCTGGAAAAAAGAAAAGGAAATTGTTACAATCAAACTCAAGGAAAACATAACTATCAAGGAGGCACGCAGGTGGGTATCATACCTGCCCAAGAAAACCTTTGCCGATGTGGCGCGTCAGGGGGCAGCGTCACAACGGCCTCCGGCGCCTGTGCGACCCACAAGCAGTGAGTCGGCAGTTACGCCATCTGCCCCCGCGGCGGTTGCAGCCAGCGCTGCTCCGTCAACCGAGGAGAAGGGACCATCGACCCCGAAGGTGGGCGCAGCCGAGGCTGCCTCAACCTCCCAGGTCCCTTCCAGCGCTGGCAACGGCCGGCGAGCCAAATCCCCCAGGGAGCCCCACAGACCTCCGGGATGGTGGGCGCAGGGGTCTTGCCCTCGAAGGCGGGACTCTCCCTGGTAACTTCTCGCTCGCAAGAACACGTGTCCGGCTCCTCGCAAGAGGCAATGGACACTACACCTATCCTCAAGGGGCGCCAAGCGCCTAAGGAGCGGCGAGGCTCCCTCGAACGCTGCAGAAAGGGCAGAACCCCCGTTACAAGGCCTCGAAAGAGCTCTGTAACCTAAGGCATCACCTCCGTTTCCATACACACAGCACTTATTTACTTTCAATATCGATACACAAATTATTCAATGGAACGTTAGAGGTCTTCTTAGGAACCTTGATGACGTGCAAGAGCTTATCCAAAAACACAATACAAAAGTGCTGTGTCTACAGGAAACACACTTAAAACCACAACACACAAACTTTCTCCGACCATATGTCAAGTTCCGCAAAGATCGCGATGATGCTGTCGTATCATCAGGCGGTGTTGCCATTTTTATTCATAAAAGTATTTCCTGTCAGCGTTCACAGCTACAAACGCCCCTTGATGCAGTCGCGGTTCGTGCTGTTCTCCTAAACAAACTTATCACTGTGTGCTCCCTCTACATACCCCCACATTACAAATTAGCTAAACATGAATTTCAGTCCTTCATAGATGCATTTCCCAAACATTATATTGTTCTTGGCGATTTCAATGCACACAACTACCTGTGGGGCGACCCTCGTATAGATGCGCGAGGACGACTTGGTAAACAATTCCTCTTCTCTTCTGGTGCGTGCATTCTGAATAAGAAAGAACCCACATATTACTGTGTTGCCAAGAAAACCTTTTCTTCAATAGATCTCAGTATAGTTTCCCCGTCTATACTGGCCGAACTCGAATGGGAAGTTGCGAGCAATGCTTACGGGAGCGACCACTTCCCCATACTGATAAGAACGCCTAAAGAAAACGAATATCTACCACAGGCTCCTAAGTGGAAGATTGATACAGCTGACTGGAAGAAATTCCGAACTCTCAGTAGTATTTCATGGGATGACATGTCCTCGTTAGGAATTGATGCTGCTGTGGAATATTTTGCAGCCTTCATAATAGATGCCGCACCTAAATGTGTATCACAAGTAAATGGATTGGCATGCAAACGGCGTGTTCCGTGGTGGAACAACGATTGTAGGATCGCTCGTAAGAAACAAAACAAAGCGTGGGGGTTGCTACGCGCCTCCCCCACTGCGGAGAATCTTATCAATTTTAAAAAGCGAAATCCGAAGGCAGGCGAACCCACAGACAGGCCAGAAGAGAGAGTTCGCAAAAGTTTTTATCCGGTACCAACTCCTATACAGATGAGGTCAAAGCCTCGAACAGGGTTAATAGGATTAGAGGGCGGCAAACATATTCACTCCCTCTGGTAAACACACAGGGCGATACACTGCAAGACCAGGCTGGCTCACTTGGGGAGTATTTTGAGAACCTGTCAAGTTCAACAAATTATTCGCAATCCTTCCTGAAATATAAACAAATAGAAGAATGCAAGCCACTCATCAGAAAATGTCGACAGAATTAGCCTTACAACCGTCCTTTTAGTATTGCCGAATTGAGAGCTGCCTTGAGAGCATGCAAGAGCTCCGCACCAGGATCTGATCGAATCATGTATGAAATCCTTAAAAACTTACACAGTGATACGCAAGTTACACTACTCACACTTTTCAACACCATCTGGGATGATGGGTACCTTCCAACGGCATGGAAGGAAGCCATTGTGGTCCCTGTTTTGAAACAAGGCAAAGACCCTTCCTCAGTGGCAAGTTACCGCCCCATAGCCCTCACAAGTTGCATTTGTAAGGTGTTCGAAAAAATGATAAATCGGCGACTCATTCATTTCCTTGAACAGAGCAAAATGCTTGATCGTTATCACTGCGGCTTCCGAGAAGGGCGCTTCACAACCGATCATCTCGCACGTGTTGAAGGAAATATCCGGGATGCAATTATACATAAACAGTTCTTCCTATCGATATTTCTCGATATGGAAAAGGCGTACGACACAATGTGGCGTTACGGTATCTTAAGAGACTTGTTAGAAATGGGCATCCATGGTAATATGCTTAACCTACCACTCGTACCTTCGGGGTAAAAGTCGGCAATGTACTTTCACGTCCTTTTACTCAAGAAAAGGGTGTACCCCAAGGAGGCATGCTCAGCTGCACGTTCTTTATCGTGAAGATGAACACGCTTCGTGCTTCAATACTACCAACCATCTTTTACTCTGTCCACGTGGACGACATTCAAATAGCTTTCAAATCTTGTAACCTCGCAGTATGCGAGAGACAGGTACAGCATGGCCTGAACAAAGTGTCAATGTGGGCAGACAAAAATGGATTTAAGATCAATCCTAACAAAAGTTCTTGTGTTCTTTTTACAAGAAAGAGAGGCCTGATCCCAGATCCTTGCTTAGAACTATGTGGACAACAGGTACGTGTAAAAAAAGAACACACATTTCTAGGTGTCATACTTGACTATAGACTCGCTTTCGTCCCCCACATTAAACACCTTAAAGAAAACTGTCTGAAAACAATGAACCTAATGAAACTTCTATCCCAGACTACGTGGGGTAGTGACAGGAAGTGTCTAATGAACATTTATAAGAGCCTCATACGATCACGACTAGACTATGGTGCCGTGATCTATCATTCTGCAGCCCCGAGCGCGCTAAAGATGCTAGATCCGGTCCACCATCTAGGAATCCGACTGGCCACTGGCGCTTTCAGAACGAGTCCCATACAAAGTTTATATGTAGAATCAAATGAATGGTCGCTTAATCTGCAGAGAACATACATCAGCCAAACATATTTTCTAAAAGTCCGCTCTAATCCTCAACATCCGTGTTTTAATACCGTTAACGAGAATACATATGCTACACTCTTTCGTAATTGTCCCTCCGTAAGAAAACCTTTTTCGCTGCGTGTGAGGGAGCTTAGTCATGAAATGCATGTCCCACTCCTCGAGCTTCACCTAATGCATCCAGCCAAGCTGCTACCTCCTTGGAAGTGGAAGCTGATACAATGGGATATATCGTTCATGCAAGTTACAAAACACGCTTCAGACATTGAAATCCAAATGCATTTTCGGGAACTATAGCATAAACACTCCTGCACGGAGATCTACACAGACGCATCGAAATCACACGACGAGGTGTCCTATGCAGCCGTCGGTCCATCCTTCTCAGAATCCGACGTACTGCACCCGGAAACTAGTATCTTTAAGGCTGAGGCCTACGCAATATTGCTGACCGTGAAGCACATAAGTAAATCAAAACTAAAAAAAATCAGTTATATATAAGGACTCCCTAAGTGTTGTAAAGGCTTTAATATCGTTCTGTAAGCACAAAAATCCTGTTTTAATTGAACTCTATTCCGTCTTATGTAAAGCATATGTATCTAACCAGCCTGTGATTATATGCTGGGTGCCTGGCCATAGGGGCATCCACGGTAACGGTCTAGTGGACCAGATGGCCACATCAATTTCAATGCATACAGTTAATCCTTCTGCTTCGGTCCCTGTTGCAGACCTGAAGCCTTTCTTAAGAAGGAAACTGCGAAACCACTGGCAACGTATATGGGACGCAGAAATAAGTAACAAACTGCACGTGATAAAGCCACAGTTAGGTTCTTGACCCTCCGTAACAAAATCACGGCGAACATATGTCCTATTCTGTCGCTTCAGAATAGGACACACATTTGGCACGCATAACTATTTACTCACTGAAAATGGTCCTCCAACCTGCGGTATATGCGGGGAGAGGCTGACCATCCTCCACGTCCTCCTGGAGTGTCGGGAAGCCGAATATGAAAGAAAGAAACATTTTCCCTTAGCATACCGGCAGCACATCCCCTTAATCCTGTTATGTTACTCGGCCCAGAACCTTTATTGGACACCAACTCAGTCCTAAGTTTTCTGAAAGATGTCGTCTTGCATGTTGTTAGCCCCACATGTTCGCAGCGGGTCCTCTCTTCAGAGGATGCCGCTGTGATAGCTTTTTCGTATAGCACGTGCCTCTAGGCCCTTGTGTTTCAAGGGCTCTGGCGACGCAGCAGTGCTCCAAGTAATTTTACCATCCTATATTTTTCTATTTTGCATCAGTCTTCTACGATGGTTTTTAATGTTCATAGTATTCGTAATTAGTCATCGTCATAATAATATAGCACGTAGATTTTACGCACTTTACAGCGACAATTTTTAGGCCAGTTTACAGCCAAGTCACATCTCCATAATACATCATCAACATCACCACTTGTCATGGCGCTCTTTGGCCAAACCTGGCCCTTGCGCCATAAAACACCACACATCATCATCATCATTATTCGGGATGGAACATCGTAATTTGCATGCAGAGGTCATAAATGTATACAAAGCCTTCCAAATAACTATCATGCACCAAGAGAAGAAGTATTTTAATGATTGGAAAATGTAGAGAGGTCGGCCGGATAATGGAGCATCTGGCCTGCTACTCTACGTAAGGGAAGGGGAAGAGGGGAAGAAAAAGGGTCACAATGGGGGATGATAATGGGAGGAACGAGGTGAAGGACACATTACACAACTGGTATCACAGGCGTGAGTCCAGGCCCGTGTCACCTAAGAAACGTGAAAGTGCACGCATTGTCTCTGTCGTCTGCCAACTCTGTGGCCATGCGCAAAGCAAGAGGTCCTCCGACAGTGGTCCATTGTGTAAATGTCACAATGTATCTGCCATTGTCAGTCTTTCGCGCGCATACTCAGGGCACACCACGAGCACATGTTCTATAGTCTCTACAGCGCCACACACTGAACAGTCCGGGGAGTCTGTCCGTCTAATAATGTGCAAATATTTGCGCGTGAAGGCGACGCCTAATCGCAGTCTGTGTATCAGGCATGTATGAGGGCGTGGAATTCCACGCAGAATAGGAAATTTCCTATCGGGATCCAGCCTTTTAAGGTGGACGTGACGAGCGTCTGGCTGGGCCCAGTATCTTCTCGTCCCACTCCTCATTAATTCCGACAGGAGGCATGTGATGTCCTGTCTGGAGAATGGCACTACAGTTCGCAGGCCATTGCTGAGGGCGCGCCTTGCTGCAGCATCGGCCATCTCATTACCGCTGAGCCCACATTGTCCCGGCATCCATTGGAACACTATGCGGTGGTGTTTTTCTTGAGCGCATGAAAGTAGCTCGGTGATTTGCAGTGCCAGAACCTGATATGCGGTGTGGCGCAGGAAGCATCCCAAAATTTGCAGTGCGGGTTTTGAGTCCGTGCAAATGCACCACTCTTGAGGTCTTTCCCCGCAGATGTGGCGAATCGCTTCCCGAATAGCCACAAACTCTGCAGCGGTTGATGTAGAATTATGGTCTAGTATGAAACCTCGAGTCATCTGTTGGGCTGGTATCACCACAGGTGCTGTCGATGCCTGAGGTGACGCGGAGCCGTCTGTGTAAACATGAACATATGTCTGGTATGTACACGAGAGCAAGTTGTTGTATTCCACTGACGGGAACCAATGATTTCTTTAGTATGCCGGGGACATGTACCACATACGGAAGGATTAGCCATCACCCATGGTGTTTGACGGGGTGATATGGAAGGGCATAGCCTGATGTTATGTGGGGTAGATGGCAGCGGAGTGCACTTGTGAAACTGCTGTCTGGCCGCTCATGTAGAACCGACGTCAATGGATGGCAATGGTGTCGTGTCAGTAAGCGTAAATACACACGAAGTGGTTCGTGGGACAGGTAAATCGGTAATGGGCATACGTGGGCTTCCTCAATTGTGCCTTTGTTGGAGGCACGCCGTGGCAACCCGAAGCATATTTTGAGTGCCTGCGCTTGGATGCTCTTTGATGTGCGTAAGCAGGAAATGCTCAAGTTTGAGAGTATCGGAAGGCTGTATCGAATGTAGCCTACGAAAAGAGACTGATAAAGTCTTAGTAATGAGCCTTCCGTGGGGCCCCATTTCATGCCTGTTGCGAAGCGAAGAACATGGCAAAACAGATTAAGTTTTTGCTTCAACATATTAACATGCCTCGTCCATGACAAACCGTGGTCGATGATAACGCCCAAGAATTTGTGGTGGGAGACATAAGGTATTATGCCACCATTAATGGAGATCGGTAGCGGGAGACGAATTTGCGCGTGAATGCAACCACAGCACATTTTTCGGCAGCTAAGCGCAAACCCTGACGCCGTATGTATCGTGAAGTAGATGACACAGCCGGTTGTAATTTCGCACGTAGTTGTGGGCGTATTGTACTAGAAGCCCAGATGCAGATGTCATCTGCATATGCACTGATGTGGATGTGAGACGGAAGCTCGCTCACCAGGCCAATCAGTGTCACATTAAATAATGTTGAGCTGAGAACTCCTCCCTGAGGAACTCCACGGCATACCTGATGACGGTTAGTCTCTCCATCAGGCGTGGACATGTAAACGAAACGGCCGCTGAGGTAGCTCACAATCCACAGGTAGAGCCGGCCTCCAATACCCAAGTCATCTAGGGCATCGAGAATGGCTTCATGAAGGATGTTGTCGTAGGCCCCTTTGATATCTAAGAAAACAGCGGCGACGAGTCTGCGTTGACGTTTTTCATGTTCCACTGTCGTAACGAGGTCAATGACGCTGTCAATTGAAGAACGACCCCGCCGAAAACCATTCGAGCCTCGGCAGGACCATTCGTTCCATAACTTTTCCAACACAGCTGGCTAATGCAACTTCGCGGTATGAGGTAAGCTCATAAGGAGTTTTTCCAGGCTTCAAGAGAGCAACCAGGCGGCTGTTCTTCCACTGCTGCGGAACAATACCGGAGACCCATGTGTCGTTGTAATAATTGAGCAGTGCAGTGCGACCAGCCCTGCCAAGGTGAGACAGAGACGAGTACGAGATCCCGTCAGGGCCAGGAGCAGATAAATGCCGACACGACGCAAGAGCAGCCTTTAATTCCGGCATCGTGAAGAGCAAATCGTAGTGGTCACTTGAGGAAGGTGGAGCAAAAACTTCGAATTGGATCGAGGCTGGTTGAGTTGTGCCCACAATCATTTTGCAGAAGTCGTCCGCTACCTCTACATCATTGCGGCGTTGGTAAAGGGCCAGAGCACTGAAAGGGTACCTTTCTTGTGGGGGAAAACGTAGGCTCCTGACTACATGCCAAATAAGTGACAGCGGCTTGCGAGGATCCAGTGATGAACAGAACTTTCTCCAGCGCTTCCTTCCTAATTTCTCGAGATTGGGCTTTATTTGTCGTTGAGCTCGGCGACAAAGGGCGTGATCGTACGTGGATTTCGTCCTTCTATATTTTCTTTCAGCGCGCCGTCGGACTGCGCGCAACCTCTCGAATTCCACGTCGATAGGAGACCCCGGTGTAGGTGCACATATGTTCCGCGTGGCCTCACCGAGGGCGGACGTGATCAAGTCTTCTCTTTGGGTTGGTGACTCGAGATTCGCACAGGAATTCTCCACGAATGTCTTAAAAGTGGGCCAGTCAGTGCACCGCACATGAGACGAAGTGGTAGGTACGAACCACGTTATGCAGATATACGTTGGTATGTGATCACTACCATGTGTTTCCACATCCCTGAACCAGCTAATAGAAGACTGTAGTCGTGAGGAGACAAACGTCATGTCCAAGCAGCTACTATAGGACGTGCCGCGCAGAAACGTAGGAGAGCCATCGTTAATATTGACGAAATCCTGTGAATGCACAAAGTCGGACAAGGCTTTGCCTCGGTTATTCATTACTGTACTTCCCCATTGGGGGTGATGAGCATTGAAGTCGCCAACAATAATATGGGGAGCTGTGCAACTCTGGATTGCTGAGGACAGGTACGAGAAATCAATGTGATCTCTGGGTGGAATGTAGCCGCCGAGTATCGAGAAGACCCGTCCTTTATGCGTTAACGTCAAGCAAATGTAGTGGTTCGTGTTATGCGGCTGGAGGACATGGCGGTAGTGTGGAATATCTCGGCGTATGCACACTAATACCTTGCTGGTTTCATCAGCTTCTCGAGACCACAGCAATACATATCCAGAAAGGCGGAAAGCAGAAGGCATGTTAGGCTCACATATAACAATCACGGGGAAGCGGTATTTCTGGACGCGCTGTTGGAAGTCACTTAGGCGACCACGCAGGCCTCGGGCGTTCCACTGCATCACTACACTGCGACGTATGTGCATCGACACAGAGGAGGGGTTGTGCGGTAGCGCCATAATGAATTACTGCAGTGCCGCCAAGAGCGTCTCAATTGCATCCAAAAACTGAACAACCCTTGCTGTTGGCGTATTGAGGCCTGAAAGCAGCGTGCGCATGGAATGTAAAAGTTGTTTCAGAAGAACGCTCACCTGCTGGCCTTCCGGCTTGTCCTTATTGTCCGCTGGAATGGCACGGAATGATGGACGCGCTGGTTCGACGACTTTGGATGACAGAGCAGGCCATTCCCCATCAGAGGAGGTGGATAATGTACCCGCATCTTCCTGAACCACCGTGGTAATATGGGGCGCTGCAGCAGGCGGCGTCTTATCATTCTGCGGCTCAAGACGTTGAGGCAACAGAGCTGCGAGTTGCTGTGACGGCGGCTGAGACAGACTAGTGACGCGTGGCTCTGGGCGTCGGTGTCCGGAACGACGTTTGCGGCGACGAATAGACGCGGCCGCTTCTTGGTGACTTGAGTTGTCTTTTACCATCTTCTTCAGGATAAGCCTCTCGTTCTTCATCCTAGGACAGTCTTTAGCCGTCGCCTCAGGAGCGCCGAAGCAGTTGGTGCACTTGACTGTCTCCGTCTTGCAAGTGTCACGCTGGTGTGATCCGCCGCATCGACGGCAGGATATTTCGTTTCTGCAAACAGCACTCACATGGCCAATCCTGTTGCATTTGTGGCAATGAACAGGCTTGGGAACATACAGACGCACAGGATGCCGCACATAGCCGACCTTGACGTGGGATGGGATGGAGTCGGCTTCAAAAAGTACTTTTACACACCGTGATCGGCCGAAACGATGAATGTCGACTATCTTGGCCGTAGAATTGATGAGTGTCCGCAGGTCGCTGTCCGGTATTTCAGGGTCTACGTCTGTAATAACTCCAGCGGAAGTCCTTTTCCGTGAGAGAGATAGGGGCGGACCGGCATACCGCCTAACACTACAATTTCTTTCAGTTTGTCCACGGACGCCCGAGATTTCACATCTACCGTAAGAACATTCTTCCAAGCGTTGAGTCTGACCTCTTGGACTTGTCCCGGAATCAGCTGGTTGAAGAATTGGGACAGCCGCTGTCTGTTGATGGTATTCAAATTAGCTGTCTCTGTTGTGGCTACGAAAGTCACAGAGAACCCGTCAGGTGCGTCAACATTCTCTCTAGGTAACTCCCTCGCTGCTGATGTCCGGCGTAACGTGCCAAGTTTGTCAACAGTCTTTGTAGTCGACTCACCAGCTGTTGATGTCCGGCGCAACTTCCTTTTCAGGTGGCGCGATTCAACAGACGCGAAGCTGCTACTGTCGGAATCCACCTCAGTCACCGTGGAGTCATCTCCCGAATCTGGAAGCTCCACGTCGGAGACGGCCATAGCACAGAGGGCACCAACTGGCCGAGCAGCAGCTGGGTCAGCTGCGTCGACGGGAAGCCGCACGGGACGTGTTCCCGCCATCCCGAAGGACGACGCGATCACTGTGTACACACAATATTAAAAATCTACAGAAAAGTGTAACAGCCGAAAACACAGACTTTCTCTACCGTCACTTCTTCCCTGCACCAAGATTTTAAAAAAGAGCAATGCGTTACTCAAAGAAAACGTAGTCCATATTGTTTCAGTAAAGCAGAGTACAGGCAGTAATTTTTTTCATTACTGAGATTTAATTAGGTAATTTTAATTATTATCTAACTCGAGACGGTACAATCCTATATATCAAAGCGCCGATGAGGCATTTGTAGGCACAGCCAAGGCACATCTTTTTGTGGTATTTTCAATGACGTACTAGATGCGCACAATTTTTTTTCCGGCTGATAAATAAACCCGGCGAGATATGAAGAAAACGAGGCGACATCACTCCCACCCGTAACATTGAATCTTTGCAAAACCGTGCTGTTCGCTTCATCTTTTCCGATTATTCACGCTTCACCAGCGTCACATCGTTAAAACAACGTGCCGAGTTGGAATCACCATCACGTCGACGCCAGTTTGCTCGCCTAACCTTATTTCATAAGCTTTATCACCATTCCACGCTTCACGAAGACTTCTTTTCACCACCCCCTGCAGTTTTCCCGCGCCGTGACCACGCTAACAAAGTAAAACGCATAATGTGCCGCTCGTCGCTCTACGCAAAATCTTTTATTCCTCGCACAATAATAGAATGGAATAACCTACCATCACACATAGCTACTGAAGTTAGCCTACCATCTTTCCAAACTTTGTTGCAAGAAAACGGTTAGTGGTAGCAGATTAGATATTACTTATGCCTATATGCACATATTAACATATGTAAAATGTTCTTGTGTTTTCATGACTAAGTGCATTTACCCCTTGTTCATATCTATATATTTTATGTTCCTTGTGTGTATGTTTATTTTATGTAGTTTTATTTCTTGTGTATATTTCATGTTTGTACCCCCCCCCCTATGTAATACCCTCATGTGAGGGCCCTTAGGGGTAATGTAAATAAATAAATAAAATAAATAAATAAATAAAGCAGTGCCCTCGAAAAGGCTCCCTCCCAGTTTTCCAGAGCTGAATAAAGGAAATAAAAAAAGACATCGTGACAGAGCTACTGCCTTAGCTGCCGCGCCCTGGGCGAAGTAACACGTCGTGTTTGGTGTTAGTTGGAAAGAAGCTGTGACACGTGTTGTCTTAGCGTAAAAAAGTAAACGGATACTCTTTGTTTACAGCACAAGCTGTATATAACTCACTTTCTATAGTTTTTCCGGCATCCGGCAAGAGAAACGGAGTTAGTGAGTTCTAACAAATCCATACACAATGGTTTTCATTCCTTGCTTCATATCTGACCACGTACGGGTACAGTGCGGTGGCGCAGATTTAAATTGGGGAACGGATTAGAACGCTCACCGCGAATAAAAGTGTGGCGTCCACGTTATCGCAGTATATAAGCAGGAAAGGTATCGGCGCTAAAAACAGCTGCGTTATCGATGAGGTGGACACATGTAGTTCCTACACCTCAAGAACAACATGCGTACGAGGAGTGCCGTAGATAATGGCAACGAGAATGTAAAGAGCGCTGGCGCGAAACAACCACCGACGAACAACGTCCCCGCCATGCTGAACGGAAACCAGAATCGCTGGCCCGGGCAACCATCCCGCTGTGTCAAGATGGAATGGCAGCGAAAGCACTTTGCTTTTCGTTTAAGAGATTTGACTGTCCTTAGCTTCCGCTGCCTTTGGAATGGTCGTCATTTTTTTGCCACAGAATCTATCAGCACGATAGTGAATTGGCAACATCAGTGCAAAGGGGTAAAGGTGCGTTTTGCTCCCTCCCATTCGCCGCGTCTCTCTCTAATGAGCAGAGCACTGGCGCTCTGTTCATTAGAGAATGCCTTGCCTTGGGAACTGCAAATGACACCAAGAGGAAAGCCCCAAAAATATATCAGTCATGGAAGTGTGGCGGTATGGCACGTGAAGCCGGCATCTTCCATAAACAGCAGCGAAGGATTTCATCTTTCAGTCCTAGCCTACGTCCTGATGTTCTAGCATTTAAGCCTGAAAACATCATACTAGCATGCGTGACGTGGCCGCCCAGGTGCCAATTCCAAATGACGCCCTTTCATCCGTAGCACCTAAACCAGTACCAGTACTTCGAAGATTCTACAGAGACCTGTAGGATCTGTACATTTCACGAATTGGGTCCTCACGAAAGCCGATGAGTCACGGCACTTTTTGAGCAACATCACGTGGGCAGATGAAGACAATTTTCTGACACGTCCCGATAAACTTGTATAATGCAGACTATTGGAGTGACTACAATACACACTCGGTAAAGCACAATCGGTACCAATACCAGTGGTTGCTCAATGTCTGGTTCGGAATATACGTCGGTGCTATAATCGGTCCCATCCTATTCGATCCCGCACAGAGTGGACAGCATTACGTGAACGAAATCCTTGGAGGAGTAGTGGATAAGTTTCTCAGCGAAGTCCCGCTGCCACATGTTCCACTTATTTGGTATTAGTAAGATGGGGCACCCGCACACCAGCAGCAGCCGAGCAATAAACTTGCAGGATGCGACTTTTCTTGCGCTATGATAGATTTGAAGGCATGTGCCTGTAAATTGGCCGGTAAGGTCAGCTGACCTCTCCCCGCTCGATTTCTTTCTTTGGGCTTATGTGAAAGATCGTGCTTACATGATCGAGACGGACGTCAGATTAGTCCAAGGCAAAGATAATGCAGGTCTGCCGTAGAATGCCGGCACCGACCATCAAGAAAGCCACTGAAGATATGATAATGCGGACTCAGTACTGCGTCGTTGCAAAATGAGACTTAGTGGAACACCACCTCTATAGTCAGCAGCTGGCGCTTATCGGAGCTTGCGAATTCATAGATAATAAGGACACACTAGAATCTGTTCTATTTTTTTGTGCAGACATAAGAGGACGGGCGACCTCTGCAAAATTGTGCACGAAAAGGCGGAACTACGTGCACAGGCCGACGAAGCTCCGAAAATCTTTAGTAGATGTTGGCACGGGAAACTTCTTTGTGGCACGAACTTTGTACCGGTCTAGGCGCACACCAGATGAACCAACAAGATGATGGAGGATAGTAAGTTGGCAGCGTCTGAAGTTACATTTAGTCGAATTATGTTGAAACCCAGCATTGCGAAAAGGAGAAATAACGAGCGAAAGGCGCCCCAGGTGCGTTGTAAATGTAGGATCAAAACAATGACGTCACCTAAGCAAGAAAGACAGATGGACCACTTGCGACCATGTAGGAATGTGTCCAGCAGGCGTTGAAAGCTAGCTGGTGGATTAGCTAAGCCGAAAGCCATGACTTTGAACTGACATAAGCCATCGGATGTTATAAAGCCAATCTTCTGGCGGTCGATGTCGTCGGCGGCAACCTGCTGGTAGCCGGAAAGAAAGCTCGGTGGTAGAAAAGTACTTCGCACCGTGAGGCAGTCGAGGACGTCATCAACGCGTGGTAGAGTATGAACGTATTTCTTGATGACTTTGTTCAGGCACCGGTAATACACGCAGAAGTGCCTGGTGGAATCCTTCCTTTCAACTAAAACAAGAGGGGCATCCAAGGACTGGATGACAGTTCATTCAGCGATTCTTCGAGAGAGCATCATCTCGGCCTATGTTTGAATGATTTGTCGTTCCTGCAAGGAAACACGGTATGGTCGCCTGTATATCGGCTGTGCATCATCGGTATCAATACGGTGTGTCGTGAGAGAGGTCTGGCCTAAAGGATGACCGAGGTGAAAAATGTTGCTGAAAGTGGAGAGCAGATGGCATGGCTGGTAGGCTCGGTGAGGTGCAAATTCAGAAGCAATAATGTTGGTGAGCTTAAGAAAGACAGCCTGCAAGGAACATGAGTCAAAGGGAGACGGCGTAATATCACCAGTCAAGGCTGAAAATTGGCAATCTTGGGAGGAGGACAGTGCACTTAAGGCTACGCCTTGCGGTGGGATGTGGTCACCGATTCCGAAGCTGACGAGGTGAAGGCTGGTAGAGCTATCAGTGATATTGACGTCGGTTTGCGGTACAGCAACCTACTGCGCAAGGAAGACGTCCGCGAGAGGAGACGCAACCCAGTCACAGTCATGCACAAGGGGAACTGCAGAAAGCAGGACGCATGTGCTGGCTTGTGGAGGAAATTGAAGGTGCGCGGCGGAGCACAGTCTGCTAAGCACTTCCTCAGGAGGCCAATGGAAAAAAAGGACAAATCCGGCGGAGCAGTGAATAAGGGCAGAGAGAGTGGACCGAAAATCAAGGCCTAGAATAACATCATGGGGACACTCTTGAAAAACACTAAACAAAATATATGCTTGCGGCCACCGACACGAACGCACACATTCATATAGTGGTCAATGATCTTCCGTCAGCAACTCGCACAACACAGGATGCCGCGAATGTCAGGCCTTTAGTGAGCCGTCTACAAAGCTGGTTGCTCATCGCAGAAGTGCGCGCGCATGTATCAACCGGAGCTTTGACAGGGACACCATCTACGTCACATCAAGTAAATTCCTATTCGTTGCTAAGATCAGTAGTGCAGTGGCAGTCGTTCTACCAGAGCCATCCCTGAAACCGTCAATTTCCCGTAGAGTGCAGGTACATGGGGACGGAGAACGGCAAACAGTGGCTCGGCGAGGCAGGGGTCGTCGTGTTGAGGGTGAAGGGCTCTCCCGTATAGATGAGGGCACCTGAGAATTTTCCGGTGGCGGACGATTACCTGGCGAGCGGCGATAAAGTTGGAACGCGGACTGAATAGTGATGACGTCTAGTATTACGGGAAGTGTGGTCAAGCCCTAGGCTGTTGAAACAGATCGGCTGATTAGGAGATGTTCGCCATTCCGCTACGTTGCAGAAAGGCCGAGAGGGGTACTGGCGTCGCGAAGACGGGGTAGTACAAAAGGCGTAGGTGTCCGACCGGTTGATGGGGAAAGAGTGAATTCCAAGGTTCAACTCCCGTGCACGACAGTCTGCGCAAGGGAAATCGGCGGTCTAGAATCGCCCGAAGAGGTCTGGAAACGAACTGGTGCCTTTCTCTGAACGATACGAACGGCATCGACAAAGAAATTCAACAAGAGGGGACACTCGGTCAAAACTGGCAATAGGACACTCGTCGCGCCTAGTGTTAATCATATTCGTTGGTTCAGGCGAAAAAAGCATGTGAAATCAACTTTCAGACAACGTTTTATTTTTTTTATGCTTTTTCGCCAGCACTAAGAAGTTTCGGTATAAATAAACTTATACTTCGCGACCCATTTTTCTTGCGTTACCTAGCAACAAGCTTGTGGCATGCCAGATGCGCCATATGATGCGTCGTGCGCCAGACTTGCCATGACATGCCACCGAAGCGAGCGAGGCCGGCTGCGCATGTGAAGCTCGTCTGTTCGGCGACGCATCTCCTGTGATGTATCCCGTTTATTGGGCTCACGGCGTTTTCTTGCGTTCCTTCTGCATTTCGGCCCGGCACCGTTGCACTATTGGACTACGGCCAGGTGACAGATTTTGCTTGACTCTCTGCGACGCATTTCCAGGAAATTTGGGCTTACGGTACAAAAGCGAGACTAGTGACGCAGTTAGTGAAAAACAGCTCGGCCGTTCTGGAGCAGTTAATTTGAGCTAATGACTCGTACTGGGAAATGTTTGCGACGGTTTCTATGAGCCCCAAGATTATTCTAACATATTTCGGCAGTTTTTAGGCACGCTTGCCCCACCCGGCTATGTGTTGCAGTTAGCGAAATGCAGCTCAACCGTGGGTATTCGCGTGTAGCGAATCTCACTAGGACAAGTTCGAGACGCTTTCCTTGACCCACAGCATTATTGTATTTCGCTACATTTTGGAATACTTCTGAGGTACGCGCGCCGCGCCACGCGTTCTCCCACAGTTAGCGAAAAGCAGCTGCCCTGTGCACCATAATCATTCCAAGCGCTATGCTAGAAGGTGTCTTACAGAGGTCCTCTTCTCTAATTATTCTTAATATGTGGCTGAAATATTATAAATATATACCTTGACAATATCAAAAACAGACAGCTTATGTGCGACCTTGCAGAATCCAGTATAATTTCTTGTAAAAGTGACCGTCGAGCAGTTGCAGTAGAAATTTTAATTACGTACCTGTATTCTTAACACGTAGGTTAAAACGTTGCACACACGTGATTCACGCTAGAACCCATATCGTCCACAATGACAACCAGTGTCACGTCTCGACATCAAAAGATTTCTTGAAATACAACTATAAAGTATACATCAAGCCATAAAACAACAAATCCAATAAACTTTTGCATGGAATCTGACGTAACTTGAGCTATTTCTAGGTATATGAAATCGTTACCTAGTTCAACTGACCAAGGATAATGGGAATGCCTATTACATGCGTTGTATTAAGTATGGAGATCGGAAAAAAGCACTATTCCCCAATTATCTGCAAAATTCATAATTAAGCCTGAGAAAAACGAATTGGTGCAGTGGAAAGCAACTGACAATTTCTCTCTGTATTCTTGCGTCAACAGTGTCCGCGAATTGTACTGCGATTGACTCAGTACGTGATCTAAACTTATTATAAATCAATATTTATTAACAATTCCTTTTTTGAAAAACAAAGGAACACGGCTACAGGAAGACGAAAGGCGCAAGGTGGTAGCTGCTAACCAAAGGTTTAAGTTCTGAATTCTTTCAAAATGTTAGGAATCATATTTTCAATTGTTTAACTGCGACTCAAGCAAGTTAGGCTTAAACTTTGTAAGCGGGATACTACGCTGTGATTAGTTAATAATTATACAGCATTCTCTGTTCTCTGATTACTTAGTTATCTATGGAGATGTAAAAGAATGGCAAATATATTTTTATTTCTTTATTTATGACATACTGCAGGCCGTGAGGCCCAATAAGGAGTGGAATACAAAACTATGCGAAAGTGAACGAGGTAGCTCAGCAAATCAGTGTTGCAGAAATTAATGAGAGTGGCATTGAGGCCTGCCACTGCCATCCAGCAAAAGCGAACAAGATACCACCCATTATTGTTCGGTTTCAACGACAAGCACAAAGAGACCAATGGCTTCAAAATAGAAAGTCTTTGGCGGGGAATGGAAAAAACACCTACCTACGTGAGAACCTGAGTCGAAGAACTAAGTTGTTACTTCTGCAAACAAAAGATTGGGCCAAGAAAAACCATTGCCGGTTTGTTTGGTGCTCAAACGGCAAGGTGCTTGTTCGCCAAAAGGAAGGTGATTCTGCTGAAATCATTTGAGATGAGAGTGACCTTGTGGACGTAACATCATAAACAGGTTCCATTCATGTCTGTTGCACTTAATATCCCTACAGCATGATGACACCAAGTGCATATCCTCTCCCATGCGAAATCACTAACAGTGTTAGCTTCGAATTGAAAAGCCCGTCAGTACTTAAATGCTTTCACCTTAACGCTAGGTCAGTTAGGAATAAGGTAGATGAATTTTCTATTTGGTTAGACAGCTTCAGATCCCCTTTTGATGTTATGATCTCTGAGACTTGGCTGACCGACAGTGACACCTTTGAATTGCCATCATTTTCAACTTTTCCTTGAATCGAAAAACCTGCCGCGGAGGCGGTGTATGCACACTTGTTAACGACCATTTTAAATGTGAAATTTTGAACGAATTCAGTTACCTGAAGGATGATGTTGAAATCCTTTCAGTTATATCAGGAAACATTGTAATGTCCGGGGTCTACAGGCCGCCGTCTCGTAACATGGACTCATTTCTTGAAACCATGGAATCTTATCAAAGCTTGGCAAAGAGCAACAAGTACGATGTGACCATTGGTGGCGACTTCAATATAGATATGCTATGTACAACAGTGAACAGCGTGAATTTTGATGTGTTACTTAGATGTTACTGTGTCACAAATATGATAACCACAGCAACCCGCATAACCCCTACTTCCCAAACTTGTATCGATCTATCTTTAACAAATATTAATTCTCCACTCATTCACTCAGGAGTTACATGCTGTGATATAAGCGATCATATGGGCATATATTTATTTTGCCAGAAGGAGGTTTCGAAACGCTACCTTGGTGTAAAAGCTATGTATCAATGTATAACAGAAGGTTCCCTAGAAAGCTTTCGCACGGACCTTCTAGGTGTAGACTTTTCTGACATATATTGCGAAGCTAGGGCGGACAGCGCTTACGACTTATTCCTCGACGTCTTCACTAATGTCTATAACAAGCACTTCGTTCCAAAATTAAAGAAGCTACCTAAAACAATAAGAAAACCGTGGATATCACGTGAACTCTTCACGCGTATTAAATAAAAGCACAAATTATATCAACTATTTATTGATGCATAAGATACTCTTGTTCTTGAGCGCTTTAAGAAATGCAGAAATAAATTAAATTCTGACATACGACAGGCAAAGCTCAGACATTACGAAAACTACTTTGCAGCTGCATTAAATCGTCCTGATAAGATCTGGCGTAAAATCCGGTCACTCGACTCTGGCATCTCGCAGGTTACAACTCCAGACAAAATTGCAAGCGATGGCATAGAATACTCAGGTAATTCTCTTGCAGAAAAATTTAACTACTTTTTTTACAGCCGCACCGAAGTCCTCAGCAGACACAACTTACTTAACTATTGATAGATGTCCCTCGTCTTTGTTTCTGGAACCTGTCTCTACAAGGGAAATTTTGTCTACGTTCAGAGGCCTAAAGAATAGTACATCGTGTGATGCGGAAAATATATAGATACTTCCGGTTAAGCACGTCATTGATATCATTGCTGCGCCATTGGAGCACATATATAACTTATGCTTAGAAACGGCCACTTATCCCCCGAGATTGCAGATTGCTAGAGTAGCAGTCATTTATAAAAAAGGTAGCAAAAATGACCTCGGGAACAATAGACCAATTAGTATTCTGCCCGTCTTCTCAAAAGTGTTCGAGAAGCTCATTCTTAAGCGAGTTCAAAGTTTTTTAAATAAACACAGTATACTTTCTGACCACCAGTATGGCTTCAGAAAAAACCGATCTCACGGAACTTGCTCTTTTACACCAGAAACAATATATACTAAGGAACTTTGAACAAAGGAACCTCGTCTTGGGAATTTTCTTAGACTATAGCAAAGCCTTTGATTGCATAAATCATAGCATCTTGTTTCAGAAGCTTGAATGTTATGGAATTAGAGGCAGCAGCATTGCTCTTAATTAAATCTTACCTATCGCACAGAAGACAGGATGTCTAGATAAACGAATATAAGTCAACTTTACGAACAATTTCGTGCGGGTTACGCCAAGGGAGTATCTTAGGACCATTGCTATTTAACCTGTACATTAATGATATCGTCAGTGTGGATACTAATGTTCGTTTCATAATCTACGCCGATGATACTAGCTTGTTTTTATCTGATGATAGCAGTAGGTCTTGCAGCGGTGGCGTAGAGGTAGAACACCCGCCTCGAGTGCAAGAGGTCGGCGGTTCGAATCCCGGTGCCGGCAATTTTCCACCGGATTAAAAAAAAATTCCGCGTGTTGATAAAATTGCACAAACAGGCCTGGAGTGTGGCCTGATCCCGGTGACCAGAACCGGTAACGCACTTTTTCACCAGAGCAGGATTGGCCACCCTGGTGCAGTACTTGGCCACAACCTCCTATGAACACAACAATCAAACCCCGGCCCGCAGTCCCCAGCAGCTGCGAAGCAACTGACCACGGCGGCGGTCAGACCTGCGACGCAGCAGAGGGTGCTAAGAATCACTGGCTCCGGACAGGCCGCCATTGGAATATGAACCTGGCAACGTTTAACGCTAGAACGTTATCTAGTGAGGCGAGTCTAGCAGTGCTATTGGAGGAATTAGAGGGCAGTAAATGGGATATAATAGGGCTCAGTGAAGTTAGGAGGCCGAAAGAAGCATATACAGTGCTAAATAGCGAGCACGTCCTGTGCTACCGGGGCTTAGCGGATAGAAGAGAACTAGGAGTCGGATTCCTGATTAATAAGAGTATATCCGGTAACATACAGGAATTCTATAGCATTAACGAGAGGGTGGCCGGTCTTGTTGTGAAACTTAATAAGGGGTACAAAATGAAGATTGTACAGGTCTACGCCCCTACATCCAGTCATGATGACCAGGAAGTCGAAAGCTTCTATGAAGACGTGGAATCGGCGGTGGGGAGAGTGAAAACTAAATACACTATACTAATGGGCGACTTTATGCCAAGGTAGACAAGAAGCAGGCTGGAGACAAGGCAGTGGGGGAATATGGCATAGGCACTAGGAATAGCAGGGGAGAGTTTTTAGTAGAGTTTGCGGAACAGAATAATATGAGGATAATGAATACCTTCTTCCGCAAGCGGGAGAGCCGAAAGTGGACGTGGAGGAGCCCGAACGGCGAGACTAGAAATGAAATAGACTTCATACTCTGCGCTAACCCTGGCATCATACAAGATGTGGACGTGCTCGGCAAGGTGCGCTGCAGTGACCACAGGATGGTAAGAACTCGAATGAGCCTAGACCTGAGCAGGGAACGGAAGAAACTGGTACATAAGAAGCCGATCAATGAGTTAGCGGTAAGAGGGAAAATAGAGGAATTCCAGATCAAGCTACAGAACAGGTATTCAGCTTTAACTCAGGAAGAGGACCTTAGTGTTGAAGCAATGAACGACAGTCTTGTGGGCATCATTAAGGAGTGTGCAATGGAAGTCGGTGGTAACTCTGTTAGGCGGGATACCAGCAAACTATCGCAGGAGACGAAAGATCTGATCAAGAAACGCCAATGTATGAAAGCATCTAACCCTACAGCTAGAATAGAACTGGCAGAACTTTCGAAGTTAATCAACAAGCGTAAGACAGCTGACATAAGGAAGTATAATATGGATAGAATTGAACATGCTCTCAGGAGCGGAGGAAGCCTAGAAACAGTGAAGAAGAAACTAGGAATTGGCAAGAATCAGATGTATGCGTTAAGAGACAAAGCCGGCAATATGATTACTAATATGGATGAGATAGTTCAAGTGGCTGAGGAGTTCTATAGAGATTTATACAGTACCAGTGGCACCCACGACGATAACGGAAGAGAAAATAGTCTAGAGGAATTCGAAATCCCGAAGGTAACGCCCGAAGAAGTAAAGAAAGCCTTAGGAGATATGTAAAGGGGGAAGGCAGCTGGGGAGGATCAGGTAACAGCAGATTTGTTGAAGGATGGTGGACAGATTGTTCTAGAGAAACTGGCCACCCTGTATACGCAATGCCTCATGACCTCGAGCGTACCGGAATCTTGGAAGAACGCTAACATAATCCTAATCCATAAGAAAGGGGACGCCAAAGACTTGAAAAATTATAGACCGATCAGCTTACTGTCCGTTGCCTACAAAGTATTTACTAAGGTAATTGCAAATAGAATCAGGAACACCTTAGACTTAGGACCAGGCAGGATTCCGCAAAGGCTACTCAACAATAGACCATATTCACACTATCAATCAAGTGATAGAGAAATGTGCAGAATATAACCAACCCTTATATATAGCTTTCATTGATTACGAGAAAGCATTTGATTCAGTCGAAACCTCAGCAGTCATGGAGGCATTACGGAATCAGGGTGTAGATGAGCCATATGTAAAAATACTGAAAGATATCTATAGCGGCTCCACATCCACCGTAGTCCTCCATAAAGCAAGCAACAAAATCTCAATAAAGAAAGGCGTCAGGCAGGGAGATACGATATCTCCAATGCTATTCACAGTGTGTTTACAGGAGGTATTCAGAGACCTGGATTGGGAAGAATTGGGGATAAAAGTTAATGGAGAATACCTTAGTAACTTGCGATTCGCTGATGATATTGCCTTGCTTAGTAACTCAGGGGACCAATTGCAATGCATGCTCACTTACCTGGAGAGGCAAAGCAGAAGAGTGGGTCTAAAAATTAATATGCAGAAAACTAAAGTAATGCTTAACAGTCTCGGGAGAGAACAGCAATTCACAATAGGCAGCGAGGCACTGGAAGTCGTAAGGGAATACATCTACTTAGGGCAGGTAGTGACGGCGGATCTGGATCATGAGACGGAAATAATCAGAAGAATAAGAATGGGCTGGAGTGCGTTTGGCAGGCATTCCCAAATCATGAACAGCATGTTGCTGTTATCCCTCAAGAGAAAAGTATGTAATAGCTGTGTCTTACCATTACTCACCTACGGGGCAGAAACCTGGAGGCTTACGAAAAGGGTTCTACTCAAACTGAGGACGACACAACGAGCTATGGAAAGAAGAATGATAGGTGTAACGTTAAGGGATAAGAAAAGAGCAGATTGGGTGAGAGAACAAACGCGAGTTAATGAAATCTTAGTTGAAATCAAGAAAAAGAAATGGGCATGGGCAGGACATGTAATGAGGAGGGGAGATAACCGATGGTCATTAAGGGTTACGGACTGGATCCTAAGGGAAGGGAAGCGTAGCAGGGGGCGGCAGAAAGTTAGGTGGGCGGATGAGATTAAGAAGTTTGCAGGGACGGCATGGCCACAATTAGTACATGACCGGGGTTGTTGGAGAAGTATGGGAGAGGCCTTTGCCCTGCAGTGGGCGTAACCAGGCTGATGATGATGATGATAGCAGTAGTAAGCTAAGGACAAATGCAAATGTGCTCCTGGAAAAAATAGATCTATGGTCCGATAAAAATCTTTTGTCTGTTAATACTGCAAAGTCAAAGTCAGTAGTCTTTCGTCCCAAAAATAAAAAATGCGGTGATTTCGATGAGTTATTTTATAACAGAGACCACATTGAATTAGTGAGATCATTCAAATCACTTGGCGTAACATTCACCGAAACATGCTGTGGGACGACCACATAGACAATGTAGCAATAAAGGCATCTACAGTCATAGGATTTATAACGCGTTCCAAAAATTATCTCCCACAGAAGGTAAAACTCTCTCTATATCATGCATTATTTCGCTCACATCTAAACTACTGCTCATTAGTATGGGGTACTGCAACACAAACCGGTCTGAAAAAACTATGAACTCTCGCAAAATGGGCCCTCAGATTAGTTCATAACCTGCCAAGTAGACACTCAACAAAAAACCTATTTTTGAAGAACAAGATCATTAAGGTTTTCAGCCTCTATGCTTATAGACTACTACGCACCTACAAACTAGAGCAAAGAAGATGCATAAGTAATATATGTGACTTAGCCCCGATTGAATTATTTCATTGCATATATCCACGCCGGCATAAACCACAGTGGGTATTACCAGAAGTAAGAACAAACTATGGGCGCCAAATGGTAGCATTTCAACTTCCATCCTTACTTAACAAATTAATTGATGAATATATAGATTTAGGAAGTATTAGACGCTCTAACCTTCGCAACTACTTTCTCATTAACGCGTCCCTTTGATTGTCCAACATTTAGGTATCTTTGAACGTTTTTGTGTCTAATTGTCTAATTATGTTATAAGCGCATTTTTGGTTGCTGTTATTTCTCTGTTTCGTAAGTGTTTTTGTTCGCAGTTGCTGTACTTGTATTTCTATTCAATAGGTTTATATTTTTTTTCACACACGCAGGTGATTGTGTATTTTGCATACTTGTTTTTATACTAGTGCTTTGTTTGACTTTGTATTTGCTGTCGTGACAGAGGTGCCGTCGCATGCCACTGCTTACCTGCTGTACGGGGGATGGGAACTTAGTCAAGCGTCAATCGCTTTTATTCCCATCCCCTCCATGAATGTAATGGTGATGGAAATAAATCATTATAATATTATTATTATGAAGGAAAGGCATTGTTAATCTATATTTTATGTAAAAAGCCAGCGTCATCTAGAAATTTACGGACGTCACATAAAGGTACTAGTGGATCATCACCTAAAATTAGAGCAGGGTGTAAAGGTATGTGTAGTTGATGTATTTCTGCAAAAGTGTTCGTCTGTGCGTTTCAGTCTCCGTACATGTGAGTAATATGGGCATAACTGTTAGTGGCTTTTGATACTACTCGCATGTTGGTGTGTCTTCTATCGTAAGTAAGTAATTGTGTGTGAGGTGTGTGTGCCCAATGCGTAGTCGGCATAAAACTACTTCGATGAACCGCTCCTGATGATAGCATGACTTACACTCGCCAACTATGGGTTTCGTGAGATGTAGCTTGTTGTCGCCACAACGGTCCCATTCGCGTTGCCGTGTTACCATGAAGGCTTTTTTTAATTGCGCGGATGCTATCATTATATGGGAGTGTCGTGTTTGTAATGTCTTTGTGCGCTGCCGTCAATGCACATCTCTCAGCTGCTTCGTTACCCGGTATCCCAACATGGCTTGGGACCCAGCAGAAACGAATTGACCTCCCGTATTTGTTTAAAGCCACCATGTTCGAAATGTCTCCAATCAAGGATTCACACTCAGATTTCAGATGTAGAGCATTTTGTGTGCTTAAAGAATCTGTGTATATGATTGCATTTTGTGTTTATCAGCGATAATCTTTTTCACAACAACCCAGATGGCGTAAACTTCAGCCGCAAAAACAGAAGCGTGTTGTGACAATCGAATACTTGTTCCCTAATTTTCCGTTACGGCCCCCACACCCACGTTATCTTTTGTTTTAGAGCCATCAGTGTAATATTGCATGTTATCTTGATATTTGTCCTGAAGTGCACGGAATTCTTTTATAATGTGTTCGTGTGGGATGTCTCTTTTCTTTAGATGTGTTAACGTCCAATCACATAAGTGTGTGAAATCGTACCACGGGGCCAATCGTTGTGGTTTCTTGGCAACCTGGACGACTTCGTGGGGAATGTCATAGTCCCGACAGTATTGCTCATACCGTAGGACAAGTGGCCTAATCACATTCGGTTTATTTGTGTAGTGTAAGCGTGGGTTGGATTGTGTGAGGATGTTATAGCATATGTGTTGCGGTGATGCCTGAATTCTGAGCACGTAGGAAAAAGTGAGTAATGCTCTGCGCTGCTGTAAGGAGGGTTCGATACACTCGACATATAAACTTTGAATAGGAGAAGTTCTGTAGGCACCACTTGCCAGTCGCAGTCCAAGGCTATGTACTCGATCAAGTCGTTGGATGTAGGACTGTCTGGCTTAGCCGTAAACCACGGACCCGTAGTCTAAAAGGCTACGCACAAGAGTACGGTAAATACGTAAAAGACAGGTTCGGTCGGAACCCCAGTGCTTATGAGATAAAACTTTTAGGATACTCAATGCTTTGTTTCCCTTAATCTTTAGGGTTTTAATGTGGGCTAGGAAGTTAAGTTTGGTGTCAAAGGTTACTCCTAAAAACTTATGGTCTTGTTTCACCGGCAGTATGACGTCATTCAATTTTAGGGCTGGATCGCTGTGTAGCCCGCGTTTCTGAGAGAACAAAACAGTAACTGTTTTCTGTGTGGAGAAACGGAAACCATTTTTGTTAGCGCATTGTGTAAGTTTATTTATTGTGAGTTGAAGCTGTCTTTCACAGTTTAGCAAATTTGAGGCACGGCAAGCCACTTGGAGATCGTCTACGTAAACAGAATGCATAAGAGACGGCAGTATAATTTTATTAACTGAGTTCATTTTTACTAGAAAGACTGTCGTTCTGAGAACACAGCCTTGTGGAACACCATTTTACTGTTTAAATGTATGGGATAGTACTGAGCCCAGCCGTACCTGAAATGTTCTATTAGACATGAAATCAGCTAGGCAGTTCAGCATTTTACCCCGGATGCCGAGGTCAGCCAGGTCTCTTAAAATTCCATATCTCCGTGTGGTATCATAGGCTTTTTCTAAATCAAAGAAAACTGCAAGACAGTGTTGTTTGTGTCAAAATGCATATAGAATTTCATGTTCTAGAGGGACAAGATGGTCAGTGGTTGAACAACCCTTTTTATATCCACACTGATGGGGGTCAATAGGGTTTCTTGATTCTAAAATAAATGAAAGTCTTATATTGACGATGCTTTCATATGATTTTGACAAACAGCTTGTGAGGGCAAGAGGTCTGTAGTTGCTCGCGGATGTGGGGGATTCATCGGCTTATAGAAATGGAACTACTATGGCCTTTTCCCATTCTTCTGGCATTATGCCAGATTCCCATATTAATTTAAAAAATTTAAGGAGAGCGTTTACAGATGCTTCAGATAGATGAGCCAGCATGGCATAGTGAATACGGTCGTGACCTGGCGCTGTGTTTTTCCCTGCAGAAAGAACTCTGTCTATTTCTTGTTGTGTGAGGGCGGAATTGTACGGTTCCTTTGATGCGCCAGTAGTGGGCAGCTTCTGTTTTTCAGCAGACTGTTTGTATTGTATAAATTCCTTTGTATAATTCCCTGAACTGGATACATCGCGGAAATCTTCTCCATGTATATCTGACTGTTCTTGTATTGTTGTATGCGTGCTTGGACTTGTAAGTAACGGTATTGTGAAAGATGGAGTACTGCTCTCTAAATTTCCCACCTGGCCCCACATTCGTTTCGATGTTACCGTACTATTAATTGAAGAGATGTATTTTTGCCATGATGATTTTTCAGCATGTCTTCGAATGAATCGTGCTTTGGCTTTGGCTCGTTGGAAGTTTAACATGTTGCTATAAGTGGGGTACCTCCGTAGGATTCCCCAGGCCTTATTTTGTTCTTTTTTAGCGTCGGTACACTCCTTCGTCCACCAGGGGTTTAGCTTTTTGTGCACTATACCCGATGACAGGGGTATCACCTTTTCTGCCGCTGTGATTATGACTTCAGATTTTTTTTATTAAGTTCATCAATATTACCCTCAGGCGAAAAGACATTTTCCAGTTTCACGTTCTCCATAAAAACCTGCCAGTCAGCGAGCTGTAATTTCCATCGGCGTGGTCTAGTTACTAAAGTTTGTGGTGATGGTAGAAGTTTCATGAGTGCGGGTAAGTGGTCGCTACCATATGACGTGTCGAGAGCTTCCCATTTAAAATCAGTAAAAAGAGAGGGCAAACAAAAAGCTAAATCTAAAGAACTAAATGTGCGGGAAGTCGATGAGAAATAAGTTGGCGCTCCTGAGTTTGAAAGACACATATCATTTGATAGAATAAAATCTTCAACGAGTTGTCCTCTTTGGTCAGTCTTGACACTGCCCCAAAGAGTACCATGAACATTAATATCTCCTACCAGGACGAATGAATGGCTCCGGCAACTGATCTGTTAGTTTTTCTAAGTCTTTAATAGTAAAATGTGTGTGGGGTGGAATATATGGTGAGCAAATGGTGATGGTTTTGTAGGATAGAATGGTGACAGCTACGGCCTCTAAATATGTATTTAATTGGACATTTCGGGTGGGAGTGCCGCCCTGTACGACTATAGCCACTCCTCCCGACGAACGGCTGGAACATTCGCGGTCCCTTCGGACAACGGTGAAGCCTCTAAGGAATTGACTGTGTTTAGGGCCTAAGTTTGTTTCTTGTAGGCAAAATGCGACTGGCGAAAACTTATTTGTTATGCCTTTAATGTCACCCAAATTGTGAATAAGTCCTGTAGAATTCCAATGTATGATAAAAGCCATAGTGGCAGAAGTGAGAATGTTAATTTATATATGCGTACTAAGCAACTGTTGGTGACATTTATTTTCGGAAACGTACTATTCGAAGAACGGTAACCGTTCAGGTTACCGGTCCCTTTATTCGCGTAGTTATTGTGATCTTGTCTTTCTTAGTGCGCTCCAAACAGCGCTGTTATTTTGGCGTCGATGACGCCGGAGTTTTATTGTCGACCTCCATAGCCTTCTCCGAGGCGCTGGATGATCGAGAACCAGGCGCTGAGACGCGCGTCTCAGGCCTGGGTGTTCGATTTACCCTGGGGCCCTGTGAACCGGGGTCTGCAGGCCGGTCTGTGATGATGATGATGGAGCAGCACTGGCTGCTGCCACCAAGGGGACGGTTGGAGTTACTACTGGGCCACCGTCTGCGGTCCCTGTAGACTCTTGAGACCACTGCGGTGCTGTCCCCTGTCGCACCGCACTGGTGTAGGTTGTTTGAGGTAAGTGTGCTAGTTTCTTTCTTGCTTTATAGAAAGATATCTTCTCTTTCACCGTAAGTGCAATTATCTCTTTTTCTTTCTTCCATCGTGAATATGCTGGATGATCTCCTTTGCAGTTTGTACAGTGCGGAGCAGCACTGCAGTTCTCCGACTGATGGTCACTGGCGCTACACTTTGCACATGTTGATTTACCCCTGCATGATTGCGATGCATGTTCGAACCTCTAGTACTTGAAACACCGCCTCGGGTTTGGGATATATGGTCTTACGTTGATCTTCAGATAGCCTGCTTCAAGTGTAATAGGTACAATACTGGTACCAAAGGTAAGTATAACGTGCTTGGTCGGGATTTGTTCGTTATTTCTTCGGAGAGTTATTCTTTGAACCTTGATTACATTCTGTTCTTGGCAACCTTCCAGGAGTTCTTCATCGCTCGGGTTTAAGAAATCTTCTTCTGATATTACACCCCTGCTTGCATTGTGTGAACGGTGTGCAGAGATTGTGACTTTGATGTCACCGACACTGGCGAGTTGAGCGAGCTTTTCTACTTGGTCTTTAGTTCTGAGTTCAAGGAGGAGGTCCCCACATGACATCTTTGAAACCTTGTATTGTTTTCCCATTTTTTCTGCTAGGCATTTCGCTGCTAGGAATGGGGATATTTTTCTCATTGGCAGAGGTCCTTCACTGTGGATCACATGGTCGCGTGGGAATGTTTCTACGTTGGTTTTGAAAGTGAAATCAAAAATTGCTTCGGTGCGTCCTATTTTGTTAGGACGAACTGGAAGGGGGGGAATGCATTTGCCATGTCATTCTTAGAATATTCAGCGGCGATGGTAGCCACCCACCACCGAGCCCAACAAAGGGACGCTACGAGGTTAGGAATATACCTGTATACGTCAGCTATACAACGCCGCTATAACCTAATATATGTACCCATGGTTGGGTAGACACACACGGTTAACCCTTGCTGCCTGGAAAATGAGAAGTAAAATGAAGTGAGTAGAAGACAGGAAAGATTCAAAGAGGGAGAAAAAGACGAAGAGTGGAGAAGGGGAGAGGAAAAGGCAACTACCGATTTCCCCCGGGTGGGTCAGTCCGTGGGTGCCGTCTTGGGATGTGTTGCCTCCGCCGAGGGGCCTTATAGGTCCTGACCCTCAGCTTCGGCTCAATCCCTAAGATCCCCTTTTCCCCGGACACGGCTAAACCACGCACGGTTAGACGCGTGAGGGTCCAACCCCATGTGCTCGGGTACGTGGTGTCGCAACACACCAAACGCCTGCTGACGCAGACGCCCCTGCGGGGGTAAGAAAAGTGATCATGACTGATGGGCAGAGCCGAGTGTGAACAGACTTCAATAGACGCGCTCGTCCCCAACACTTTCGTGATCCATCAAGGACGGCTGCATGCAGAACACAAAGTTACCGACTAGCCGTCGCGGTCATTCCTGTGCAAAGGCGCTAGTCCAGCATGCCCTCGTTTTGGCGTTTTCACGTCTCGTACAAAGCTCCCTGCCCCGGTGCCCTGCATCGGAGACCCAACAGTCACCAAAAAAAGAAACAGGCCCGCGGCATGCATGCTTCGCGACAATATGAAGGATACATGAATAGGCGCTGATAAACGAAATGCAAGAAAGGCACATTAGTTATTATTTAATGACATAAATGAAGTCAATCTAGCCATTAGCTAACTGAACTTTGCTATGTAGAATTTCATTGAGGGAATGCATGTCCCTCACAGACCCGGAGACTGCAACGTCACCTGCGTAGAAATAAACATAAACCTCTGGGCGCATTACAGAGCGCGTCAAAATAGTCATAAAACAGGGGAGAAAATGTCATTCCCTTGGGGGATTCCTCTCTGCTGCTTATAATTTGACGTTGAAACGCCGTTTCTAAAGCAATAAAAGTCCCGAGCTCTCGAGAATTCACCAATCAAGTCATTTATGCTGCTCATGAACCCGTTACGTGTTATACCATACAGCATGATAGTGTAGTCAATACAATCATATACCGTCGCATTGTGCCCAACATATTAAGGCATACTGCTACTTTAGTCAAGCACGTACAATACGGCTATGTGTATCTGATACCTACGTGAATACGTCGAATGGAGCAGCCAGGACAAAAAACCACCTACATCACTGGATTTAGCTCGTTTTCCTTTTTATTTAGACGATTACAGCCTTTTTGTCTATGTGCCTAGGTTAGATTACTCCATTGTTATCTAGGATTCATTATAAACACGAATATTGAAATGATGTTAATCAGTCAGAAAAAGCAGTTCTCACTATTTACAATCGTTATGATCATACATCTGTAACAAACTTGCTAACGAGAGCTAACCTAAAAGCTCTAGCCACGTGAAACCACAATTCACTTTCAAAATTTCAATATCAAATACTAACGCGACATGTCAAGGTTGTTGCATCTAGGTATTCTATTCTCCTGAAGTTACAGCAAAAGACAGCGGCATGATCGAACATTACCACCGTACCAAATGCGTAATCTAAACGTGTTTATTTGACAGAGCTCGGAGTAGTTCAAAGCCAAAGCTGAGGACAGTGACAGCATCCAAGCACGAGAGCCATTGCCGAGCCAGAGCGCTCGACCCACTTTCATTTTGACCCAGTAGCGCTGAACCCACTAGCGCCTCTCTTCTTCGTTACAATCGCCCCGGGGAGCGGATAGGGACCCCCACCCGGCGACCTAACAGCTCGTCAAGATGAGCGGGTTGTAAGGCTTTAGATGGTCGACATGGACAATGTCCTGTCAGAGGCGACGAATGTCTGAAGATGGCTTAACTGGCTCTATTACATAGTTCACAGCAGATGGGCGTTTGAAGGCACGGCAAGGGCGTTCATACTTTGCAACCAGTTTAGGAGAGAGGCCAGGAGCGTTGAAAGGGACTGAGAGCCACTCGAGCGCTCCCAGATCCAAGGTGACCGTGAAAGTGGCGTCACCGTGAATGCTCCTCTGGTGCTCTTCATCATCGGAAGTAAAGGCTCGAGTGAGGTCGCAGGACTCTTCTACATGTATGACCATGGCAGAAATACGCACCCCATCGGATGGATCCGGCTGGTATGGCAGAATTGTGTCGACGGTGTGCGAAGGGTGCCCACCATATAGTAAGAAATAGCGTGAAAATCAGGTGGTGTTCTGCGTAGCGCTGTTATACGCGTAGGTTACTAAGAGTAGGATGGCGTCCCAGTTCGTGTGGTGGGAGGCGGCGTACATTGAGCCGAGCGTATGGTTGAAGCGTTCTGTGAGGCCATTCTTTTCTGGTGCGCCGCAGTTGTGCGATGAACCACGTGACACATCATTTCAGCTTGGGTCGCCGACCTACTTGGGATTCAGCCCTTCGCAAGTCATTATTTAAACTACTGGTGACAAATTGTTCCATCCCCTTTCTTTCCGCCGTTCGCACACATACTCTATCAGGGCCTCACGCGAGCTCCTAATTGCTTTCTTGTCCAAGCTATTTGCGTGTGCGAGTATGTTTGCCTGAATTTTGCTCAGGGATTGTGTGGCACCGACAAGAGGTGAATTAATTGTGGTGATTACGGAAGAAGACCTTGCGCCATTAACAAGTAAGCGGCGTGCGGAGAGCGTGAGAGCGAGGGCGAGGCTCAAACGGCAGCTTGCTGAGCGGCGGTCGAGGCTGGGGCACAGGAGACCAGGTCTCGTGCTACCGCACGGACCTGAGCTGAGGTCTCACTCGTGGCTGTGTTTTCCTGTGCGCCAGCGGCCTGTTGTTATGGGGGCCTGCTGCAGTACTTCGTTCTGGAAACCGACACATCACAGGAGTGTCCGGCGAGGTGCTGGCCCGTTACGGCAGTGGCCTAGTGTTCTACCGGCATGCTGTCTCCCCTGTTTTCACGTAACGACGAGCTGCGTGATGGTGCTCACCTGTAGGACGTGGCCGTCGGCAGCAACTTGCCAGCTGTGCTGAAGATTCGGAATTCGCAGCGACGCAGCGGCAACGACAACCGTCACGGGCACCGCAACGATGTTGGACACTAGCGAGTTGTGCTGCATGAGTGCTAGGCACATCACTATATAGACGGCCAGACGTCGTCATAACTTTCGCTCTAGTCTACATGCATATAAACCGTTGTGTATCGTGTTTACGTGCCTGTGTATTGCTTTGTTGTATTTAAAAGGCTCCCGTCTGCCGTGTCATTATTAAAAAGATGCTGAGCACAAAGGAAACCGCAAGTTGTCTTCGAATGTACATTGCATTTAGTTTTATAGAATTTATAGGACCATTGCATAATATCTTTGCCTCAAGTCTATTCTAACAAATGCATTAGATCTGCGTTATATGTTTCTTCCGATGCTGGATAGCTTAATTGGCTATTTCTGGGTGGCCATATATTGTTCAGTTGGAAAAAACGTTGAATAAATAACTGTGGTGCAATATAACAATAAAAAGACATACATCACTGCTAGTACGAAACTCGAGAACATAATACACATACATGCGCATAATGAGAGGCACATGAATTACAAATACATGTCAAGATGGAATGGAGCTGCGACTGAGTTACCCGCCATTTCTTGCGAAACAAGGGCAACCTAACACTGTAATGCTACCTCGCATGATCATGCCACTCGCCGCGTCCATGGGACATAGGTGAAACATAAGTGAAACATAGATATTTTCTCAACGTACTAGGTACGGACACTGTCGCATTCCGCAGCCGGCCACTCAACCACTCAAATATGTTCAGCTTGCAGTTATAGGTAGACAACATTTTTATTCACTATATCTTAAATATTTAATGTTGTATCCACAAATGTTTTACAGCGCTTTGATTCTGAAAGTTCCAAAGTTTAAAAGTTTTATACCATTGTTGTTCATAAAGAAAGCTTATACAAAACATGAGGTATCGCCATTATTTAATACTTCCTGTAGAACAATATCTAGTATGCTATTGAAATTCGAACAACTTTTCAACAGTTCGAAAAATAATACGTTTCCCCTGTTGTGAGCGGTAGCCTAAAGCAGGCAATTCATGCAGGCACAAAATTTGGCGAATACCAGCCCTTCAGGCATACAATAATAGATCGTGTGTTGACGTTTTCCTTGCGCTTTCTTATTTTTGTAGAATAATGTATGGATATGCTCCTATCAATGTGTTCTAACATTGGTCTAATATTGGCTAAGTGCAGGAATAGCTTTAACATATTTGGATACTTGCTTTAATTACAGTAACGGAACCATAATGCCTGTTGCAGTCGCATATGTTCTAGGTCATCTGGGCTTTCAAACGCACTTAAATATAATGTGCGAAAACAAGTCAAACGCATGTCAACGAGGTCGGCCGAAACGTACGGCTGCGTTCCAACTTTACTCTTGGCATTACGAATAAAAATTATAGGGATTGATTTTGTTTGTTATTAAATAAACAAATGTACTCCTAACCACATATTTAAACTTTGCCATGAGACTACGCCACCGCAGTACGAAGACCAGTATGTTCATTTTAGCTTCTTAATAGGGATTCACAATATAATAACAATGCGAGACACATGACCAGAAGGTAGGCGACGTCCATGTCTCTTATAATTGTTTCATGATACGTGCACAAGTGACTCAAGTTCCTAGAAAATATTATTATGTCGGCTTTTACGCCTGCCTAAATACTGCGAGAGAACTTCTACACATAATTGCAGCCCACGCACCCTGATGTTCGAATCAGGCTAGCGCATATATGGAAGTTCGAAAGCGAATTTACACGAACGACCACGTGCCAACAGCGGTTTAGGTCATACATAGCTCCTCACACTGACCTTCAGCTACTTCAGTTACTTCAGTTACTTCGGCTACTTCAGTTACTTCAGCTTCAACTACTTTTGCGCACACGAAAACGAATTGAAACGTTGAAGCGCTCTTAATTTACAAAGCACGCGTATTATTTGCTCATATTGTCGACGATATTTTAATACATGGGTTTTTTTCTTTACGCGCCAGAAATTATGCGGCGTATGCCACAGAATATGGTAGCAAGCAACCTTTGGCGTCGCACCAGCTACTATGCTGATAGAGCTTCGTGTGGACTGAATCCTCTAAAAATCGCATTGTGACCTGTGCGGAAGAGGTTATTTTTTTTTGCTCCTGTCGCAGGATATGAAAAAGCCTGGACCCATCTTTCAGCTTTTGCTACGCACCGGCGCGTCTTGTTGCAAGGAGTGACACATTCCGGTACTCTTTTTTTTCCACAAGTAATAGCTGACTGGAATAAATAAACTGAAGCGTACCCCCAGCGTCCGCCAGCTGTATACCATTTGTGTAAATAATCTTTTTATTGCTTGTATTAGTTATAATTGCACTGTAATCAAGCTTACATTTTTTCTTAATCGTCTGCCTTAAGACGAAAAATTTGTGTGAAATACTTGATAAACCCTTGTTTCATCTTGTTCTTCTGTGTGTATAATCTTTTGTATTTCGCTCACCCTGCTTGGACTTCTTGTCCGCTCTATTGTATAAATAAAAAAATAATAATACTGGAGAGACATAATCAAAAGTATGTAAAAGACCTCACACATAAAAATTTATTAGAAAATATAAATGATACAATTTGTAAAAAATATAACCGTGGACTGTCTTGAAAAGTTATAGCGGAGTTATATGTGTGGAAAAAAACAAACGTAATGTGAAGGTAATCACCTTACTTACTAACAGCTCAACATTTCTCACTCTTCTTTTGTGAACACATGAACTATTGCAAAACAAAGCCGGGTCGAGCGAAACAACTTTATCAGGAATACCGGCAGAACGATTAGCAATCCCCTGTAAGGCACGCGTCCCCGTGAGGCGGCCATGACTGGAATTAACAAACCGAAGCATACTCCCAGCGTCCGTGAACGGTATACCATTTGTGTATATTGTAATGAAGACGAAGAGCACAAGGACAAATCCAGCCATATCGTCTTTTCCATGCCTGCAGTGCATCCAGTAGGCCAACCGGGTCTCCAGTGCTACCCACGTGTCTGAGCCGTTCGGGCAACTAGGTGTTCCTGCTCTGCGCCACCTGCCTTCATGGTTGCGAACAGACGCTACCATCTGAACTGATCAATAACCCCATTAGAATTGGTGGAGGTGCGGGGTATCAAGAACATCCACACCGTGGAACTCCGGTCTCGGGCTCTGCCTCCCGTCATGCCTGACTCTCCCCAACTGACGTCGGTGCCACCCTCCGTTGCCTGCTCTGGCGCTGTCCCGCAACACCATCCAGCGGTTTTCAGCGGTACGGATGAGCAGGACGTCAATGACTGGTCGTCTACCTACGAACGGGTGAGCTTGCACAATCGATGGGACGATACCGCCAAGTTAAATGCCGTCGTCTTCTACCTTGCGGGAGTGGCTCACCTGTGGTTTAGAAATCACGAAGCCGACTTTCAGTCATGGTCCGCGTTCAAGACCAGTTTCGCTGAAGTTTTCGGTCGATCCGCCGTCCACAAGTTACGCGCCGAGAAGCTGCTACGAGCGCGAGCGCAACAACCCGGTCAAACATTCACATGATATATCGAAGAGGTTCTCGACCTATGCTAACGTGTGGATGCTTCTATGCCCGAAAATGACAAATTTAAGCACATTTTGAAGGGCATCACCGATGACAATTTCCAAATGTTCATCGCCAAGAGTCCGTAGCAAAGCTCCTAAACTTGTGCCAAAGCTACGACGAGTTGTGGAGGCAGGGCAATTTGACCAGGCTCACCTAAGGGGCTGCCTAGGCCCTCTTTTCCGTGACAGTCTTCTTTTATCGTTCCCCCTGCTCACACAAATCCAAGTTTTGTGCGGGAGGAAGTTCCATGGAAGCTTTCTTAGCTATTCTTCGATTAGCTACTCCAAGAGCAGCCGCTGCCGCATCAGCCTCATACAGAGCTAGCCCCTACAGTCCGGTGAGTTATTGAAGACCAAGTTGCTGAGGCTCTACCAATGCAGCATCAGCAGTACCCTATCGCTGCGCCGCTTACTTACGCATCCGTGGCTGCCCAGTCTTCTCGTCAACCGCTCGTTGCGCTACATCCACGGCCGCTACCACCCGTTCATCAACCCGTTCATCGACCTGCTCCTGCCTTTGCTAATCCTTAGCGCACACAAGACAACAGCCGCATATGTTATGCCTGCGGTATTCCCGGCCATGTTGCACGACCCTGCCGCGTCAGCATGCTGCATTCTTATGGGTTTTTTGCAGTCGCCTCCCTGTGCCGACGTGCAACATTTCCACGACACTTATTTTAGTCGGCAGTCGAACAGGCCACCATAGGAGCGCCCGATCCCTACACGTCGTTCACCTTCCCCGCGTCGCCGATCGTTCTCCCCCATGCGCCCGGGCCCTTCACCCGCGCTAAGCGCCGCAGTTAAGGAGGTAGGAACTGCGTCACCATCGATCTGTACAAGTCCTCCATTGTCGCCTTCGAACGTTGTCTACCTTATTGTTCACGGGGTCCCTGCCGTTGCTGTAATTGATACTGGAGCAGACCTGTCTGTTCTAAACGAACGCGTCTCTCGCGCTTTACAAAAGGTTCGACGCCACTTTTTGGGTTTTCTCTACGCACAGCAACCGCTCAGCCAGCCTTCAGCAGCATGCACAGCTAGAGTTGTTATTCAGGGTGTTCTCTATGATTTGGAGTTGGTGGTTCTGCAGCCCTGCTCTCACGACTTGATACTTGGGTGGCACTTTCTTTCACGAAATAATGCCACCATCAAATCTGCACGTGCTGAAGTCACATTATCGCCTCTTTGTGACGTGCCCCTCGTCGGCGCCACTTCTGTTCCCGCTAAGATAGTCCTTCAGGAAGACATCGACATAGCGCCGTACTCGTCTGCCGTTCTTCTCGTCTTCTGTGGCCCTGTCTCTGAAGGCGCTGTCCTCTTCACTCCTTCGGACCTCTTCATAACCCACAAAGATGTTGCTCTCCCTTTCGCCACGCTTGCCATTTCGGCGGGTTTCAGCTCCATCGTTGTCTGCAATCCGATTCCCACAGCCCTGAACGATCTTTGCGGCGCAGCACTGCCCATGTTCAGCCTCTTGATGACATGTTCATAACCGACGTGCCGGATGCTTTGTATCCAGAGCTCACAGACTTCTGTGCACTTTCCACTTCTCCTCCGCCATCACCTGACTCATTCACGCATTTCATTGCCAATGACCTTACTTCCGAGCAGCGCTCCTACCTTCTTCATCTGCTTGCCCAGTTCTGTTCTTCTTTTGATGTCGCTCAGCCTACTCTGGGTCGCACGTCAACCGTCAGCCACCACATTGCACTGGCTCCAACGCGCCATTGCGGCAACGCCCGTACCACGTCTTCTTCATGGACGTCAGGTGATGAGTGAGCACGTGGACGACATGCTTCAGCGCGCCGTCATTCGACCTTCCAATAGCCCGTGGGCATCACCGGTGGTTCTCGTCACAAATAAAGATGGCTCCATCCAGTTCTGCGTCGAATATCGCTTCCTTAATAAGAGACTGGGAAAAGACGTCTACCCTCTACCGCCCATTGACGACGTTCTGGACAGCTTGCAAGGCGCTGAAGTCTTCTCTTCGTTGGAGTTACGCTCGGGTTACTGGCACGTCCCGATGTCAGCAGTTGATCACCCTAAAACTGCATACATTACTCCAGATGGTTTACACGAATATATAGTGATGTCATTTCGCCTATGCAATGCACCTGCTATGTTTGAACGAATGATGGACAATAACTTGCGTGGCCTAAAATGGAGCACGTGTGTATGCTACCTCGACGACATCGTCGTGTTCGCCCCTGATTTCACCACACATCTTCTTCGCCTTAGGCAAGTGTTGACGTCCTTGACCAACGCAGGGCTGCAACTGAACCTGAAAAAGTTGCCGTTTGCCGCGTGGAAGCTCATGATTCTAGGTCACGTCTTATCGCAAGGCGGCATTTTCTCCGACCCATCGAAACTTTGTGCTGTGGCAGAGTTTCCTAAACCTAAGACAATTAAAGAACTCCGCACCTTCATCGGCCTCTGTTCTTACTTCAGACGCTTTGTTCGCAATTTTGCCTCGATTATGTCAACTCTGACACAACTCTTAAGTGGCGCTAATGACCTAACCTCCTGGTCTTCTGCATGCGACACCATGTTCGTGACCTTACGCCGTCTCCTGACGTCTCCGCCTATACTGCGAGACTACGAACCCACCGCCCTAAATGAAGTGCATAACGATGCCATGCACTATTGGCCTTGGCGCTTTCCTTGCGCAGCATAAGCCTGGCTATTCCGAGTACGTCGTCGCTTACGCCAGTCGTGTGCTGACCAAAGCGGAACGCAATTGCAGCGTCACAGAAAAGGAATGCCTGGGTATCGTTTGGGCACTCGGGAAGTTTCGCCCTAAATTATACGGCAGTCCTGTTAATGTGGGTACTGACCATAACGCTCTTTCTGGGTTATCTTCTTTAAAAGACGGGTCAGGACGCTTTGCCCGCTGGGATCTGCGCATTGAAGAATAAATACATACACATCATCGACTGCTCAGGTCGCAAGCACACTGATGATGACGCTCTGGCCAACTTCCCGCTGTCAACCGACACAGCCTCCCCTTCCGCCATTGAGGCGGTATCCTCGGCCGACATCGACACCTTCGCATCAGAACAGCGCAAGGATCCTTTGGTGGCCTCTATTTTGGGATCTCCTTTCTGGTCTGCCTGCCTGCATCTCCCATCTGCCACTCCCTGCGTCGCCAGGCTGCCCATTTCGCTTTGTGGAATAACCTCTTGTATCGACGCAACTACAAGCCCGATAGTCGCAAGTGGCTAGTGATTATCCTTAGTACTTTGCGTTCCGACATGTGCGCGTCTTTCCATACTCACCCACAATGTGCACACGCAGGCGTTTTGAAGACGTATGAGCGCCTGCGTCCACGTTACTAGGGTCGAGGGATGTTTACTTTTGGCCGAAAGTTCTCCCACTCGTGCCCGCAATGCCAACGCCGCCAATTTCCGCCTCATTCAGCCCACGGTTTATTACAGCCGCTTCCGTGCCCTGCTCGTGCCTGCGACCTTGTTGGAATTGACCTCCACGGGCCGCTACCGCTAACACACGCCGGCAAACGATGGAAAATTCCCGCCGTTGATCACCCTACACGCTATGCTAAAACCGCTGCTCTACCTGCAGCTCCATCGTTTCATTATTGTTCATGGCCCACCAAGGGAGCTGGTGATTGATACAGGCCGTGTGTTTGTGTCGCAGGTGGTTGAAGCTCTGGTTGCTCAATGCCGCATAGTTCACCGGACCACCACGGCGTACCATCCTCAACCAAACGGCCTATCGGAGCATTTCAATCGCACACCTGGTGATATGCTCGCCATGCACGTTTCATTGGAACATACAAACTGGGACATCAACCTCCTATTTGTCACGTACGCATATACTACGGCTACACAAAGTACTACAGGATTTTCTCCAAACTTTCTTCTCTACGATCGCGATCCTTCCGATACCATCGATACGCTTTCGCCTTATACACCAGACACGTCAGAGCGCGCTCCCATTTCAGCCGTCGCCCGATACACCAAGGAATGCCGTCCATTAGCCCGAACGTTCACCATCCCCGACCAACAACGACAAAAAGCCAATCGTGATGGCGACGCTACGAGTCCGAACTTCACTCCCGGCGCATTTGTCCGCTTGTCCGTGCTTTCTACCACGCCTGGACTTCCGACAAAACTTATATCGCAGTATGATGAAACATAGCGCACCGTCGAACGCACTGCTCCCGTCAACTATGTCGTAGTGCCGCTTACACCGACATCCCACAAACGCCGCGGTGGACGGGATGTTGTTCACGTTCACCGGAGGAAACAATGCTTTGACCCGCTCGTCTCCACGTCGTAAGTCGGCAGGATGGCTGCGCTTTTGCACCGGGGGTAATTTTAATGAAGAAGAAGAGCTCAAGGACAAGGCGAGCCAGATTGTCTGTTCCATGCCTGCAGTGCAAATAATGGGCCAGCCGCGTCGCCACTGTTTAGCACGAGTGTGAGCCGTTCGGACAACCAGCTGTTCCTGCTCTGCGTCACCTGCCTTCTCGGTTACGAGCTGACGCTACCATCTTAACTGTTCAATACACCCCATTACAATATAATCTCGTTATTTCGTGCAATATTTAAAGTTGTACTCTAATCCTGGTTGCATTTTGCTTAATTGTCTAACTTAAGACGAAACAAGTTGTGCCGGTGAAAATATTTTAATGTGGATGTTCAAGATGCCCGGTATGTGATAAGTAGGTGATTGTATAGCGTATGTGTATCTGGTTGATTTGCAGAAAAATGCTCCATGCTCTTGTTCATTGTGGCACCGTTTTGTGAATATAACAACCTAGAAATGCATTTGTCTTTTTTTATATATGTAATATGAATATCGCTTCACGCTGTGTAAACATATCACATTGTAAGGTAAACATATCACATGTCGTAGTGACCGTCACCACGCCAGTGCCACCGGGCCCAGTGGACACGGTGCGAGGAGCCAGGCTACTTATAGGCTCGCGGAGAAGCGGCGCTGGCTGCTGGTGACGGTGTTCGTCACACGCGGTTCTTGTCGCGGATTGGGACAAACAGTTACAAGGTGCTTATCATCTTTGCCTAGTGAGACGTGACGAAGCTTGTGTCGCTTGCTTCCCTGGAGGATGCTGCAGGATAGTCGCTCCACACGACGTGTATATATACTTTATTTCTTCTTTAAAAGTTCGCTCAATAAACCCTCAATAGTGCAAAAATAAAGTTTAGCCGTGCATTACACAAGCGCGAAATACCATTGGCTCCGACATGCGAACAAGGCAGGTAAATACTCCACGGACAGATTTCACCCTCTGTCTTCTAAGGCGTTCGAACACTACGGTCGCCTAACAAGCTGCGCTATTTATATTTGTCACTTAGGCTTTAGATTTGCTACTATGCACTTCCGTGTGTCTATTAGTTGTTCACATGTTCTGCGTGTTGTATACACTACGAGGTATCAGAAGAAGACATCAAACACTATCGCCGAGGACAACATAGGAGAAATTACTTGTGCCTAATAAATAAAATAAAGAAACGATAAATTAAGAGAAATGAAAGTGCATGAAAAAACAATTTGGCTCAGGTGGGGAACAATCCCACAAACTTCGGATATCACGTGCGATACTCCACCAATTGAGCGACGGCGGCGCCGTTTCCCATCCACATTCTTGACTATTTACGTTTCCTAAAACAAAGGTTGCGAGATCGTTCCCCAGCTGCGGCAGAGTGTTTTTCCGTGCAGTTTCATTTTCCTTAATTTATTGTTTCTTTATTTCATTTGTTAAGGGAAAGTAATTTCCCCTATGTTGCCCTCGGTGTCAGTGTTTGTTGGCTTTTTGTGATACGACTAATGAAAATCGGGCCCCTCGGTTAACCCCCTTTCTTCTCGTTTATATACTACGAGCTGTCGCTCATGAGAAGACAAAGCCTTCAGATGTCGTCCCGAATTTAGTGTTTTTTTGCGTAGATGATAGCTGCCACATACGAAAACACCTCTGTTGTAGCGTTCCATGCTTCTACGGATGGAGCAATTAAAAAAAATGCAGCTTCGGTAAAGTGTTGGGCCGAGGTGTGTGACTTGACAGCAAACGCTGTGACGTTTCGACGTCACGCTATGCGCGCGACCGCTTATTTGCAGTTTGTCGGGTGCGCTTTTGATGCGTATTTTTCCCAGTGAATCATTTCACTCACTGGTATTTTCCGCGACGACACTGTACCGCTTACCAAGCTTGCAAAGCAATCGTGCAAACTGTATACCGTGCCGTATTTTTTACCATAGCATAGCACATTTTGTGCTTTGACGAGGATTACACAGCATCGTTCATTCGTTTTCTATCATTTAATGCCCAATAAGTAGAATTTAAACAATTTTTCCTCTTATTTCGGATATATCAACGTTTACTGCACAAGCACCACTAAGCATTCAATGTGTTGCGGACTTTGTGTCCTTAACTCGCCTATATTAACCCTCACTTTAGAAGGTAATAGCATATCGCACTTAATTTAATGCATTGAATTTATTTTGCCTGTTTCTATTATTCGCAGCATATTGCAGTATTCTAAGAAATGAGTTCGCTGTAATCATCCGTGCCTTTCCCTGCTTCTCTCTCTATCTCCTGTAAAACACATGCAACGACGGGAAAATCCTGCAAAAACTTGTTTTATGAGAACTAGATAACAAAATGAACGAAGGAAAATCAAAATCGCGCAATGAAGACAGCGATTGCGTCCCTTCCTGCAAATGATAGAATCTTTTCGAGTGCGGATGGTTCTTGCGTCTCCACAGCTTACAAAATATGGCGACGTTTGACGAGACATAGCCCTTGTCGAACAAGAGGGAGGCAACGCTGCTAAAGGGTTTGCAATTTTATGCAGTGCTGCATAAACTCATATAATCCTTCCCGTCATAACGCCCTCTATGAAATATGTATAATCGACCTTGCAAGATATAGAAAGACAGCCATGCCGGTCCTCTATCTTAGTCTTCTTTTTCTTAAATTGTGAGATGCAGCTACTTACTGTTTTATTTGATAGTGTGATTTGTTAGCATGTGTTCGCAGACTTCCCAAAATTCCTACTCAGTCTACCTAACACGAACTCAGACTCAGCCAAAATTGTACTCAGCCGAGGTTGCTTAGAATTATATGCACCAATTACCTACTCATGCGAGCTTACTTTCACTTATACTTGCCAACATTCTACTCAGCCGATATTTCTTTGAGTCATAATCACCAATAGGCATGTCAGCCCGCTTTGCTGACTCACATCAACCAATGTTCTGTTCAGCCGCGTTTTCTCTGAGTCATATTAACGAAATTGCTGCTAAGTCAAGTTTGCTCTGACCCATATTCAGCAATATTGTACCCAGACAGGCTCATGGAAACCGAGCCTCACGGGTGGGGCCAAGCCTTAGTGAGCTGATGTTTGAGTGACTGCTCCAAGCTATCTATACTACATGACAATAAAGTTGTGACATGGTATGTGCCTAAGAAACTTTGCATGGGAGTCCGTGTAGCATCGGATGAAAATAAAAGCCATGGCAAATTCTGATGATGTGTATTGTGATGGGTGGACGTGACAAGACAAAGTGTTTGACCAGCCAGCTTGAGTGATGGGAACTGTGCAGCAACAAGAAGAGGTAAGTTACTGATGGTGATTACGGAAGAAGAGGAACGCGTGCCTCTAACAAGGAAGCTGCGTGCCAACACGTGAGAACGAGCGGCAGGCTCGAACTGCAGCTCACTGACTGGCGGTCGTGTCTCCTGCACTGGCGGTCAGTTATCCTGCTAGCATGTCAACCTGGGCTGAGGTCTCGCTTGTGGATTTGCTCTGCTGTGCATCTGCGACGTGCTGGAGCAGCGCTTGGTTCTGGGAACCAAGGCGTTCCAAAAACGGCTGGCGAGCCACTGACCAGTTAAAGCAGTGGTCTGGTGCTATGCCGGGCTGCTGTGTCCCATGTTTCCACGTCGCGACCAGCTGTGGCGTGGTGGTGACCTGTAGGACGTCGCCGTCGCAAGCAAATCACCAGCTGTGCTGAACTCTCGGAATACGCAGCGTCGAAGCGGCAATGACAACCGTCACAGGCACCGCAACGATGACGAACACTAGCGAGTCGCGCTGCATGAGTGCGAAACACATCACTATATAGACGGACGGACGTCGTTATTACTTTTACTCTAGTCCGCAGCCATGTAAACTGTTGTGTATCATTTTAACGTGCCTTTGTATTGTCTTTCTTGTATGTCAAGGGCTCCCGTGTGCCACGTCATTAATAAAATGATCCTGAGCCCAAAGGAAACTGCAAGTTTCGTTCACAATTTGGTGAGCCTGCCAGGGTCTGCCAATAACATCTAAACTGCGAAGTCCGGCAGTCGTCTGTGTACACACAACTCTAGACAACCGACATGGATTCATAGAAGTTATGCGCCATGGCAGAACAGCTAGGCCTGTCTGGCGCAGAACAACGGGAGTACATTGAAAGATTAGGCAGAGGGAGGAACGAGCGGCTGAGTGAGAAGCAGCCAAAAAGCAGCGGAACGTGATCCGTCAGCCGACGTGACGTAGTTACAAATCTGACAGCCGAAGCTCAAGCATCCAGAAATGGCGCGATTTTGAACCATGCCACTAGCCCAGCTTTCCACTTTTCAGAAGTGAGCATAAGTCACTTATTCACGGTGGCGGAAAGTCTAGCGCAGCGAGGGGCGGAGCTGAGAAAGTGGGTCGATGATCGATGGATAATTATTTGTGCTCCAACGGAGGCAGAACGTGAAGACGTAGAGCCGATTGGGCAGCTGAAACACAGCTCCTAGAGGAAGATATCCGCGTGATGAACTTGCGTGTTGATACAACTTAGGCACCGAAGTCCAGCATGACTCACGGATGTCTCAAGGGCTATGACTGGAAGGGCTCAGTGCAAGAAATTACTGGCAGTCACCTCACTAACGGGCACAATTTACTGCTTGGTATTCAAGCGGAAACCAGCGCAGAGGTGCGCAGTAAAGACACCAACGCAACCAGAAAGGTTGCCCCTGAAAACGATGAATATCTATCAGGTAATAAGAAGCAAGTTCTCGGAGGTTGAACCGAAGACACGCCTTTGTAGGGTAGAGAAAGCACAGACGGCGAGATTTGCCGATGAGCAGCGGAATCCATCTAATAAACGAATAGTTAGCGTTCTGGGAAGCGATTTGTTTGCAGGGAAAGTTAGCGCATGTGCACCGGTGCCTACTTATGAGGAACATTATGTGTTCTGTGATAAACCGTGTTTTGTTTACACAGGGAATGGGGAGGCGCCTCTTTAGGTTATTTTAATGTCTCTATACTGCCAGTAGGAATGACTCTTGACAACCCAAAAAGCAGGCAGCTCTGAGAATATAGATTGTATAGGGAACGACAAGGAAGTTGCACTGGATACTGGTCGTACCATACTAGGTCTTAATGCTCCTACTTCCAAACCTTTAAGAGACAATAAAACTATAATAGAAAGCGCTGTAACTGAGGGAATTTACATTAGGCACTGTTAGCAGCAGTGATTTATTCTAGTGGCAGATCGTATCGTGAACGCATTTTACAAGTTCCTAATGCTTTTGATTTGTGAAGGTATACGCCTGGTTGTTGATTGTCGCGGGATATTCCTTGCAATACCTTCCTCCACCGCCCAGAGAAAATATTCCATCCGCCTGAAGTGAGAACGAGTAGCTTAAACCAGTAGCACATGGATTATTGCATATTTGGCTTAAGACCTTGAACTGTACCCTGTTTACTTGCCCTGTCTGTATTGGGTTGAACTTGCTGATGTGTCTATGGTGTCGCGCACTGTGCTACAGCTTTTTTAAAAAACAAAAGCTCTTCAAATGGGGCACTTTTGTCATGAGGGAGATTCCCGTATATTGCATGAGATCTTAGTTGACGTAGAAAGGAAAAGCAGGACCCCGGACACCCGTTCATAGCACGAAAGAACACACAGTGAAGGTCATGACGAACATCCTGGGGTAGCACGAGCGAACACAGACGCGACATAGCATAAACACTACAGCCAATAAGAAACTTACACAGTCTCTGACATAGGAAGACAAGAAATATCGGAACAAGAGAGCTCGAGACCAGGGAGGCATGAAAAGGAGGCTGCTCTGCATCTGGTGCTGCAGGGTCTTAGCATCGAGACTCTACCTGAGTCAAGGCCATCCCTACAGTAACTACGACATCAGCTTTTCTCCTAAAGTGAAAATGGTATGCCTGACGTGACTACCTAGTTTTCGCCTGTGGGAGACCAGAAAACACTAGGAGCTCCGTCACCCCGCTTCGTCAGGTGGGGTCGCCGACCCACCTGGGAGTGGGTTTTTTGCAAGTTATCGTTTAGACGACTAGTGACAAGCTTTCTATCGCTTTTCTTGCCACGGTTCGCGCACATACTCTACGAGGACCTCACATGAGCTCGTAATTATTTTCTTGACCAAGTTATTAGCGTGTGCGAGTATGACTCACGATTTGTTTTTGTAGACAAACAATTTACAATAGCGGATCCACACGTGCCTACACTCGTGCATATCCTGCTCCTAGGTTGTTTGCAGTAGTTGCGGGCTACTATCTTAAATGGCGGGTACTTGTGATGATGTGGATTGTGGCATGCAGTTGTGACAACACAAATATTTTGACTAGCCAGGTTGGAGTGATAGGGATTTTGTGGCAGCAACAAGAGGTGAAATGATTATGGTGATTACGGAAGAAGACCTCGTGCCATTAACAAGGAAGTGGCGTGCGGAGAGAGTGAGAGTGAGGGCGTGGCGCGAATGGCAGCTCGCTGACCGGCGGTCGAGTTTCGGGCACTGGCGACCGGGTCTCGTGCTACAGTGCGGACCTGAGCGGAGGTATCGCTCGTGACGTTTCTTTACTGTGCGGGGCGGCCTCTTGTTATAGGGGCCTGCTGCAGTGCCTCGTTCTGGGAACCGACATGTTCCAGGAGTGTCTGGGGAGCCGCTGGCCCGTACGGTAGTGCCCTGATGCTCTACCGGCATGCTGTCTGTTCTGTTTCCACGTAGCGCCGAGCTGCGGCGTAGTGCTCACCTGTAGGACGTGGCCGTCTGCAGCAACTCGCCACCTGTGCTGAAGATTTGGAATGCGCTGCGACGCAGCACCACAACGACGACGTACAGTAGCGAGGCGTGCTGCATGAGTGCTAGGCACATCACCATACAAACACACGTCGTCATAACTTTTGTTGAGTCCACATGCATGTAAACCATTGCGTATTGTGTTCAAGTCCTTTGTATAGTTTGTGTTGTATGTAAAACGCTCCCGTCTGCCGTGTCCTTATTAAAAAGATCCTGAGCACAAAGGAAACTACAAGTTTTCTTCCAATGCACATTAAAATTAGTAATGTAGAATTTAATTGACCATTGCATCAAAGCTTTACCTCAAGTCTATTCCAAAGATGCATTAGATAATCTTCATATTCTTTTGCTGATGCTGGATACGTTGGCTATTTCTGAGTAAACGTACTTTGACGATACTTTGGCCATACTTTGGCCATACTGTGGCCAGCTTGCAGTGGTGGCGTAGAGGTAGAGTATCCGCCTCGCGTGCACGAGGAACGTGGTTCGAATCCCGTTGCCGCGCAATTTTCACCGGATTAAAAAAATTCGCGTGTGGATAAAATTGCATAAAGAGGTCAGGAATGCGGCCGGATCCCGGTGACCAGAACCGGTAACGCACTCCCTCACCAGAGCAGCATTAGCCACCCTGGTGCCGTACTTGGCCACAACCTCCTATATGAATACAACAATAAAACCCCGGCCCTCTCAGTCCCCTGCAGCTGTGAAGCAACTGCAGGGGACTGAGGGCCGGGGTTTCCCCTGACCACGGTGGCGGTCAGACCTGTGACGCAGCAGAGGGTGCTAAGAATCCCTGGATCCGGACAGGCCGCCATTAGAATATGAACCTGGTAACGTTTAACGCTAAGGTAATCGCAAATAGAATCAGGCACACATTAGACTTCTGTCAACCAAAGGACCAGGCACGATTCCGTAAAGGCTACTCAACCATATACCATATTCACACTACCACTCAGGGGATAGAGAAATGTGCGGAATATGACCAACGCTTATATCTAGCTCGTTTGATTCAGTCGAAACCTCGGCCGTCATGGATACATTACGGAATCGGAGTGTAGATGAGCCATATGTAAGAATACTGAAAGATATTTATAGCGGCTCCACAGCCACAGCACTCCTCCATAAAGAAAGCAACGAAATCCCAATAAAGAAAGGCGTCATACAGGGAGATACGGTCTCTCCAGTGCTATTCACAGCGTGTTTACAGGAGGTATTCAGTGACTTGGAGTGGGAAGAATTGGGGATAAAAGTTGATGGAGAATACCTTAGCAACTTGAGATTCGCTGACGATAGTGCCTTGCTTAGTAACTCAGGGGACCAATTGCAATGCATGCTCACTGACCTGGAGAGGCATAGCAAAGCAGAAGTGTGGGTCCAAAAATTAATCTGCAGAAAACTAAAGTAATGTTTAACAGTCTCGGAAGAGAACAGCAGTTTACGATAGGTAGTGAGGCATTGGAAGTGGTAAGGGAATACATCGACTTAGGTCAGGTGTTGACCGCCGATCCGGATCATAAGACTAAAGTAATCAGATTGACAAAGTACGCGTAATATTTGCTCATATGGTCGATGATATTGTAACGCATAGGTTTCTTCTGTTACACGCGAGAAATTATGCAGCGTATGCCACAGAATATGGTAGCAGGCAACTTTGGGCGTCGCACCAGCCGCGTTGTAAAGAGCATCGTATGGAATGAATCCTCTAAAGATCGCATAGCGAGGCGTGCGGATGCAGATACTTTTTTTTTATCTCCAGCCGCAGCATGTGAAAAAGCCTCTACCGGTTTGACAGTGTTCGCTACGCACCGGCGCGTGTTGAATTTTAGAGAGAGAGAGTCAAAAGTGTGTAAAAGTTCTCTCCAATAAACGTTTATTTGAAAATATAAATGATAGAAGTAGCATAAAATAACCGTACACTATGTTGGAAATTTATAGAGGCCTTACATGTTTGGAAAAAAATCAAACGCGATGTAAAGGTAATAACCTTACTTACGAGCCGATCAACATTTCTCACTTTTTTGTGTGAACACATAAGCTATTGAAAGACAACGCCGGTGGAAAAAATTTCAGCGTGGGTGTTGATGATGACCGGTATGTGATAAGTAATAGCGTACATATATCTTGTTGATTTCCAGAAAAAGACTCCATGCCCTTGTTCATTGCGACACACTTAGTGAATATAAGAAAAGATAAATGCGCTTGTGTCTTTTTTTTTACGTTTAACATGAATATAGCTAAGAGCTGAGTAAATATACCAGAACTGGACAAATGTTTTCTAGGAAAAAGAGGCAATGTAGGATTGTACCACCTGAAATTGAGAGACCTATGTAAAGTTAATGTCAAGGGATTTCATTTTCGCTTTGAATATCTTCTGTTATGGTTTGTCGGCAATAAAACCTTATATGTTATCCAAAAGCCCATTAAAGGAGTTGGGTCACTCATGTATTTGCCTTGTACATGACATGAATGAGGTAGGCGTCTTGAAAAGACGTGTTGGTGTTATCGGTATATAGCAGAATGTCACGGGTATCACGTATTGATGCAATCAACCTAATATGTGGCAAGAACAAGAAGGACCCTAAATATTAACCCTACGGAACTCAATACCTTATATGAACGCAGCCGAATTGTTCTTTCTAAACGGTCGTTACTGAAAACGGTTGCCTTAATAGCTCATTTCGTTAGATGTGCAGCCATAAATGGCGTACTAATAAAGTTTATTAACAGACTGTCGTGTGTTATCGATTCAAAAGCTTTCCGGAAGCATAGGAATAAAACAATATTTAACTTTTCAATGCTGTTACCTATGCCTTCTTTAATGCTGAGCTGAGCGTTTTCTACGCACTTTCCTTGCTGGATCCTAAACTGGTGGTTTGTGATTATCCATCTATTTTCTCATGGAAAAGTACCACGCTGCTATTTATATGACGTTCTGCTACTTTTCAAAAATGGGTAGAGCTGATATCAGCACATAGTTGCCGGCAATATTGTCTCCATTTTTGTTGGCTGCGCAGAAACGGCCTATTGTATTTTTTACCAGAACATTTGCAATGCTCTATCGCGCTGTTGCGAATGTGGGAAAGATGTAGCCGAAAATATCCGAGCATATTTTACTTACTTTACTACGATTCTGTCCTAACAACTTGAACATGCGTCTTCAAAACTTTTATTGATTGCTTCTACTTCCCCTGGTGTCGGCAGTGACAAAAACGTGAGTGGACTTCTGCTGGATCATTGTTACATATTGATTTTCCTTGTAGGGCATATTTTTTTATTGGTGAAGTGAAAAAAAAGATTTGGATTGGTCTGCCAGAACTGCATAAGTGTAGGAAGCAGATTCCATCAACTGTAATTACGTCGGGCACTGTTTTCTGTTACAACGCATGAATATTGCGAACAACAACCATGTTTTCCAAGAAATCCTTAATGTTTCAGTAAGCTTTGTGGGTATGCTCGACTCTCACTGGTTCTCTGATGTCGTTTTCCCCGCATTGCTCTCGCGTACACAGTAAAGCGGCTTCTCCAAGTATCTTAGCACCGGCACCAGTCGATTTCGTTGCAGCATATTACGAGTTGGGGCTCGAGTGTAGCACTGCTAACACCACCTAACGGCGGGGTTAGTCCAGCGCGACAGGGAACAGAGAGTCTACAGCCCAGCGTGGGGCCCTTGGGGCATCGGACGATACCTTTCACAGGTATGCACGGTTCGAGACAGCCTTTGCTTGAACGGAAGCGTAGGCCTAGCGTTTACTTTGATCGCTTGCGTAGGCGGCGTGCTTTCTTCGGAGAGGCGACGGTTGCTGTAGTGTGTTTGAACTATTCAACATGCTAAGCCTTTTTCGCACGTGTAATAAATGACATTAGTCGGGGCGAGAGCCACGTGCTCTGCATCCTGGGAGAGCAAGGCTTAGGGCCCGCGAAGCACTGCCAAGCTTGAAGCAAATCAGCACTGAAGCGTCGGGGCTCGTCCGATTTCCTTAAGTAAATAGCTTCTATTTCTTCGAATATAGGAGTCGCGGCTCTCGGTACCGGGTGGCCGCAAGCTAAGGGTGCCGCTACCGACTGTCGGGTATTGCGGACTGGCACCGGGCGTCTGGAATGGTGGGCACGGTAAACTACGATGTTGTGTGTACCAAGCGGGATAAGACCACCTCATAAATCTGATGTCTCCTCACGACTGCCTGTCTTGTTCCCATTTTAGGGGAGCCTTTGGATGACCGTTGTCAGGGTAGCGACTCATTAGGCCTAAAACCTTACGATATCGCCTTTCGCACGTGGAATGACGCAACCTGGTGGACTTTGACGTTGAGGTGTCGCACTTTGCTTCCTTCATTCTAGTTAGTATAGCACGAATGGAAATTACTGGCTTGACACAAGAAAGTGAGCTTTGTTCACGTGTAATTAGGGTCTGAGTAGAACAAGGGGAGAGCGGGAGCCAACCTTTTCACACGAGTTCACAGTTTCCATCTCCCGTCTGCCCCTTGTTTTGCACTAGTTTGGTGCTTGTCGGGTGCGTTGAGTATAAGCAACGTTAGCGGAGTCACCCGTCGTTTGCTGTTACCTGAAGATTGTCTACGCTGCTGCCCCAGAATACGATCGAGCCGCCCCAGACAATGGAGTTAGGCCTGTGACGAGTTCGGCGCAGCGACTTCGGCGGCCGCCTATCTGCGCCTCGCACCCTCGGCGCTGGCAGTCACAACGGCTGCTGCGGTTCTCGACCGCAGGGCGCGTCGGTACGGACGACGCTTGCACGTGCTTCCTAGTACGTTGCCTACTAGTACGTAGGGATCCCGAGATGGAATCGTGCCGTCGAGCCTGCATAGCTGCTGCTGTGATCAACGGACGCCAGTGGTGTACCACAATTACATTGTCGGCGCGCATGTTATGAACAGTGCGTGGACATGTCCTCGGTGCGGCCACTGCCGCATGTGCTACCTCTTCTTTGCGAAGCAAGCGTTGATGTTATACCATCTGACATGCTTCGGCGGGGTATGCAGGCATTTAAGTTTAGGGTGATGTGGAGAAGTCCGATTACACGGGTTCCCGGATCTCGTTTACCCCGCATGACTATCGCGTGCCCTGTAATCCGGCTTTTACCCGTAGCTAACCACCGGCAGAAGTCGGCGTGGTTGCAGCATATTACGATAGAGGGCTCGAACGTTGCACTGCTAATGCCACCTAGCGGCGGGGTTAGTTGGGCGCGATAGCGAGTAGGCTCTTCCTCTTCGGGCTCGGGGTTGGCGAGCGGCACCGATGTACCGAGCGTGCACCGACCCACTTCGAGGGACACCGCAATGCAGCAATACAATCGTCCCAACGCGACGCTATTCGCGCCACCGTACGCGCGAATAGGCGCAGATGTCCAGCATGAGGGCGAACATATTCGCTCGCTATCCGGTCGTGGTGTGTTGGACTTCCCAGATTTCTCGTGCGCCAATCGGAATGTGCTGTGTTGTAATGGCTCGCAGGCATTAGTGTAAGAAAGTTGCATTAGGTGCCCTTGTGATTACTCGCACTACTATGTTGTGGTTCCTTTGTCCCAAGAGCACGTGCGAGTCACCAAACTTGTCGACGTTGTATGCCGTACATTCTTTGTTTCAATTGAAGCTTAGCTTCTGTCTTATTTTTTTACATTCAGAGAACATTCCAATGTTTTTCTTTAGCGCAAGATACGAAGCACCTAATCGCGATTCTTTATCCTGTTTAGCAATATTTGTGTGGTCCATGCTTTACCCCATATTTCGCATAATTTGCGGTAACATTTTCCGAATTCGGCGTTCGAACATTCCTTTATTTTGCTTGAAAATATGCTTAACGTATTATTCAGTTATTTTACATCCCTTCAAACGTAGCCGCAACCTAGCGTTATGGAAGTTTGTACAAGGAGCCTTGTATATTTCTCCACGCAGGTTGATCCAGATATTGTAGCCTCACCAGAAACCGAAGCTGAAGACTTCAAGGGCAGTGGTTACCTCAGTCGCGCCGCCGACCGTAAGACGAGGACAGCAATCTTGACCAAGAAGGCTATCAACGCTCAACGACACAACATCCAACACCGCATGGAACACAACCACTCGTCAAAATCTTGCCCGAGAAAAAAAAGCAACAAAGCCAATTTGTGTTGAACGTGTACTGCCCGCGAAAGGACCACCTAAAGGATCTAGACAAGCTAATGCGAGAAGTGAAGAAGCTGAGCAAGGCTAACGGGCTGATATTCGTTGGAGATTTTAATGTCCCATGTGGCTTGGGGTTCTGCGGCCTCAACTAAAGAAGAAGAAGATGGGCACAACGTAGCCCAACAACACCCCTTCACACTACTCAACGAGCTGAAGACACCCACGCGCATCGGCAACGTTGTATCTAGAAACAGCATCCGGATCTCACATCCGTACATGGACTTAAACACTATGAGTACAGCTGCAAAGACGAGAATGTGTGCAGCGACAATTATATCGTGCAAATGGTCATCCCGCACCAAAAGCGACGATGAAGATGGGAAAAGCCAAGATCACAGACTGGAGGCCTTTCGCAAGCACGAGATTGCCATCAATGCGACGATAGATTACATAGATATATGGACAAGAGGAGTCGTGGAAAGAGCAGAAAAGCATACGAGGACGATCCAACTGTCGCAAGACACCCCCGTGGTCGTCGATCCCCGCTTACTCCACCTGTGGGAGGCGCGGAGGGGACTCCCGAAATGCTGGCAGCGTAACCAGCGCAACCGGAAACCCTAAATATGTTGGTAAAAACTCTCTCGATAGGTGCATAGTACAGTCATAAGTGCATCACACGTTCCAGAGCCTTGCCGAAGTGGTCATTATGGAACACTTCCTAGGGAACTGAAAAAAAAACACACTTGTGATGTTTCTCCACGAGTGGGATTGCCGTACCTTATTAGCTGCCACAAAAGCAGCTGATCAATCTATTGACGCCTAGGAACAAATAACTTTGTATCACTTGAGGTACAGTTCAAAAATGAATAGCACTCCGAGTCCGAAAATTGGCCGGGATGGTGGGGACACCACTTTGGAAAGCTAACTGTGTGGTAAACCTGAACATGCCAGTTGAAATTGCCGGAACTAAATAACAGCACCTTGTTTGAAATGCCGTTGACACGGTCATGAGAGAAACCTCTGCCCAGAGGAAGGGTCGAGGCAGGATGAAACATCTTGTCTGGTCGATAACGTCCATCACAGTCCCAACGTTATTCATCAAATAAGAGATATCGAACATGTGCAGGCCGAAGGCATGCCAAGAGATTGAAGTATTTGCAAGGACTCCTCAGACAGATCTGGTCAGCGGAGTACATGGCAGACACAATGAAAATGACCCTCCCGGGAATACGCCAGTGATAGAGGGAGCATTCAACGGGTGCAGAGTTCCAGTTCTACGGGACACAGGCTGCAAATCCGCAGTGGTACGCTGTAGTCTGGTTCCCTTGGAAGCTCAGGCCGGCGAGCAACGGGCCATGGTAATGGGTTACTGAACCACACAAGGTCTCCCCGACGGCCGGTCGCGTTCTCATCTCCTTAATTTACTTGAGTAATGCTGGCGAGATGTACGGAATGACAAATGTACGACGTCGTCCTGAGCAACGTAGAAGGGGCACGTAACACGGGAGACACCTACTCCAAATGGATAGGTCGAAAGGGGCAGGCCCAACAGGATAATAATAAAAAGTTGTTTCCTCAACGTAACCCCAATGCAAAAAAATGATCGAGCATCACCTGACGGGGCCAAAAGATTCCATTTATCCTGGTAACATCAGCTGCAGCAGCGCACCCAAAGAGAGGATCACGATGACCCAATCAGAGTGCCGTACACCAGAGAGATCTCAAGTAGCTCGAAGAATAAGTCAGAATTAACGAAGGGGCAATTTCTTGTCCAGATTTATGCAATGTCAGAGTTACAGATCCCTAGACACACAAGGCAAGCCCACATTTGGTTCGGTTTCTTTACAGCAGCCCTTGGAGACAAATGACTATTTAGTTGAACGGCTCCATAGCAGAGAAAAACCGGGTATTTATGCCGGTACAATCGGATGCAAAAAGCAGAATTTCGTAAACCGTGAAATATGAAGGGTGAACATGTCAGGCGCCGTATACATACAGAATAGTATTCGGTACTTAGCATTGCTCTGTTGTTTTTGAAGTATTTGGTGTTTGAGGTCAGGAGGATATTTATTAGTTTCAGGATCTAGGTGAAGTGCAATTGCCTGATATGTACAGACGTGTCCGGTTTCTTTTTGCGGGAAAAAACTTGAACTGCAGGGTACTGTCATGAGGTGCACGTCCTGTGTAACGAAAGGTAAAGACGGCAACGACGACGATGAAGGCGCGAGCATGATCGTGCAGTGGCAACCGATAAACGAGAAGAAAAAGGATTGCCGGTGAGCCTCGTGGTGCGAGGCGCGGATAGCGCGAGTGGCGTCATGATGAGAGGAGAGGTGGTAAGAAGAAGGCAGCACCGGCGGAAGAAGCAGCCTGTAGGACGGCGGGCCGGGCTCCTGCCTATGCATGCTGTTCATGAGCGTACGGCTGAGCGTCTAAATCAGGTGTTCGTCTGTGGGAATTCCAGCGGTGCACAGACCACACCTTCTATGCTCGTGGTCTTCACTTTGCTTACCTTCCTGCCCCGTCGAGTCACGTCTTCTCACCGCCCGGCTGTTACTTCCTGGCTTACGCTCATACCCAATCATGCCACGTCGTTTGGCCTCTCAACTCCAGCTAGGGTACCTCGACAAGCAGCCATTCGTCGTCGTCACCATTCCGGCCGCGACCTCATCCGACGCCCCACACCGAATCAAATCGTGATGTGCGAACTTTCATGACTTAATCGTGTCGTTTGTCGAAATTCCATAGTTTGTGTACAACAGAGAGTATTTGCTTCGCGTTTTTTATCCTAAGTCGGTCTGTATTGGCCACGCACAGATCCGACTAGGGTGAAAAAAGAAATCTACACCACGATATATAGTCACAATCATTGAACCAAGTCGTTGTAAAAGCCAGACCATCAGATGTGAACCCTGGCAGAGCCCTGTAAGAAGCAACTTCATTCTTTTTGTTCGGTAAACTACGCACATTCATACGGGAAAATTGGTAACACTTTGTGCCCTGTTGGTGCGTTGTGCATGGCAATGAGGAATGGCACAGTGTCATAATAACGACAAATGAAAGATGACTCACATACAGCGTCCATAAGTGTGCTAGGTTATGCTCAATAAAGCACTGACTTTACACAATTTTTGTCAGACCCTCTTCTGGTGTTATTTGAATAGGAGGGTAACCCGGCTCTTCCTGAACAAAATTTGGCCATTCCTTTTCGCGTTTGTTGGCATGATTTCTCAGTCGACCGTCATCTAGTGAATGGTAACCGTTTTGCTAGTTTACCCAGTCAGGTTGTGACACACCAGGAAGCAAGCTTACTTAGCGACCGCTTTACTGTTGCTAAAACTATTATATTATGGAGAGCGCGATGAGTCTTACCAGAAAATGACAGAAATGCTTCCATTTAGAAGACAACCTGTGTACTTCTTCAACACCTTTTGATTGAAAGTCAGGAATATTTAGTGTCTCACCTACGCTATGGGGAACCAGCGCTGGAGTTTCGACAAACATGCAGCGCCGCTCTTTTGGACGCGGCCGGAAGTTTTCAGTAATACAAACAAATAGAAATGGCAGCTAACGTTAACCGCACTGCGGTGCATGAGGGTGAAACCATAGGTGAAACGCGGAAAAAGAAACTTCGAGGCAGGCGGCATTGCTGCGTTTTTAAGTGTCACTACCAAGAAGGCTATGATAGCAGCGTGTGTTTTTACACATTCCCTTCAAAGCCATACGACTTAGAGCGGCGGCAGTGTTGGATACAAGCGGTTCGACGTGCTGGGTGAGTGTGCTGAATTTTAAAGCGTGGTGGGGCTACGCTTGAACTTATATGCCTAATTTGTTCTACAGGCCTGACGGCAAGCCATGGCAGCCGAATGCGAACAGCAGAATATGCAGCCGGCACTTCTTCGGCAATGCAAAGAGTAATTGCATGCCCCATCCCACTTACGTGCCAACAATTTTTTCTTCAGCATACCGCTGCACGGTTCCTTGCGACCCTTGGGCACCAACAGAGCGTTACCACCGGTGAGGTTTTTTAAAGCAAAACTACGTGTCATCGTTGTGGGTTGTGTTAGATTGCATTGGTTAGGCATCGAGCGATCGCGTCTCGCGAAAGCCGCTCCGTCAACTTGTTGCCGAGAGGAGCGGAGCTTGCACGACGCGCGCCTAAGGGCCCGTCAGGCGGTTGGAAATTTGCGCTGTGTTCGGCTACTATGCCAGTGAGCACGTCTTTGACAACCATACAGGCCAAACTGTTCGTGTTATGCTCCTCGTCATCCACCGTTCAAGGCCGGCTGACCTCATTGATAACGCGGACGATCGAACGTCGCCCTGGCCCCGAACGATCGCGGCCGCCTTTATTATTTCTTGGGCTGTTTCTGCATTGCAGTAGAAACGATGCAAACTGTTGATTTATAGTAAAAGCCTCCATGTACGCGTCGACATCTCAATACACCACTGCTGCTTGGTAGGTTCGCATACCCCAGTCGCTTAATTGTAGGCAGCCGACGGTTTTGTTTCCGGGTTATCGCGACACCAAACTTCATTTTATAGTATATTGGTTTCAAGGATACAAATACTATAGCGGCGGACGGCCTGGTAGTTAGCTTTCAAAGTCCAAGAGTCGCCTCTCGACTAATCTTAAAAGTCTTCATCAACCTATGACATTAATGTCGCGTTGATGCAGTGGGGGATGTCGTTAAAAACCGTACGTACAAGTGCACCGATCTTGTTTTTTTTTCTTACCAGATGGGCAGAGCCAGCTCTAGCACGTGCGAAATCGCCGACGGATTGCCAGGAGCCATCACAACAAAGTGAAAGGAGGGCAAGTGGAAAACAATGTTGTTGCATTTTGGTTCAGAAATCATAGAAAAATTTACTTTTCCATTTACACAGGACAAGGACACTCACAGTTTGGTTGGAGGCTCCAATCAGCAGCAGTTAATTGACTTTTTCCATTTATACAGGACAATGACATTCACAGTTTGGTTGGAGGCTTGTATCAGCAGCAGTCATGCCTTGAACCGCCAAATGGACACAGTAGCTTGGAGCTGGTACGTCCACCGTTTGCTGGAGCTCGATTCATATTCTCTCTCCTTTGCGGCTTTCAGGTTGAATACAATCTTCAAGAGGAGCACATTGAGGCATTAGACCTTACAGTGCAAAAGGTGTGCCAGAAACAAGAATCAGCCACACCATGCTTCACGACACCAGCAGGGAATTTGCCATGCCTATTGCACCGTGCCGCAGGACCAGACACTAGGGTTTGCTTTTTTTGGGGATTCGACACAGTGTCCTTAACACCCGGTGCAGTGAGAGACCTCTGTGGCGTTTCTGACAATGTTTTCTCGCTCCTGTTAAGTCTCCTGCCTCACACGAGAGATAAGGGTACTGATGTCAGCCTTCCAAACAAACTTTTAATATTTCTATTCAAAATGAAGCATGGAGTGCCTTTTTGTGCAATTGCAGTAATTTTTGGCATTCATGAAACAACAGCAGCACGAACGTTTCATGCAGATCTGGGCACACTTGCGGGTGCTACAAGAAAGCGGATATATAAGCCACACATGCAAGTGATACGGGATACACGTTCAGAGTGTTTTAAGGTCAACTATCTGACTGCACACTCATTGTCGATTGCACTGAGGTGCGCACAGAAACACCGTCAGAGGTGAGGCAACAACATGTCCTCTACTCCACGTACAAACGTAGCTTTACATTGAAATTTTTAGTTGCAATTGCCCCCTCTGGCCTCATTGTATTCAAGTCCAAAACCTATGATGGGCGTTGCTCAGACAAACAAATCGTGCTGGAATCAGGATTCCTTGAAATAATTGGTCAGCATGATGTTATTTTCGCTGATAAGGGTTTTCCTGGAATACTAGCAGGTGTAGCAAGTAAAAGTGCCCTACTGATTATGCCACCATTCTCGACTAGTAACCAGCCTTTCTCACCTGCAGAACTGCAAGAAACGTACAATGTTGCTCAAGTGCGCGTCCATGTAGAGAGAGTGAGACAGCGCATAAAAACTCATGGAATTTTGGAGCACCGTATTCCTGTCAGCTTGATTCCTGCCATGAGTGAGATTTTTCATATGTGCTGCATTTTGGCAAGTCTGCAAAGCCCAATAATTCAAAGCAACAGAAAGTAAGGTGCTTTATTTTCACTGTGATACACAAGCACAGAGTAAGAAACATATTTTTGGCATAAACACTGCTACCACCTTTTACAAAATTGTAATATTTAAAGGCCAACTTCCCCACAGAGATTTTGAAAAATATTCCGGTCATGTATGTTTTTCATCATTTTTGACAATAATTAAAAGCGGACCAATCCATTCGTGTAAACATGAGTAGACTTATGTGCCTAGCTTGCAAACAGAATACTGCTGTTTTGCAGGCAAGCACAATACAGAAACAGATTACTGTGTTTTATTTTTAGAACATTAAGCGCAGTATGACACTGAAGAAATTGCTCGTAGCAGTGATGTTTTAGCCAGCTAACATAGTAGTGCCCAGGTCACCAGGAAAGCTAGCAGCTTTATCTGTGACTGTAAAATTATAAACTTGGATGAGAAATTGTAAAGCAAGGGAACAGCACTTGGCTGAACAAATTTGCAAATATATCTAAGATATGGGGTGGCTCTTTCCCACCATACGCACACACACACAAAAACGGGAGACATCAATTAAAATTAAAGGAGACATGATCAGGTCGACGGTGATCAGACCTCTGGTCTGATATAGATGTCTTGAATGGATGGGCCTCAAGGCTACATTCACTACAGGCATCAAAAATGGTTTAAACACTGCATCTATGAACTAGCCTTAACTGTGCAACAGCAAAGGCTCTCAATAAGGAAATACAGTCTGCAAGCTTACAGATACAACTGAAAGGATCACTGCAACTCCTTCAGTGACAGAATGGACATGTTAAAGCCATGGCACACGTTCGGGATGTTTTTGATGCAGTTATAAAGCAACAATAAGCAAAGAAATTGGTGGTAATAAAGCATTGCTGTTCACTTGCATGTTCCTGGAGGCCAGGCAATTTGAGAGGAAGATTCAGACTAATACCAGCTTTCACTATCCGGTAGCTCAATAGTGTTTAACACTCTAGCAACTTCCTTAAAGGGCCAACGAGGGCAAAGAATGTCTCATGAAATGGTGCAAAGGAAAAGACCATGATTTATATTGATAGAAACAAGGATGCTGTACATGTTTTAAGTAGCAAGTATAATTTTAAATTGGCACAGAAATCGAAAAACACTTTGTCACTCTCACTGGAGGTGAAACCTTGATACTAACATACTGTAGGTAATTGCGCTGTTAATAAGTGCAGCATAATTTACAACTCAGCCTTTATATTACACAGGCCTAGAGTCTGTACCCAAGCTAGCTGGTACAGTGGAAGATTGAGACAGTAACATGTTTTGGTAAGGCATGTATGGCAATCACAATGTATTTTCTCATTCTTTCCGCTGTCTGTTTTTTTATTTCTGCTTTACCTGCCTTAAAAATCACAGGTGCTTTAATCTGTGAGTATTACAAGGTAAAAAGGCATGCATAATGGTGCGCATGGATGCTTTTGTACACAGGCGAATTTGCATGCAAGTAACCCAAGTTCTGTGGTCCCCCCCTGTGAGATACAACATGAGATCAACCATGCTATGGGCCAACTCATCGAAAATGAAGGCAGCGCTACTTTTCTGCACAGTATAAACTAAGGCTTATCTGCACACTGTAAGTAAGGAAAAACGTATAATAGAAAGTATACTGCATTTCAGTACTAATAAAAACACCAGTAACCGCGTACACTAGTAGAAGGTCACATGGCAGAGCTCTTATGCAGCTTCATGTGTGTGCCACGCGATGCACGAAAGGTCGTCTTTCGCCACTTTTAGTGATGGATTAAAAACTAAATTTCCCAATGTATTGAGAAAAACATGGCTTGTTTTAGCCACTATGATAGGGAATCATTCCATAAGCAGGGTTATCTGAATTCATGTGCTGAGCGGCTGTATGTACCTTTAAGAGCAAACGTACTTCCTGCAAGCAGGAATCTGGTCTAACGCATGAGCTGATTAATGTAATAAGAATAATAAAACGCCTCCAACCGAGGAATGTTTCGAGCAAGGAAGTATTCATTTCTGTCAACAACTATAGTAATATCTTGATTGCTTGTACAAACAAAAAAGAAACATTGTGTAGTGTTAGTGACATACATGGCAGCCTGAACCTGTGAATAATATAGGTGGCTGCGAGGCAACTGAAGCATTCCATCATGATATGTCACATAGCTAACGTAGCTTTCGCACAGAGTATAATCTCAGATTATGTCATTTTTACGACTGTAGGGGCACTTGATTTCAAGCGAAATGACACCACTGGTTGTTTGGAAAAGCCCATCGGGACTAGCACAAAGCCATGGCTGACAGGGGTGAATCACAACACCAACCTGCAAAGCATATTTTGTAATGTTAGCAAATAATATGTACAACATGCACGAACACCACATTCAATATGTTTTATCCAACAGTCATGCTTTCAAGTATCAGTAGCAATCACCGTGTGTGAAGTAGTGCCTATGACAGTTTCAGTATGTGTGAGCCAGCCTTAAGTGTACTAGCACTTCGATGAAAATGCATTATGCTGATCTATAAATATGCTCAGGGGAAAATAATTGCTTTTACTTCTATTCCAATAATGCATAGTGGAGAGGGCGATAGAGAGACAAGGGCAACACTGCCAAGCTCTACTAATGACCCACTCTTGCAGTGTATATTCTTTCAGCTGTGCTGAGTAACGTGCACTTGTGCATGAAATTTAAACTTGCCCTTATCAAGTGTGAACTCGCTTAGCAGTACCTATTAAAGCACTACAAAAAACATCTTGATGTCCGTATTATTAAACTGATAGATTAGTTAGTGGTACTATTCAAATGCAGTGTTATGTGACAACGTAGTTGCCACCAGAACAGCAATTGGCCTCCCTGGTGCAGTATTCGGCCACAACCTCCCTGATGATATCTACAAGTAATTAATAGCCCTCAGTCCCCAACAGCTGCGGAGCACCTGACGAAGGCGGCGGTCAGACCTGTAACGCAGCAGAGGGTGCTAAGAATCTCTGGGTCCGAACAGGCTACCCATGGAAACTGACCCTGTCAACCTTTAACAGCCAAACTGTCAAATGAGGCTAGCTTAGCAAAACTCTTTGAGGAACTATCAGATGTTGTTTGGGATATTATTGGCGTTACCAAAATTAGAAGAACTGGTGAGGCTTATACATTGCTAAATACCGGCCATGTCCTCTGCTATAAAGGTCTCCCTGATAAAAAGCAATACGGGGTAGGATTCTTAATCCATAAGGACATAGCGGGCAACACTGATGAATTCTACAGCATTAACGAGAGGGTAGCACACATACATAAAAATTGTAACAGCGCCAACACATGCATCCACAAAGGGCGAGACACAAGCGCTTGTTACTTTGTGGATGCATGCATTGGCGCTGTTACAATTTTTATGTCAAGTATGCACCAACTCGCCCAGAAAGAAGTTTTAATGTAGAGGGTAGCAGTAGTCGTAGAAGTAGAGGCATAGATAAAAGGCAGCACAAGCCAACGCTCCAGCATCCAGCCATGACGATGAGGAATAGATCAGTTTTATGAAGATGTTGAATTAGGAATGAGAAAAGTGCAGACTCGGTATACAGTAGTAATGGGTGACTTCAATGGAAAAGTGGGGGAAAAGCAGGCAGGTGAACATGCGATTGGCAACTACGGCGTCGATTCTAGAAACGCTAGAGGAGAGATGCTGGTAGAATTCGCCGAAAGGAATAAGCTGAGAATAATGAACGCCTTTTTCAGAAACGTAGAAACAGAAAGTGGACCTGGAAAAGCCCTAATGGTGAAACAAGAAATGAAATTGATTTCATACTTTCTGCCGATCCCAGCATACTGCAGAATGTAGAAGTGATAGGTAAGGTAAAGTGCAGTGATCATAAGTTACTGAGGGTTAGGATTCAACTCAATTTTGAGGGAGAAAGAGTACAATTCGTCAAGAAGGAACAGGTCAACTTAGAGGCAGTAAGGGTAAAAGCAGACAAATTTAGTCTGGTGCTTGCAAACAAATATGCAGCCTTAGAACAAAGAGATGATGATGACATAGAGGTAATGAATGAAACCTTAACGAGGCTGGCTTCAGAGGCTGCGATTAAAGGGGGAGGCAAGGCACCAGGGCAACCAGTAGGCAAGCTCCCCCAAGCAACAAACGACCTAAAGAGGAACGACTAAGAATGAATGTGTCCAACTCAAGAAATAAGATATAACTCGCAGAGTTGTCAAAACTGATCAACAAGGCGAAAACAAGGGATATTCGAAATTATAACGTGAGAAAGACTGAAGAAGCTGCAAAAAATGAACGCAGCCTGAAATCAGTGAGAAGGAAACTTGACATAGCACAGACCAAGATGTATCCACTGAAAGATAAGCAGGGCAATATCATCAGCAATCTCGAAGGTATAACAAAAGCAGCGTAAGAATTCTATGCTGACCTGTACAGTACCCAGAAGACTCAGGAGTATCCTATTCGAAACAATACTGAACAGTATACAGAAACTTCTCCTATAACTAGAGATGAGGTCAGAAGGGCCTTGCAAGGCATGAAACGGGGAAAAGCGGGAGGAGAAATGAAATAACAGTTTATTTAATCAATGTTGGAGGAGACATACTGCTATGAAAACTGGCAGCTCTCTATACAAAGTGTCTATCGACTGCAAGGGTCCAAGAAAACTGGAAGAATGCAAACATTATACTAATCCACAGAAAGGGAGACGTTAAAGAACTGAAAAATTATAGGTCCATTAGCTTACTCCCAGTATTATATAAAATATTTACAAAACTGATCTCCAATAGAATAAGGGCAACACTGGACTCTAGTCAACCAAAGGAACAGGCTGGCTTCAGGAAGGGATACTCTGCAATGGATCACATCCATGTCGTTAATCAGGTTATCGAGAGAGCCGCAGAGTACAATGAGCTTCTCCACATGGCCTTCATAGATTACGAAAAAGCATTTGATTCAGTAGAGATACCAGCAGTCATAGAGGCATTACGTAATCAAGGATTACAGAACGCTTACGTAAATACCTTGGAAAATGTCTACAGAAGTTCCACAGCTACCTTAATTCTACACAAGAAGAGCAGAAAGATACCTATAAAGAAAGGAGTCAGACAGGGAAACACAATCTCTCCAATGCTATGCACGGCGTGCTTGGAAGAAGTATTCAAGCTATTAAACTGGGAAGGCATTAGGAGTAAGGATCGACGGCAAATATCTCAGCAACCTTCGGTTTGCCGATGACATTGTTCTATTCAGCAACAATGCAGACGAGTTACAACAAATGATTGAGGACCGTAAAAGAGAGAGTGTAAGAGTGGGGTTTAAGGTTAATACGTAGAAGACAAAGACAATGATAAATAGTTGGATAGCGTTATTACAATTGCTAGTAGTTACAGTGGTGCTAGACGTTTCTTCGCAGGCGCGAGTATGAGCAGGTGCGAGAAAGAAAATCTGGGGGCCTTTGCTCCTTGAATATGTGAGTCTGCCTAGGCACTACGGAGGAGGTTTCTTAGCGTGTGTTGTATGCGTTTGTCCCCTAGGCATGCCGGCATTGTGGAGTGCGGTCCAGTTTGTTTACGCTCCGCCGCTGGCTGCCGGCGCGGTGAGGCAGTGGACACGGACGCCCCATTTGGTGATTGCTGTGTCTGAAGGGGCAAGGTTCTGACTGGTGTTGTATAAGTCGTGGTGTTTTTTCGTTTTTTACAAGCACTGCTCCAGGAGGGCTCATGTACCTGGCAAACGGAGGCCTCAGGAGAGCAGCTAAGGTTATAATAAAGCAGGCGGCGCAGGTCTCCAGGGCACCCAAGGGGTAGCGGGGGGATCAAAGCTGGAAGCAGGGTGGCCCATGGATAACTCGACGAGCCCCAACCCACAGCCCAGTCCGGGTTCCAGCTTTGATGTCCTCGTTGCCGCTTTGGTGTCCTGGAGGTGCAGCCAATAATGCAAAATAATGGCACGTTGTTTCAATTAGTACAAAAGACGATTGTATAAATGTAATGAGGCCGCAAGGGGGCCAACTCAGCGGACTTGTTCCACATGAGCTCCCGCTTCAAAGCGTACTTCCTGCGGACTGCAACCCGGAAGCGCCAGAACGTCTGCATTATTCGACGCAGCTCGAAAAGCGGCATTCAGAGAGACCATCCGCAGCGCTGTGAGTTTCTTTTTCACTTATTTACACGCTTTGACAGCACCAAGGCGGCGGCCGCCAAGCTAAGCCTACGGACGATTGCCAAGCTTTGCTCCCCGAGGCCACGCGCCTCGCGCCTCGGCCACGAGCCTCCTGCCCGTGCCCGAGCTTTGAGACCGAGCTCTTCGCTTCGTGAACCATCTGCCCGCCGCGTACTGGCCCTTTGAAGGCTGGGTACGCTTCATACTCAAGATGGAGTATCAAGTGGCGGGGGAGGATATCTCCCCGGAAGAGGTTACCCAAGATCAAGGCTGGCAGTCTGCGGGGGCCAGAAGAGTTGGCGCCAAAACACGCACGGCTGACACTAATGCGCTATCGCCCCAGCCGGGAGCGCGACGTGGCAAATCAGGCGGTGCTGCGCTAAAATCCAGAGTGATACGGGCGGGACGAATGCCCTCACTTCCTCGAGATGATATCAAGATTGTGATCAGGCCGCGAGGTGGACTCAATATCTCCAAGATTGGCGTTGTTACGGTGGCTGACGCAATACTCGCCGCCGCTGGCATTAGTCAGGAAGATCTATGCCAAGATACTCTATGCCCGAATCTACAGCAAAATATTATGGTTGCTAGTACTCCCAAGCGCGAGAATGCGAACCGCTACGTCCGGATGAAGCAGATGCTCATCTCGGGCAAGGTATATGAGCTCAGTGCCTACGAGACGGCCCCGCACTCCACGTGCAAGGGAGTGATCCGCAACATCCCTCTTCAAGACGGCCCTGACGTCATCGATGCCAAGATTGTCAACGCCAATAATCCACTCGCCTTAGCAGCGAAGAGAATAGCTCAAACCGGCACGGTCATCGTCGCGTTCGACGGGCATCGTGTACCGATCTTTGTCAGGTATGGACCGTTACTCATGCAGTGCTCACTCTACCGCAAGCAACTCGACGTGTGCTATACGTGCGGCCGCCTCGGTCATCGCGCCGACGTGTGTCCCAATCCAGCTGATGCTATTTGCCGTGGCTGTGGTGCCCCTAGTCCCGATGAGCAGCATCAGTGCACCCCCAAGTGTAAGCTCTGTGGTGGCCAGCATCTCACGGCTAATAAGGACTGCGCTCAAAGATTCAAGATCCCATACATCGTGCGTCGTCGTCGCAGTGAGCGCGCCAAGATGGCCGGTGCCGTGTCACCATCCCCTCATCAGCGCTCGGACACTGCGGAACTCGTCCAGGCTTCGTCCACTCCGGGTGCTCAGCGCAGAGGACGCTCCCGTTCCAGGGGCCGCTCGAGAGTCCGTTCCATATCCAGGGGCCACTCCGCCTCCAGGGCACGTTCCGGCTCCCGCCGTGGGTCCAGAGGACGGGCCTGTTCCCGGGGACGCTCCGGTTCTCGGCCTCGCTCCAGCTCCAGGCCGGGGCGCGACACGTCGAGGCGGACCAGGTCCCGCTCCCGCACGCCCACCGCTCTTAGAAGCAAGTTCACGCTCTCCTGGGCCGACAAGGTTCGAGGGGGACGTGAGGGTCCAAGAGGTGACGACCCGCCTCGCGATTCGCACCACGCACACGAGCTCGAGGAGTTGCGACGAGTTAACGAGCAGTTGAGGAAAGAAAACGCGCAGGTTAGACAAGAAATGTGCAGGCTAGCTGCGGAGATGGCGGAGATTAGGAAACTCGCGCTTTCACCCTCCTCGCCGCAACCCCCTTTGGCCCCGGTCGCCATGGATACATCCGAGACATCCCACGCGGCGCGTGCGCCCAAGCGTCGAGCGGTAGAGAACAGAGAGGAAGACGAGACTACAAAATTGCTCTCAGAAATCAAGAATGCTTTCGCCAGCATGCAGGCTAGCTTAGCAAAGGTCCAGGAAGCTATATCGCACCCAAAAATGGGCTTAGGTGCACTCAGTGAACGGATAAGCAAATTAGAGGAGGTCGATGCCAGGAGAGAACCCAGCCCCGCTCCTTCGCAAGTCGCAGCACGACGTCATGTACTAGCACCACCGACGGAGGGCGCGATTCTCAGGGCCGTTCAAGCCTCCTCTCAGCCTAGCCATGGATAGTGCAGACGAGAACTTTAGTATTTGGCAATGGAACTGCGGAGGGTTTCCCAACAAGAAGCCGCTTCTGCAGCAATATTTAAGAACTCTCGCGGTTAAGCCCCAAATCATCGCTATTCAGGAAGTTGCAACTAGTACTCCTATCAAACTCGCAGGTTATCTGGTAGTATCCTCACATTCAGGAGGTAGGGGAGTTGCTACCCTTGTCAGCAAAAGGTACAATTGCCTCTCTCGCGACCTCGGCCCAGTTGGTGATGGCATCGAGTACGTCATGACTGAAATCCTCATGAACCCACCCAGAAAGGGCCTCAGAAGAAACAGCCTTTATATCCTCAACGTATACTGCAGCCCCAGCTACCGCAGGGCGCGGGCGAACTCTCTCCTCAAGAGGGCCGTCAGCCTGGCCGGTGGGCACCCCCTTGTCATCGTCGGGGATTTCAACGCTCCACATAGGGTGTGGGGGTACACCCATGACACGCCCAAGGGACGCGAACTGTGGCATACTGCGATGGAACTGGACTTGACCCTTATCACCGATAAGGACTTCCCCACTAGGAGAGGCAACTCCGCATGCCGGGACACTACCCCAGACCTCTCTTTTGTCAAGAACGTAGGGGAGGTCAAGTGGGTCAACACGGCTCTAGACCTCGGAAGTGACCACTACGTCATCGAAGTCTCCCTCCCGATAGCCCGCTATAAGACGAGGAAATTCAAGCTGATCGACTGGGACGTTTTCCGCAGGATCAGAGCCGAGCGCGCGCCGATGGCGGAGACAGATTTTGAAGGTTGGTGCAAAGGGATCAGGGATGACGCCGCGGCGGCAACCAAGGAGGTCGTCACTGAGCTCGACGTTGACAAGATGGATAGCAGATTGGCGCACCTGCTGGAAGCCAAGCAAGCCCTCCTCACGAGATGGAAGGGGCAGAAGCATAACAGGCGGCTCCGCAAGAAGGTTTCGGAAATTAACAGGCAGATCGAACATCACTGCAAGAACCTGTGTAAGCAACAATGGGATGAGCTCTGCGAATCCGTCGAGGGTCAGCTCAGATCAGGCAAGAGCTGGGGTCTGCTCAAACACCTTCTCGATGTGTGCAGCACCAGATCCAGCCAGAGACGATCCCTCGCGCGAGCCATCCACCTCGCTACGGACTCTACCCCGGACGTGTCGATTGTCGACAGGCTCATAGACAAGTACCTGCCGGTCGCGGATAGCTCTGCCCCTACCCAGTTCCCGGACTACGCGGGGTGTGCGGTGCCGGAGTTGGACCAGGACTTTACCGCGGCCGAGATCCGAGATGTCCTCTTCTCACTCAACGTCAAATCTGCCCCTGGTCCAGATGGCGTCACTAACAGGATGCTGAGGAATCTCGATGATGAGTCGATCGACTTCCTCACTGAAAGAATTAATGAAGTCTGGCGCAGTGGACAGGTCCCCACACAGTGGAAGGCGGCCTGCACGGTACTCATCCCCAAACCCGGTAAAGCACCAGGAATAGAGAATTTAAGACCAATTTCCCTGACGTCCTGCGTTGGTAAGGTTGCAGAGCATGCCCTGCTCAACCGGCTCAAGGTGCACATCGAGGCCAATGACATGTACACCCGCAATATGATTGGTTTCAGAGCCGGCCTCTCGACACAGGACGCCATGAAGCTGATAAAGCATCAGATCATCGACCGGAGCACGGGAGATACCAGAGCCATCCTTGGACTAGACCTGCAGAAGGCATTCGACAATATTTCACACGAGTTCATTCTCCAGTCTATTGCCGGCCTCGGGCTCGGGAAGAGGGTCTACGACTTCGTCCGATCCTTCCTTAGCCAGAGAACTGCCAAGCTCAAGATCGAAGGATACCTTTCGCAAGAGATCACCCTCGGTTCACGCGGCACGCCTCAGGGCTCAGTCATCTCGCCAACATTATTTAACATCGCAATGGTCGGGCTTTCTAAGGAGCTCGGGAAGATTCAAGGAATCAACCATACTATCTACGCAGATGACATCACCATCTGGTGCGTCGGCGGGAGCGACGGCCAAGTTGAAGCCGCCATGCAGAGCGCCATCGATGCGACCGAGCGCTTCCTCCGCCCCACTGGGCTCAGATGTTCTCCATCAAAATCTGAGCTACTTCTCTACAAGAAAAGACCCAGAGGTGGCGGCCATCGTGATTGGAAACCGGCGTCCGAAAGCGAAATACGGCTTTTCACTGGTGACGGGTCTCCGGTGCCTAGAGTGGACTCACTCCGAATATTGGGGATGTATATCGAGTCTAACGGTTCCAATGGAACCGCACTCAGAAAGATCACCGCCAAGACGGAGAGTGCTCTCGGCCTCATTCGGAGGATCGCCAACAGGCACCGGGGAATCAAGGAAGAAAATCTCATCCGCATTATACATGCTTTTGTTCTCTGCCACCTTTCATACTCGGCGGCCATGCATAATTGGCATGTGGCTTAGAGGAACAAGCTCAATTCACTCATCAGAAAGGTTTTTAAGCTTGCCCTCGGCTTGCCTGCAAGCACCCAAACCGAAAACCTGTTGAAGCTCGGAGTCCACAACACGCTGGAAGAGATTATCGAGGCACAAGAGCACTCACAGCTGCTCAGGCTATCCGGCACCCCGACGGGCCGCAAGATACTCGACGAGATGGGCCTCAATCCTGTCGACCAGTGTCCTGACGCCATGCGGATTCCCAGCGACATCAGGTCTCAACTGCACATCGCGCCCCTGCCCCGCAATATGCACTCCGCAAACAACGTCGGCAGACGTCGGGCCAGGGGTAGAGCTCTACTCGAGCATGTCCGCAATAACCACATTGAGGCAAGCTTCGTGGATGCCGCGGCATATGTCCAACAAGAGGCATTCGCCGTCTCCATCGTAGACTCCAATTCAAGGCTCACTTGCTGCGCTACGGTACGCACTTCAAGGCCCGTGGTAGCCGAACAGGTTGCAATCGCGCTGGCTGTGCTCGATGGTCGCAGAGAGGCAATATATAGTGATTCCAAGGCAGCCATTAAGGCCTACCAAACCGGCATGGTCTCCCCCCAGGCCCTTCGCATTCTCCAAAGCGCCAAAAGTATCTCTCCGCATTCTTTATTTTGGTTTCCCGCTCACTTGGGGTCGATTGAGGGTTCTCCCTCTAACCCTAACGAGGGCGCACACGAGGCCGCGCGAGGACTCACTGACCGCGCCGCCTCAGCAGTCCCTCAGCCCCGCGGGGAACCCTTGCTTACGTTTAATGAGATCACTACGCACTACTATCTGTCAAGACGGGTCTTCCCCCTCCCGCACCCCGCCTTATGTAGGGCGCGGGCGGTTACCCTTCGACTTTTACAAGCCCGTGCGTACCCTAACCTCGCGGTTTTTCATGCCATATACCCCGAAAGATATCCCAGTGCGGACTGCCCTGCCTGTGGACTAAGGGCAACATTGGACCATGTGTTGTGGGAGTGTGAAGCCATCGGCTCCTCCTTCAGCGAGGATAGGTGGGCTGCGCTCTTGGGCAGCCCCGAACTCAACGACCAAACCCTGGCCGTCCAGAGTGCCCGCGATCGGGCCGTCAAGCTCGGCTTGGCGGTCCCTACGTGGGAATAGCCGGGTGGCGCGGGATCTCCCCTGCGTCTTCTCTGGACCAAAATAAAGTTACTTCATTCATTCATAAATGTAATTACGTCCATCCACCAATTTGCGATGCTAAGTTCAGCACTACCACACCTCGCCACTTCTGCCGGCATGCATAGGGACAAACTCATAGAACACGCGTTAAGAAACTCCTCCGTAGTGCCTAGGCAGAGTCGCATTTTCAAGGAGCAAAAGTCTCCACATTTCCTCTCTTGCAACCGCTCTTATTCGCACATGCGCGCAAACATCCGTCATCTGCGCAAGTGCCACGCACTGCTATACCTTCGAGCTATTGTAGATACGCAGCCGACCAAGGGAACAAGAGTTCAGGATCGCCAGATAGCCTCTACAGTCTGTGAAGGAGTACGTTTACCTAGGTCAACTAATCACAGGGAACCCTGACCATGAGAAGGAAATTCACACAATAAAAATGGGTTGGATCGCATACAGCAGACATTGTGAGCTCCTGACTGGGAGCTTACTGCTATCACTGAAAAGGAAAGTATACAATCAGCACATTTTACCGGTGCTGACATATGGGGCAGAGACATGGAGACTGACAAAGAACCGCGCAAAGAGAGATGCAATCAAGAATGCTAGGCATAACTTTAAGAGACAGAAAGAGATTGGTTTGGATCAGAAAGGAAATAGGTATAGACGATATTCTAATAGACATTAGGAGAAAAAAAAATGGTGCTGGGCAGGTCATGTAATGCACAGATTAGATAACCGTTGGACCATTAGGGTGATAGAATAGGTCCCAAGAGAAGGGAAGCGCAGCAGAGCACGGCAGAAGACTAGGCGGTGCGACGAAATTTGGAAATTTGCGGGTGCTAGTTGGAATCTTTTTGCGCAGGACCGAGGCAATTGGAGATCGCAGGGAGCGCCTTTCTGCCTCCTGTGGACATAAAGTAGGCTGATGATGATGATGAACGTAGTTACAAAACTGGGTTACTTTGGCACCAATTTTTTTTCTCGAATGTTGCCCTTGCTGTTGGTTCAATAGCAGTACTTTCGGAAAAGTAGAAACAAAATGCAGATGCTACGTGCACAAGCTTCCATCGCACGAGTTCAATGTGGAAACACTTAGAGAGCCTCATGCTCATTAATGATATCATGGATTTTGCTCTGAAATCCTTCCATAAATCACCTGTCAGTAGCAGTGTTGAACAATTTTAGTGTGCTAAGCAGTTATGAGTGTATCCCTTTTACATCATGGCCCCTGGTAACATCAAACTGGAAGTGTCAGAAGTGGAAAGGAAGAAAAGGTTCATGAATTTTCATTGGCTCGAACAAAGAACCTCACGACTGCCAAGCAGTTCAACACAGCTAGTTGGGTGAGTTGAGAATTGCAATCGTGCGTGTTCATGTGCTTACCAGACATTACAGAAGAGATTACGAGACACGCGTAACACACCAGCTGTGCGCATCTCATTCTTTCTTTTGTCGTCTGCTAAGCACATCTACACACTAGCAAAACTCTGAAACAAGTGCCCTACCAGTACACCACAGCTAATTTTCATTCCAGGTGAAATACAATTATGCAGACAGGACTGAAGGAATACTACATGATACACAAGCACTGGCTTACAACTCAAAATTTGATGAAAACCCAGTGGAGTACAGTGCACGCACAAAGCCAGCCATAATCAGTCTTACGAACATGGTAATCAAACACTACATGCAAAGCCAGCGTCAGATATACAAGAAAAAAATTTGCAAAAAAAAAGTCTATTGCGCAAGCCCAAAGGGCCATATCTGCTTCTCAAGACTATTTTTCTGTCAGTGAAACGATGGCATGCTAACACGGACGTCCAAGCCCCAAACCAAGCATTGCTGTCACTTCAACCTATAGTTGCTTCTTTTCCTTAGCACACCGAATAATGAACATTTCTTTAATTCGCTACAGCAGCCGCATGCCTTGTGGTGCACTGGCAAATTGGCCCCACCAGCAGACAAATGTGACATTGCATGCCTCCTTAGCTGGTAATCAGGACAATGACCTGGCTAATGAATGTCACCATGATGTTCCATGTATGACTGTATCTTGGTGTATATACATTGTTATTTGTGTACTGCACTATCATCAATTGTTGCTTTCATGCTGCCAGTATGCAGCATGGAAAACAAAAATTTTTTGAAGCCTACGTCTGCCTGTGTGAATACAACAGACACCAATATGTTGGTTGCCTACATGCTTACATGCTCACAGGGTGTATGGAGGCACATGGCATTCGAGTTCAAATGCCTGCGCAAGAATCTACGGCTGTCATAATCCTTGCTGTATGTTCCCTTGTTAAAACGTGCATTTCTGGAGGAACTGTTCCTCACTCATGCATTTAACGGAACACAGAGCTACAAGTTTTACTGTAACTGATAACCTGATCCACGTTGCAGTAGTATTCAAGCAAAGACTAATCTTTAGCAGTGCTTATATAAGAATTTGTTCAGTTGCATGATTGGGGTGTTCCTAAGTGATGTAAAGTGGTATATTACAGTGCGTAGAGCCGTCACTGGCTCAGGGCTGCTGCTTTAAAACAAAACTTATTAATTTACATTACATGTCCTAAGTCCATCAAGTCATCTATTAAAAAAAATTGGTTGCCTACCATACATCAGCGCCGGAACAAGCGGTGTCTTGGAGTTCTGCAGCTGCTCGGCCAGGGACTCGAAGGCCTTTTGCCTAGTCAGGATGCGGTGTGCAATGGAGCTGGATATCCTTACCGACCTTTCTTTGTGCCAACTGCAACACAAGAAGGATCAGTTAAATTTCATCGCCAGTAATAAAACGTAGAGCACATTCTGAAAGCATGCATTCATGCATGCACCAAGAAAGAGTTTAGTGTACTACATGTGCTCATGCAGCAGAAAATGTAAGACAAGAAAAACATGCGAAATTTCAGAAATATGCCATGTTTTGTTACAAACCGGGGGCATTTTCCCTGCATTATAGTTTCAGCAGCTGTCACGGTTGCCTGGGAGCCTGTATATGCCACTTTTGTGGCAATACATTGCTGCTCAATTGCAGTGAGCGAGGCACACTGTCCTGCTGTATAGTGAGGTAGACTACATTCCCAGATGAACACCTTTTCTACAGATAATATGTCAGCATGGAGTGCTGCCTGTGAAATAAGGTCTTCTAAGACGTCTTGCACGTCTCGTTCATTTCGCCCTTGCTCCTCACTTATCAAAGCTGAATTCATTACACAGCTTATGTCGGGGAAATGGTTCAGAACATAGGATGGTGGTTCTTCTTTTGGGCACTTGCACCAACATACAGGGGCTTGTACTCTGCAAGAGATAACAGCCGATAACTGATAAACTAAAAGCAAAGAAATTGCAGTGACGACAGCTGCAGCTGCAAAAGTATGATCAGTATTTTGTGCAACAATATAAAACGTGATTGTGATTGAGTACAGACATAGCCAAACTTGTGCTAGGCATACACACATACGGGCTCCATGCTCAGAAAATGCATGGTATTTAGATATGGCACTGTTGCATTGTCAATGCAGGGGCATCCCTACACAAGCGACAGGACCAGCAGCTTTGTGCTGCTGATCCCCCCCCCCCTTCCTGCATACCCACACACATACACAAGCTTCCACATGCACATAGTTTCCTTCCACATATGCATGCCCAAAACCAGCTAGACACCACTTTGACTACGTTAATGTCGACTTGTCAAACAGGCATGTAAGTACGAAAATGAAATCGTGTTTCCAAAAGGCTTTCAATTTCCGCTGTACCGAGAACCAGTAGTTCTCCACGCCACATCTTTGCAACACAAAATGTGCAGTGTACCTCCAAAAAGCTCTTCGATGGACTCCCTTCGAGAAGTGTCCGGCTTAGAGGACGGCCGACCCCACCCTTGAGGGCGATCAGTCGAAGACGGCGCGTCGGCCTCGTTGACAAACAGGACGACGGCAGCCACATGTTTGCAACCGCCACCAAGGCCGGCCTTGCACGTGCACTGCGCACCCAGTATTCGCCGCTGCGATGACAGCTGCCGACGCAAAAATATTATTTAGTCTAACAACAGAAAACGTGACTCTTACCGCTCACGGACGTAGCGAAATTTGCGCTAGGCATACACGAGATAAGCAGCGCTCGAAATTGTTTAGATTGTGAGGCTTCGCTACGCCGCATAAAACTTGAAATTAATAAGGATATCAAGTCCGTAAACGCTGGTCAAACTACGCAAGACACCAATCTTCGCGGTCATTGTGAAATAAGAAAAAGCTTAACGAATATGCGCGTTTACCTGAATGTTGACGTCGTACGCAGCTTGACGCACTTGCGAGTGGCACTTCGCCGCCACTTGTGAATCGCCATCAAAGCGTTCCAGGGTCTCCTCGACGTCGTAAGCGTACTTCGCAGCGCACAAGTTTCGGCCCTTCTCAAGCGCACTAGCACGGAAATATTCGTCGATCCCAGCCACTTTTCTAAAACCGTAGCTTAGCACTACGGGTGCCATGCTGCAGCCGCGGAGGCGTGAGCGCGTGAGCCGCGCTCACGCAAAGCGCACCGACCAACTTCATCGTCGTTCTCGCGGCGGCTCGTTTCTTGAGCATCGGTCGATGATGTCGCAATACTACCTCCCCCGGCGGCAAAAGCACCGGCATGGTGCTGTTAAATATCCAAGGCGCGTGGAGAGTTGTACGGCTTCAGTCGGGCGACGTGGACAATGTCACTGGTTGTTACAGCGGAAGACGTAGTGGGCGTGGCTAGAGCGATTTCATAGGTCACATCGGTCACTTTGCGGAGCACGCGATATGGACCTTTGTAACAAGAAAGGAGTTTTTCACATAGGCCAACTTTACGCGAAGGTGAGCAAAGCAACACGAGGCTGCCGGGCACAATATTATAAACAGATGTCAGCTTTGCCAGATTTCGTGTGCCTGAAAAAAAATCAATGCTACAACAAGTACCGCATCAACATCATTCGCAGTAGAAAGGAAACGACGTATACTAAAGCTAATGAAAAATAGAAAATGCACAGAGCAACCTGCGCATGTACAAGGCGAAGGGTAGTTTCAATGGCTCCATTTACCGCTGCTCCTGCTTGGTCACGTTCGACACCTTACATGCAGCTCCTCACCCGTTCGTGGCCCTTCAGTTTCAGCAGCCAATATGTAATTCACTGCACGGCATATGCCATGCCGGCACCGGAGCAACACAGACGATTATCTGCGACCGATTCATCCGGCCAGGGATCAACACACATGTTCGATGCTGGTCAAGGAGCGGCCTAGCCTCTCCCGCCACGAAAGGGACCCGGCTCACGAGTTCAGCGGTTCAGCAGTTCTGACCACCAGAAAGCCGTCCCGATCACGCGCATTTAGACCTGGCGGGGCCTCTTCCGCCTTGTCAAGGTTTCAGGTACCTACCTCCACACATGTGTCGACTGGTACTCAAGATGACCTGAGGGCACACCTCTGCTAGACATCACGGCCGAAGCAGTGGGGGAAGCATTTGTTGCTACGAGGGTGTCGTGGTACGGTTGCCCTTCCCGCATAACTATTAACGGAGGCGGTCAATTCCAAAGCTCCCTTCAGAAATACTCCACACGTGCCTACACAAGGCCACGGCTTACCACCCACACAGCAACGGTATGGCCGATCGTCCCCACCGCCAACTGACGGCGTCAATGACGGCCAAGCTCTACAGACAGCTTTCAGTAGAAAGGCTACTCCTGGTACTGCTTGGGCTGCGAACAACAATCAAGGATGACCTCAAATTCAGCCCAGCGGAGCTGCTCTATGGGCGAGGAATCCTTGTTCCAAGCCAGTTTTTTGGCACTTAGTGAGGCACTCCGCCAGCGCCCGTATAGTGCTCTTAGAGAGGCTGCATTCCTGGCTGGACCACCTTCGACATGCACCCCCATGCATCGCCCGCCGCAGCAAGTGTTGACCGAGGGGGCTGAACGTAATGCAAATATTGTAATTGTATGTGTACACTGCGTACGTGCATTCATGGTGTGCACGACGTTTCACTGCGTAGCGAAGACGCTCCTGTTCCAGGTGACGCTTCTTCTGCGCCTAAGTCTCGGCGACGCTGAGCGCACGCTTTGGAGCTATTTTGCTAGAGCATGTTTACGTGTTTCTTCTGCATACGTGGTCAGTACGCTGTTGATACCGAAGCTCCAAGTGATCTTACTTCAGGCTATGAACGATTGTATTATTTAAGCCCAGCATGCGACTTCCACAATCCTAGCACCTTCATTTTCGTCGCAGAGGAAGTGCGTACCATCCACACAAACTTTGCAACTTTGCCGTTGCGGTGGCGGCCGGGATGGCCGCAGGCGAGTGCCATCTTGTACTGTTGCAAGAAGTACATCTTTCTTATTGGTCAGCGCGTGCTCGATGCTCAAGCAATGCACGCGCTGTTCTCTTCTAGAAGCCTGCTACGCTGATCGTGTTATGTGGTACTGTGCTGTAGCCCTTCGGCTGGCGACAACAGAACAACGTTCGAAACCAACAATCGGACCAACTTGGGTTACTGAATAAATGCCAATATGCACATACGTGCTGCTCTTCAACGCACCTCATTAATTCCGACATGCGCCACTTCAGACGCAGGACTGGTTTGGCACCACTGTTCGAACAAACTATTTGAAGCGACAAACAGCGGCTGTGTGCAACTCGATCAGTGCTGGTGTTCAATGAACCAACATTGGTAACCAGGTATGCGTCACTGTCATCACTCCACTATACAATGACGAAAAAGATCCCTTATGTTTCAGCGGTGCTGAGCGGAATCGAGCGCACAACACAAGGATCGTTGAGGACAGCAACCTCAGGCGTTACCAGGCTGCGTGAAAAAAAAGCACATGGTGTGTACCGCTTCACTTCAGTCCTTTCGCATTAACACTTTAGCGAGCTGCGCCATGAATGCAATGGGTAAGTGCCGCTATTCAATGAACCTTTCACCAACATGGGTCACTAACTATATGTCACAGAGTGTGCGGCAAGCGAGAAAACAATTCTCAGCATTCGCAAGCACCGGCACGCCACGTTCGCGTCCTCTGAAGGCAGGCGCTCATGTCGCGGCAGTGTGACCTGATGGCGCCATTGCTCCAAGAAAGAAGCGTGAAAGATGCACCCGAATTCCACATGGAGCCTCTTTCACCTAATGCGATTTTCTTCGCGTCGTGAATGCGATTTCGGTCCCATTGACGGTGCCACGAAATAGCAGTCGCGGACGTGGGACGAGCCGGTTGGTCGTATGTCGCACCGATCACTGTGATTTTTGGTTGAAATTGCGCCGGGACACGATGAAGCTAAATCGTGGCGTGTTTTCGGAAGCCGTGTCGGTCACACAACACAACGTCTATAGATACATTTTTTTTCTATAAACATTGGTTCAACAAGCCTTGAAGAGAAAGTAATTGCCGATAGCTCAGGTTTGCCCAAGCTGAACCCACTGTCGGCGCCGACACGCGAACAAGGCAGATAAATACTACAAGGTCAGATTCCGTTCTGTGATTTCTATTTTCTGTTGGCACGCTATGGCTGCTAATCATGCGACGCTATATTTTTGTCACCTTGGCTTGAGGTGCGGATAGTAGGTACTTCTTCGTGCCTTTCCGTTATTGACATACTCTGCGAGGTATAAATACTACGAGGTGTGCCTCACCAAGAAACCAGGCCTTCGGATGTCGTCCCGAGAACCAGGTTTGTTGCGTGCAAAAGTGTGCATGGTTAGGCTAGTTGGCACATGGTTGTACTGGGAGAATTCCAGCAAGCTTGAAAAAGGGGAAAAATGAGGGTCACCTTCCTGTCGTTTTTGCCACGTCAGCCTCTCAATTGTTTACCCTGTTCAAGTTTGCTAGCATTCTCCTGGTATAACCATGCTGAGAATGAAATAGCCGCCATATAAGAAAATGCCTCCGTTGTAGCCTTCCATGCTTTTACGGACGGACCAACGATAAACCATATGCAGTACGGCCAACTGCTTTGTCGGTTGGATGTGACATGACAGCAGAGTATGTGGCCGTTAAATGTCGCGCTATGCGCGTGACCACTTAACTCCGTTCTGTTCATTTGGCCTTTGATCCGTATTTTTCCAGCTGAGTCATCTCATTTAAAAGTTCTGGCTCACGGAGAGACGCGGTTGCTTATCAAGCTTGCGAAGCGAACGTGAAAACTACATTCCGTAACCTATATTGTACAACAACATAGCTTTTTCGCCACTCTCACGAGAATTAAACCACATCGTGACTTTGTTTTCGAAGGGTTGATGGCAATGAGTATCATTTAAACACATCTGTATGTTTTTCCCATGTATTACGTTTTTTTCCTGTACACAAACCAGTAAGCCTTCAACGTGTTTCGGACCTTCTACCTTGAGTGCGCCGGTAGTGACGCACACCTTAAATATGATAGGATAACGCACTTACTTCAGTGCGTTGAATTTCTTTTGTTTTTTCTTACACTAAAGTAATTCAGTAGCCTAAAAAACAACTTGGCTTTAAGCAACCCAGCCTTTTCATGCTTCTTTCTTTCTACCCTCGTAAACACACATGCAGCATTCTAAAAAGTAGGCAAAACCTTCTTTTTAAGTACTAGATAACTAAATAAACAAAAGTAAATCAAAACCGCGCAGCGAAGTCAGTGGTTGTATTCGTTCCTGCAGATGACAGCACCTTCCCAAGTTCGAATAGTTCTTGGACATCCAAATCTAATAAAATGAGACATATAAAGAGACATTCACCGTGCCTATTAAGACGGAGGCAATGATGCTAATGAGTTTTCAATTACACGTATTGCACCATAAACTCATAACGATATCCCGTCGTTGGGCCTCTATGAAAAACGTATAATTAAACTTGCAACAAAAGAAACACAGGGCGAATTTGTGTATCTGCCCTTGTTTTGGTCAGATTATGAGATGCAGCTGCTTACTGTTTTATTCCGTGGTGTGATTTATTGGTCTGTGTGTGTAGACCACGAAATTTTACTCGGTCTAGGTCACACCAAATTAGACACAGGCAAATTTATATTCATGAGAGCTTACTCCGACTCATAATAACCAAAATTTAGCACAGCCGATTTTGCGTGGAGTCGTATTCACCATATTTCTAGTCAGTAAGCCTTGCTCTGACTCATATTCAACAAATTTCTACTCAGCGGAGTGTGCTCTGACTCATCTTCACCATAATTCTAACAGCTGACCTTGCTCCGACACCTATTAGCCAAAATATTCTGAGCGGACATTTTCTCGCCAAATATTCACTCAAATTCTATTCAGCCGACCTTTCTCCCTCACATATTTACCAAAATTCTACTTTACCGAGCTTCTTCCCACTCTTATTCACAGTATTTCTCCACCGCCGAGTTTGCTATGATTCATATTCACCAAAATTCTACACAGCCGAGGTTGTTCCCTTTCATATTCACTAAATTTCTACAAAGCCGGGTGTCCTCCGACTCATATTCACCAAAATTCTACACACTCGAGCTTGCTCCCGCACATATTCACCAATATTCTTCTCATGCAAGCTTGCTCCCACTCACATTCACCAAATTTTTACTCAGTCGAGTTTGCTCTGACAGATATTCACGAAAATTCTACTCAGCTGAGCTCGTCCCCACTTGTATTCACCAAAATTCTACTCTGACGATTTTGCTGGAACTCATAATCAACAAATTTCTACCCAGCTTAGTTTCCTTTGGCTCATATTAACCGAAATTCTACTCAGCCGAGCTTGCTCCCACTCGTATTCAGCAATATTTTACTCAGCCTTTCTTGTTTCGACTTATATTTAGGAAATTTCCACCCAGTGGAGCTTGCTCTGACTAATAATCACCAAAATTCTACTCAGCCGTGCTCGCTCCCACTCATATTTACGAAATTTCTGCCCAGCCGGGTTGGCTGTCTCTTATTTCGTAATGGATACGCTACAGATTTGGCACTCATGCATCTAACTGACCAATTAAAAAAATAATTCATGACGGTCTATCTGCAGGTTAAGTTTTCAAAGATCTAACAAAGGCATTCGACTGCTTAAACAATGGTGCCCTTTTTGATAAGATTGAGACTATTGGTGCTCGTGATCGTGCGCTCTCACTACTAAATGTTACTTATCAAACAGAGTTCAGGTTGGGTCTGTGTCTAATGTCTATTTCGGACAACCAACCACTAACATTGGCGTCCCTCAAGGGTCCATCTTAGGACCACTACTTTATTTATTTATATTCATGATCTACCTAACCGTTTGTCGTCTACAAAGTGCATTCTGTACGCTGATGATACTACCATATTTGCCTCTGAGAAAGACTTGTCAGTTCTTATTAACAAGCGAAATGGTAATCTAGAAAATGTTCTAAGTTGGTGTAATGCTAACCTATTACCTATTAATGCCACCAAGACTAAATGTGTTGTATTTTTCTCCCATCAAGAACATTGCGCAAGCATTCACATTCGGCATCCTTCCCTTTAACTTTTGGCTCACACTCTATCTCTCCCAGTCCATGCTCATCTTTCCTTGGGATTTCTGTTGACTCTAACTTGAATTATAAAGATCACATTTATCGCATAACAAAGGAAATAGCATACGGTATTCACGTTCTTACTAAACCTCCTCCCTGCTTTACACTTAATGCATTAATCTCGCTATACCTGTCATTCATTCACTCTCATATTAACTACGGCATAATATGCTGGGTTAACACTTACAACACTCACTCGTCATCCCTCAAGGTAATCCAGAACCAGTCCATAAAAAAATATTACAAGCAGATCATGCTTGGCAAATGCAAAATACCTACTGCATGAAAACAACATCGTAACCATTTCAGAACTGATCAAATATAATCTAGGGATTTATTCTACAAATATATGACTAAGGAACCACCATCGATCTGCTTCTCACCTTGGGACCTGATAGCTCATAGTAACGCTGGATTTGCACTCAATAATAATTTCCGCTTACCTAAAGTGCGAACTAACTATGGTAAACAGATTGCGGAATTTTCCTCTATATCGTTTTGGAATATTCTATGACCTATGATCAAAAATGCAAAAAATTTATACAAATTTAAAGTAAAACTAAAAGCATTTATAATAAATACTTACTGATACTTGTGCATTTTTGTGTTAATTTTCTGTTTTTATTGTCATGCTGTTAATGAGTGTTCTTATTACTCATATGTTATAAACATGTTTAGATATTACTCTTTTCTCTCACCTGTACTACTGTTGCCTTAAACATTGTGTAACATCATAGGTGTCTTTAACAGGAGGTCCCGATACAGTCTTTCACTAGGGGACTTCCTTATGTGTACTACGCACAGGTAGTTTCCTGTATTTTACCAATAAATAAAATGTATACAAAATATAAAACTATAAATATTCCCCAAGATTCGACTCAGCGCAGCTTGCCCCCACTCGTTTTTACCAAAATGGCACTCAGCCGAGCTTGCTCCCACTCATATTGAACAAAATTGGGCTCAACCGTGCTTGTTCCCATTCGTATTCACCAAAATTCTACTCGGCACAGCTTCTTCTCACTCATGTTCACTAAATTTCTACACCGCTGAGTTTGCTCTGCGTCATATTCACCAAAATTCTGCACAGCCGAGCTTGCTCCCACGCATATTCACCAAAATTCTTCTTATGTGAGCTTGCTCCCACTCACATTCACCAAATGTTTACCCAGCCTAGTTTCCTTTGACGCATATTCACCAAAATGCTATTCAGCTGAGCTTGCCCCCCTTGTATTCAACAATATTGTATTCAGCCTTGCTTGGTCCAACTTATATTTGCGCAATTTATACCCAGCGGAGCTTGCTCTCACTTATATTCACCAAAATTCGACTCAGCCGAGCTTGTCGCTACTGGTATTCACCAAAATTGTACTCAAGCGTGTTTGGTCCTACTCATATTTACCGAATTTCTACCAAGCCGAATTTGCTCTGACTCGTAATCACCGAAATTCTACTCAGCCGAGTTTTCCCCCACTCGTATTCGCCAAAATTGTACTCAGTCATGCGCGCTCCCACTCATGTTTACCAAATTTCTGCCCAGCTGGCCTTGTCCCCCACTCGGATTCACCAAAATTGCACTCAGCCGTGCTTGATTCCACTCGTATTCACCAAAATTCTACTCGGCCGAGCTTGCCCCTACTCGTATTCCACAAAATTGTACTCAACCATGCTTGCTCCCACAGGTCTTCACCAAAAGTTTACTCCGGCGTGCTTGCTCCCATTTGCATTTACCAAATTTGTACCCAGCAGAGCTTACACTGACTGATTTTTGCGAAAATTCCACTCATCTGACCTTGCTCTCACTGATATTAACAAAATGTCTGCACAGCCGAGCTTGCTGTGACCCATATTCGTCAAAATCGTACCCAGACAGGCACACACAAACTGAACCTGATGGGTCGGGCCAAGTCCTAGTGAGCTGACGTTTGAGCGAGTTCCCCGAGCTACATATACAGCATATCACCATGAAGTTGTGACCGCGGCGGTTCCTAAGAAATCATTGCGTGAGAGTTCGTGTCGCATCGTATGAAATGAGAGTTGTACACATTTTGGTTGTTGTTTTTTTAGAATTTAATTGATCAGTGCATGAAATGTTGCCTCATGTCTACTGTAACAAGGGCATTGGATCTGTATCATATCTTTCGCTGATGTTGGATTTCTTGGCAATTTTTGGATGATCACATTTTGTTATCAGCACAACGTTGAATAAATGATTGCTATGCAATACAATAAAAACGCTTCTATCCCTGCTAGTAGTGTAATCGGGAACATGATACACATGCATGCGCATGAGATGCACGTGAATGCTGAATACATGTACACACGAATTTGCATTTCGAGTGAGTTAGCCGCCCTTTATTGTAAAGCAAGCACAAGGTAACATTGAAATGAAGCCCCACACGATCATGTCTATGGGGCATGAGTGGTATATACGAGGAACCTAGCAGTTACCTCGAGGTAGCAGCTACGCACTTCGTCGCATTCTGAAGCCAGCCACATAACCACTGAAGTGTCTCCAGTCCGTACTTAAATGTTTGGTCTGTATATCTTAAAAAATAATTGTGATATCCGAAAAAATTTTACAATGTTTCGTTTCTGAAGGTTCCAAAGTTAATCATATTTATTCCAATGTTGTTCACGAAGAACCCTCATATAAAACTATAAGGATATAGTCCATACTTAATACTTCCCTCAGAACAGTACGTAGTATATTATTGAATTGCATGGACCTTTTAAACAGCAGAAAATTATTACAGATTCTCTTGTTATGAGCACTAGGTTAATACAGGCAATTCATGCAGGCATAAGACTTGGCCCATACCCTCCGTTCAGCAATTCACGTTTACATTGTACGTTGACGTTTTCCTTGAACTTCTTATTTTTATAGAATAATGTACGGAATCGCTGATATCAATATGTTATAACATATTTCTAATACTGCTTAAACACAGGAAGAGCTCTACATATGGGGATATTCGCTTTAATTTCCAGTAAATGAGCCATAACACCTGCTCAATTTGCATAGGGTTTTGGTAATCTGGGGTTTTCAGCCCCACTTCAAGATGTGGAGAAACAAGTTGGAGCACACGTACCTAAACGAAATTCGCCGATACTTAGGGTTGCGTTTATACTTTACGCTTGCCAGTAGGAATATAAAATTCCAGCTCTTTAGTTTGTTATTAAAGAAACAAATGTGCTCCTAACAATGTATTTAATATTTCCCGTGGGGCTCCGCCAATGCACTACGTACAGCAGCATATTGCTTTCAGCCACTTGATACCGATTTCCAATATACTGACAGTACGATACAGAGGACAAGATAGTAAAATACGACCATATTTGTTAGAATGCTATGGTGGTACGCACACAACTGAGTGCAGCTCCTAGAAAAATTATAGTGTGAGCTTTCACAGCTTCTTAAATATTCAGAGAGAACTTCTGTACATAATTACAGGATACACGGCTGTATGAACGAATCGGGCTAGGGCGAATATTGAAGTTCGCAAAACAAATTTCATTGCATGTTCAGTTATCACGCACGCTTAATTTGCAGCTTCCTTCAGGGACAGACATGAGGTTTCGTGTTGGTGCTTGCTGCTAAGTTTGGTACAAGAGTACGGCTCAGATCAGGCGCCGCTTTTGCACAAATGCGAGAAATAGCAAAGATCATTTCGTCTGAAGCTGACGCTAAGCACGAGTAGCGCCAGGGTTTGTCGGTGCTTAAATTCTGACTTCTCTGCAGTCTAATTCCGTACACTGCATGTGTGATGAAGATAGCTATATGAACTTGTTTTTAGACCCTCTTGTAATATGTTCTAGCGTAGGCAGAACGACACTGGCATACAAGCCACACAAGAGAGCGCGAAGCGCTGTACGACCAGCCCGAACAGCTGTTTAGGTCCTCCATGTCTTCTCACACTGAACTTGAGGAACTACTGTTGCCCACGCCAAAACAAAGTTAGGTGTCGAAGGGTTGAATTTACAAAAGAAGCCTTTTATTTGCTCTACTAAAGACGGCATGGTGTATAATATTGCAACGCATAGGTATTTTTCATTACATTCGGGACATTACGCGACGTATGGCACAAAATAGGGTAGCAAGCAACTCTAGGCTTCGCACTAGCCACATTGTTAAAATTGCAACGTGTGAAATGAGTCCTCCAAAAATCGCATTGCGATGCCTGAGAATACAGATAACTTTTCGATCCGGTCACATCCTGTGAAAAAGCCCTGACGCGTTTCTCGGCGTTCACTAAACACCGACGCGCCTTGCATTTCGGAGAGAGAGGAACAAAAGTGTGTAAAAGACCTCACCAATAAACATGTAATGAAAAATATAAACAACGCCACTTGAACAACAATATAACAGTGCAGTGTCTTGCAAATTTATAGAGGTGTTACATGTTTACAAAAAAGACAATTCAAGCAAAAACTTTAAGTCAATAAGCTGAATTGCTAACAGCAGAACATTTCTCGTTTTCTATTGTAAACACATAAGCTATTGCAAGACAAAGCCCGTTTAACTATTTCAAGGTGGGTGTTAAGAGTGCCCGCTATGAAATTATGAGGTGATTGCATAGCCTATGTATATCTCGTTTATTTCCAGACAAATGCCCCCTGCCTTGTTTCATTGTGGCGCTCTTACTGAATATAACAACATAGGAATGCACTTACTTTTTTGACATCGCTACGAGCTGGTTAAGTATATCAAAAGTGGACAAAACATTGTTAAGAACAAAGGTGTTGTTTTATCGTGCTGTCCTTAGTTTTTGATAAAACCGAAAAGATTTTCTTGCAGAATGTATAGTTATTCCATCCCCAGACATGAGAAAAATGAAAGGCTGGATTTAACTACATTAGGGGAAACTTTCAAAGGATCAACAGTGAACTTTCGCTTTGTGGTTATGACTATCTTCATGGTTTCAAATATCGTTTTGTGAATGAGAACTGGGAGCTGTTTGAAAACATAACTGTAAATCTTTCATAGGCCCACGCTCACTCTAAAATAATACCAAGAAATACACACCACAATAGTTTAACAGTTAGTTAAATCGACATTCTAACAGAAAAAAGCGCTCATTTCAAGTTGCCAAATTCCGGCAAACGGAACAACGCTAGCATGCGTACACTGTCGCGCCTAACACGTACACTCAAGGCGTCGTTTCTGCGAAATTTAATTTCTTCAATCACACAGTACGATCCATGCTTATCAGTAACCCTGGAAAATATTGGACGATCCTAATACCCACAGCAACGTGGAGATTTCTTTAGTTGACCAGAATCGCTTACCTTGGCCTAGTAAAAAATGCGCATCCATTTTCAACAACTTGTTTTATCTCAATTTTTCATCCACAAGCAATACTTTATTACCATAACATAAGTTCTCTGATTTATTCAGTATGCAACCTATAATAATGAATTTGGCAGTGATTCCAAAGCTCATTGACACACTGAAACCCTCATGTTGCTCTGGTTTTGACTGTGAAACTGCAAGATACTTCAAAGAAACGAATATGCATTTGTACAGTCGAATGTAAATCATTGTAAAAATTTACCTCCAAAAATCAGAAGAGGTCATTAGTTCAATATATTGATCTTAAAAGACCCCTGTTAACGAATCGTCAACTGATTTATTGTTAGCTCTGAATACTAGGTGTTTGGCTCTGTCGATATAAGGACATAATAGATTATCGAAAAGCCATCAGGAAAGTTGGATCACTCACGTATTTGCCGTGTACATGACATGATTGAGGTTAGCGCCATGAAAAGGCACGTTTGTGTTATCGTGTTATTGCTATTATTGTTATCGTGTTGGTATAATTATTATAGTCTTAATATTGGTGCTATCCATTTTGAACAATGTGTTCAGTCTGAATTTATTATAGAAACGTAATACCGGTTATCATCATGTCCGTTGTCCGATTTCTTCAGCATATTACTTATAGCAATAGATGTGGTCTTGATACTAAAGTGCATTGACACACTTAAATGCATGTTGATCTGGTTTTGACGGTGTAAATGCAAGATTTCTCAAAGAAAGAAAGATGTAAAGATGTTTTCCTACAGTCAAATTTAAATGATGTTTGAAATTTACCACAAAAACCTTTCAAGAGGTCGTTCATCCAAACGGTTGATCTTCAAAGACATCTGTTAAATAATTGTTAACTAATTTATTTTTAGCGCTAAATATTATTTGTTTGGTTTTATCATCATGAGGACTTAATAGAATATCCGAAAGGAATAAGGAGAGTTGGATCAGTCAAATATTGGTCTGGTCTATGACATGATTGAGGTTAGGGCCGTGAAAGGGCACGTTGGTGTTATTGGCATGTAGCAGAGTGTCTCGAGTATTATTTATTGATGCGACGAATTTACGGTGTGGCAAGATCAATAATGAACCTAATTGTAACACCGTGGGAAACAATGAGTTATAAGACCTAAGTTCGAATTGGCCTTTCTAAACTGACGTAATTGAGAATGGTTGCCTTAATAGCTTTTATTTAGTTCAACGTGCAGCTATAGATGCAGTACTGATAAAGTTTCACAAAGAGAATGTCGTGTGTGCTCGATTCAGAAGCTTTTCGAAAGTCTAGCAGAAAGCCAACATTAGAACGTTTGTTTTCAATGGTGTCACCTTGGGTGTCAATGGTGTCACCTTTATTGCTTAGGAGAGCATTTTCTACCGACTTCCTTTTCTACAAGTTATGCTGGTGGTCCACTATTATACATTTTTCTAGAAGAAATGCACCAACGTGTTATTAATAATACGCTCTACTACATTAGGAAAAATGGACAGAACTTATATCGGCAAATATTTGCCTACAACATTCGTGTCTCCACCTTTGTGCAGTGCACCGACGCGATCTATCCTAATATTTTTCAGGACATCTGCCATGTTCTATCGGGCTGTGGCAAAGGAGTCGGACAGGTAGACAAAAAATATCCGTGCATATCTTTACTGGCTTCACTGCGACTCTGTCGTAACCCCTCGAACCTGCGTCTGAACGATTATTTTACATTTTGATTTTCTGTGCTGGCTATTTTTAATGTGAGGGAAGGTAAAAATTACTTTGTTTTTGGCACAATATTGTTAGTAGGTAATTCCGCCAATTGTCCATTCTGCGGGCACCGCATTGTGTCATAGCGCAATAATGGTCAACGTGCACTTTGCGAACCATCCTGCAACTTCTCACGTGACAGAATCCCTAACGACGACAACATGCAGATATGTAGCACCAGTGGTATCCTTCACTTGGCTACATTTCTCGTTTTATAGCTCAATCAAACAAGCAATTCCACATGTGACTTTTTTTCGGATGGAGTTTGTTTCCATCAATGCACCTAATTTAGAACTCTTAAGAAAATAAAAAATCTAGCTTTTTAAAGGAGGTTCTTCCTTAAATAGCGCTGGTTTACTAACATACCCATGTTTGGGTGCTTTTCGTCTATTTCTCGTGCTGACGAGGGAACAAATATTTCTCCCGAGCTTCAACATTCACAGCAACCTGCTGGCGAAACTTGAAAACCGTTATTTTTAAAGATACGGAGAGTAACAGTAACTCATAGTAAAATATTTTTGCGCGCAGAATTGACAAGGACACAGTGAAGTGGGGACACACGACCGCTCGTGTGTCCCCCTTCACTGTGTCCTTGTCAATTGTGCGCGCAAAAATGTTTTACTATGAATTCGTACCAACTCGCCCAACTATCAGTTCTGCTAACAGTAACGGGATTTTAGATCATGTGGTACAATGTTGTAATTTCGCAAGTTTATCCAAATACCAAAACGGAAATACTTCGTGATGCCCATAAGTGTTTTTACAGCTTCGTTCTACGATCAGGAGGATGAGAATTTTGTTTTCTACCGAATACAGGCTGTTTTGATACAAGTCACATTTGTATGTGACAGTTTCCTCCTAATCGCTATTAGTATTTGGGTAACATCCCTAAGTTTGCGCTTTGATGAATTTAGTCCTGCACCGGAATATAATTATTTAACTGTTAGTTTGTTTTAGAAGCACCTAAGACATAGATATACCAAAGTATTACCTCCACCAAATTGGTTCTTGCGGAATGCAGCAATCTGCTAAATATAATATTACATTCTCGGAACGTGTGAAATTATTAAAAATGAAAATAAAACATAGCGATAAATTTGAATTGACTGAAGTAGTAAAAGCAAATGTGGAGCCTTGCTTACGGTCATGATTCATTTCGGAGAGTGTAAAGAAACCCCACAAGCTTGATTGGCAGAAACGAGGGCGCAATGCAGGCTAACCGAAATGTTCAACTCTGGGAACAAAGTGAGCAGCCCTACCCCATGCGCTTATGAGATAAGGCTCCTTCGCCGGGATACAAATTCGTGACTGATGCCTATTAGTTATTAAGTAGTCACACTACATGAAATCTAGGTCGATGTCCGATCAATTCATCACGCTAGAGACCTTTGTGTATTGATGAGTCTAACAAGTATCAGTTTTACACAAATCTATGAAGTGCAGGAAGGGTTTTTATTGTGCGCATCGAAATGTAATGAAGTGAATCCCTGTTGCGTACATTGGTCAACTTGTGAATTCAGTGGCACCACATACAACAAAGAACATACTTAAGACGAAGAACGGCTTTCTCTCTTCTGGTTATCTAGAAGAAATGTTTTCGCAAAATTTTGTAATGAAACGGTGTTTTGCGCTTTCAGGACAACCTTCTAGGAGAATGCAGTTTGCAGAGTTTCTAATCGCTAATGTACAATATTCACCTGAACAGGTTCCAAAATGCGGCGATATAAACAGGCTGAGGAAAATGCTCACAATGCATATTACGCATTTTTCTGCAAAATGTTCAGTTGTGGTTGCCTGTGTGTAAGAAGATGGCGCTTAACGTTGGTAACTAAAAATGCTGAGTTCACGTTAAGTTGGCTTCTTACTGAAGTATTGGCACTAAGTCAACCATATTGCCGCTTAACTATAGCTCAAATTTCATCAACGTGACACACTTTATCACTGCATTTTTCCATAAATTAAAAATTTCTATTAGAGACAGCTGTGTATTTGCTGGCTATATACGCGAAATCCGGTCGAGACTCGGCCCCATATGTCTCTTCTCAATCCACTAGTTGTGTCCTTGGGTGTGATAAATGACACTTCTGGTTTCAACGTGACTGCAGGTCCGTCGACATTTGATTAAAGTGCTTCGCGTGTATTCCCCATAAGGTTACTTTGTTTCTTTTCACGGTAGCAGCCTTTTGATGCGACACCATCAAGTTGTCGATTGATTGAAAAATCCTGCATCTGTAGCAGCGAAACGGCACCCAACTGCCCATTCGCTGCGGCGCCACGTCATCTGCGCCCCTCGACGGAGCATAGCGGGCGAAAAGGGGGCACCTGTGGCCGCACTGACGCGTCAAACGTTGCGTGGCGACGGAGAGCGTCGCCACGGCACCCTTGCTCTCGTAAGCCTGCGTTGTCCGAGCGTTTTTTGCCCTCGCAAGCTCTAGCCTGTGCTGTAGTTTTACCTCGGTAATCGCTATGTAGAAATTAGTGCATAAAAACAGGATGAATTGGAAACCAAAACGGCGCCAGTGAGTTACGGACCTACGCTCAGAATCCGAATGTCTTGTTGACTGGACTGAAACAGCACTTCGTAGTTTTCTGGCCTGTGCACTAAGCTTTATGACATCGTGCTACATCGACCGAAATTTTCTTTCGCAAGCCCGGCGTTACCAATGCGATGACATCACGATTACCGCGGCTTACTCGTGAGCGTCCTGTTTATATTCTGTGGCAGTCGGGCAATGTAGCATGTCATCACGAATCAAAGTTCAAAGTGCACCAGCCTTCTGCTATCTAGGAGTTGTTTTCCAAGCGTCGCAACCCACTCGCTTGCCCGCGAGAAATTTACTCGAAGGACCGGACAGCGGCGTTCGAATGCACATTAATACTGTTGCCCATAACTCACAAGAAGCGCTTACTTGTCCTTGTGTTCTCTAAGAAGCCTGTCTAATAATGCGTACTCAGAATGGGGTAAATAGACTCATCTAACTTAATGGTAATCGAATAAGTACGTTGTTATGCCTTTACACGCTGTAGACAAGCGCAGTTGTATTTTCGTCGTAAATGAACCCAGAAAAAGCTAAGGTGTTCTCTATAGAAATTATTAAAAGGAAGGCATTACACTTGAAGGAGCAGCAGCGTTTACCTGCTACTGTAGCCTGAGTACGTTCTTTCAACATTTGTCACCGACAGGCTATACACCGCTGTGTAGTCTGCGTAGAATTGAGATCATGAAAAGTAGACGTCGAAGAATGTTTGCGTTTGCTATTAATAATAAATCTGGTTGTGCTGCGCGTGGCCTGACTTGCAGAAATTTCACAACAGACGGTGGTCCAATTTTTTTACTTCCTGCAAAGTATAAATATTTAAAAAAGGTAGTGGCGCCAAATAAATGCATTCAGCGTTCTTTGATAAAGGTACACAAGCAATGAATTATCTCAGCTGTAGTTCGCTGTCCAACGCATACAGTGATCTGGGACATTCCGCTTCAGTTCGCCCCAGCCCCTCCCAAGATTTGAGCGCCTCATATCCTTAGAAACCGGACGAAGCAGCGAGACATGGCGACGGTCCACCGTAGATGCAATGGACGGGAACTTATGGCACGTTGTAATGGTCGGTTCTGGCGCATCCCCAGCCGCAGGGGGCAGCAGGTGTCAGGGTCAACCTAGCCGAAAGCGTCAGAAGAAAATCTTCCTCCAACTCGGAGCGGTTGCGGGCAAGTAAGCATAAGCACGGCGATATAGGTGCAGAAAATTTCGTAGGAGGATGTACTTCTGGGCTTGTGGGAGAGCTCCGCGGTCAGAAGGAAGCGAGGCTGGAAGTCGGCCAGGTAAAGATGGTGTGAGTCATTATTTGGGATGCATTCTTGAACAGGCTTCCACTGTGTCCCTGAATCTAGTGCAAAGTAATAGGAAAGTGGGACGACCTGTTAATCCCACCCCCTTCACTCTGTCGAAGCTGCAAAGACATTGAAATTCTGCAGAGGGAAGTCTATTGAAGGAGTACTTCAATAATTTAAATGTGCATTCTTATAGCTTTCTCTGCACTATTTCTGCACGGACTGAATAAGGAGAGAAAGTAGCGTGAATATAAGAAAATAAACTATAAAGCCACAAGAATCAAAGACGCAGCACATTCAATAGCCATGGTGTGGTGTGTGAGGACCTACGTGCACACCCGAATCTACGTAGATTGATTTTCGAGCGAACATATTGTATTAGTATGTTTAATGAGACTTCTAAAGATCTCACCCCGCAAAATCATCACGGAACGGATTTGCGCTCATAGGCAAAGCCAATTTAGTTACACACAGGGGAAGACAGACTCATCGATGCCACGGTTCTGAATCAAAAGAGCGCATGGAAAATTTAAGAAAGGGTGACAGAGCCGAAGCCACATAGCGAGAGGGTGTTACCGTGCAAAGATACTGATGAAGGGGCAACAGATTTAGTAATTGCACTGCGCCGATTTCATTGCGCTCCACGTATTCGCGTGCGCATCAATAGCAGGACTCCAAACGAAATGTTCCGATCGCGGTTCTAAAGGTCGGGTTCCGTCTAGCAACCGAGATTGGAGCATACCACTGCAAGTCACACCACGCTCTGAGCTGCTTAGACGCTTTACAAAAATCGCCGGAGCAAATCCCGGCCATGGCGGCCACATTTCGAAGGGGAGGGGGGGGATGCGAAAACACGTGTGTGCTCAGGTTGAGGTGAACGTTAAGGAACCCCAGGTGTTCTTCATTTCCAGATTCATCCACTATGGCGTGCCTCATAATCAGATCCGTTGTGGTAGGTATACCCTATTATTCTTTTCATCATCATCAGCCTATATTATGTCGACTACAGGGCGAAGGCCTCTCCCTGTGATCTCCAATTACCCCTGTCCTGCGCCAACCAATTCCAGCTAGCGCCTGCAAATTTCTGAATTTCATAACCCCACAATTAACGGTTTCCAAAAAGTTAGGGGAGATATCATTAACGCAACTAACAGGTGCAATCGGTTGCCACTACTGCCGGCGTCGCAAGATGATGACGCTTGGAATGTCTCTGTCTTCTATTAAACCTAAACAAGCGTATCTAGAGACAAATGCATCATTTAAACAGAAAAATATGTTGCGCCAGCCACTATCATATGAGAAGCAAAGAAAAAAGGCAAAACGCAGGCTGAACCGTTATTGAGCCGTGTAGAGCAGCTGGCTTTCTACAACGACTTCACAAAAGTAGATAAAGCTTTCCCGCAAGCGTTTGCTAGGAATCCTGTGGCTAAATGGACAGTATTGTGATAGTTCTCATATCATTTGTACAACGAAGAGCGCCTTTCAAAATCGCCGTAGCAGATGTTCTAGGAAAATTAGGCCAAAGCACAGTTTGCACACCTCTAGCTAGTTTGACAGCAAACATTGAAACGCTAGTACGGTTAACTTGTACTTTCATAAAACACATGTAATTTGCACTTGTATATCTATTCGGAAGTAGCCTTTTACCCAGCGAAAGCCCTCGATTCTCGAGAAGCTCCGCGTGCGAGTCGTGCGCAATGCTGCTATTGCTAGAATACGCTTTGTTCGGATTCTTTGTGGCCTCAAATTTATCGCTGGGTCTCTATTTCTCTTTCCGGAGGAATGCTTATTCCATTGGAGGTGCCACCTCGAAGGATGAAATGTTCCTCGGAAACCGTGCGCTTGGTATTCTTCCTCTGGCGGCTTCATCGGTGGTCTCTCTCTTCTCATCGCCTGCATTGGTAGCCTTCCCGGCACACTACTACGCCTTCGGCTGGCACACCGCATTGGCCGTCTTGACGCCTCTGTTCTGTTTGCCTCTGGCTACACAAGTGATCGTACCACTTCTCCATGGGCTACGAATTACATCAGTATTTGAGGTGAGAATAACTCAAGAGAATAACAACGAGCGTCTCATGTAGTCATTACGAGGAACGAATAGAAAAAAAATATAAAACCCGAAATGCTCGAGATAAAAAAAACATAGTATCCTCAGAGCTCGGTTTCGCTCGTGGATGTCCTCTGCGATTCCTCTGGCTAGCTGTCCAATGGAAACATAAATTGTCAGAGAACGGAATTTCCTCCGCAGAACATAAATAATATTGCTTCGGAATCCAAAGGAACATAAGTTTCTCTTTTTGGCATGAAATCCCCATATCTCGAGGCTCACTGGCCTAGACACATTCTGCTTACCACTCTAAAATCACTTCTGAAATGGAAAGTGCCCAGCTGAACTACGTACTGCGTGTTCCAAAGAAAATGTCGGTATTGAATAGGGGTGGGCAAATATTCGAAGTTTCTAATACGAATCAAATGCTACACACTAACTATTTGTATTCCAAAAGGAACTATTCGGTATTTTCGTATGTATGAAGGCAAGCAAATGTTTTGCAAGAACTGAATGGTAAAGTTTGGTTGCTGTTCTCCGTGGGCTAAAGAAAGTACTGTAAATCATCAGAGGTACGACAATGGTACTAGTTTGCGACGTAATGGAGAAACACCATGTCTAATACAAGTACTGTTTACGGTTTTGCAGTAGTGGTGTAGATGAAGACGCTTTATTTATTGTTTCATGTTGTGTATCATTAGGTGTTTCTGGTAGTCTAGTCCTGTGTTACTTCTATATTTTACGCTTCAACCTGTGATGTTTATTATTGCTAATGAATGACTTGTGCATCATGGACATGTGGAAACAGGTGCTTTTTACACGTGTGTGCGATATACAAGTGCTTAATCACCATTTTTCCCCCACAAACGTTTAATCTTTCTTCGGCAGCCATATACTTAGCGTTTTTGGAAAGCTAGTCATACAGCCCCATTCTTCGTAAGAAAGCTGATTTGCAGCCTTACTATAAAGTTGTTGAAAAACTGTACGTTCAGTTGTTCCCTGTGACAATTAGTGATCATGTTTCCAGAACGGTTCCTTTGTCCATGATAGTGACTGCGCTGTAATGTTTTATTGCGCTACATATGTAAAGGCAAGGTACCTAACTATATCAAAAAAATTACACCTCCTTTAAATACAGGCGTCTGCGTTTGACTATTCGATATTTGATTGGACGGTGCGTAATATTGACGCGATAGCGTTAAGGATTCCGTGTCGCAGAAAATCTGGCGTCCGGTGTCAGACGCCGCATCGGCAAATAGATTTTCCTACCACACAATCACAGGGCGTTCATGAGACGCAAGAAATTCGCTGAAATAATTGAATTTCTGAAGCCAGAATACGTGGTCAGACCATATACGAGAAAACATAATTTTGTTACGCGAAAATTTGAACAAACCCCTTTTCCAGCGTTTCGAGAATGCGCAGACCGGAGACGGCGTCCGCAATTTGCGCACGCTGGCGCGTAAATATCTCACAGTCCACTGAGCAGCGCCCCCCTTTCGTTGAAAGGCTTCCAGACGGCGCTCGCCTTAGCCGCATCACAGCCCCTGCAAGGGGCCGGGTTTCAACCAGAAAGCCCGCTTCGTGCGTAGAGCTAGCCGCGAGCGTTTCCCGGTAAACATTACGGTTACACACTCTGCAGTTCCGCGAAGCGAGAGAAGCAGTCAGGCATTTTTCATTTCTATCATAGCATATCGCTCGCCCCGAGCGTTTCCTGGTAAACATTACGGTTACATACTCTGCCGTTCCGGGAAGCGAGAGAAGCAGTCAGGGATTTTTCATTGCTATCATAGCATAGCGCTCGCCGCGAGCGTTTCCTGGTAAACATTACGGTTACATGCTCTGCAGTTCCGAGAAGCGAGAGAAGCAGTCAGCGATGTTTTTTTTTTTGCTATCATAGCATAGCGCTCGCCGCAAGCGTCTCCCGGTAAACATTACGGTTACATACTCTGCAGTTCCGGGAAGCGAGAGAAGCAGTCAGGGATTTTTGATTGCTATCATAGCATAGCGCTAGCCGCGAGCGTTTCCCGGTAAACATTACGCTTACATACTCTGCAGTTCCGGGAAGCGAGAGAAGCAGTCAGGGATTTTTTATTGCTATCATAGCATAGCGCTCGCCGCGAGCGTCTCCCGTTAAACATTACGGTTACATACTCTCCAGTTCCGGGAAGCGAGAGAAGCAGTCAGGGATTTTTTATTGCCATCATAGCATAGCGCTAGCCGCGAGCGTTTCCCGGTAAACGTTACGGTTACATACTCTGCAGTTCCAGGAATCATGGCATAGTGCTCGCCGCGAGCGTTTCCCGATAAACATTACGGTTACATACTGTAGTTCCGGGAAGCGAGGGAAGCAGTCAGGGATTTTTTTTCCTATCATAGCAAAGCGCTCGCCGCGAGCGTTTCCCGATAAACATTACAGTTACATACTCTGCAGTTCCGGGAAGCGAGAGAAGCAGTCAGAGATTTTTTATTGCTATCATAGCATAGCGCTCGCCGCGAGCGTTTCCTGGTAAACATTGCGGTTACATACTCTGCAGTTTCGGGAAGCGAGAGACGCATTCAGGGATTTTGTATTGCTATTGCGTTCCACTCTTCAAGGTGAAGCTTAAGTTTTCCAATATTTGTATCCAATTCGTATTCGAGAATATCGACACTCACCAATCTCTATTATTGAAAGTTCTGTGTTGCGCTCTTACGCTGATGAATGTCATCATGATAAGGTTACTTGGAAGTTCGTGATGAGAACACAGCCACAAAATACAAGGAAAGCTCACAGACGATGTTACGTAGGCGAGTTCTACTCACAATGGAGACGAACCCTGGGGAAGCTTAATTGTAAGCTGCAGTATCTAATGAAGTTCTGTAAACTATCGCGCCTTTTAATTTTTTTCTGTTGTGACATTGAAATTTTAATAACGTTCTACATGCATGAAGCACGTTTAGAAACGTGCTTGTTCTTTTCGAACTGGCGCCCGAAATCGCCACCTAAAAAGCACGAGATTCGACAGATGCGTAAACCACTAGAACAAAGTTGCAACTGTAATGACCTTAATACAAAAACCATACAGGTCATGAAAAGGAAATACTTGTGACTATATATACGTGGGAGGGATGTACGCATTGAATTTCATCTTCCTGGGAGGCGTCGCATGTAAGATGAAACAGTGTGCTTTTGTGCCACTGTGCAATGCCATTACCATTGTGCAATGGCAATGCATTGGCATTGTGCAATGACATTGTGCCACTGTGCAATGCCAGTGCCATTGTGCAATGAAACATGTTGTGTCCAACGCGCTTCAACATATGCGTGAATTATGTTAGAAAAAAATGTCATTTAATGATTAATGCTGAATTGTTCTAGCGGGTAGGTTAATGGCATTCACTAATCCATTCGCTGTCAATGAAAGCTCAAGGTATGGTGTGAAAAAATCATTCATCTTATAAAAACTAATGACACCACCACAAGAAAAAGATAAACGATTTTAGCTTATAAACTCCAAAATTGGATCTAGATAGCTAAATAAAGAGAAAACAGTGTCTTCGGAAGGAGGATAGCAGACGGTTATTTCTATATTTTGTAATTTGCTATAGAAGATTTCGCAGTCAGGTGTACTATCATGTGTCATAAGTCTGTTCTTCCTCAATCAAGGTGGATTGCCGCCGTCGCGAGCATGAGAAGGATTTCGATAAAATGTATTATACGGTGAAAGTTCCATTGTCAGTACACCATGCTTATGCTATATTATCACATCAAATAAAAACCTTAGTTCTTCAAAGTCGGATGCCTGGGTTGCGGCAGGGCATCTACGCAACAATGCATATCATGTCCAATATGGTGCTTTAATTATAAAATTACCGCGAATATGACAAGCTTCGTTGTCAAACTGAAGTAAAGTTACTGAAAACAGGTTTACTCCAACCAGAAACGGGAGGTGGAGGGGGGGGGGGAGGGGCAGACGGGTACTGGTCGCAGATGCTAGATGTTTACACAAGCGCTGCAAGCACAATCTTAAGCCGATAACGAAGCCGCTTAGGCACAGGCCACTCTGCTTCGCTGCAATCACCCTCCATGCACACAAAAATACACCACTCTGGCGGGATTATGCGAAAGCAGAGGAAGGGAATTATAGTACAGCTTCATGCGTCGGACGTTGACAAGTTCGCAATTGCGATGGCACCATACCTGTCGATTGTGTAAGTGGCTCTGCAAAGTAATAAAACGTTTACTCCAGCACGCTGTAGCCGCCATGGTATTTAGTAGAAGAGGCCGCGTTTCATAGCGGGTACCCTAAGCCAAAACCAAGAGTCATGGGAAAAAGTGAGTAGACAATGGTCGTAAGGTAGACGGGATGGCTGCTGTCCAGCAGCTTCGCAAGGCGGCAAACTTCTAGATTCTTCTAAGGAAGGATTGTGTTCGAATTATCGGAAGGTTCTCGTCCGTATACAAAAAATTAATGAATAAATGCAGTAGCACTTTTTGGTGCAGCATTGCTGGCATAGGTGACGAAACGAAGAACTTGGTCGCAATTTCAATGGTCATACGCGACGTACAATGACAGCATATCGCCAAGAGTTTGTTTGCAGCGTTCTGTCATGCCGTTTGTTTGCGGATGCTATTCTGTAGTGGTATGGTGAAATATTCGCTATTCATCGACCAGGGCCTTCGAAATGTTGCAAAGGAAGGCACTGCATCTGCCGCTCAGGATTTTGTAAGGGGCAACGCTGCGGAAAGGAAATGCCGTAAAATGAAGGATGCAACGTTACGAGCAGTGGCAGGCGGTTTCTGCGTAGAAGGTCAAGTGATCCAAATCCACGATAACCCGTTGGTTATCAGCTAGAGTAGATGGAAGCGGTCCGTTTATGTCATTGCCATCATGACCAAATGGCCGACTCGGGCAAAGACGGCACCTTTTGACAGGTAAACTTGTCCAGGTTTTTATTTCCAGCTCCGGTACTGAGCACATGAACGAATGAGCTTTCGCGCCTAGTGATACATGCCAGGTGAATAAAGTCACAGACATGGTCAAACGAGGGTTGGATGGCGCTGGCATGTGCCCACTGCGGTAGTTGTGCAAAGCTACGCATATACCGGATCAAAAATTGCGGCGCGCGACAAGACGTAACGCGGAGCGAAAATCAACGAAGGTCCTACACTTATCCTAATGTTAGCCAATCCCTAGCATAAGTATATGTGAACGCAAATACTTACATATGACGCTAACCTATGATTTGAAAAGGCACTAAAATCACAAACTTCATTACCCAGGTAGCTCTAGCTTAAACGATGCCTTACAAGAATCCAAACTCCTAGACTACATGCCCTTCATGAGACCCTGTTTTAGAGCTTGCTAAAGCATTATGGTTTCCGTATTCGAAAACTAACAATAAAGAAATAGGTTTAGAGTAAGCTAAAACATTATGGTTACCGTATTAGAAAACTAACAATAAAGAACTAGGAACTGCTCAACGTAAGTCTGTTAGGTTTATTCAGAACAAGTATATATCTATGGATTCCCCTACAAACATTTTGGTTGCCTTTGTCCTTGATACATTAGAATCTAGAGTGAGACCGGCCCGACTGAAATGTGTATTCGGAATTCATCGCATTACTCACATATTTCACCAGTGGAAATATATAACTTATCCAAGTCACGTGAAAGACGGTATAAGTATCGGCGTACATTGGTAGAATATTCTTCCTAGGTCGACGCATATAACCACCTCTATTTTCCATCTGCAACATGACAATGCTATCAATTTGATCGCGATACAACAAGTAATGGTATTCTTCTTGAGTTTCTCGCGAAAATAGAGGTATTAACTATAAAGTAACAGTCAGCACTTCACTACACTGACTGTCTCACCATGATATATTTTTGTAAGAAACGTGATTGCCTTTCTTATGTTCTGTCGTATCATTTTTCTTATTTGTCTGTGGTAGATTTTATTGCACACGCTCTCACTCTCTTGTTCTATGTTAAAATTCAGTATACGCACCTCTAAAGCAAATATTTTCAGTGGTCTGTGTTGTGTGAAATGTTGCAAATGAAGTGCATTTAAGTGTTGAATGTGTATGTTGCAGTTGTATTGTATTATAGATATTGTATTAAGATGATGTTGGCTATGTACAAATGAACACGACGAAGTACGTTAATGGTGTTTGCACTAACTTCCCCCCGTCATGGAAGCGGCCAGCCTGACCACAGGTTAGAGATTATCTAAACAGGGATGGAAGGGCTTCATCCGCGAGACGTGAACAATTTCGGCATTCCGGCGGCGCCGGTCAGTGACGGAGTGTACTGGGCGGACGACATAGTTCACTGCATATGTTTGCTGCACAATGGTGTATGGGCCAATGTAGCGTGGAAGAAACTTCTCACGGAGGCCTGGGGTGCGGACTGGAGTCCAAAGGAGGACTTCGTCTCCAGCGTGAAAACGTAGGTCACGGCGGTTGTTGTCGCAGTGACGCTTGCGCTCAGCTTGGGTAGCTTCTGTGCTTTACTGGGCGATTTGACGGCAATGTGCAACTCGGGCCGCAAAATCTTCTGGAAGCGACGCGTTAGGCGAAGAAGGTGTGAAATGGAATTCTCTGTCGAATATGGTGGCAGGAGATCGTCCATATACAAGGACGAAAGGGCTGTAGCCTGTAGTCCGTTGTCTAGCAGTATTATACGCGAATGTCACAAAAAAAAGAATTTTATCCCAGTCAGTGTGGTCAAGACGGATGTACATGGAAATCATGTCAGACAGCGTACGGTGGAAGCGCTCAGTAAGGCCATTGGTTTGCGGATGATAGGGAGAAGTAGATTTGTGGACGGCATTAGCAGCCCGAAGAATTTCCTCGAGAACTTGTGAAATGAACGCCTTGCCACGGTCACTGAGAAGAACGCGAGGAGCCCCATGGCAGAAGACGATGGAGCGCAAGAAAAAGTCGGCGACTTCAGAAGCGGTACCGGATCGCAGAGGGGCAGTCTCGGCATAACTTTTTAAATGGTCGACCGAAGTGACAATCCAACGGTGACCGGAGGGTGTGAACGGCAAGGCACCATATATATCAATACCAACAAATTCAAAAGGTGCATCCGGGCAAAGGAGAGGTTGTAATAAACCGGCAGGAGGGGATGTCGAGCGTTTGCGGTGCTGACATGACGCACACGAGGCAATGTATTTGGCCACCGTTGTGGATAGGCCAGGCGAGAAGCAGCGGGTCTTTATGCGGTCGTAAGTCTTGTGGAAGCCTAAGTGGCCAGCCTTACGTCGTCGTGAAGTGCCTGTAATACTCGCAGGCGAAGGCAGCGAGGTAGAACTGGGACCCACCGGTGACCTGTTGGGTGGTAAACGTGGCGGTGAAGCACGCCACCTTGAAGGCGAATTGTCGAAGTTGGCGTCGCAAGCGGCTTCTGGGTGGTTCAGCGAACCCACTAAGGCGATCCATGAGAGCTCGACAGTAGGAGTCGGCCCGCTGAAGCGAGACGAAATGAAAGCGTGATGAAAGCGTTACTTCGTCCAGGGGCGTTATCGAGAGCTGGTGTGAGGCAGGCGTAGCATGGGAGCGACTTGGTGGGGAAGACGATGGCGCGTTACCGGGAGAGAGCGAGAGTGGGCAGCGATGACTCTCATGATGACTTTTTCCAGACTTGTACGTTATACGACTTGCACGTTATAGTAAAGTCATTCCTGCAAGCGGAGTATCCAGCGTTCTAAGCGTACTGACATATTTTTTCATTGATGACAGCCAACACAAAGCATGATGGTCGGTGATGTTGGTGAAGTGGCGGCCGTATGGGCGAAATTTCTGAATCGACCAAACGATAGCCAGTCACTCTTGCTCTGTAATGGTGTAGTTCCGCTCAGCAGGAGAAAGTGTTCGGCTGGCATATGCTATGACTTGCTCTTTAGAGGCTGCGTTACGTTGCAGAAGTACTGCGCCAACACATTGTGCGCTTGCGTCAGTATGGAGTATGGTGGGGGCTCGATAATCGAAGTGGCGAAGCACTGGTCCGGAAGTAAGATGCCGCTTAAGATCTTGAAAAGCCGATTCGCAGTCACTAGTCCATGTGAAAGAGGCACCGGTAACCAGTAGCTTGTGTAGAGGAGCTGCAATTGCGCCGAAGTTGCGCATAAATCGAAGAAAATACGACGCCAAGCCGAGGAAACTACGTAGACCTTTCTGTTGCTGGGGGCGAGGAAACGGGAGAACGGCACTAATCTTGTCGGAGTCTGGCTGGATGCCATCTTTTGAGACGACGTGGCCGAATACACTTATGCTCTTGCTTGCAAATTTCTATTTTTTGCATTAATCTGGAGACCAGTATTTGCAAGGCACTTGAGAACTTCATCTAATCGATGAAGATGTTGGCTGAAGTCAGACGAAAAGATGACATTATCATCCAGATAACAGAGGCAGGTCTTCCATTTTAGACCACGAAGTACGTTGTCTATCATGCGCTCAAATGTGGCAGGAGCGTTACAAAGGCCAAAAGGCATCACGTTAAATTCATGAAGTCCGTCTGGTGTAGCGAAAGCGCTCTTTTCTTTGTAAGTCTCGTTCATCGGAATTTGCCAATATCCTGATCGAAGATCAATGCTGGGGAAAAACTCCGCCCCTTGTAGGGTGTCCAAATCGTCGTCAATTCGAGGTATCGGATATACGTCCTTACGTGTGATCATATTGGGCGCTCCATAATCGACGCAAAAGCGAACGGAGCAATCGTTTTTCTTTACCAGGACCACGGCAGAAGCCCATGGGCTAGATGAAGGTCGTATTATCTTCCGCGCAAGCATGTCCGCAACCTGTTGTTCAATGACCTTTCGTACGGACGGCGATACGCGATAGGGGCGTCGTCGTATTATAGCGGAACCATTAGTTTCGATGTGTTAGTGTAGCCGCAGGAGTTTAGCTCAACAAAGGGGAATAGCTATCGAAACAGGCTTTGTGCTTCGCCAATACCGCCATTAAGGCTTCGAACTGCGCGGCTGTTAGGTCCGAGCCAAGCACAACTGGAGGAGGGAAAGAATCATCCAAACCTGTGGTTAGTGCTGGCGATAAAGAAGGGCAAAGCGTGACCATAAAGATAGCTTGAGTGTCAGCTAAGTTTGCCACAGTCATCCCTTTGGGCCGCATCACAGTATCTGGGGTCGTGTTGCAAGCAGACAGAAGGGCGCGGCCACGTGAAAACCGGACGAGACAGGTGGCAATGAGAATTCCGCGAGAAGTACATTGGGAAGAAGGGGCGACTAGGGCGTCTCCGTCGGTGATCTGTCTGGATGTTATGGCTACAACGTCTTCGCGACCAGGACGCAGGACGTAGTCTGCAGCGATGGCCAAGTTCACGCTTGAAAGTGAAGAGTCCGTAACAGGTGCAAGCGCTGTATCTGGGATATGGACAACTTCTTCTCTACATGAAATGACGGCTGAAGCAGAATGTAGGAAGTCCCAACCCAGTATAAGTTCATGGATACACGTTGGAAGAATGATAAACTCAATGTGGTGGCGTATGTCGTCGATGAGAACACGAGGCGTAAACTGTCCGTCAGGGTAAATGAATGCATTATTAGCACCAGGCAAAATAGGCCCAAGATAAGGTGTTCTTACTTTCCGGAGCCGGGAACACAGATCACTACGAAGAACAGAAACGGCGGCATCGGTATCGATGAGAGCTGACGCGGGAACACCTTCGACAGTTACAGAAAGAATGTTGGCCGGGCGAAGAGGATGAATTTTTGAAGACTGATAAGAAGCAGTTTCACCTACAAAAACTGCAACAGTTAGTTTCCCGAGTGCTTATCGACAAGATGGGAAGTGGGGCGAAGCGGTGATGTAGAGCGCCGGTAAGGCGATGGAGAACGACGTCTGGCCGAACGGGAACTATGAGGCAGATTGGGAACAACTGGAAGAGACGGAGAACGGTGTTGAGAGAACGAGTACGATCCGGGATAGTAGGCGTCTAATCGGCGAGTGCGGTCTCTCTCGTGCTCAGCATAGCCTCGTCCTTCATACTGCTGGCGACGGTGGCAGAAGGGAGATATATGGCCGCGTGTGCCACAGTAAAAACAAACCGGATGAGGTGGACGCCACTGAGGGTACGATGGCGCAGCGAGTGCTCTGGTTCCCATCGAAGCCAAATGGTCATAGGAAACGTCAGTAGGCACGCAGGTCACGGTAGCGGTGGGTAGCCAAGCAACATCCGCGTAGGTAGGTGTAGGGCGCGCTACCGGAGCAAGATGCGTCGTGGGTGTAGTCATCGCTGTCAACTCTTGCTTCACGACCTCGCGCAAGTCGAAGGTGGGGGTTCGGGCACAGGCGGCAGGTGGACGCCTTATGTCTTGTAGTTGAAGCTCTTCGCGGAGGATGGTGCGGATAAGCGCACGTAGATCTGCAGAATGGGGAGCCTGAGTATCGCTGCTGTCTTGTGGAAGACGAATAGACTGCAGCTAGTCTAGGCGTTGACACGTTGAAGTGATGTCTTGGACAGAAGCCGGATTTTGTAGGATTAAGGCGTTGAACGAGACAGACCCAATGCCTTTTAGGATGTGGCGAACGCGTTCGGCTTCCGTCATGCTAGGATTCGCACGGCGGCACAGAGCCAAGACATCCTCTATGTATGATGTGTAAGATTCTTGTGGATGTTGGTGGCGCGTTCCCAGCTTCTGTTTGGCGACTTCTGCACGGCCAGACGAGGAAGCGAAGATTGGCCGCAGCTTGGAGGTAAACGTGGGCCAATCCGCGATGTCGAATTCGTGGTTGAAATACCACGTCTTTGCAACACTGGTCAAGTAGAAGGCAACGTGTCTCAATTTCTGGGTGTCGTTTCACTTATTCCACGAACTCACGCGGTCGTAGTGGTCTATTCAATCGTCGACATCATCACCGCGGAGTCCCGCAAAGACAGGGGGATCGCGCTGAGGGCTCGTTACCGTCCAAGACGGCACCGCAGGCGGGATCGTCTCTGTGATAGGGCTGGAGGCACCGGAAGGGCCGGAGTTGGAAGTGTTCATCTTTGTAGGGGTAGCTGGGCGCAGGCGGCGACCGGAACGGAACTCCAGGGTGGACTGGAACGTGAGAGGACGTTGGGGTGTTGACATACCTCTACCACTTTATAATACCGAGACCGATGAAGTTATCCAGCGCTCTTTATTTCAAAAAAAGGCAACGCCCCAGCTCATGCGCGAAGAAGTAGAAGAACACGAAAAGGATGATGGCTATGAACAAACGAAAACGACGAAGTACATTAATAGTGCTTACAATATATATATATATATATATATATATATATATATATATATATATATATATATATATATATATATATATATATATATATATATATATATATATATATGTATATATATAATATATAATATAATATTTGGGGTTGTACGTGCCAAAACCACTTTCTGATTATGAGGCACGCCGTAGTGGAGGACTCCGGAAATTTTGACCACCTGGGGTTCTTTAACGTGCACCTAAATCTAAGCACACGGGTGTTTTCGCATTTCGCCCCCATCGAAATGCGGCCGCCGTGGCCGGGATTCGATCCCGCGACCTCGTGCTCAGCAGCCCAACACCATAGCCACTGAGCAACCACGGCGGGTATATATATATATATATATATATATATATAGTTGTAAAGACGAAGGGACACACTTACAAAAATTGCATGTTAAAGGTTTTAACGTTTCGGTCGCGGCGACGGATATGCGTTCTTGCATGTGGTCTTGTTCAGATGTCGGTAGTTAAGGCAGAGGTTATTTCCTGTAAGAAGTGCCTCTCACACACGGCCATTGTTTGAAGGCTCGATAACACAGCGCTTGAGCATCTCAGCAACCTTATTGTCAATAACATGGTGCTCGAAGACGGAGACTGGATAAGCATGTTGCGTAAAGGTGCATGGCGTCTCGTGTCCATTCCGCGTGAAAGTGCATATACGCGTCTCAGGGTAGACGCATGGCCGTTAAAATAATTAGGTACCACAACAAGTTTGCAGTGTTCTGAACAAGAAGCTTTGTCGTCATTGTAGCTTTGGAAAGCGTGGGGGAGCAGCTGATCAAACCACGGATTACAAGTAAGTGTGCCAAGGACAGCACAAGTTCAAGCAGCCTAATAGTCAAAGGTGCCAATGCTGGCGACGGTTTAAATACGTCCAAGGTGTCCTTCATGACATAAAGTTAAAGGCAAAGGAAGTGCGTTGCAGACGAGATTCCACTGTGAAGACTGAAGTGCGCGAATTTCATGGAGAGTACTAACGGTGAACAACTATGCGGGATAGCGCAAATAGGACAGGACCATCCGAAATAGGAGCAAATGAAACAGGCTCAAGCAGGGAACAGCACTGGGAGTGGCCATGTCGTCGCATGCAAGCAGTTTATCACCTGCAGAACGAGAGTCGACAGACTGAACATCAGCCCACGCGCTAAATTCAAGTTCGTCGTGGCAACAGGCAATACCGGCGCTATGATCGGCAACAAAGTCCCCCCCTGAAGGGATGTTATTGGAACAGCATGAGCAAACTACGAACTCCACAGTATACGAAAGTCATTGTATGGCGAGTCGAGTAGTTTCATCAACCCGACTCATAAGGTGTTTTGGCGTTTCCCGTTCGAAAAAGCACGTAGGACAAAGCTGCCGAAACCTCTACTAATGCATAAAGTAGTCTACTGACACGTTCAAGGGGAAAGATTACATCGACGGACACTTCGATGACGTTGGTTGGAGGAGAAGATGACTAGCTTTGCGACGGGGACTCAGTGCCTCGAAAGCTGTGGCCATCAGTTTTCAAGCTCGGTGGATTCGCTACAGCGGTGCAGCAGGGAAAGCGACCGACGACCATGAGATGGCGAACTACGTGTAGGCACAAGCAGAGGATCAGGCAACCATGATGAAATAGGATAGGAGAGCGGAGTGGCGCATGGAATAAATGACAGAATACGGTAGCACTCGCAGTATGTTCGAAGAAGGAAGCGTAGAGGTACGCCAATGCCGCAACACGTAGCTGGCACCACTATACGCAAAACATACCGAACGACCATCCAAGGTGCGCCACTGCTTGGAGTACACTCTAAGTCAGCGACGGAAGTGAAGAGAACGCAGCCGTCTTGGTGGTGTAGTAGGTGGCGGCTAAAACGTTTCACGTCAAGGCCGTGCAATTGCTTCTCCATAGGTGAGAGGTGCAGTGACTGACGTTAGAAATAGAAGCTTGGGCACTAGCTTGAGAGCCTTGCTCTTGCATGAGGTTTCGGAGCGTAGGTGCGAAAAAAAGTGAAGGCTACGGGACGCAAGAGAATAAACACTGCTGGCCAGCGACCTCTGCCTGAAAACATTGTTGAATCTTTACAAGCAGAGGAAGCATGCTGGTCAGTGTTTTCTAGGCTTGAAGAAGAATCGCTAGGCGCAGGAGTGCGTATGATCCAAAGACGTTGTCTACACAGCTCGTGGAAGCCTCAATGACTTCGACTACCATGCAAGGGCCCTTTGATAAGAACGTTCCGAATGCGTCGTGCTCAATTCCTTAATATATAGGCAGGACCTTCCATTCAGCCGGCACTGACGCATTCACATCTTTGCAATCATCGACGTCGTCTTCAAGGTAAATAATAAAATTCACGTCAACCCGCTGGAATCTAGTAAAGAAGCGTCGCTACTTCCAAAGCGCCCTGCAACTTGGTGACCAAAATGTTGGGTTAAGCTGGTCTTAAAGTTGGGCAATGAAGTAAAGTCTGGTAAAATTACCATAGCTTGGCAACGTACGTCCGAGAGATAAAAAATTGCTTTCTCAAATTTGATATTCACTTCCACTTGCATGGGCACTCACTTGTTCATATGATGGAATTCCATCTTCAACGTCCTTTTAATGTGTGCCAGTGAAAAGGAAGTCTCTGTGATGCAAATAACTGGCACATACAACGACGGGCAATGCTATGGGAGGAGTGGCGTTTGTGTCACAGTGCCGTAGCAGTTATATCTAGAGTAGGGCGGGGAGGGGCTAAGCACAAACTATACAAATCTATCTATCTATCTATCTATCTATCTATCTATCTATCTATCTATCTATCTATCTATCTATCTATCTATCTATCTATCTATCTATCTATCTATCCATCTATCTATCTATCTATCTATCTGTCTATCTATCTATCTATCTATCTATCTATCTATCTATCTATCTATCTATTACAGGGAGAAAAGACGCTTAAGGATATACTTACAAGATGTGTACAACGGGCAGAAGACAGGCATACAAAATGGAGCCGGTGCACACGACTATCGGCGAACGTCTTCTTCGTCAGTCATCTCATCATCGTTCGCTACTGCAGCACCTCGTAGCATGAGCCCCGGCGCTGAAGACACTGTCCCGACGTTTGGCAGCTTTGAGTTATATCGCTGCAGTCGAGCGACGTGAATGATATCAGAGGAGGATCGTGGCGTGGAGGTATCGTGAGGCTGTAACTCATAGGTCGTGTCTGTCATTTGACGCAAGATATGGTATGGGTCTGGGTAGGGCGAAATCATTTTCTCACAAATTCCAACTCCCCGTACTGGTTTCCAATGAAGCACGATGTCACCAGGGTTATAGTGAGAATCGCGGTGAAGAGCGTCATTATACGTCGTTGCTTTTCTAGGGAAGTCGTCGGACGCAGGCATGCAATCTCACGTGCCTCGGTAGCTCGAGATATAGAATCATGGGCATAGTTTGACGTTTTATCGAGAACGGCTGGGAGCAACGTGTCAAGCGGTAGTATAGGGTCTCGTCCATACAACACAAAAAATGGAGAGAAAGCAGCAGAATCATGGCGGGACGTATAGTAGGTGAATGTCACCAACGGCGGAGCGGCATGCCAGTCACGGTGGTTGGTAGAGGCACACAGAGCGAGCATTTCTGTGATAGTCCTATTGAGTCGCTCTGTGAGGCCGTTGGTCTGAGGGTAATAAGCAATCAAAAACTTTTGCTTCGTAGTGCCGGTGTGCAAGATGTCCTGGACAACCTTTAACAAAAGGAGTAGCTTCGGTCGTTAAAGAGTTGTCGGGGAGCACCGTAGTGAACTATCACAGCGTCGACAACAAAGTCAGTGGCGTCCGTTGCACAAGTGGTAGGGAGAGCCTGCGTGGTCGCGTACCGAGGGGTGTAGTACATAGAAACTTCTATCCACTTTTCGCCACGAACCGATGGAGAGAAAAGGTGAAAGAGATGAATACCAGCCCGAAATGATGATGCATATGGTATTTCAATGGGCTGAAGACGGCCAGCTGGTAGGGCTTCTGGTTTTTTGCGGTGCGGACAAGAATTACACGAGGCGACTTAACGGCAAACGGAACAGTAAATACCGGGCCGAAAGAAACGACGCCGAAGATGGTCATATGTCTTTGAGACTCCCAGATGACCAGTGGTTGGGACATCATGCCACTGTGCGATCACAGTCCCACGTATATGCTGGGGAACAATCAGTAGCAATGTAAAGCCATCAGGGTGCATGGTATAACGGTACAAGGTGCGATCTTGCAGCACAAACATACACAAAGAGAGGGAACTTGTCAGGTACTTCAAGCTGAGAATGATATTTCTCAAGTAACGGTGACGTCGTTGCTCATTGCCGATGCCATCACGCGCAGTATGCGATCGGACGCAAGCTCACTCGCCAGTCTCATGCCGGCCTGGTGGGTCTACTGAATGACGTGACAAGCAATCAGCGTCCTCATGGAGTCAGTCTATCTTACACACCAATGCGTAAGAGCACTCTTGGCGCCCTAGAGCCCACCGACCAAGACGTCCTGCTGGATCTTCTAAAGGCGAAAGCCAGCATAGTGTGTGGTTATCTTTGATAACCGTGAAAGGCCGTCGATAGAGGTAGGGGCGAAATTTACCTACTGCCCAAACGAGGGCGAGCCATTCACGTTGGGTGACCGAGTAACTGCGTTCGGCTGGTGACAGAAGACGTCTAGTGTATGCTATCACACTGTGGCAACGGTGCTGTCGTTGTGCCAGAACAGCGCCGACACCATGGCCGCAGGCGTCGGTGTGAACCTCCGTTGCGTGGACGCGTCAAAATGGCCGAGAATCGGTGGTGACGTGAGTCACGTCTTCAGCTCAGCGAATTCAATAGCTTGGTCGGGACCTAAGAATAAATGTCACGCCTTTCTTAAGAAGTTTCGTTAGAGGGCGTGCGGTGTCAGCAAAATTTCTCACGAATCTGCGGAAGTAGGAGCAGAGGCCTACAAAGTTTTGAACGTCGGTTGCGCAGGCGGAAATAGGAAAATTCTTGATCGCACGAACTTTGTCTGGATCGGGACGAACACTGTAAATGCCGACGAGGTGTCCGAGCATAGTAAACTGCCGGAGGCCGAAGCGAAAATTCGTCAAATTGAGCTGAAGTCTCACCTTGCGGAACACTGAAACAACTATGGAGAGACGCTCGAGGTGTGGGTCAAAAGTCGGCGAAAACACAATTATATCATCGAGGTAGCACAAGCAGATTGACCACTTTAAGCCCTGAAGAAAGGCGTCCATGATGCGTCGGAATGTGGCCGGAGCATTGCATAGGCCGGACGGCATCACCTTAAACTGGTAGAGACCATCCTGTGTAATAAACACCGTCTTTGCGAACACAAATGTCCTGCAAATAAAAATGTCCTGGTACGACATGAGCAGGTCCCGAAGCGCGTCTACATATTCGGCCGGAAGGACAATGGCGAACATCTTTGTTATGTTAACTAACATCGAAGGGTTTGAATCAATAGCAGCAGGAGGTGGTGCAGCAGGAAGAGTTAAGACGGAAACATGCTACTGCGAGGCTGGAGCTAGGGTGGCAAAAGAGATACCCTGGGGTATCACTGTAGGGTAAAGTCCGAAATTCGCAGTAGGGAAACATGCGGCATAGCCCTTTAAACTGATGACGGAGCGCGGGAACATGACATTCTGGAGCGGTCGAAATGTCAACTGCCGAAAAAAAATCCAGCCCCGATTCCCACCATGATAATTCTGCTGACTTTAAGCGCATGATTAACAAGTCGCTGTCTTCTAGTGAGTAGTGTCTGCTGGAAGTTGTGCTCGCTCTCTACGCCAGAGTGTTTGATTTTTCTCAAGGCCAACGAGCGTCCCATACACCGCCGGCGTCCGGTATGCAACACCGCATCCATACAGGGCAAGCAACGCCAAATCGTCAGAAGCCCTACCGCGTTTCTCCTTCAGAGAGAAAATTCATCGCCGAGCAGGTCGAAGAAATGTTACAGAAAGGAGTGATCCAGGAATCATGTAGCCTTTGGGTTGCTCCTGTGATCCTAGTCAAGAAAAAAGAGAACTCATGGAGATTCTGTGTGGACAATCGCCGCCTAAACACCGTCACAAAGAAAGACGTGTACCCCCTACCACAAATAGATGACGCCGTCGACTGCATCCACTCCGCGTCGTATTTCTCTTCTGTTGATTTACGTGAGGATATCGGCAAATTCTCATGCACCCCTCAGACAAGCAGAAGACAGTCTTCGTGACACCTGACGGCCTCTTTGACTTCAACGTTATGCCGTTTGGCTTATGCAATGCCCCAGCGACATTCGAGCGACTTATGGATACCGTGCTCCGCGGACTCAAATGGGAAATTTGCATGTGCTATTTAGACGACATCATTATCTACGGCCGGACATTTCACGAGCACAATCAGCGCCCGTCGATCGTTCTTGACTGTATCCAGCAAGCTGGCCTTATTTTAACCTCGAAGAAATCTCATTTCGGTGGGCGTCAAGCCCTCGTACTAGGCTTTCTGGTAGACGAAGACGGCATACGACCAGACCCTGAAAAGATAGCAGCCGTTCGCGATTTCCAACAGCCACAAACGGTGAAATATCTGCGAAGCTTTTTGGGCCTTTGCTCATATTTTCGGTGCTTTATCAAGAGTTTCGCACAGCTTGCCTCTCCCCTCACGTCTCTCCTTCACAAAAACACCCCATACTTGTGGACTGCAGACTGTGAGTCGGCGTTTCAACAGCTGTAATTTTTGTTGACTTCTGGACTGGTACCGCGGCATTTTGATCCGGAGGCGTCAACTGAGCTGCATACTGACGCCAGCGGTGCGGGTGTTGGCGCCGTGCTTGTTCAGCTCTGCGGTGGCCATGAGCATGTCACTGCCTACTCTAGTCGGACACTTACAAAAGCGGAGACAAACTGCACCGTTACTGAACTCCAGTGCCTAGCAATCGTCTTCGCCCTTCAGAAGTTCCGTCCGCATCTACACGGCCGCGCATTCATGATAGTGACTGACCATGATTCACTCTATTGGCTAGTTGGGCTGCATGACCCGTCTGGCCGGTTGGCCCGCTGGGCTTTGCGCTTTCAAGAGTACAGCTTTTCCGTTAACAACAAGAGCGGACGCTGTCACACGGATGCTGATTGCCTATCCCGTCTCCCTAGTTACCTAGTTTCCATCTCTTCCTACTTTCCAGACCTGCGTACCTTCGAGAGCGAGCAACGTTGTGACCCTACCTTGAAATCACTACGGGCAGCTGCACGTGAGCCAGCAGGAACAACACCGTTTACTTTTCGTAATGGTTTGTTGTAAAAAAAATTACTAGGCTGATGCTCGCCATTGCTTCTAGTGGTGCCCGAAAACCTGCGCCCTGCTGTCCTTCGTTCCATGCATGACGATATCACGTCCGGGCACATTGGCTTTGCACGCACACTTCACCGACTTCGAGATTTTTCTGGCCCAAGCTCTGGAAAACAATGAAACAGCATGTAACCAGCTGTACTGTTTGCCAGCGCCACAAGCAAACGATGACGGCCCCAGCAGGCTATTTACAACCAGTTAGGCCGCCGACGTTACCCTTTGAAAAAGTCGGCATCGACTTGGTTGGCCTGCTCCCAAAGACGTCAGCTGGCTACCGCTGGATTATAGTGTGCGGAGATTACCTCACTCGCTACACGGAAACGGCGGCACTTCCATCTGCCACTGCAGCAGATGTCTCTTCTTTTTGTTACATCACGTCATACTCCGTCATGGCGCTCCCCGTGTTGTTATCAGTGACCGTGGGCGGCAATTCAGCCCCGACGTCGTTGAAGAACTTTTACGGCTTTGGGCTTCTGCATATCGTCATTCCACTCCTTACCACCCGCAAAGCAATGGCCTCACAGAGCGAACGAATCGAACCCCTACCAACATGTTATCAATGTATGTCACTGCTGACCACAAGAATTGGGACGCCGTCTTACCTTTTATAACGTACGCGTACAATAGTGCCAAGCACGAAGTTACTGGATATGCTCCTTTCTTTTTGCTGTACAAACGCGCTCCCCAGAGCCTTCTGGACACTATTCTACCTTTATCGCGCTAAAAAGATCTTTCCATCGCCCAAACTCTGTGTCGGACTGAGGGAGCACGTCGACTGGCGCATCTTAGGACGTTGTCCTCACAAGGCAACAGCAAGATTCGCTATGATGCGCGGCATATCCCCGTCAGCTTTACTCCCGGTGATTATATTTGGTTGTGGACACCTGTTCGCAAAAATGCATTGTACCGCAAGTTTCTCGCCACTTACACCCGACGATTCGTTACACTCAGCCGCTTGAGTGATGTCAACTATGTCGTCGCCAAAGTGACGGCAAGTAATCGCCGTTCACGTGCGACGCAAGTTGTTCACGTGGCCAGACTCAAGCAGTGCCATCAAAGGTCCCTTTAACTCGCTCAGCGAGCTTCGTGCGCCCCCGGGGAAGATGTCGCAACACTGCGTGACTGGGGACCACCGAAACGGGGCCAACTCAGCGGACTTGTTCCACATGAGCTCCCAATGGAACGTGTACTTCCTGCGGACTGCAACCAGGAAGCGCCAGAACGCCTGCATCATTCGACGCAGCTCGAAAAGCGGCATTCAGAGACCATCCGCAGCGCTCTGAGTTCATTTTTCACAGATTCACACGCTTTGGCAGCAGCAAGGCGGTGGCCGCCAAGCTAAGCCTGCGGAGGATTGCCAAGCTTTGCTCGCCGAGGCCACGCTCCCCGCGCCTCGGCCACGAGCCGCCTGTCCGTGCCCGAGCTTTGAGACCGAGCTTTTCGCCTCGTGAACCATCTGCCCGCCGCGTACTGGCCCTTTGAAGGCGGGGTACGCTCCGTTTCTTGCTCAAGATGGAGTATCAAGTGGCAGGGGAGGATATCTCCCCGGAAGAAGTTACACAAGATCAGGGCTGGCAGACTGCGGGGGCCAGAACGGTTAGCGGCAAGACGCGCACGGCTGATACTAATGCGCCATCGCCCCAGCCGGGAGCGCGCCGTGGAAAATCGGGTGGTGCTGCACTAAAATCCAAAGTGATAAGAGCGGGACGAATGCCCTCACTTCCTCGAGACGATATCAAGATTGTGATCAGGCCGCGAGGTGGACTCAATATCTCCAAGATTGGATTTGTTACGGTGGCTGACGCAATACTCACCGCCGCTGGCATCAGTCAGGAAGATCTATGCCAAGATGCACTATGCTCGAATCTACAACAAAATATTATGGTTGCCAGCACGCCCAAGCGCGAGAATGCGAACCGCTACGTCCGGATGAGGCAGATGCTCATTTCGGGCAAGGTATATGAGCTCAGTGCCTACGAGACCGCCCCGCACACAACGTGCAAGGGAGTGATCCGCAACATCCCTCTTCAAGACGGCCCTGACGTCATCGATGCCAAGATTGTCAACGCCAATAATCCACTTGCTTTAGCAGCGAAGAGAATAGCTCAAACCGGCACGGTCATCGTCGTGTTCGACGGGCATCGTGTACCGAACTTTGTCAGGTATGGACCGCTACTCATGCAGTGCTCACTCTACGGCAAGGAAATCGACGTGTGCTATACGTGCGGCCGGCTCGGGCATCGCGCCGACGTGTGCCCCAATCCAAGTGACGCTATTTGCCGTGGCGGTGCTGCCCCTAATCCTGATGAGCAGCATCAGTGTACCCCCACGTGTAAACTCTGTGGTGGCCAGCATCTCACGGCTAATAAGGACTGTGCTCAAAGGCTCAAGATACCATGCATCGTGCGTCGTCGTCGCAGTGAGCGCGCCAAGATGGCCGGGGCCGCGTCACTGTCCCCTCAGACGTGCTCGGACACTTCGGAACTCGTCCAGGCTTCGTCCACTCCGGGTGCTCAGCGCAGAGGACGCTCCCGTTCCAGGGGCCGCTCGAGAGTCCGTTCTGTATCCAGGGCCCACTCCGCCTCCAGGGCACGTTCCGGCTCCCGCCGTGGGTCCAGAGAATGGGCCTTTTCACGGGTACGCTCCGGTTCTCGGCCTCGCTCCAGCTCCAGGCCCGGACGCAACACGCCGAGGCAGACCAGGTCCCGCTCGCCCACCGCTCGCTGCCGCACGCCCACCGCCCTTACAAGCAAGTTCACGCTCTCCTGGGCCGACAAGGTTCGAGGGGGACGTGAGGGTCCAAGAGGTGACGACTAGCCTCGCGATTTGCATCACGCACATGAGCTCGAGGAGTTGCGACGAGTTAACGAGCAGTTGGGGAAAGAAAACGCGCTGGTTAAACAAGAAATGCGCAGGCTAGCTGCGAAGATGGCGGAGATTAGGAAGCTCGTGCTTTCACCCTGCTCGCCGCAACCCGCTTTGGCCCCGGTCGCCATGGATACGTCCGAGACATCCCACGGGGCTCGCCCGCCCAAGCATCGAGCGGTTGAGAACAGAGAGGAAGACGAGACTATAAAATTGCTCTCAGAACTCAAGAATGCCTTCACCAGCATACAGGCTAGCTAAGCGAAGGTCCAGGAATCTATAGCGCATCCAAAAATGGGCTTTGGAGCACTCAGTGAAGGGATAAGCAAACTAGAGGAAGTTGATGCCAGGAGAGAACCCATCCCCGCTCCTTCGCAGGTGGCAGCACGACGTCATGTACTAGCACCATCGACGGAGGGCGCGATTCTCAGGGCCGTTCAAGCCTCCTCTCAGCCTAGCCATGGATAGTGCGGACGAGAACTTTAGTATCTGGCAATGGAACTGCGGAGGGTTTCCCAACAATAAGCCGCTTCTGCAGCAGTATTTAAGAACTCTCACGGTTGAGCCCCAAATTATCGCTACTCAGGAAGTTGTAACTAGTACTCCTATCAAACTCGCAGGTTATCTGGTAGCATCCTCACATTCAGGAGGTAGGGGAGTTGCTACCCTTGTCAACAAAAGGTACGATTGCCTCTTTCGCGACCTCGGCGCAGCTGGTGATGGCATCGAGTACGTCATGACTGAAATCCTCATGAACCCACCCAGAAGGGGCCTCAGGAGAAACAGCCTCTTAATCTTCAACGTATACTGCAGCCCCAGCTACCGCAGGGTGAGGGCGAACTCTCTCCTCTAGAGGGCCGTCAGCCTGGCCGGTGGGCACCCCCTTGTAGTCGTCGGGTATTTCAACGCCCCACATAGGGTGTGGGGGTACACCCATGACACGCCCAAGGAACGCGAACTGTAGCAGACTGCGACGGCAGTGGACTTGACCCTTTTCACCGATAAGGATTTCCCCACTAGGAGACGCAACTCCGCATACCGGGACACTACCCCAGACCTCTCTTTTGTCAAGAACGTGGGGGGGGGGGTCAAGTGGATAAACACGGCTCTACACCGCGGAAGTGACCACTACGTCATCGAAGTCTCCCTCCCGATTGCCCGCTATAAGACGAGGAAATTTAAATTGCTCGACTGGGACCTTTTCCGCAAGATCAGAGCCGAGCGCGCACCGATGGCCGGGACAGATTTTGAAGGTTAGTACAAAGGGATCAGGGATGACGCCGCGGCGGCAACCAAGGAGGTCGTCACTGAGCTCGACGTTGACAAGATTTACAGCAGGTTGCCGCACCTGCTGGAAGCCAAGCAAGCCCTGCTCACGAGATGGAAGGAGCAGAAGCATAACAGGAGACTCCGCAAGAAGGTTTCGGAGGTTAACAGGGAGATCGAACATCACTGCAAGAACCTGTGTAAGCAACAATGGGATGAGCTCTGTGAATCCGTCGAGGGTCAGCTCAGATCAGGCAAGAGCTGGGGTCTGCTCAAACACTTTCTCGATGAGGGCAGCACCAGATCCAGCCAGAGGCGATCCCTCGCGCGAGCCATCCACCTCGTTACGGACTCTACCCCGGACGAGTTGATTGTCGACAGGCTCATAGACAAGTACCTGCCGGTCGCGGATAGGGCTGCCCCTACCCAGTTCCCGGACTACGCGGGGTGGGCGGTGCCGGAGTTGGACCAGGACTTTACCGCGACCGAGATCCGAGATGTCCTCTTCTCACTCAACGTCAAATCTGCCCCTGGCCCAGATGGCGTCACTAACAGGATGCTGAGGAATCTCGATGATGAGTCGATCGACTTCCTCACTGAAAGGAATAATGAAGTCTGGCGTAGTGGACAGGTCCCCACACAGTGGAAGGCGGCCTGCACGGTACTCATCCCCAAACCCGGTAAAGCACCAGAAATAGAGAATCTAAGACCAATTTCTCTGACGTCGTGTGTCGGTAAGGTTGCAGAGCATGCCCTGCTCAACCCGTTCAAGGTGCACATCGAGGCCAATGACATGTATAACCACAATATGATTGGTTTCAGAGCCGGCCTCTCGACACAGGACGCCATGAAGCTAATAAAGCATCAGATCATCGACCGGAGCACGGGTGATACCAGAGCCACCCTTAGATTAGGCCGGCAGAAGGCGTTCGACAATATCTCACATGAGTTCATTCTCCAGCTATTGCCGGCCCCGGGCTCGGGAAGAGGACCTGCGAGTTCGTCCGATCCATCCTTAGCCAGAGAACTGCCAAGCTCAAGATCGAAGGATGCCTTACGCAAGAGATCACCCTCGGTTCACGCGGCACGCCTCAGGGCTCAGTCATCTCGCCAACATTATATAATATCGCTATGATCGGGCTTTCTAAGGAGCTCACGAAGATTCAAGGAATCAACCATACCATCTACGCAGATGACATCACCATCTGGTGCGTCGGCGAGAGCGACGGCCAAGTTGAAGCCGCCATGCAGAGCGCCATCGATGCGACTGAGCGCTTCCTCCGCCCCACTGGGCTCAGATGTTCTCCATCGAAATCTGAGCTACTTCTCTACAAGAAAAGACCCAGAGGCGGCGGCCATCGTGATTGAAAACCGGCGTCCGAAAGCCAAATACGGCTTTTCACTGGTGACGGGTCTCGGTGCCCAGAGTCGACTCGCTCGGAATATTGGGGTTGTAAATCGAGTCTAACGGTGCCAGTGGAACCGCACTCTGAAAGATCACCGCCAAGACGGAGAGTGCTCTCGGCCTCATTCGGAGGATCGCCAACAGGCACCGGGGAATCAAGGAAGACAACCTCATCCGCACTATACATGCTTTTGTTCTATGCCACCTTTCATACTCGGCGGCCAGGCATAATTGGCATGTTGCAAAGAGGAACAAGCTCAATTCACTCATCAGAAAGGTCTTTAAGCTCACCCTCGGCTTACCTGCAAGCACCCACACCGAAAACTTGTTGAAGCTCGGAGTCCACAACACGCTCGGAGAAATTATCGAGGCACAAGAGCACTCACAGCTGCTCAGGCTATCCGGCACCCCGACGGGCCGCAAGTTACTCGGCGAGATAGGCCTCAATCCTGTCGACCAGTGCCCCGACGCCGTGCGGATTCCCAGCGACATCAGGTCTCACCTGCACATCGCGCCCCTTCCCCGCAATATGCACTCCGCAAACAACGCCGGCACACGTCGGGCCAGGGGTACAGCTCTACTCGAGCATGTCCGCAATAACCACATTGAGGAAAGCTTCGTTGATGCCGCGGCATATGTCCAACAAAAGGCATTCGCGGTCTCCATCGTAGACTCCAATTCAAGGCTCACTTGCTGCGCTACAGTGCGCACTTCGAGGCCCGTGGTAGCCGAACAGGTTGCAATTGCGCTGGCTGTGCTCGATGGTCGCAGAGAGGCTATATATAGTGATTCCAAGGCAGCCATTAAGGCCTACCAAACCGGTATGGTCTCCCGCCAGGTCCTCCACATTCTCCAAAGCGCCAAAAGTATCTCTCCGCATTCTCTCATTTGGTTTAACGCTCACTTGGGATCGATTGAGGGTTCTCCCCCTAACCCTAACGAGGGCGCACACGAGGCTGCGCGAGGACTCACTGACCGCGCCGCCTCAGCAGTCCCCCATCCCCGCGGGGAACCCTTGCTTACGTTTAATGAAATCACCACACACTACTATCTGTCAAGACGGGTATTCCCCCTCCCGCACCCCGCCTTATGCAGGGCGCGGGCGGTTACCCTTCGACTTCTACAAGCCCGTGTGTACCCTAATCTCGCGGTTCTTCATGCCATACACTCTGAAATATTTCCCAGTGCGGACTGCCCTGCCTGTGGACAAAGGGCAACATTAAACCATGTGCTGTGGGAGTGTGAAGCCATCGGCTCCTCCTTCAGCGAGGATAGGTGGGCTGCGCTCTTGGGCAGCCCCGAACTCAACGACCAAACCCTGGCCGTCCAGAGAGCCCGCGATCTGGCCGTCAAGCTCGGCTTGGCGGTCCCTATGTGGGACTAGCCGGGTGGCGCGGGGTCTTCGCTGCGTCTTCTCTGGACCGAAATAAAGTTATTTCACTCACTCACTCACTCACTGCGTGACTGAGGCAGAGAAAGAAGAAGTGGAGTGTGCGCGCGTGATGTCGGGGTACTATGCGCCGGCTGGGCCTGGCCTGTGGCTTCCCTCACGGACCTCGTTTCACCCTGTAAATAAACATCATTCGTAACAATATATATATATATATATATATATATATATAGAAACACGACTTCAGGCTCGCGAATCAGCTTCTGGGGATGGTGCAAGATTGTTTACCTAGGCCAATCACTCACACGGGACCAAGGTTAAGCGAAGGGAACTTACAGAACGATAAAAATGGCTTGAAATTTTCCAGTTCTTAACTGGAAGCTTACCACTATCAGTGAAAAAGGAAGGCGTACCATCACAGCATTCTACCGGTGCTTACATATGGGGCCCAAGCTTGAAACTTGACAAAAGAGCTCGATAACAAATGAAGGACCACGCAAGGTGCGATGGAACGAAAAGTGTTAGGCGTAACGTTGACAGGAAGACAACGGTATGGATCAGAGAGCAAACAGAGATAGCCGATATTCCAATTCGCATTAACAGAAATAAATGGAGCTGGGCAGGCCATGTATTACATAGGATTAAAAACCGGTGGACCATTAGAGTTACAGAATGGTTGCCAAGAGAAGGGAAGCTCAGTCTACGATTGCAGAAAATCAGGTGGGGTGATAAAATTTGGAAATTCGCACGCGCAAGCTGAAATTATTGGATGTAGGACAGAGGTAATTGCAGATCGCAGCAAGGGGTCTTCGACGTGCAGTGGACATAATACCCTGATTATCATGATATATATATATATATATATATATATATATATATATATATATATATATATATATATATATATATATATATATATATATATATATATTGTAAGGAAGAAGAAGTGCGCCGTGCCGAGCTCCGCAGCCGGATCGCCAGCGCTACTAAAGTGGGGCTCGGGCTAGACGCTGTTCCTGGTTTTGTACTGGCTAAGCCTACGCTGTTGCGTCTTCTTGTCCGCGTCCTTCGTGTCGTCCACAGCCGTGTCGGACTTCTTTGCCATAATTGGTGGAGGTTTGCTGGGTCTCCTGCAATTCTGGAATTGCGCAGCCGGACTCTCCCTGCCATCATGACCACCGAAAGCGCCACGAGCTTACCACCACCTGCTCCCCAGTCTACCGTATGCCCCGGCACGTTCCGCCAGCGGGACCCTCCTATCTTTAGGGGCACTGACGACCACGACATTGATGACTGGCTCTCATCATACGAACGCGTCAGTCGGAACAACAAATGGGATGACATCACGAAATTAACCACCGTCCCTTTCTACCTCACCGGAATTGCCCACTTGTGGTTTCGGAACCACGAAAGCGAAGTTCCAAGCTGGACGGTGTTCAAGACTAAGTTCAGCGAGGTCTTCGGCCGCCCTGCTGTGCAAAAGCGTCGTGCCGAACATCGTCTGTCGCGCTCTCAGCAGCCTGGTGAGACCTTTACGAGCTACATCGAAGATGTCATTAATCTCTGTAAACGCGTCGATGCATCCATGACTGAGGGCAATAAAATCAAGCATATCATGAAGGATATCGACGAGGACGCGTTTCAGATGCTCATTTCAAAGAGCCCCTCTACTGTTGCACAAGTTATTGAACTGTGCCAAAGCTCTGAGGAGCTCCGCCGTCAACGCCTCCTCACCCGCCGTCCTGTTCCCCATCAGGAATCGTTGTCCGGCTTGACCTCTCCTTTTCCAGATGCCACCCTCCTCTCGCAAATCAAGGCTTTCATCCGGGAAGAAGTTGCTTGCCAGCTCTCCCTGATCTCCAACCCACCGGAGTCAAGTTCGTCCCTTCGCCCAACCCTACGACACGTTATAGAAGTCATAGTTATAGTTATGTTCACGCCCCAAGCCTGATCCTTGCCGCCCTTCTGGACCAATGCAACCTTTGCCATGCCCTTCGCGGCCCTTTGACCGGGTTGGGATAGACCTCTACGGGCCTCTGCCATACACAGCTGCTGGCAATCGCTGGGTCATTGTAGCTGTACACCACCTCACGAGGTATGCAGAAACGGCCGCTCTACCAGCCGCGACGGCTCGTGACGTTGCTTCCTTCCTGCTTCACCGCTTCGTTCTACGTCACGGCGCTCCCCGCGAAGTCCTGAGTGACCGAGGTCGCGCCTTTCTCGCCGACGTCATTCAAGAACTTCTCGCTGAATGCCGCGTCATTCATCACTGTACCACTGCGTATCACCCGCAAACAAACGGATTGCCAGAGCGCTTTAACCGAACTCTTGGCGACATGCTTTCAATGTACGTCGCCTCCAACCACACCAACTGGGACCTCATCCTTTCCTATGTCACGTACGCCTACAACACGGCACCCCAGTCAACGACGGGCTTTTCTCCCTTCTTTCTTCTATATGGCCGCGAACCATCATTCCCCATCGATACTATTCTCCCTTACCAACGGGTACACTTAGCGGGACTTATCAGCGGGTACACCGGCTTCCGAAGCCGCCCGGTATGCAGAAGAATGTCGGCAACTAGCTCGCTCCCTTACAACGCAAGAACAAGCGCTACAGAAAGTTCGTCATGACGACGGGCGCCCCCACCACCAGTTTTCGCCTGACGCTCTTGTTTGGTTGTGGGTGCCTCCTACTTCGACACAAGGTGTCTCCTCCAAGTTTGTATCCCGATACCATGGACCTTACCGGGTTCTACGCCAAACTTCTCCTGTGAACTACGCTATCGAACCTCTGACGCCCCCTACGGACATGCGCCGCCGAGGACGCGAAATTGTGCACGTAGATCGGCTCAAGCCGTATCACGAGCCCTTCGTCCTCACCACGCCTTAGGGCTCCTGTGCGGCTCCGTCTTCAGCGAGGGGGGAAGTTGTAAGGAAGAAGAAGTGCGCCGTGCCGAGCTCCGCAGCCGGATCGCCAGCGCTACTGAAGTGGAGCTCGGGCTAGACGCTGTTCCTGGTTTTGACTGGCTAAGCCTACGCTGTTGCGTCTTCTTGTCCGCGTCCTTCGTGTCGCCCACAGCCGTGTCGGACTTCTTTGCCATAATATATATATATATATATATATATATATATATATATATATATATATATATATATATATATATATATATATATATATATATATATATATATATAGTCATATTATAAGAAGCCAACAAACACTGACACCAAAGACAACATAGGGGAAATTACTTGTGCTTAACAAATAAAAATAAAGAAACGATAAATTAATGGAAATTAAAGTGGATGAAAAAACAACTTGCCGCAGGTGGGAACCGAGCCCACAACCTTCGCATTTTGTGTGTGATGCTCTACCAATTGAGCTACCGCGGCGCCGTTTTCCCATCCACTTGCTTGGGTATATATGTGTCCTAGTAGAACCCTGGGAGTGTTAGCCAGTGCCAACACTCACTGGCCTTGGCGGTGGATGTGGAACGTCTTTTTTGCCGCAGGCGTCACGAGAACGTGATCTTTTACGGTGAAGGCAACTGGTCAATAAACCCACATATGCTACCTGAAGGCATCAATGTTGCGGGATTCGAGACCCTCGTTATGTGATAACGAGAAGAAAGGAGGTTAACCAAGGGGCCCGATTTGTATTAGGCACGTCCTAAGAAGCCAACAAACACTGACAGTGTCAGTGTTTGTTGGCTTCTTATGATATGAATAATAAAAGTCGGGCCCCTCGGTTTCGGTTAAGCCCCTTTCTTCTCGTTATATATATATATATATATATATATATATATATATATATATATATATATATATATATATATATATATATATATATATATATATATATATATATTGTCGAAGCTTCGTGCGCATTTCATCTTCCTCAGATTTTCATGATCACCATCACCACTAGGGGCCGTAGTAGTAGGTGGCTGAATTAAGAGGTAAACCTACGGTCTCACCATTGTCTAGATCATTGCTGCACTCAGTTGCACCGCAAGGTGTGCTCTGGTCTCCATGGCGACTATGTTGAGTACTAGTTGGAAAATTACGATTGCGTGAGTCAATTTAATCATAAGACGATTCCTTGAAGCTCGCTCCCCCATGCAGCCTTCTATATAACCGACTTAGCAAAGACTTGGTTTATCAACCATGAATGTGAGTGACTACGTAGACTGGACTTCTTTTAAACAGCAGCTTTGACAGATTTTGCCATCGTGATTGTCAGCACAGTGGTCGCGAAAAAGAAGCTTTCCGTGCGCGTTCAGCAAATCTCTGGGTCACACATTTCATATAGACGAGGTCCTCGCCCTTTGCCGCTGTGTGGGAGAATGAGCACATGCACCATTTATTCAAAGGCATAGGGATCGTTACGTTCAATGCCGTTGTGGAGAATAACCCCACTAGTGTAGCCGACATCGTCGCTACGTTCCGACGCCTTGATGAACTTCATTCGATCCGCTTGCAGCCTAAGACGTCTGATCACACGGGAACCAACGACAATCAGCTTAGTGCACTCATCCCTATAATTACTCGCGAGCAAATACATCCTCAGATTCACCGCATGCTTTGAGCGTCCACACAGTGTTGTGTGAAGTCGCCCTGTATACATCGTGAGGGAAGAACTAACTTCAGTGGCGTGCGTGCAAGCCCCAAGCCCATGCCCCTTATTGAAGCTCACCTACGCTCAGATTGCTGCTGTGGCATCACCATTCCCACAACACCAGCCACCCCATCTGCGCCTGAACCACATGGGTCTCTCACTTCCCAAGCGGCGAAAGTACCGGCTGAGCCTGATCAAAACAAAAGGCGCCCACCCCGACCGGTATGATATTACTGCGGCATCTGTGGCCGTGTTTCAAGGTTTCGCCGACGCCCTCAGCCGGACAAATGACGTGGGTATGAAGCTTTTCAGCGAGATGTGATTTCTGACTGTACTACAGCAGCGCCGCTCTTAGCAACGTTACGGAGGTCGATCTCAATCTCCGGACATTGCCAGCAAAGCTGAAGATTCCTGTTACGCGCGTTGTCGTTCTCTTTCGGAGATACGACGCTTCTCCTGTCCTCTTCGTCTGGCCACTTCGTGTCCTGACGATCACTCGGAAAACGAGGTAAAGCAGCTTCAGGAAGGAAAGCTCGGCTTTAGAAATACATTCAGCCTCTGCGGAGCGCCCATGTACTATAAAGTTGGTGTTTGTAGTAGGAGTGCAGATTGAAGTCTTGGTAGAAGCGGGTGCTCACCTTTCAGTCAATAGGGCCGATTTGCGCCCCCGATTGCGAAACATGATATCCCCCTACAAAGGTCCACCACTTCGCTGTGGTAATGCTGTCCTTGTTGTGCCTTCCGGAATTCGCCTAGTGCGAGCTTTTATTGAAATCATTCGTCACCACATTTATTGTATAGTGCTGTCCTCCTGCATTCACGTACTCATATTAGGATTGGACTTTCTCTCATCAGCATCAGATTTGATTTCTTACCGTAAACATGTAATTCATAAGAGAGACATTGAATGTCCACTGAACTCAAGGCGCACTGCCTGCGTTTCATCACAGTTTCCGATTTTATGATCGCAGCTGGCCGTGAGAATATTCTAACATCGCCTTTGGGTACCATTGTTAATGGTTATGTGTTCCCTCTACCGTTCGGTCGCCCCATCTCTAGTGGACTCATCACCGCTCCCAGGCTGCTGAGGTTTTACGACATAAGTGCGCTAGTTCGTTAGTTGGTTGAAAATTTTATTGAAGTCCTGCAAGGCGTGTGTTAGCGCACAGCGGGCAACTGCCACGTCGGGCCCAGCCTCTCAGCTTTTCCGCGGGCCTGCTGGACGGCCCATAATTGGTCTGCCAGGAACGGCTGCGGAGGGCAGCCTTTCCTCACCTCACCTCACCTCACCGATGCCGTATGGGGACTAGTGTACATCACAGTGTTTATTCCAGCTCTTTCGCCCGTGTCGATGCCCAAACGCCCCACTGTTACTTGCTTAACCGATGCCGAATCTGTGACGCTTGTTCCCCTTCACAAACAGAACCTTCGCCTTCAGCTCCTGACGGTGGTGGCAGCGCAGCTTCAATAGGCACGATAAACGGCGATCACATTGTTGCGAAGACAGGAGAACTATTGTTTTTGCTTCAAAACACGGATCTTAATTGACGTCCATTGAATGATTCTCGGCCGCACTTCCGATGCAGCGCACAGCATTCAATGTAAACCGCCGCGTCAGCGGCGTGTCGTATGCGGGGCGAAAAATCATCTAAAAGAGTGTCGCGGCCATGGTCAAACGCGAAATTATTTACCCCTCATCAATCTCTTGGTCGTCGCCTGTTGTACTCCGGAAGAAGGACGTTTCTGTTCGATTTTGAATTGATTACAGACCCTAAGTAAGATCGCGCGCAAAGACGTCTACCTATGCCACGAATCGGCAATGACCGTTATTTCCTCCGGGCTGTTCATTATTTATTAACTCCCTATCTCGGCTTGGATTATTGGCTAATACATATGCACGAAGCAGACAAAGAGATCACCGCCTTCGCAACACCACATGGAATGTACAAATTTACCGTAATTGCCTTTGGTTTTGTGTAATGATCCTGCAACCTTTGAACGTATCATAGACACATATCTATGTGGCCTGAATTGGAAAACCCGTTTTATGTTATATTGACGACGTCGCTACCTCTTCCTCCACTTGTCGCCAGCTCCTTCAGTGTTTGGACAAAGTTTTCACCTGGATTTCTAAAGCTGGTCCTTAGTTGAGCACGGAAAAGTTGCAGTTTGCTAAAAACAAAATCAGAGTGCTGGATCACCATGCCAGCAATCACGGCACGCAACCAGACCCTGACAAAACACCTACTGTGATTCGGTTTTCTCACCCAGGACATCAGAAACACTTGTGGAGTTTCGTAAGCCTCACATTCTATTTGCTGCGCTTTATCCGGCACTTCGCAAGCATAGTGTCACCACGGCACAAGCTGTTGGCCTTGGGCACTGCTTTCACTTCGACTGACGACTGTGAGTGTATTTTCCATGTCCTCGAGCGTGCATGATATCCGGCTCCGTTCTCAGTCAGTTTGATGAGAAAACGTCTACCCTTCTGCACAGCGATGCTCGGGGTCGGTGTCGCCCTTCGGTAACGTCCCAATACTTCGCGAGAGAAGATTGTTGTGTATGTCAGTCGCACCCTGACGATTGCGATGCAGTTCATCGCGCTTCTTGGAGCATTGCTGTATCCCTCAACTTGCGCATGTGCGGTTTCACCAGTGCTCATCTTTAGTGACTCACCGACACCGCTGCCAGTCCTGCTATTTGACGCAAGTCATGATCTTTGGTGCCAGCAAGTAATCCAGGGCGCCATGTTCTTATCGCTGCACACGGGTTCACAGCCGCCAGGAGCGACATCTTCTCGCTATAGTTAAGCAGCTGGCGTCGTCCGGCCAATTTCAGTGGGCACGGGAAAGCGGCCGCCATGCAGTCGCTGCTAAACTCTTCTTGCTTCTACATGCAGTTCTTCGCGTTTCTTGGAGTATGACTGTATCCCTCGACCTGCGTATTTGCGGTTTCACCAGTGCTCATCTTTAATGACTCGCCGACACCGCTACCAGCCCTGCTATCTGATGCAAATCAAGATCTTTGGTGCCAGCAAGTAATCCAGGGCGCCATCTTCATACCTTTGCACAGGGATTCACAGCCGCCTGGAGCGACATCTCCTTCTGTCTCTACTTAAGCCGCTGCCTTCGTCCGGCCACTTGCAGTAGGCACAGTAAAGCGGCAATCATGCAGTCACCGATAAACCCTTTTGCTTCTACATTCGTTTCATCGCGCTTCTTGGAGCATTGGCTGTATCTCTCGACCTGCACATGTGCGGTTTCGCCAGTGCTCATCTTTAGTGACTCACCGACACCGCGGCCAGTCCTGCTATCTGACGCTAGTCAAGATCTTTGGTGCCAGCAGGTAATCCAGGGCGCCATCTTCATACCTTTGCACATGGATTAACAGCCGCCAGGAGCGACATTTCCCGCCTTGCTCTACTTAAGCAGCTGCCTTCGTCCGGCCACTTTCAGTGAGCACGGGAGAGCGGCTACCATGCAGTCGCCGCTAAACCATTTTTGTTTCTACATGCAATTTATTGCGCTTTTTGGAGCATGGCTGTATCACTCGACCTGCGCATGTGCGGTTTCACCAATGCTCACCTTTAATGACTCACCGACACCGCTGCCATTCCTGCTATATGGCGCAAGTCAAGATCTTTGGTGCCAGCAAGTAATCCAGGGCGGCATCTTGATACCTTTGCACACGGATTCACAGCCGCCAAGAACGACATCTCCCTTCTGGCTCTACTTACGCGGCCGCCTTCTTCCGGCCACTTTCAGTGGGCACGGGAAAGCGGCGACCATGCAGTCGCCGCTATACCCTTTTGCTTCTACGTGCAGGTTTGTGAAGCTCCGTCGCTTTAAGCGTGCGAGTAACGTCTGTCTCCTGCTTTACCCGTGCCCAAGTGTATTTTCCCTCACTGTGTGAATGTGCGTTTGCTGCAAGGCTACTCATCCTATTTGGTGACGTTGAACTTAATCCGGGACCCGCAAATGACCCGCAGTACAATACTCCTTGGAGCCATTTCTGCCCTTTCAGCAAAAATAGATTCACGACAGACAGAGGTAATGAGGGGTGTCGCCGAATTAAAAGAAAAGCAAGCTCAATGAACTAATCGAGTGTCCGATTCAACCACTTTATTAACGACAGTCGAATCGCTTGTTTACTCACTCGAGCCCAAACCGTCGTCAGCTGACATACCTGCAGTTGTAGCTCACGCCGTTAAAACTGAAAATCACTCTCTCCTGACACGTCTCGATAATCTAGACGATCGCTCCCGCTGTGATAACTAAATATCTTGTGGTATTTCTGAAACTCCGTCAGAAACATTGGCGCAGTCCGAAAAATTGGTATGTGATATTTAATCTCATCATCTTAAGTTTGAGGTACCCGAGAATATGGTCTGTAGAGCCCACTGTTAGCTCGAACATGCTAATAAGACTGGTCCGATTATAATGAAAATTTCTTGCTCAAAACTAAAGGATAGAATTATGGCACTAAAATCTAATCTGGAATCCACCGGGGTATCTGTGGGCGAAGAGTTTTGCTGAGGAACCGCGCCAGTCTAGGAAAAACCTACTTGATTTTGCTAAGGCAACGGGCAAGACATACTCAATACGGCTAAACAAGCTATTTTTGAAGAAGTGCTACGTTTACTGGTTTACCGCCGACAATGTATGCGAAGTCGACATGCCACGTGCAGCACAATCTTCAGTTCGGTCGCGTCAAGCTATCGAAGGAAGTGGTTCGACATAACTGACACATGCGCAATGTAATAGCAGCATATCAGCTTTTTTCACTAACATGCGCAGTCTTCTACTAAATAAACGTGTTGCAGTGTCCTCACTGATTGATTCATGCGCCGCTGACATCGTATGTCTCACCGAAACATGGCTCTCTGCTAGGATATAGGATAGCGAAATTTTGATTGTGAGAAACTTTATTCATGTTATAGCTGCGATCGTGGTGTGCGATTAGGTGGAGGTGTCTTGATTGCAGTTACTGAAACGCTCACTTCGAAGTCATTTTCTATAGAAACACCACTTGAACTTGTTTGCATGCGCGTTGTACTCGACCACAGAGATGCCATTTTCTGCACATGCTATCGCCCTCCAACTGCTTCGACATCATTTTGCGATGACCTTCGTGACCCATGAAACAAATGAGTTGTCAGGTACCATAATACTCCCCTCTTTCTTCTTGGTAACTTCAACTGTCCCGATATCATTTGGCGTAACCACACGGCAACGTCCGAGTCTTCTCAGAGTACCCAGTTTATAAACACTTGTTTGCACTTCCACTTCACCCAGCTTGTACTGAAATCAACGCGCGTGTCTCCCTCTTCATCTAACATACTAGACCTGATTCTCACTACGAACGCTGACACAGTTTCCCCAATTCTTTACCTAAAAGGCTTAAGAGATCACCTTGCACTCAATTTTCGTATGAACGCACGGGCTCCTGTTAAGAAAACTACGAAAGTTATCCGTGATTAGAGCAAAGCCGACTTGGCTTCCGTTACCTCTCAAATGTTAAATTTCGCAGCTTCTTACATCGCTAATTGCGATCAGCACTGTGTTGAAGAAAACTGCTGCATTTTTAAAAATAAATTGTTGTCAGAAATCGAAAGTTTCGTACTGCAAAGAACAGTCACTTGCAAGCCACGGTTCCCTTGGTTCAACTCCTTTTTGAAGCGACTACGTAAAAAAAGCGGTTGTTTCGTAGCGCAAAAGCTTTACGCAGTGGCGTTACTTGGTGTGCTTACTACCGCACTTAAAGTGACTACAACGCAGCCGCCGCTAGTCCAACAAAGCATTTTTATTCTGTTACACTTCTGTCTATCTTGCAAACTAATTCTGGTAAATTCTGGACCGCAGCTAACGGTACTCCATGCAAAATAATCCAATTAACATACCCTAATGATGAACTTGTTGCTCCTAAAGAATGCTGTAATGTATTTAATGATGTGTATTGTTCCCATGTTGCCGCAATGCCATATAGATTACCGCTTGTATCGAATTCTGGTTTTTCGCCCCTTGATTTAATCTCTATTGACTGGGTTGGTGTTAGCTGCTTAATTAACAAGAAAAAAAAAACTTCCTCTGCCGGCCCAGACAGTCTGAATCCAAAAATTTTGAAGTGAACGAATGTATTTTCTGCTCTTATTTTGTGGCATATTTTCACTCAGTCATTACAGCAGTTCGTTCTTCCACACGACTGGTGCGTGGAAAAGGTGATTACACTTCACGAATCAGGTAACACATACTTACCCATCAATTACAGGCTTATCTCACTAACAAGCATTTCATGTAAAATTATCTCTACCAATACCTAGGCAGAGGCTATAAAACTTTTCAAAAGGTATTCCACGTACACACTCTACCCACAATGCCTGCGCATGACCTTAAGTAGTTTGGTGTCTTATTAACCCGTCCAAAGATAATTTGGTGAGGCTGATTGCATACTACTATGTTATGTTCAGCATACAGCATACTAGGATATATTCGCAAATTTTTTTCTGCTGCTGCAATATTATAGTAACTCTCATGCAAAACCCTTTTTAGGAGAAAGGTGAAATACGCCTAATCCATCTAGGACCCGATGCTAGATATCGTTATTCAGTCGCTTGAACTAATCCAAAACAATGGCACGCGTTTTATTTATAGCAAATATAGCCGCACATGAAGCGTAACTTCCATGCAAAACTCCTTGCTACTTCCTCCACTCACACTCCGGTGTAAGTGCGCTCGCCTTGTTTTATATATTAAACTATATTTCCACAATTATTACCTGTGAGATAGCCTTATATCATCTATACCTACGTTTTCTCTAGCAGTCATCATAGCCATAAGTTGGAATAATTCCATGCCATACCAGAACCTGTCACGAATCATTTATTCCGAGGGCCTCTAAGGAATTCAACCACCTTCCCGACGAAGCAGTTGCAATGAACGAGAAGTCAAACTTTTGTTTGGCCATATCAGACATCATCGGTCCCGGATACAGTTAACTAATCAATTTTGATGTTTTAACTAACCACTTTTTTCGCCTTTCTTATTATTATAGATATGATTTTTACCGACTCCCCTTTGTCCTGCCTTCTGCTTTTCCCTTTCCTCCCCCTGTGTGATACCACAGCCTTGAGAAAAAAAAGTTACCTAGTGACCCAGGTCGGCCTCGCAGAGCATGCATAAAGAACGGCAGATACCTAGTGACCCAAATTGGTGTGAAAGATGTTTAATGAAAAGCAGCACATAATCAGCAGTCCAACTTGGTCTAGCGGTTGTTTTTGAACCTGTGTGACTCAGCATAGCAGCCCCATGTTCTACACATTAGTCCAGGTACAGCGCAGTCCCTCAAGTTTGCGTGAAAGCAGTGAGAGATATAGACAGGTACATAGGTACCATGTAGTGTGTGAGGTGTTCTAAGTGTACTAATCGCATAAAAATATGTTCGCGTTCTGTCATTTGTGTGCTCGTCAAAAAAGTTGCTGTTTCGCCCCAACGGTGAAGCATTGATTGTGATATCAAATTAGTGGACAGCTATGCGAATTAAGGATAGCAGTTATATCGGAAATATACAGCTGTTATCTTAGGCATACTAAGCAAATTAACTAGCACGGTGTCACGGGCACTCTTGAAAATATGAACACATCTCACTCGATGACCGCCAAAACACGTTGTAAGAACGCTGGAGCGAGGAAGCACGGCAGCAGCAGCGAGGGCATTGACCTTCGGGCTGGATCTCGCATCAATGCGAATTGAGCCGCGAAAACACAGCCAACGGCAGACTCTGTTCTACTCGCAGATAGCTTTTTAAATAGAGCGGCCCGGGCGCGCGCGCGCGTGGCCGCCTTTGCCATCCGGTGTAGAATAGCCTCGAAGTCCCCTCATGGGAGACCTGAGCCCGGGTCATCAAATTTGCCGGATTCAGAATAAAGTTGTTTCCATCCATCCATCTCTTCCCTACCTTCGCTCCGGAACAGAGCAAGCGATGGAAGACGGCACGCTTCTTCCCCACTTTCCTGCGTTGCATGCGCGAGATTGAGCTACGATTGCCGGCTCACCCTCTCACGCTTTCGCTCACACATACAACATACGGCGCCCGGCGACGATATTGACCCCCACCGACTGTATACCGAACCTCGCGCGACAATGAGGCCAATGGCAGAAATGTACAGAGAGTTTCCCTATAACTGCTATCTCAATAATAATCCTAGATGGTCACATTGTGCTGTGTGCCCTCCTGCAGAGCTCATACCTTACATGTTCCTTTGACCCGTGAAAGCACAGCATTATAGCAAGCAATTAGATTTCACAATAAATGATAGTTAAAGCGCACATTTTGTGCTCTGTTATAAGAGACGTTCACGATAACAGATTAGTAATCTGGGACATTCTTGACTTAGATCTGTGCAACTAATATTTTTGGTATCCTGAGCAACTACTAAGGACCTCGACTACACGCCTTTCTTCAGTCTTGTAAATTAACAAAGTGTAATAATGTGAGCGCTCGCTTCTATTTAACGATGCAGACCCTAATGATACCGAAGGCCGGAATGCCCGCTTTATGCACAGTGGAGAACTATTCACCGACAAATATTGAGCCGCAAACTTTTCATCTATATATTTGTCCAGTAGCAAAAAGATCTGTTGTACCTCATCAGCATAGAATCAACTCGGATATCGCATTTCTCACGCTAACCTTCAAATTACCTCCGGCATAGCCAGTAGCTGCAGAGGCGGTATTCTAGGGCGAACACTTTCGGAGATATTTTAACTTCTCCTTTATTCCATGAGGAACTCTCGGGCGTGTAGCACAGTTTGTACGGGGCTAGAACGATCTTGCCCGTCAACGCCGCGCGCATCCGTTGCTAGTCTCCTGAAATTCCCCGAAAGTGATCGCCCGAGGATACCATCCTAGATGACCAGGAATCCCTGCGGTTATTCTAGCGAACCTTGTCCGCGTGCTTTTTTCAGCGTTCAATATATGCATATTTAATTCGTAAGCAAATGTTGAATAGAGTTCATGTTACCCCAGATAATACAAGCCTTTCTTCGCGTATTCTAATATATTGCTGTCGCTGTTGGTGGTTGGTTCTTCGGACGAAACTCTAGCTCGGGAAAGGAAGTGTGCTTGGGAACAGGATAGTCGCTGACCTGGCCAGCTGGAACTATGTAGAACTTATGAATGAGGACAACATCGGCATTGCTGAGATTTAATTTGTAGCGCCTAGCTAAGATGGTTAACATACAGAAAGAGAGAGAAAGGGAGGGAGGGAGAAGCAAAGGCAGGGAGATTAACCAGAGTGAGTCCAGTTTGCTATCCAACACGTGGGGCGGGGAATGGAGAGTGAAAGAGCGAGAGAGAGATAGCATGCGTCTATACGGCACTTTCACATGCGCTAGAGTTAGGTGCACGATGTCTATAGTCGGGCACTCAAGTCTGTTGCCTTTAGGTAGTGAAGAAGCGCTCTAACTGCTTTCGGGGCTAATAAACTGTGAGGCCAGGCTCACAAGATTTTTGCTTCTGTAAATTGCCTGTCGTCCAGTCTATTCATGACACACTGGAGAGCCTGAAGTTCGTTATCAAAGCGAGAACAGTGGCACAGATGACCGATCGTCTCTTCACACTTGCACTTAGCACACATTGGTGAGTGCGCCATTCCAGTGCGATAGCTGTAGGAGTTAGTGAATGCTACTCCTAGCCACAGCCGGCACAGCAGTGTTGCGTCACCTCGTGCAAGGTTTGTTGGTGATATAAGTTTGAGTGATGGGTAGAGGTTGTATCAACGAATCCTAGAGTTATGTGGTTTATGTCAGTAACTTAACGTGATGCTACGAGCGAGACTGCGAAGCTCGCTTGCAGTGTCTAATCTCGACAAAGGTATAAGGAGTGTCGGTGCACAAGCCTGGGCACGTCGGGCAGCGTCATCGGCGAGGTGATTACCAACGATGCCACAATGTCCCGGAAGCCGCTTAAAGATGATATCATGTCCTCGTTCAGAAGCGCAATGGTGTATCTTTGGTTTTAGACACCAGCTGTTCATAATTGCTAAGTCGTAAACCTCGCAAGCTCTGGAAGGCTCCATTCAAATAACAAAATATTGCCCATTTCTTAGACAGTTCTTTTTCAATGTATTTGATAGAAGCGCGAAGAGCGCCCAGATAGGATCCTGTAGATGTCGTTACGTGTGAATTCTTAAACTTGATGGCGACCGATTGAGATGGTATAACATTGACGCCCGTTGAATTTTCCGAGACGGAGCCGTCCGTGTAAACGTCGATTCGGTCAGCGTTCGAACAATGCAAACGATACAATGTGATCTGCTTGAAAGCCGCTGTGGTCAGGCTAGCTTTCCTCTGTATTCCTGGAACAGCAAGGTACACAGGAGATTTTCGCAAGCACCACAGAGAGGATGGCTTTCTTGTTGTGGGTGAGTGCCTCAATCACAAAGAGTGCCGGTTAGCCTCAACTGACTTGGAAAACGCTGCCTTAGGTCTTTTCTCAGGCAAGCGAGCGAGATGGTAGTCCGGTACTCTGGATATAAGGCGAACATACGCCCGGAGTGCGTTGATAGCTATATAGGTATTATTGGGTGGTCTCTCGCGGTGCCCTTGTTGTTACGGTTGAAGCCCTTCGAGGTAGCCCCAGAGATGTTCAAAGGGCTTGGCCTTGAATGCTCTGTAACACATGGATGTTAGTTTTGTCAACATTGGACCGCACCGGTGTGCTATATCGCTAGTACCCTAGAAAGAGCGTCCTGTATATAGTTGAATCATAGATAACACGGATATACCCCACGTTTTACGGGCAAGACACTTTAGTATATAGGTGATAGAGGTTATCCTCTTCTTGAAGTATGAGATGTGGGGGCTGCATGAAATGTCTCTGTCGATACTAATGCCAAGGAATTGGTGACATCTTACGTAAGAAATTGTTTGGTGGTCAATAGAATTGGGGTACCACGTCATGGGCTTGCGAGTAAAAATGACTAAGGGGCACTTCTCGGTCGAAATGCTGAGGCATTGAGTACGCAGGACCGATGATGTTAGGGCCACTGCTGTTTTGAGCCGTGCACGCACCTAGAGACGTGTAACTGCCGAGGCTCATAGGCATATGTCGTCAGCATATATGGAAATGTTGACTGTATATGGTAGAACATCGGCAAGTCCAAGGATTGCAAGGTTGAACAAATTGGGGCTAAGAACCCCACCGTGCAGGACGCCACAGAAATGTAATGGTCAGCGGTTCGGTCATCTGCACTGTGCACAAAGAAGTATCATCTGAATAGATAGCTCCGAATCCACCAAAACATGCGTCCCCCGGCGTGGTTGCTCAATCGCTGCGCTGTTGGGCTGCTGAGCACGAGGTGGCGGGATCGAGTGCCGGCCATGGTGGCCGCATTTCGATGGAGGAAAAATGCGAAAACACCTGTGTACTTAGATTTAGGTGCACTTTAATGAACTCCAGGTGGTCGAAATTTCCGGAGTCCTCCACTACGGCGTTCCTGATAATCAGAATATGGTTTTGGCACGTAAACCACATCATTTAATTTTCTAAAAATGTATTCACCAATTCCACTATTTTCCAGGGCATTAAGAATGGCTTCACGGGTTACGTTATCATAGGCGCCTTTCACATTGAGGAAAAGTGCAACCGATATACGTTTGCGGTGCTTTTGTTGCTGCACAGACGTCACGAGTTCGATGACGTTGTCAATAGAAGAATGGCCTCTTCTAAATCCAGCCATGGCCTCGTCGAATACATTGTGGCGCTCAATATACCATTCTAGGCGTGTCAGAATCATTCTTTCTATGACCTTCCCAACGCAGCTGGACAGCGCAATGGGTCGGTAGGACGCTGGATTTAGTGGTAACTTTCCAGGCTTCAGGAGTCGTAGCAAGCGGCTGGGCTTCCACCGCTCAGGAATGCCACCATCACTCCATGACTGGTTGTAAAATTCCAGAAGTCGACCTCGGCCATCTTCACCTAGGAGGCATAAAGCTGCGTAGGTGATGCCGTCTGGTTCTGGCGACGATGAGCGCTTGCGTGGGGCCAGAGCAGCGTCCAATTCCTCAAGTGAGAAGGATACATTCAATTCTGGGAAGAATGTCGCAGGAACCTTGCCCAGAACTTTGCTATTGATGACGACCACACTGCCGGCATTCTTCACATAGAAATCTTCGGCTATATCAACCTGCCGGCGGCCTTGATGGAGGGCTACGGCGCAGAATGGGTGTCGTTGCTGCGGAGAAGAGCCAAGGCCGCGCACTGTCCTCCATATAATAGACAGTGGCTTGCGGGGGTAAAGTGATTCGCGGAACGTCTTCCAACGTTGTTCCTGCAGCCTGTCCATGCGACGTTGGATTTTCTTCTGCATACGTCGAGCGACTTTAAGGTCATGAATTGACTTGCTGCGCCTGTATCGCATCTCGGCCCTTCTGCGAATCATTCGAAGTCGCTGAAGTTCCATGTCAAAATCCGTACGTTTTTCCTGTGTGTAAGGGCTTATTTAGACGCTTCCAGCACACTTGTAATAAGGCCTTCATGCTTCTTCCACCTTTGTCTTATATTTTGGCCACCTTAGTTGTCGGGAAGTAGAAAAGGAGAAGCTTCCAAATCCAATGATTCCTAATTATGTTTGAATATGGTCACTGCCATGAGTGTCGATGTCAAAGAACCATCGAGTATTTTACCAAGGTGCTGTGGCACCAAACACAAATCTAAGCAACTGCTGTAAGTCGAACCACGCTAGTACGTTAGACGGTCATCATTCATAATGCTGATTTCGTGGTGGGAAGCAAATTCCACAAGTTTCCGGCCCCTGGAACCTATTCTGGAGCTTCCACAAACCAAGTGATAAGCACTAATGTCGCCAGTGGCAATCCAGGGTCCAGAAGTCACCGTCAGTATGACTCGCAGTGGGCCGCCATCGAACCAACTAGATGGGGAGATGTAAGCGCCGATAAGCGTGAAGGCCACTTTATTCTTTGTAATGAGGAGACACACGTATTGGTTTCCATCATGAGGCTGCACCAAGTGAGAAGTTTAAGTTAGTTCTGTACGAATGTAAGGAATTACTTCGCTGAATTGTCCACACGTCGACGCCATAGAACCTCCGTACTGAGAGAGTCTTAGCGCTTTTGACACGTTTGGTTCACATACTACCGCAACAGGAAATCGGTTCGTAGAAACATATTGGCAGAAACATGAAATCCGTGAATTAGGTCTTCTGGCATTCCACTGGAAAATCGTCGCACTGTACACTTCATCAGAAAGCAAAGGCAGTGGAAGAGCCATTGTGCTTACGCTAGATTTGCAAGCACTGGGCTAAGGGCGTCCAACACTTGCGCTGCGCTTCGAGCTGTTGGTGTATTCGAGTTGCCCACAGGCGTGCGACTTGCGTTTATCAAAGACGAGCGTTGTTGCAATGTGGCGCTCATGTTCTCTCAGCTCAGCTGGGTTGAAGGGTGGAGCATTGTGGTGCCACTCCTGGTTGGGGTTTATTCACAGGGCCTATCCTTGGCAGTGGTAGCCATGCTTCATCCATGGCATTCTTTTCAGCTGATCCATTATCAGTACGCGATTTGAACACATTCTGCAGGGGGTTGGAGCGCATTCAACAGCAAGAGGCTTTGCGGCACGCGTATTGTGTATGCGCAGAGGAGAATTCCTTGATGAGCGTCTGCGCCTAGAACGACGTCACCTGACGTCAGCTGCTGCTTCACGATGAGTCGACCAGTCCCTCACCATTTTCTTCAAGGCGGAGAGCTCTTGCTTAACTCTTGGACATTCCTTTGCTGAGGCGTTGGGGGGCCCTTGACAGGTTGGACACTTATCAAGTTTTAGGCTGGCAGTTGTCTGCAGAGCGTTGTGCTGCACTCTGCAGACAACTCATATGACAGACTAATCGTAATATGCAA